>NC_086117.1:49767255-50392255 GCF_963921235.1 Mobula hypostoma | reverse complement strand
ACACATAAAAGTTGCTGGTGAACGCAGCAGGCCAGGCAGCATCTCTAGGAAGAGGTATGGTCAACGTTTCGGGCCGAGACCCTTTGTCAGGACTAACTGAAAGAAGGGCTAGTAAGAGATTTGAAAGTGGGAGGAGGAGCGGGAGATCCGAAATGATAGGAGAAGACAGGAGGGGGAGGGATGGAGCCAAGAGCTGGACAGTTGATTGGCAAAAGGGATATGAGAGGATCATGGGACAGGAGGCCTAGGGAGAAAGAAAAGGGGGAGGGGGGGAAGCCCAGAGGATGGGCAAGGAGTATAGTGAGAGGGACAGAGGGAGAAAAAGGAGAGAGAGAAAAAGAATGTGTGTATATAAATAAATAATGGATGGGGTACGAGGGGGAGGTGGGGCATTAGCGGAAGTTTGAGAAGTCAATGTTCATGCCATCAGGTTGGAGGCTACCCAGACGGAATATAAGGTGTTGTTCCTCCAACCTGAGTGTGGCTTCATCTTTACAGTAGAGGAGGCCGTGGATAGACATGTCAGAATGGGAATGGGATGTGGAATTAAAATGTGTGGCCATCTCTGGCGGACAGAGTGTAGGTGTTCAGCATCGGGTCTCGCCAATATATAGAAGGCCGCATCGGGAGCACCGGATGCAGTAAAATAGATGTGAAAATAGATGTTGCTTCTTTTAAGCAGGAAGTGAGGCAGCAACTGGGGGAAGGTGAGAATAATTGGGGAATGATAACGTTAGTGGTTCAGAGAGCTGAAGAGCCTGCCATGGATATGCAGAACCTAAATATCGAGCGTTTGAGGAGTATTCTGGGTTGGACAATCCAGGGAGGAATGACCCAGTCTTCCTGAAAATGATGAAGGAAGGCCTGAGCTCAGCCCACCAAGAGGTTTAGATTTGGGAATAGCAGTGGGATCGACCTATTCTATAATACATCTTAGACCAGGAGACCAGAGGAGAGGGGAGAGGGATCATAAAGTGGATGTAACTACTGTGACGTCACAGAGGACTTGCTTTGTGTGCCAGCAACCAGGGCATCTAGCAAGGAACTGCTGAGATAGACATAGAAGGGTAAAGGAGATGATTTGTTACAGCTATGGAAGTGTCCTGAAAAGAGTGGAAGGTGTGAGAATCACTCACCAAAGCAGACAGAATCCACAGCCGGGCTCTCTCTTTCTGATTCGACTGCTGACTAGATTATAAAGCAACTGAGGTCAGACGGACAGCTAATGGTAGCCTTTATTGCCCGTGGTGGTTATTCATGGCTGTACGCAGGAGGTTTGCTAGGGGACCAGCAACGTGAAGTGTTAGTTGTCAGTATCAATGCAGTGATTAAAGTAAAGGCTCACCGGAAAGGGATAGTAAGGAGCAGAAAGGGAACGAGTGGGCAGACACCAGTGTGAGAAGAAACAGAAGCACTAGAATGACAAGTGTACAGGAAGGAACCAAGTTAGTAAAAGTACATGGAGGTGTGAACATTTGTGTAAACAGGAAAACGCATTGAGCGATTGAGAAAAGCAGCAGATCTGAGAGACCTAGAGGGAGAGAAGATAGTGCTGCCACAGCCAGTCGACCGAGTCACGGTAAGGGAGCTGACTGACATGAAAGGTTTCACTCCCGGGTGGATAGAACCACAGGCGGGGCTCAAGATGAATGATGCCCATGTTGGCGTACAGTCCTGGCGAGGCAGCCAGTGGAAACACTGGACGCAGGTTAAGCTGTACGATTCACCTTCCTGTCACCCCCCACAGATGGAGCAGGAGATCAAGTGTACCCAGTAACCGTGCCACTGCAGAGAACCCAAGTGATGTGCAGCAGCTGGCTGAATCAGACCTGACCACAGCTGATGGAAACAGACCCATGGCAAACGCAAAGGCAGAGGACACCGAGAGAGAACAGTGAACAGTGTGTTAACAATACTCTGAAGATAGTTGATTAGTTGTATAACTCAGAATAGAAAAAATATTGGGGAGGTTAGATGGGAAGGGATCCAAACTACAGCAGAGACATCAGGTTCCACAACTTCGATGGCATGGCAGACTGAGAAAGAAAAGAAATTGCACACAGCGTCTGACGGCAGTCACCCCAGCCTGAATGGCGAGTGAAATTAAGTGAACCAGGCCCTTCCAGTGATCGAACGGACAGTGCAAAGGGGGTGCCACCAGGGTGAGGTCCTTGCAGTCATTCAAATAGAGACCGCCCCAGCCCCTCCTGCACATCGGTGAGAAGGTATCAGAGACTAGCTGTCAAGATCCTGACCATCTTTTGTCATGAGACGGAGTGTGAACTGTTCCCAGTGAGCCTGATACAGTTAGCTTGCTGGTGCCACTGGCCAGAGATAACTACTGATAGCCACTGCTGAGTTTTAACTATCCAAGAATGAAAGGGTGAAGATAAGAGCGTGATTAAACCGCAATCGGCAAGAGGGAAGGAGGCAACAGGCACATGAATGACAGAGCTGCAGTTTAAAGACAGTTGGTCAAATTTCTGGACCAATCTCTGCTTAGAGCCTTGTGGATAGCCATTAAGGATGATAGCATAGGTGTAGATATGAGAGGTAATCGGGGAAGGGTCTAAAGTACAGGATATTTTTTTCTGCCCTATTTAATTAGATACTCCTTTGAATTTGGCCTTTACTGGAACTAACTTATTTTTGTCCTGGAGGGCCAAGAGGAGGGACTAGGGCATATTCTGGAGATATGCAATGTAGCAAATATTAATTTCAACCGCAACCAGTCTTCAGACCTGAATATGGAATGTAGATTGAAATTAAAATGCAGCTCAGGGCAATCTTTAGAGTAAGTTGCAGACCAGGAAATACCCAATTGACCAGAGATGTCTGCATATGTATGAACACGACTCAGAGATACCAGTAAATAACTCTCATTTTGGGTGTGTTGGTGGGAAAATCCATGTATTTGAAAAATTACATTAAGTTACTCAAAAGAAGCATTATCAGGGCATTGTAACCATATAAAATTGGTCTGTTACCTTTGTTCTTTAACAAAAAAATGTGCTGTAATGTTGGGTTGAGGAGCCTCTCTCTCTCTCGAGTCACTCCAAAGGCTGTCAGCTTGCGTGTGTTCCAAATAAAGACCTTTATATCTACCAGCTGTGTCTCACTGGAGGCTTCGTTCACAGTCATGACACTGTCCACACACAATCCACACTCCCTGGATCATACTGTTAAAAGCAAAATGATTGAGGGAAATGCTATTCCTCGAGCATTTTGCTTATAACAATCCCTGTGTCTCTTTGAGGTGCATCTGATGAATTTGAAACATTTCGTCAAGGTTGCAATTCCCGCAAGTGACTTTAAGTGAGGGCAGTTCTGACAAAGTGCTCTGCTTCTCCCTGGGGGCAAAGGGTAGTAATCAATGTCGAGGGCTGGCTGGGGTCATCAGGATTGCCGTTGTAACCTGCTGTTGTCTGACCTCAACATGTGCCATCCCAACAGATGCACCTGGGTATCATCTCCCCCTCCAATCTCTCCACATTAATTCCTATATTAAGCAAAAGACAAGGGAAGGATAAAAGTAAAATAGTGTATAGTCTCTAATCTTCCACTTACGTGCCACTGAAAACATGATGCCTGTTATGTTCCTTTTCATGTAAAAAACAGTTACCCCAAAGTTTCAGACTCATTCTTAAAAACACAGAGCTCAGTCTGTGGGCCAGCTAGTGCTCCACGGACAGCATTGTTTATTGGCGAAGGTGTGCTTTCAACTTCAATTTACTGCTTGCAATTTACATTAAGAAATGAAGACTGGTTTTTGCTTGAATTAATATCTGCTATGTTCACATAGCTCCAGAATACTCCCAAATATATCCTCTAAATATTTCCTATCTAGGTCTATGTCCAGTTCCTTTTCAATGTTATTAAATTAACTCCCTCTTTCACTTCCTCTGGCAGTTTATTTCATACACGGAAAACTATCTGAATGAAAGAGTGCTTTTGTGTTCTTACTATTTTTAATATATGTCCTGTGAGTTTATATTTTGTTTCTTTTTCTCTTTGAATTATTAGATTGGCATGTGTTTTAAATTGCAATAATGACCATTTTTCTAGGCTACCACTATATATAGGCATCCATTAGTCTCATGAGACCGTGGATTTGCGCCTTGGAAGGTTTCCAGGGCGCAGGCCTGGGCAAGGTTGTATGGAAGACCGGCAGTTGCCCATGCTGCAAGTCTCCCCTCTCCACACCACCGATGTTGTCCAAGGGAAGGGCATTAGGACCCATACAGTTTGGCACCAGTGTCGTCGCAGAGCAATGTGTGGTTAAGTGCCTTGCTCAAGGACACACACGCTGACTCAGCCAAGGATCGAACTAGCGACCTTCAGATCACTAGACGAACGCCTTAACCACTTGGCCACATGCCAACAAAGGCTACTATTAACCTTCACAATATTGTACGCATTCTCTCAGTCTGTTACCATCTTTAGGGTTATAGAGTCATAGAAAAGTACAGCACAGAAACAAGCCTTTCGGCTCATCAAGTCTATGCTGAACCATTTAGACTGCCTATTCCCATCAACCTGCACCCAGACCATAACCCTCCATACCCCTCCCAACCAAGTACCAATCCAAACTTCTCTTAAATGTTGACATCAAGCTTGCACGCATCACTTGAGTGAAGAAGTTTCCCCTCATACTTCCTATAAACATTTCACCTTTCACCCTTAACCCATGACCTCTAGTTGTAGTCCCACCCAAACTCAGTCGAAAAAGTCTGCTTGCATTTACCCTGTCTATACTCCTCGTAATTCTGTAAACCCGTCATAAGGTGGGTGCTGGGAGCGGACTCAAATGCAAGACACAGACTCTGAAGTACAAGGAACTGAACTGGATTAGAGTTAGGGAAGGGACAGTACACAGACTAGGAGATGAGACAGGAACACAGACTTGGGCTCGGACTTTGGCTAGGAAAGTGGGAACAGGACAAGGAACTGGGAACTGGGAGCTTGGGATTGGACTCTGAGCCAGAGACTGGACAAGGACCCAGAACCTGGGTCTTGACTCGGTCTCGGACTCCAGAACTAGGCGAAGATATGACGTGGCTACAGGTCTGGACAAGGCTTGGATTCTTCGAGGTTTTCCTGGGCAGGACGAGGCACACGGAGCCTTGACTTGGTCTCGGCAGAACAGGAACACAGAGACTTGGTCTCCGCAGAGACCGGAACACAGAGCCTTGTTCTCGAGAGAGACAGGAACACAGAGACTTGGTCTCCGCAGAACAGGCACACAGAGCCTTGGTCTCGGCAGAGACCGGAACACAGAGCCTTGGTCTCGGCAGAGACAGGAACACAGAGACTTGGTCTCGGCAGAGACAGGAACACAGAGACTTGGTCTCGGCAGAGACAGGAACACAGAGACTTGTTCTCGAGAGAGACAGGAACACAGAGACTTGGTGTCGAGAGAGACAGGAACACAGAGACTTGGTCTCGAGAGAGACAGGAACACAGAGACTTGGTCTCGGCAGAACAGGAACACTGAGATTTGGTCTCGACAGAACGGGAACACGGAGACTTGGTCACGAGAGAGACAGGAACACAGAGACTTGGTCTCGACAGAATAGGAACACGGAGACTTGGTCACGAGAGAGACAGGAACACAGAGACTTGGTCTTGAGAGAGACAAAAACACAGAGACTTGGTCTCGGCAGAACAGAAACGCAGAGACTTAGTCTCGGCAGAACAGAAACGCAGAGACTTGGTCTCGGCAGAACAGAAACGCAGAGCCTTGGTCTCAGCAGAACAGGAACACAGAGCCTTGGTCTCCGCAGAACAGGCACACAGAGCCTTGGTCTCGGCAGAACAGGGACACAGAGACTTGGTCTCGGCAGAGACAGGAACACAGAGACTTGGTCTCAGCAGAGACAGGAACACAGAGACTTGTTCTCGAGAGAGAGACAGGAACACAGAGACTTGTTCTCGAGAGAGACAGGAACACAGAGACTTGGTGTCGAGAGAGACAGGAACACAGAGACTTGGTCTCGAGAGAGACAGGAACACAGAGACTTGGTCTCGGCAGAACAGGAACACTGAGATTTGGTCTCGACAGAACGGGAACACGGAGACTTGGTCACGAGAGAGACAGGAACACAGAGACTTGGTCTCGACAGAATAGGAACACGGAGACTTGGTCACGAGAGAGACAGGAACACAGAGACTTGGTCTTGAGAGAGACAAAAACACAGAGACTTGGTCTGGGCAGAACAGAAACGCAGAGACTTGGTCTCGGCAGAACAGAAACGCAGAGACTTAGTCTCGACAGAACAGAAACGCAGAGACTTGGTCTCGGCAGAACAGGCACACAGAGCCTTGGTCTCAGCAGAACAGGAACACAGAGCCTTGGTCTCCGCAGAACAGGAACACAGAGACTTGGTCTCGAGAGAGGCAGGAACACTGAGACTTGGTCTCAAGAGAGACAGGAACACTGAGCTGGGACCCCTCCTAGGGAGCAGGACATAGGGCCGGGACTCGTACACACAACACAGAGAGACAGTTCCCAACATAAGGTAGCAGCAAACAGCCGGACCTACCTTAGCAAGGGCGCGGACACAAAGACAGTTCCCAACACAAGGTAGTGGCAAACAGCTGGACCTATCTCGCGAAGGTGTGGACACAGAGAAAATTCCCAACTACAATAGACAGTTCCTTATCTAGACACAGCAAGACTCTGGTCTTTCTCCAGCTGTAGAACTTGACAGCAAAACAGGCTAGGCTTCAGAAGGAAGGGGAAGAGAAGGGAATAGTCCAGCCTCAGGGTAACAGCAAAGACGGCCTGACTTGCCCATGGAGGTGAGGACGGGATACCGATGAGACAAACCAGCACCCACACTCAAACCCAGGGCCACATATTCCAAGCCCCAAGACAAGCATCAGGTGCCCATGATTAAGCCCAACTGAAACAAGGGACATCTGCAAGACACGGAGTCCGGAGTACACGGACTGGACTGTGAACTGGAACGTGGACTACATGGACTGGACCATGATAGTACCCCCCCACCCCCTCTATGAAAGCCTTGGGTGACCGAATAGGCTCTCCAGGACTACGGACGAGCAGGGCAGGTGGGGGCAGGGTGGTATTCAATCAGGAGGGAAACCAGGGTGATGAGAGTTAGACGACTGTGTCTGCATTGCTGGGTCCATGTTTGTTCTGTCATAATGGGGTCGCTGGGCAGAGACTGGACAAGGACCCAGAACCTGGGTCTTCACTCGGGCTTGGACCTCACAACTAGGCAAGGACATGATGAGGCTTGTGTTCTTCAAGGCTTGGGTATGGACTCCGAGCCAGAGACTGAGCAAGGACCCAAAAATTGAGTTTTGACTCGGGCTCGGACTGCAGAACTAGGCAAAGACATGACGTGGCTACAGGACTGGACGAGGCTTGGATTCTTTGAGGCTTTCCTGGGCTGGACGAGGCACAGGGGCAGGACGAGGCACACAAAGCCTTGACTTGGTCTTGGCAGAACAGGGAACGCAGAGTCTTGGTCTTGGCAGAACAGGGAACGCAAGAGTCTTGGTCTTGGCAGAACAGGGAACGCAGATCCTTGGTCTCGAGAGAGACAGGAATACAGAGATATGGAACACAGAGCCGGGACCCCTCCTTGGCAACAGGACTTAGGGTTGGGGCTCTACACAGAGTCAGGACCCCTCCTAGGGAGCAGGATGGAGGGCTGGGACTCATACACAGAATGCAGAGAGACAGTTCTCAACACAAGGTAGTGGCAAACAGCTGGACCTACCTAGCGAAGGCATGAACACAGAGACAGTTCCCAACACAAGGTAGCAGCAAACAGCCATACCTACCTAGCGAAGGCATGGACACAGAGAGAGTTCCCAACTACGTTTGTATGATAGACAGTTCCTTATCTAGACCCAGCAAGGCTCTGGTCTTGCTCCAGTGGTAGAACTTGATGACGAAACAGGCTAGGCTTCAGAAGGAAGGGGAAGAGAAGGGAATAGTCCAGCCTCAGGGTAACAGCAAAGAAAGCCTGGCTTACCCAACAGAGGCAAGGACAGGAAGGAACAGATCCACCGCAGGGTAACACCAAAGATGGCCTGACTTACCCCACGGAGACGAGGACAGGATATTGACAAGACAAACCAACCCCCACACTCAAACCCAGGTCCACTTATATTCCCAGCCCCAAGACGAGCATCAGGTGCCTATGATTAAGCCCAACTGAAATAAGGGACAGCTGAAAGACCTGGAGTCCGGACATCACGGACTGGACCATGACAAAACCTCTATCAAATCTCTCAATTTTCTACTTTCTAGGGAATAAAAGTCCTAACCTATTGAATCTTTCCTTATAACTCAGGTCCTCCAGTCCCAGCATCATTCTTGTTAATGTTCTCTGTACTCTTTCAATCTTATTTACATCTTTTAGGTATGTGTCCAAAACTGCACACAATACTCCAAATTAGGCTTCACTAATGTGTTATACAACTTCAACATAACATCCCAACTGCTGTACTCTACGTTGATTTATCAATGTTAATGTGTCAAAAGCTTTCTTTACAATCTTCTCTACCTGTGCCCCCACTTTCAGTAAATTTTGCACCTGTATCCCCAGATCCCTTTGTTCTACCATACTCCTCAGTGTCCCACCATTCACTGTGTAAGACCTACTCTGGTTGGTCCTACCAAAGTGCAAGACCTCGCATTTGTCTGCATTAAATTCCATCTGCCATTTTTCAGCCGATTTTTCCAGATGGTCCAGATCCCATTGCAAGATCTGATAGTTTTCCTTGCTGTCCACTACACCCCCAGTCTAGAATATGATCTATAAATTTGCTGATCCAGTTAACCACATTATCATCCAGGTCTTCGATGTAGATGACAAACAACAACAGAGCCAGCACCGATCCCTGTGGCCCTACGCTAGTCACAGGCCTCCAGTCAGAAAGGCAACCATCTAATACTTCTGTCTGGCTTCTCCGGCAAAGCAAATATCTAAACCAATTTATTACTTCATCTTGAATGCAAAGCGACTGAGGCTTCCTGAGCAGCCTCCCAGGTGGGACCTTGTCAGATGCCTGAGTAAATCCATGTTGACAACAGCCACTGCCCTGCCTTCATCAACTTTCCTGGTAACTTCCTTGAAAGACTCTGTAAGATTAGTTAGACATGACCTACCAAGCACGAAGCCATACTGACTATCCCTAATCAGACCCTGTCTATCAAAGTACAGGTTGACCTTCATTAATCCAACTACCTGTAATCTGGTTCCTTTGATTATCTGGCACTGATTATGTTTAATGTGATCCTTCCGTAATTCAGCATTTTCACTAATCCGGCACTCCTCAGGTCCCAGTGGTGCAGGATTAGTGAAGGTCGACCTGTATTGATAAATCTGGTCGCTTAGAATGCCTTCCAACAACTGGTGTCAGGTTCACTGGCTTATAATTTCCTGGCTTATTCTTAGAGCCTTTCTTAAACAACAGAACAACATTGGCTATCCCCAGGCCTCCAGATGATTAAAATATCTCTGCTAGGGATCCTGCAGATTCTGCACCTGCCTCCCACAGGGTTCAAGGGAACACCTTGTCTGGTCCTGGGATTTATCCACCCTAATTTGCCTCAGGACAACAAACACCTCCTCTTCTGTAATCTATACAAGGTCCATGACCTAAGTGCTCCTTTGCCTCACTTCCATAGACTACGTGACTGTCCCCCAAGTAAATACAGATGCAAAAAATCATTTTACGATCTCCTCCATCTCTTTTGGCTCATGAATAGATTACCATTCTGATCTTCTAGAAGATCAGTTTTGTTCCTTGCAATCTTTTTGCTCTTGACATATCTGTAGAATCCCTCAAGATTCTCCTTCACCTTGTCTACTAGGGCAACCTCGTGCCTTCTTTTAGCTCTCCTAATTTCTTTCTTAAGTGTTCTCTTGCATTTCTTATACTCCATAAGTATCTCATTTGTTCCTACCTGCCTATACCTGCTATGCACCTCTTTTTTTTCTTAAACAGGCCCTCAATATCTTTTGAAAACTATGGTTCTCTAAACCTGTATATCTCTATGACTGTATGATCTCAGTTGCACAGCAGCTGATAAGAAAGCACTTCAGTGGATCATCTCTAGCGCACAGAAGATCATTGGGACACAGCTCCCAGCCCTGGAGGACACCTACAGCTCTCGCTGCCTAAGGAAAGCTACAAGAATCTGTAAGTACAATACACACCCATGCAATCATCTGTTTGAACTTCTTCCATCTGGCAGACGTTATAAGATTTTCTATGCCCGCACTTCCAGACTGAAAAATAGCTTTTTCCCTAGAACTATAATTGCTCTGAACCAATCGATCAAGCATCATCCATAAATTGGTTATATTGCTACTTTAATATTGGTTTTATGGCTGTCATGCATCTGAGCTGTGCTTTTGTACTGCTGGACATTCTTTGTACCGGCTGGTTACTTGATTTTATTTGTTGTTTATTTATTTTGTTTGTTGTTTTATAGCATTGAGTATGAGAGTTGCAAACTCATTTTCGTTGTATTGGTGCATGACAAATTGTACTATGCAATGACAATGAAGATATTTCAATTTCAATTTCAATGATGCGGAGGGATGTTAAATTGTGAGAGAAATTACTTGATTGTTTTCTTTGATCAATAACTGTACACAATGTTGAGATAATCCTACATTTTATTGATATGCCCATGAGGTAGGTAGCACCAGTAAAGTTGCAGTGTTGTTTGTTTTGGAACACTGCAAACAACAGTAACAAAGAGTCTCCAATCTGAAATATTAATTCTGTTCCTATATCCACAGATGCTCCTTGCACTGTCCATTTTGTGTCACAGAGTCTTCTGAGCTCCTCAGTACTGACACAGCTCAGTAAATGCAAAACCACTACCCCCTCTGTGAACTACTCAGGCTGGACAACAAGGGTGGTCAGTCATGCAGGACATTTGGATTCCTGTCTCACTTACAGTGACATCTGCAGTCACTTCCATCTTGGACACTGTCCACCTGAGCACACCTCTAAATTGTCCTGCAGTCTGTCCCTTCCTTGTTACAGGCAGTGAAATAAAAATGTGCCCAGAAATAAACATTTGCACACTCAAAACTGCAAATCCCTAGGTTTCAAACAAAAAACATTCATAACCCTTTTAACATCCCAGGTACTTCACTGGTAATCTCAACCTGGGCCGCAATTTCACATTTGGGGATATCAGAGTTCCACTAGAGACTTCACAATATCACTTCTCCTAGACCTTGATCCACCTTCCCTCCAGTGAGCAAGATCTTACCAAGATCAGCATTCAGGTTTGGTTCCTTAAAAGCAGGCTGGTTTTGGGAAATGACTTCACTACAGTTCTGCATATTGGTTATAGTGCCAATCTACATGTTGTTAACTAATGCACATCTTCCTAAAGATTATTGGCCCCTGCTCTCCCCACTGACTGGCTACTGTTATTTAGTTATGCATTGGTCTTAAGAAACAGCTAGGTAATATATCTGCATTACTTAAAAGATTTATGTGATTTAACTCAGTTTTTATGTGATTTAATACACTTTTTAAAATACAAATCTTTCTGTGGATTTGATTTTTTTTTACAGAAAATTCCTGTTTAGTAGATTTATATTCCAAAATGATTCCAGTTAGTTACAATATTACAGACTAGTGGGTCTTCTGCACTACTAGATGTTAACCATTCCTTAATTACAACAGCTAGGTTTGAACTTGGGGCTGAGAAAGTCCTAAAGCTCCACAGGAATACAAGGTTCCATTTGTATATAATAAGGAAGGTACACAAGTCTTTCCACGGCATTCTTAATCACCGAATCCACATAGTCAGTGAGGTCGCCATCGCAGTCAGACAGAGTTATACTACACAGAAACAGTTCCTTCAGCCCATCCATCAAGGCCAACCATGTCGCCTACTTGAGTTAGTCTCATTTACTTGAGTTTGGCGCATGTCCCTCTAAACCTTTGCTGTCCATTTACCTGTCCAAGTACCTTAAATATTGTCATTGCTCCTGCCTCTACAACTGCCTCTGGCAGACCATTCTACATACCAGCAACAGTTTGTGTGCAAATCTTTCCTCTTTCACCTTAAACCTATCACTTCTAGTTTTAGACTCACTCACCTGGCATAAAGACTGATGGCCCACCATGTCAATGTTTCTCACGCATTTTATAAAACTTCATCTGGTCACCCCTCAGTCTCCTTCACTCCAGGGAAAACAGTCGCAGCCGCTCCAGTCTCTAGTTACAACCTCTCCCATCACCAAAGCATCCTTGTAATCACTTCTGAATCCTCTCTCACTCAATCACATCCTTCCCTGTAGCATGGAGACCAGAACTGCACAAAATACTCCGTGAGATCTCACCAACGCCTTGCCCTAGTGACAGCAAGCATGCCAAACACCTCCTTCACAACTCTGGCTACCTGTGTTGCCACTTTCAGGGAACTATGTATCCTCAGTTCTCCCTGCTCTGCAACAGTTCCCAGGATCCTGCCATTCATCGGGCAAATCCTGCCCTAGTTTACCTTCCCAAAATGCATAATTTTGCACTTGGCTGAGTTAAATTCCATCTACTATCTAGTTACCCACTCCACTCTATTGTAATCTAAGACATCTTTCCACAAATTGTGACGTCATCTGCAAATCATCAGCAGGTGGTGTCACCTAGTAATCACTTAAATCAGTTTGCTATCTCATCCTGCGTCCCACGTGATCTCAGTGACTGAAATACTGCCCTGCCCTCATCAATCACTTTGGTCTGCAGAAAACTCAGTCAAATTCATAGCATTTCACTATCTCAAAAGTCTTAAAATCTCCTAATTTTCTGTGTAGGTTTAAGTTTACACTCTTAGAACATAGAACATAGAATAGTACAGCACAGTATAGGCCCTTTGGCCCACAATGTTGTGCCAACCCTCAAACCCTGTCTCCCATATAAGCCCCCACCTTAGATTCCTCCATATACCTGTCTAGTAGTCTCTTAAACTTCACTAGTGTATCTGCCTCCACCACTGACTCAGGCAGTGCATTCCACGCACCAACCACTCTCTGAGTAAAAAACCTTCCTCTAATATCCCCCTTAAACTTCCCACCCCTTACCTTAAAGCCATGTCCTCTTGTATTGAGCAGTGGTGCCCTGGGGAAGAGGCACTGGCTATCCACTCTATCTATTCCTCTTATTATCTTGTACACCTCTATCATGTCTCCTCTCATCCTCCTTCTCTCCAAAGAGTAAAGCCCTAGCTCCCTTAATCTCTGATCATAATGCATACTTTCTAAACCAGGCAGCATCCTGGTAAATCTCCTCTGTACCCTTTCCAATGCTTCCACATCCTTCCTATAGTGAGGCGACCAGAACTGGACACAGTACTCCAAGTGTGGCCTAACCAGAGTTTTGTATGTTAATAATCAATTTGCTTAATTTAGTATCATGTTATCATTTGTACATCAGACCCAAGGGCCAAATCTTGCTCCTAGATATTGTGCCAGTTCCACATAATCTATAAAATCTAATTTCTGTCTGTTAGGAAAACGATTATTAACTTTATTATGAATGGAACACAAAACGGTACAGCACAGGAATGAGTCTTCTAGCCATAATGCCAGTATCAACCATTGCGCCAATTTCAACTGCACATCAATTAAAAATGCTCAGTGCCCCTTCCTAATATATATGCTGAGACGGAGTGTTAGAGGATAAACCACTGGCTGAACTTGGAACAGAAAACTCACTGAACTCCTGCCATCCTGCAGTCTATCTCTTACTCTTATTTCCATCATCTTCTATTTAATAAATAAAATTGATTACAGGAGAGGTGGGAACATCTTGAAAGAAAATTAAAGAAATTTTGCAGTAAAGTGACAGATGAAATTTAGGACTAATTAATGCTTATTACAAATTAAGATTTAAAATATCAATGGAATAATTATTAAATAGTGGGAGGTATTGCAATCTACTCTCAATATATTGAGTAGGTTTTATTTAAACTACGTCAGCTTTCAACTGATCATACAGAGAAAGTTCCCATTATCAGTTCCTCAATTAACACATATAACTGTTGCTCAGTATTAGTCAGATACTCTCATTCCGGGAAGTTCAACATAAACTCTATTTGGGTTGATGCTTAAACACAAAAACTTCTGCAGATGTTGGAAGTCCTGAAGGAGGGTCTCATCCTGAAACATCAGCTGTTTATTCATTTCCATAGATGCTGTCTGACCTGCTGAGTTCCTCCAGCAGTTTGTGTGGATTGATCAGAATCAGAATCAATTTATTGCCAGTATGTGAAACATACCAGAATTGATTGCAGGACAGCATGACCTACACAAACGGGTTGGGTTGCACCTGAACTTGAGGGGACCAATATCCTGGCGGGCACTTTTGCTAGAGCTTCTAGAAATCTAGAACTAGTTTGGCAGGGGGATGGAACCAGAGTGATGGGGCAGTTTGTATACGGGTAAATGCAGTGTGTAGAGAGACTGTGAGGGAACATAGGTAGAGAACAGGGATAATATCCAGTCAGTTTGATGAGTTGATATGTGCCTACTTTAACGCAAGAAGTATAAGGAACCAGGCAATGAACTTAGAGCACAGGTCAGTAGATGGAACTGTGACATTGTGGCCATTGCAGAGACTTGGACTCACAATGGCAGGAATGTATGCTGGATGTTCAGGAATTTAGATATTTCAAAAGGGACAGAGGGAAAGCTAAAAGAGGAGGGATGTGGCATTGCTAATCAGGGATATTATCACTGCTGCTGAAAGGGAGGGCATCCTGGAGGGACTGTCTTCGAGTCAGGGTTAGGAGAAAACTGTATGGGAAAGTACTCAACTGGGGTAGTGTGAATCTTGATGCTATTAGACAGGAACCTGGGAGCGTAAATTGGGAACAGATGGACTTGGGGAAATGCACAGCAGAAATTCGGAAGTTGTTAAGGGAGCACTTGTATGGGGTTCTGGAAAGATTTGTCCTACTGAGGTGGGGAAAGAAGGGTAGGGTGAAGGAACCATGGTTTACAGGAGATGTGGAAGATTTTAGTCGAGAGAAAGAAACAAGCATTCTTAAGGTTTAGAAAGCAAGGATCAGACAGGGCACTTGAGAGTTACAAAGTGGCTAGGAAGGAGATTATAAATGAACATGGAAGAGCTAGGAAGGGCTTTGAGAAGGCCTTGGGATCAGGGACAAAAATGGAAACGCGTGCCTTGTGCCGGAGGATATAAGGGAAGTCCTAAATGAGTATTTTTCTCCAGTATTCATCAGTGAGAGGGATCCTGACTTCTGAGGTCAGCATAGAACAGGCTGATATGCTGGAGCATGTCAATGTTAAGAAAAAGGATATGCTGGAACCTTTGAAAACATTAAGATGGATAAATCCCTAGGGCTAGTCAGGATCCGTCCCAAGTTACTACAGACAGTGAGGGAAGAGATTGCTGTGCATTTGGTAATAATCTTTGCATCCCCACTGACACACACAGGAGTAGTGCCAGAGGTTTGAAAAGGTTTGCATATTCCTTTATTCACGGAAGGTAATGGGGTAACCCTGGGAATTATAGACCAGTGTGTCTTATGTTAGTGGTAGACAAATTATCGGAGGTGTTCTTGGAGGCAGGGTTTACAAGCAGTGGGAGAAGCATTGTCTGATTAGGGATGGTCAGCACAGCTTTTTGAGTGGCAGGCCGTGCCTCACAAGCCTGACTGAGCTCTTCGATGATGTGACAAAGCACGTCGATGGAGACAGAGCAGAAGATGTAATGTTTATTGATTTTAGTAAGCCATTTAACAAGGTTCCCCATGGTAAGTTTATTCAGAAAGACAGAAGGCATGGGACCCAGGGAAACTTGGCCGGATTGATCCAGAATTGTTGCCCACAGAAAATATGGGGTGATAGTAGATGGAGCGTATTCTGCTTGACCGGTGGTGTTCCACAAGGATCGGTGCTGGGACCCCTGCTCTTTGTGATCGTTATAACCGCCTTGGATGAGGAAGCGGAAGGGTGGGTTAGTCAGTCTGCAGATAACACAAAGGTTGGTGTAGGGCCATCGACCGGACACAGAGCTAGGCAGAGGAGTGGTTCATGGAGTTCAATCTAGAGATGTGTGAAGTTATTCATTTTGGAAGGTCATTTTTGAAGACAGAATACTGTGTTAATGGCAAGATTCTTAACTGCATGAAGGAGCAGAAGGATCTTGGGAATCACGTCCATACAGCCCCCAAAACTGCAGTGCGAGCGCTGATAGGTGGTTAAGAAGGCCTATGGTGTGTTGGCCTTCATTAGTTGGCGGATTGAGCTCAGGTACTGCGAGGTGATATTGCAGTTCTATAAGTCTCTGGTTTGACCACACTTGGAGCATTGTATTCATTTCTGGTTGCCTCATTATAGGAAGGGTGTAGAAGCTTTAGAGAGGCTGCAGAGGAGATTTACCAGGATGCCACAAAAATTGGAGAGTATGTGTTATGAGGATAGGTTGAGTGAGCTAGGGCTTTTCTCTTTGGAGTGAAGGAGGATGAGAGGTGACTCGATAGAGATGTACAAGATGATTAGAGACAGAAATAGAGTGGACCGCCAGACTGATTTTCCCAGGGCGGAAATGGCTAATACAAGGGGCGTAACTTTAAAGTGTTTGGAGGAAAATACTGTATGGGGAAAATAATGTCAGAGGTAGATTTTTTACACAGAGAGTGGGAAGTGTGTGGAATGTCCTGCCAGGGGTTGTGATAATGGCAGGTATATTCGACTGTCTTTGATAGGCATATGGATGAATGAAAAATGGTGTTCCATGTGGGAAGGAAGGGTTAGATTGATCATAGATCAGCACATCATTGTGACTAAAGGGCTTTCACTGTGCTGTACTGTTCTATGTTCGATACAAGAAATAGAAGGGACATACATAGGTGAAGGCTGCATCATTAGCAGTGGAGGGGAAACCCCATTTTCAGAAAAAGGAGGATGTCCGGCAGTGGAACATCTCATTGCGAGAATGGATGTGGTGGAAACTGAGGAAATGAGAAAAGGGAGTAGTGGCCTTGCAAATGAAAGATGGGAGGAGGTGTAGAAGAACTTGCTGTGAGAGTCAGTGGGTTTGTAGAAGTCAAAGGTGGAGACAGAGAGATCAAGGAAGGGAGAGGAGGGTCAGAGATGGACCAAGTGAAATTAAGGGCAAGGCAGAATTTGGTAGCAAAGCTGATAAAATTGATGATCTCAGCATCGGTGCAGGAATCAGCACCAATGCATTTGTCAGTATCGTTAGAGAGCATTACTAGTATCAGCTTGGAATATGGACTGTTCCATGAAGCAACATAAAAGCAGGTTTAACAGAGTGTCCATAGCTGTATGTTTGGTCTGGAGAAAGAGGGAAGGGCCGAAAGAGAAGTTGTTGAGGACGAGCTCCAGGTCTGCCTGATAGTGGAGGTTGCTGGTGGAGTTCCAACTCAGCCAGGAGAAAGGTTCAGGTGGTAAGTGTGTGAGAGAAGGATCATTTAGCTAGGGAGCATGCAGAAAAGATTCATAAGTATGGTACTGGGTCCTGGGGGCTTGAGTTATAAGTAGAGACTGGATGGGCGGGCCTATTTTCCCTAGAGGTCGAGATTATGGCTTAGACTTAACAGTTTAATTTTAGTTTGTACAGGTGGTTTTGGGGACAGAAAGGGAAGTTAGTGCTGTCCCTAGACCAGTTATGGTCTAGGGACAGGATTATTCTGGACTTAGTGGTCAGGTCAGAGTCTAAGCATCCGCTTGCATTCCAAGGCCAACAATGTGGATGTGTAACGAAGGACATCTGTGGTTGGTTGTCAGGGCAGTAATCCAACGAGTATGAGGGATCGTGGTCCCCCAAGTCACTGGCAGGTTCCAGGATAGTGTCCTGAGTGGGCAAGAGGCATGAGAGCAGGTGAACCCTGCACCCCACCCCCACCTCCATTTGGCACACAAGTCAGAAGACCGGAGTTTGAGGCCTAGCATTCAGGCCTGCCACCAGCGAGTCTGGACTTCAAGGCATGCAGCTCAGGGTCTTCACCCATATCATCATAGGCGAGTCCTTGGGTCTATACTGAAATTCGAACCCCGAATAATCAGAAGTATAGAAGTCGAGGCCTGATGCTCGAAGCCCGAAGCCCTGGGTCTGCTAGTCTGCGAGTCCACTGGAGGTTGGAGATTCAGAAATGACCTGTCATGATTTAGAGGACCATGGTTGTGTGTGTGTGTGTGTGTGTGTGTGTGTGTGTGTAGGAGTGAGGAAAGGGGCTTGCTTTGTTACTGTGTTCTGTTGTGTAAGTTTTCGCAAATAAAACAGCAGAGACATTTTATGTTTCAGAAAAGCTGCAGCAACTCATTTACTGAACACCAAAAAAACTGAACTGAAAGCGCACCAAAAATCCTTTAGATAATCATATCACCACATCAGACCGGCTTCTTAAAGTGAAATCCCAACTGTATGTCGGTGTTTGTAAATTATGTACATTTCCACCAACTACATTAGCCTACCCAGGACCGCCCAGAATTCACTAAAACTGGCATTGTGAGCCTGTCCGGAGCTCGGATGAGCCACCCGGCTCAGGTCCTGCGTTCCGAGGGTGGAGGAACAGCAGGTACCCCCGGCTTGTCCAGAGGTGTGTTAACACGCTCATGGTCATGTCGTGATGCCAGGGGCTCGGTAGTGGAATCCTCCAAATCTTGGTGGACCGGTTTAAGGTGATCTAACTGAAATATGTTCAGGTTTACCCCTCTTACCTATGATAAAGAGTCTTTTCTCCGTGTTCCAAAATGTGGAACAAGCCGGTGTAAGGGGGCCGAAGGGGATGTTGGCGTGCATCATAGTGGATGAAAACAAATGAGGTGGAACGTAGGTCAACAGGAACCCAAGAGTGCTGTACGCCATGATGGGAGGTAGGAAAAGGGGAAAAGGAATTGAATTTACTGAGGATGGTGGAACGTGGTTGGAAGGTTGACCAGGCAGTGATGGCATCAGGAATGAAATCACGTGGCACTCGGAATGGCTGTCTGTATACCATTCAGCCACGGACGACTGTAGGTCCTCTTTTGGAGCTGTTCTGAGCCCCAGCAGGACCCATGGGAGATGACCAGAGAAGTCCTCAGAGCAGTCTTTAGATGCCTTTAGCAGCCTTTAAGGAGCAGTGAAACTGCTCAAGTAGGCCATTGGACTGTGGGTGATACACCCTGATGCAATGTAGCCCAATGCCAAGGCTTTGGGCCATCGCAGCCCAGAGGTTTGATATGAATTAGGGACAGTGGTCAGTGGAAATACCAGGTGGGATGCCAAAATGAGCTGATGGATGCCCCGAGCCATGTCGGCGGCTGTGGTTGATGCAAGGGGGGTGCCCGCATCACGGTCCACCATGGTAAGGAGGTGGCTGAAACCACGGTGAGGGGGTGGGTGGGGGGGAAGAGGACCAACAAGATCCACGTTGACATGGTCAAACTGTTGCTCAGGGACCTCAAAAGGTGCTAGTGGCGCCTGAACATAGCAGTTAATTTTCGCCCGCCGGCACTCCACACAGGCTGAAGCCCAATCACGCACGTCGTTTCTAATTTTCGCCCGCCGGCACTCCACACAGGCTGAAGCCCAATCACGCACGTCGTTTCTAATTTTCGCCTGCCAGCACTCCACACAGGCTGAAGCCCAATCACGCACGTCGTTTCTAATTTTCGCCCGCCGGCACTCCACACAGGCTGAAGCCCAATCACGCACGTCGTTTCTAATTTTCGCCCGCCGGCACTCCACACAGGCTGAAGCCCAATCACGCACGTTGTTTCTAAGGCTGTGCCAAAAAACTTAGAGTAAGCATTTTCAGTGAGGCCTTCCGATCTGGATGCAAAAGGCCAGGTATGGAGTTGAAAACAGTCCGCCTCCATTTTGCAGGCACTATGGGGGTGAGGATGACCAGTTGAGACATTGCACAGGAGAAAAGCTCCAACTTCCCTGAACATAATGTCAGCCAACCGCAGGCCTGTGACTGCTGTTCGGTAAGCCTGGACCTCTGGGTCAGTAGCTTGATCAGGTACCATGACTCGGCCAGCATAGTCAACCCCAGTGGTGTCTGGTCTCAGTGGCTGGCTGTGAGAGGCAATCAGCCACAGCATTATTTCTTCCCTTGGTAGATATGTTTTATATCGGTTGTGAACTCGGATACATAGACCACGTGGTTTTGCTGCCATGCAGACCAAGGGTCTGTATTTTGGCCATCGCGTGCATGAGGGGTTTGTGATCAACAAATGCTGTGAAATGGAGATACTGTAAAAAAAAAGGAAAATGGCGGACAGCCAGATAGAGACCAAGAAGCTCACAGTCAAACGTGCTGTACTTCCTTTCTGGGGACACAGAGCCTCCAGCTGAAGAAGGCGAGCGGCTGCTACAGACCTCCGACCAACTGTTCCTGCACTGCACCCACAGCGTAGTCTAAAAGCGTCAGCAGTAATGGCTATGGGTGCGTTGGGGAGCAGATGTGCCAGTAGGGTTGACAGAAAAGAGCTCATCTGGTATCATGACTGCTGTCCAGACAAGCACATGACTCGGGGTATTATTGACTTTAAGCACTCTATACAGGGGGAGCATAAGTTCAGCAGCTCATGGAATGAAGCGGTGATAGAAATTCACCATGCCTAAAAACTCCTGTAGTTTTTCAGTAGTGTGGGCGATGGGAAATCCATAATAGTGGGAGGGGAGGGGTTTTGCACCTTTTGTGGAGATGTTATTGCTGAGAAAGTCAATAGTTGGCATCCCAAGCTGGCATTTAGCAACATTAATAATCAACCTGTCTCAACTTAAGCGCTTGAAAAGTGCACGGCAATGAGGTACATGTTCGGGTTTGGATGCACTGGTGACAAGTACGTCATCCCGGTAAACAAAAAGAAAACCGAAGTCTTTTAATACAGAGTCCATCAGCTGTTGGAAAATCTGTGCTGCATTTTTTCAGCCCAAATGGCATGTGCAGAAACTCAAATAGGCCAGCTGTTTTGGGAATGTCCTCTGAGCACACAGGCACCTGATGGTAGCCCCAAACTAAATCGACTTTGGAAAATATTGATTTCCCGGCAAAATGTGCCGAGAAGTCTTAGATGTGTGGGACCGGGTAGGAACCGGGGGTGGCGGCCTCATTAAGACATCGGAAATCACCACAGCCGGCAACCACCATTGGACTTGGGGACCATATGGAGGGGTGAGGCCCAGGGGCTATTGAACTGGCGTACAATACCAAGTCTTTCCATGTTGGCAAACTCAGCCTTCACGGTTGCCAGCTTTTCTGGGTCCGGTCTGTGCACACGGGCATGGACTGGCGGGCCAGTTTGAAACGTGGTGCTCAACCCCATGTTTTGTGACAGTAGTGGAGAATGTGGTCTTGGTGAGGACTGGGAATTCACCAGGCAGTCAAGTAAACTCACGCTGCAGTGGTGCACGGGCTTGACAGAGTCGTTGTGGGGAACTTACAGGGGAAGCAGGGTTAACGACCCAAAGTCCATAGAACCATAGAACCATAGAAACTACAGCACAGAAACAGGCCTTTTGGCCCTTCTTGGCTGTGCCAAACCATTTTCTGCCTAGTCCCACTGACCTGCACACGGACCATATCCCTCCATACACCTCCCATCCATGTATCTGTCCAATTTATTCTTAAATGTTAAAAAAGAACCCGCATTTACCACCTCGTCTGGCAGCTCATTCCATACTCCCACCACTCTCTGTGTGAAGAAGCCCCACCTAATGTTCCCTTTAAACTTTTCCCCCCCTCACCCTTAACCCATGTCCTCTGGTTTTTTTCTCCCCTTGCCTCAGTGGAAAAAGCCTGCTTGCATTCACTCTATCTATACCCATCATATATTTTATATACCTCTATCAAATCTCCCCTCATTCTTCTACGCTCCAGGGAATAAAGTCCTAACCTATTCAACCTTTCTCTGTAACTGAGTTTCTCAAGTCCCGGCAACATCCTTGTAAACCTTCTCTGCACTCTTTCAACCTTATTTATATCCTTCCTGTAATTTGGTGACCAAAACTGAACATAATACTCCAGATTCGGCCTCACCAATGCCTTATACAACCTCATCATAACATTCCAGCTCTTATACTCAATACTTCGATTAATAAAGGCCAATGCACCTCTTTACGACCCTATCTACCTGTGACGACACTTTTAGGGAATTTTGTATCTGTATTCCCAGGTCCCTCTGTTCCACTGCACTCCTCAGTGCCTTACCATTAACCCTGAATGTTCTACCTTGGTTTGTCCTTCCAACGTGCAATACCTCACACTTGTCAGTATTAAACTCCATCTGCCATTTTTCAGCCCATTTTTCCAGATGGTCCAAGTCCCTCTGCAGGCTCTGAAAACCTTCCTCACTGTCTACTACACCTCCAATCTTTGTATCATCAGCAAACTTGCTGATCCAATTTACCACATTATCATCCAGATCATTGATATAGATGACAAATAACAATGGACTCAGCACTGATCCCTGTGGCACACCACTAGTCACAGGCCTCCACTCAGAGAAGCAATTCTCTACCACCACTCTCTGGCTTCTTCCATCGAGCCAATGTCTAATCCAATTTACCACCTCTCCATGTATACCTAGCAACTGAATTTTCCTAACTAACCTCCCATACGGGACCTTGTCAAAGGCCTTACTGAAGTCCATGTAGACAATATCCACTGCCTTCCCTTCATCCACTTTCCTGGTAACCTCCTCGAAAAACTCCAACAGATTGGTCAAACATGACCTACCATGCACAAAGCCATGTTGACTCTCCCTAATAAGCCCCTGTCTATCCAAATGCTTGTAGATTCTGTCTCTTAGTATTCCCCCCAATAACTTACCTACTACTGAAGTTAAACTCACCGGCCTATAATTTCCCGGATTACTTTTCGATCCTTTTTTAAACAATGGAACAACATGAGCCACTCTCCAATCCTCCGGCACTTCACCCGTAGACAGCAACATTTTAAATATTTCTGCCAGGGCCCCCGTAATTTCAACACTAGTCTCCTTCAAGGTCCGAGGGAACACCCTGTCAGGTCCCGGGGATTTATCCACTTTAATTTTCCTCAAGACAGCAAGCACCTCCTCCTTTTCAATCTGTACAGTTTCCATGGTCGCACTACTTGATTCCCTCAATTCCATAGATTTCATGCCAGCTTCCTTAGTAAATACAGATGCAAAAAACCTATTTAAGATCTCCCCCATTTCCTTTGGTTCCGCACAAAGCCGACCACTCTGATCTTCAAGAGGACCAATTTTATCCCTTACAATCCTTTTGCTCTTAATATACTTGTAAAAGCTCTTTGGATTATCCTTCACTTTGACTGCCAAGGCAACCTCATGTCTTCTTTTAGCCCTCCTGATTTCTTTATTAAATATTTTCTTGCACTTCTTATACTCCTCAAGCACCTGATTTACCCCCTGTTTCCTATACATTTCATACAACTCCCTCTTCTTCTTTATCAGAGTTGCAATATCCCTTGAGAACCAAGGTTCCTTATTCCTATTCAATCTGCCTTTAATCCTGACAGGAACATACAAACTCTGCACTCTCAAAATTTCCCCTTTGAAGGCTTCTCACCTACCAATCACATCTTTGCCAGAGAACAACCTGTCCCAATCCACGCTTTTTAGATCCTTTCTCATTTCTTCAAATTTGGCCTTCTTCCAGTTCAGAACCTCAACCCTAGGACCAGATCTATCCTTGTCCATGATCAAATTGAAACTAATGGTGTTATGATCACTGGAACCAAAGTGCTCCCCTACACAGACTTCTGTCACTTGCCCTAATTCGTTACCTAACAGGAGATCTAATATTGCATCCCCTCTAGTTGGTCCCTCTATATATTGATTTAGAAAACTTTCCTGAACACATTTTACAAACTCTAAACCATCTAGACCCCTAACAGTATGGGAATCCCAATCAATATATGGAAAATTAAAATCCCCTACCACCACAACTTTATGTTTCCTGCAGTTGCCTGCTATCTCTCTGCAGATTTGCTCTTCCAAGTCTCATTGACTACTGGGTGGTCTGTAATACAATCCCACTAATGTGGCCATACCTTTCCTGTTTCTCAGCTCCACCCATAAGGACTCAGTAGACAAGCCCTCTAATCTGTCCTGCCTGAGCACTGCTATAATATTTTCCCTAACAAGCAATGCTACTCCCCCACCTTTCATTCCTCTGCCTCGATCACATCTGAAACATCGGAACCCTGGAATATTAAGCTGCCAGTCCTGCCCCTCTTGTAGCCAAGTTTCACTAATTGCTACAACATCATAATTCCACGTGTTAATCCATGCCCTCAACTCATCTGCCTTGCCCGCAATACTCCTAACATTGAAATATGTACACCTCAGAAGATCTTTACCACCACTCACAACCTTTCTATCAGCGGATTTGCTTAAACTTTCAATATCATTTATTTTCACCCCAGCCACACTGTCAGCTCTGGCACTCTGGTTCCCATCCCCCTGCAAATCTAGTTTAAAGCCTCCCCAATAGCACTAACAAACCTCCCTGAAAGGATATTGGTCCCCCTGTGGTTCAAGTGTAACCCGTCTCTCTTGTACAGGTCCCACCTGCCCCAGAAGAGGTCCCAATGATCCTGAAATCTGAAACCCTGCCCCCTACACCAGTTCCTCAGCCACTTGTTCCTCCTCCAGAGCATCCTATTCCTACCCTCACTGGCACGTAGCACAGGTAGCAATCCTGAGATTACCACCCTTGAGGTCCTGCTTTTCAACTTCCTACCAAGCTCTTTATACTCACTGTCCAGGACCTCTTCACTCTTCCTTGCTATGTCATTGGTGCCTATGTGCACCACGACATCTGGCTGATCACCTTCCCACTTCAGAATGTCATGCAATCGATCAGAGACATCCTTGACCCTGGCACCCGGAAGGCAACAAACTATCCTGGATTCTCTGTCACGACCACAGAAACTTCTATCTGCACCTCTAACTATTGAGTCCTTAATATCCACAGGTTGGCAGTTCTTAAGATTGTCCAACAGGAAATCTACATTGAGCAAAGGTCCAGCCACTTGACCCAGCACAAAGTCCCATGTGTACCGTTGCCCACTGAAGCAGAGTGTCACCTGTCGTGTCCCGTTGTAAACACCATTTCCACGGATGCTGCCTGACCTGCTGAGTTCCTCCAGCGTGTTGTGAGACCTGTCATGTCCCGTAAGGCTGGATCTTGCAGCCATTGGCGGCCTCCAGCGAGGTTTCGTCTTTGCCTCCTCATCAATAGGTGATGCGGGCGGCACACTCGCTAGAGCACTCGTGTCGCACAGGAAGTGTTGCCCTGAAAAGGTGTCCATAATGAACAGTAGACATCCCTGGCAGCTGGAACCCACCGTGTTCACAGCCGTCTGATGTTGAATGAGTCCAAACTGCAAGGTGGTCGGCACTTCCAAGCATCCGTACCAAAGAGAGCATAGTAAAGACACAGGCCCAGTGTCGTCTGCTTCGCAGGCATCCTTACGTTAGAGGCCTTGCTGACCGGACTTATTGAGGTAGAGAAAGGAGGAGGAATGATGCACCGCTGCCTGGCTGAGTGTAGACTATCAGCCATTTTAGCAAACTCCCTAGAGTCCATCACAGGTACGTTAGCGAAGGCTTTGCAAATTGGATCAGGCACTTGCTTAATGAAGAGTTCTTTAAAAATAAAACAAGGATGGTGATTTCCCAGGAGAGTCAGCATGTGGTCCATTAGCTCCAACAGCTTAGCGTCACTGAGGCCGGGCAAGGGCAGCAACTGCTTGGCGCACTCAGACTCCAATAGTCCAAAAGTCAGTATAAGGTGAGTTTTCAGCGATCGGTCTTTGTCACGTTCAGGTGAGTGTACTAGCAGACGCACCACTCTCACAGCCATGGAATTGCTGAGCGACGCTACCACATAGAAATATTTGGTGTTGTCGTTGGAGGTTTCTCGAAGCACGAATTGAGCCTCTGCTTGTAGGAACGCTTGGGGTGGCATGGTAGTATAGTGGTTAGCACAATGGTTTTCAGTACCGGCGACCTGGGTTCAATTCCCGCCACTGTCTGTAAGGAGTTTGTACGTACTCCCCATGACTGCATAAGTTTCCTCCAGGTGCTCTGGTTTCCTCCCACAGTCCAAAGACGTACTGGTTGATAGGTTAATTGGACGTTGTAAATTGTCCCGTGATTAGACTAGGAGTAGTTCGGGGGATTGCTGGCTGGGCTGTGTAGCTCGAAGTGCCACAGGGGCCAATTCTACGCTGTATCTCAACAAATAAAAAGAACCAAGTGGTGGCATTTTGCTCCCAAAACTCCAGCAGTTTCATCCCAGAGCATCAGGGTCACTGATGTAGATTGTCACTAATAAACCTATGGAGATATTTTATGTTTCAGAGACCGGCCTCTTAAAGTGAAACCCCAACTCAATATGCGTGGTTGTGAATCATGTACATTTCCACCAACTGCGTAAGCCGACAGTTGTCTGGGGCCATTCTGTGTTGGACCGGCGACATGGGAGAGCTGCCCCCAGCACGTCATATGTTGTGTTGGCTGTTAACACAAATGACACCTTTTTCTATGTCCTATGATCAGGTGATAAATAAAGGAAATTATTGTTGCCAGGTTGCTCAGTCAGAATATATACTTTAAAATACAAAATGTAAGCACCGGGAGATAAAAAGGAATACGGTGAATCTGAATCTGGAGTGGAGGAAGCTGAGTGACGACATTAGAGATATTATAAAATCGGGTGGGGTATGGTTAAAAGATGAATGGTCACAGTTTTTCTTCCATGGTAGGGGAGTTTAAAACTAGAGGGTATTGCTTTAAGGTAACAGGAGAAAGAAGGGGAACCTGAGCGGCCAGCCTTTCTCACTGGGTGGTGGATATGTGGAACAATTTTCCAGAGGAAGAAGTAAAGGCAGCTAAAATCAGATTCAAAGACTCAAAGCCCATTTATCATCAAAGAATGTGTATGTTATACACCTTGACATTTCTCTGCTTATAGGCAGCCACAAAGCAAACAATTTGAATAGCCCAATTAAAAAAGGGACCAAAGACCACTGCGCAGAGAAAGAGAGGGAGAAAATAAAACACATGGTGCAAACAAACGACGCAAGCCAACGGCATCCTGGCCCAGACTGAATCCCAGATCCGCTCCCAGAGCAGTCGGAGTAGGCCGAAGCCAGGCCTGGAGCAGCTGGAGTAGGCCCAAGCCAGGCCTGGAGCAGCTGGAGTAGGCCCAAGCCAAGCCTGGAGCAGCTGGAGTAGGCCCAAGCCAGGCCTGGAGCAGCTGGAGTAGGCCCAAGCCAAGCCTGGAGCAGCTGGAGTAGGCCCAAACCAAGCCTAGAGCAGCTGGAGTAGGCCCAAGCCAAGCCTGGAGCAGCTGGAGTCGGCCCAAGCCAGGCATCGGTCTCCAGTTTCTGTAATATTGATGTGACTCGGACACCGCTGTAGATTGAACAACCACGTTTATTCAACAAACTTCCATTTTTTACTTCTTTACGTTCTGACGTCATACGCACTCTGACACTACGAATACTCACACAATACATTACATCCCCCTTCTCAAGATTTTTTTTTACAACACTGTGAATTACCAAAAAAATGCCTCTAGGTATGCCCTTCTTACAGTGAACAACCATGACATAAACTAAAAAAAACCTTAACTTCTTGTACTGTATTCTGCAATGTATCTTACAATACTAACAGCAGTGTATTTTCTTTTACTAACATAGACTAATAAACCTTTTATTTCACACCTTGGGACTTGGTGTCATTTGTTTTCATGTCTGTATATGTGGAAATGTCCTGTGCATCTGTACGTGGAAACTCCCTCTCGCCTGTCCTCAGCAGATGCTTCCTGTTCCTCCTGTAGACTCTTCCATCTGGCGTGCGAACTATGAAGGATCTTGGTTGCTGATGTCTGTTCACAACCACAGCTGGTTGCCAAGTGTCTCCTCTCTGTATTCTGACATTTTCACCTGTATGCAGATCTGGCAACTGTCTTGTATGTCTGTCATAGTAGCTCTTTTGCTTTATTTGCTTGTACTTTTGCTTGTCATGTACGTGAGCATTACCTTCAGGAGTCAGTAGAGTTGTGGATGTTGGCAGTTTGGACTTCAGACGACGTCCCATCAACAGCTGCGCAGGAGAGAACCCCACACCCTCAATCGGTGTGTTGCAGTATTCAAGCAGAGCAATGCAAGGGTCACCGTTGCTGCTTTGTGCCTTCTTGAGCATGTTCTTGACAGTGTGTACAGTTCTCTCTGCTTGTCCATTAGACTGAGCGTGCCCTAGACTGGAAGTAACATGTTGAAATTACCAGCTTTCTGAGAACCCTCTGAACTCACTACTGGCATATTGTGGACCATTGTCACTCACGACAATATCTGGAATATCATGTCTTGCAAATGTCGACTTCATTGTGGTAATGACACCTCAACTGGACGTGTCACTTAACTTGGTGATCTCCAGATATTTTGAATAGTAGTCCACACAAAGCAGATATTCTGCACCATTGTAGTGAAAGAGATCTATGCCAATCTTCCCCCATGATCTTCCTGGTAGTGGATGGGGAAGCAGATTGCTGTTTTTGCTTTCATTACAGACAGCACACTGACACACAATATCCTCTACCTGAGTGGACATGCCTGGCCAACAGAGAATGTCTCTTGCTCTTTCTTTACATTTCACTATCCCCAGGTGTGACTCATGAATTCTGTTGAGCATTTCCTGTCTCATTTGGTTTGGTACGATGAGTTTTGCCATTTTGAACATTAGTCCTGATGCATAGCTGATTTCCTCTTTAAATGTTCAGTATTTCTGCATTTCCTTTGGGACATCTTTTCTTTCTGTTGGCTATCCATTCATTGTAATGTCTCTTAGTATTTGCATTTCAGGATTATCTGCAGTCGCTTTCCCGAACATGTTCAACTTCTCCTCAGAGATGGGTAGCTGAGGTGTAACCCAGTTGGCCTCCAGCTCTCTTCCTAGCAACTCTTCCTTTTGCTCTTTGAGGTAAGCACGGCTCAAAGCATCAGCGATGTACAGTTCTTTTCCTAGCTTATAGGTGACTGTGAGAGTGTACCTCTGTAGCCTGAGAAGCATCCTTTGCAGCCTCATAGGAGCTTGGTGTAGTGGCCTTTTGAAGATGCTGTCAAGTGGTTTGTGATCACTCTCAACCTGGATTTCTTTGCCGTATACATATTGGTGGAACTTCTCACACCCATAAACTATGTCAAGTAATTCCTTCTCGATTTGAGCATATTGGTGTTGACAGTCCATAAGTGCTCGTGATCCATATGCCACAGGCCTCCCATCCTGCAGTATAACAGCTCCTATTCCCTCCGAACTGGCGTCCACAGACATCGTCACCGGTTTATTGACATCATAGAACTTGAGTGCTGGTGTATTGGTAACCAACTGCTTCAATGTGTCAAAACTTCTCTTTTGTTTGTCTTCCCAATGCCATTCAGTGTTGCTCTCTAGTAGCTTTCGGAGTGGAGCGCTGATCTCTGATAAGTTGGGAATGAATTTGGCAAGATACTGTATCATGTCCATGAACCTCAATAGTTCTTGCTTGTCTTCGGGTGCTGGTAGCTATACCACAGCTCTGACCTTTTCATCATCTGGTTTTAGCCCATCAGCGCTGAGCACATGACCTATATATTTGATCTCTGTAGTTCTGATCTTACATTTACTTTTGTTCAGTTTTAGGTTGTACTCACGTACTCTGTCCAGGAGCTTCCTCAGTCTCTGATCACGTTCCTCAATTGTGTCACCCCATATCAGCAAATCATCAGTGATGTTGACCACCCCGTCAAGGCCTTCAATCACTTGTGCCACGGATCTCTGGAATACCTCTGATGCAGAAGAAATCCCAAAGGGTAGACACAAGAAACGATATCTCCCTATGGGCGTGTTGAAAGTGCATAATTTGGAACTTTCTTCCTCCAGCTTGATCTGCCAGAAGACTTGATTTGCGTCTAATACTGAAAAGTATTTTGCATTAGGCATGCGGGAGACAACCTCTTCAACCGTGAGCAGCGGATAGTGCTCTCTTTTGATGGCTTGGTTGAAATCTTGTGGATCCATGCAAATCTTCGTCTTTTTTTCTGTGACCACTGTCACCATATGATTCACCTAGTCGGTTGGTTCTATTTGTCTTGTTATGACTCCCATCTGTTCCATTCTGTGTAGCTCCTCCACTACTTGATTCCTGAGAGCTACTGGAATCTTTCTCGGGGCATGCACGACTGGTGCAATAGTTGGATCAATCTGGATATGGTGTTTCCCTGGTAAACATCCTAATCCAGAAAACAAGTCATCAGAGTCTTTGAGAATGTAATTTTCTTTTTCAACACCATAGATTTGCTTCACCAGGCCTAGTTTTGTGCATGTTGCTTTGCCCAGTATTGCTGGAACAGGTTGCTGTACTATTTCTTTCTTTTTAAATCTTTTTATTGAATTAGTACACAAAAGGTAAACCATATAGGGACTGTTGCAATATAGCTTTACAAGAGATATTAATACACAAAAAAATTTAGTACAAACAGTGCAGTTTAGATATAAAATAACAAGGTAATATAATAGTATACTAATTTTCAAACATGTCAATAAGGAAAAGGAAAAAAAAACCCAAAAAAACCCCCCCAAAAAAACCCACCATGCAACTAATCTAAAAAGCAAAGCAAAGCCATGGGCTAACTAGGAATCAGGTAGAGTTAAACAACTTAAAACAATCACATCCTCAAACCCGACCTCCATTAAAAACAGTTAAAAAGCAAGAAGGGAATGTAAATATGGACAAAGAGAAAAAAAAAATTACTTTAAATGAAAATGTTGAATAAAAGATCTCCAGGTCTGTTCAAATTTAGCTGAAGAATCATAAAGATTACTTCTAATTTTCTCCAAATTTAAACATAGTATCATCTGGGAAAACCAAAAGAACATAGTTGGAACATTAGTCTCCTTCCAATGTTGTAAAATACATCTTTTCGCCATTAAGGTAAGAAATGCAATCATTCTACGGGCTGAAGGAGAAAGATTACTGGAAATTTTAGGTAATCCAAAGTTAGCAGTAATAGGATGGGGAGAAATATCTATATTCAATACCTTTGAAATAATATTAAAAATGTCTTTCCAAAAAGTTTCCAGAGTAGGACAGGACCTAAACATGTGAGTTAAGGAGGCTATCTCCCCATGACATCTGTCACAAAGAGGGTTAATATGAGAATAAAAACGAGCTAATTTATCTTTGGACATATGTGCTCTATGGACAACTTTAAATTGAATTAGGGAGTGTTTAGAACAGATAGAGGAAGTATTGACTAGTTGTAAAATATGCGCCAGTCATCTGCCGAAATAATAAAGCCCAATTCCTTTTCCCAATCTGACCTAATCTTATCAAATGGAGCTTTCCTAAGTTCGTAATAGTATTATAAATAATAGCCGTTACACCTTTCTGACATGGATTAAGGTTAATTATAGTATCTAAAATATATGTAGGAGGTAACGTTGGAAAGGAAGAGAGTATAGTACTTAGGAAATTTCTAACTTGGAGATATCTAAAAAAAATGTATTCTTGGTAAGTTATATTTGTTAGATAATTGTTCAAAAGACATAAGGGAACCATCTAAAAATAAATCCAAAAACCGTGAAATACCATTAGTCTTCCAAATTTGAAAAGCACAGTCCGTGGAAGAGGGGGGAAGAATATGTTGCCTAAAATAGGAATCACAAGCCCAAATTGATTAAGATCGAAAAATTTTCGGAATTGAAGCCAAATACGTAAGGTATATTTAACTATCGAATTACAAACCTGTTTGTGGCGTTTCAAATCAAAAGGAAGAGAAGAACCTAAAATGGAGCCAAGTGCATAACATAGAACATAGAACATAGAATAGTACAGCACAGTACAGGCCCTTCGGCCCACAATGTTGTGCCGACCCTCAAACCTTGCCTCCCATATAAGCCCCCACCTTAAATTCCTCCATATACCTGTCTAGTAGACTCTTAAACTTCACTAGTGTATCTGCCTCCACCACTGACTCAGGCAGTGCATTCCACGCACCAACCACTCTCTGAGTAAAAAACTTTCCTCTAATATCCCCCTTGAACTTCCCACCCCTTACGTTAAATCCATGTCCTCTTGTATTGAGCAGTGGTGCCTTGGGGAAGAGGCGCTGGCTATCCACTCTATCTATTCCTCTTATTATCTTGTACACCTCTATCATGTCTCCTCTCATCCTCCTTCTCTCCAAAGAGTAAAGCCCTAGCTCCCTTAATCTCTGATCATATTGCATACTTTCTAAACCAGGCAGCGTCCTGGTAAATCTCCTCTGTACCCTTTCCAATGCTTCCACATCCTTCCTATAGTGAGGTGACTAGAACTGGACACAGTACTCCAAGTGTGGCCTAACCAGAGTTTTATAGAGCTGCATCATTACATCGCGACTCTTAAACTCCATCCCTCGACTTATGAAAGCTAACACCCTATAAGTTTTCTTAACTACCCTATCCACCTGTGAGGCAACTTTCAGGGATCTGTGGACATGTACCCTGAGATCCCTCTGCTCCTCCACACTACCAAGTATCCTGCCATTTACTTTGTACTCTGCCTTGGAGTTTGTCCTTCCAAAGTATACCACCTCACATTTCTCCAGGTTGAACTCCATCTGCCACTTCTCAGCCCACTTCTGCATCCTATCGATGTCTCTCTGCAATCTTTGACAATCCTCTACACTATCTACAACACCACCAATCTTTGTGTCGTCTGCAAACTTGCCAACCCACCCTTCTACCCCCACATCCAGGTCATTAATAAAAATCATGAAAAGTAGAGGTCCCAGAACAGATCCTTGTGGGACACCACTAGTCACAATCCTCCAATCTGAATGTATTCCCTCCACCACCATCCTCTGCCTTCTGCAGGCAAGCCAATTCTGAATCCACCTGGCCAAACATCCCTGGATCTCATGCCTTCTAACTTTCTGAATAAGCCTACCATGTGGAACCTTGTCAAATGCCTTACTAAAATCCATATAGATCACATCCACTGCACTACCCTCATCTATATGCCTGGTCACCGCCTCAAAGAACTCTATCGGGATTGTTAGACACGATCTGCCCTTCACAAAGCCATGCTGACTGTCCCTGATCAGGCCATGATTCTCTAAATGTCTATAGATCCTATCTCTAAGAATCTTTTCCAACAGCTTTCCCACCACAGACGTAAGACTCACTGGTCTATAATTACCCGGACTATCCCTACTACCTTTTTTGAACAAGGGGACAATATTCGCCTCCCTCCAATCCTCTGGTACCATTCCCGTGGACAGCGAGGACATAAAGGTCCTAGACAGAGGCTCAGCAATCTCTTCCCTCGCCTCGTGGAGCAGCCTGGGGAATATTCCGTCAGGTCCCGGGGACTTATCTATCTTAATGTATTTTAACAACTCCAACACCCCCTCTCCCTTAATATCAACATGCTCCAAAACATCAACCTCACTCATATTGTCCTCACCATCATCAAGTTCCCTCTCATTGGTGAATATCGAAGAGAAGTATTCATTGAATACCTCGCTCACTTCCACAGCCTCCAGGCACGTCTTCCCACCTTTATCTCTAATCAATCCTACCTTCACTCCTGTCATCCTTTTTTTCTTCACATAATTGAAGAATGCCTTGGGGTTTTCCTTTACCCTACTCGCCAATGCCTTCTCATGCCCCCTTCTTGCTCTTCTCAGCCCCTTCTTAAGCTCCTTTCTTGCTTCCCTATATTCCTCAATAGACCCATCTGATCCTTGCTTCCTAAACCTCATGTATGCTGCCTTCTTCCACCTGACTAGATTTTCCACCTCACTTGTCCCCCATGGTTCCTTCACCCTACCATTCTTTATCTTCCTCACCGGGACAAATTTATCCCTTACATCCTGCAAGAGATCCCTAAACATTGACCACATGTCCATAGTACATTTCCCTGCAAAAACATCATCCCAATTCACACCCGCAAGTTCCAGCCTTATGGCCTCATAATTTGCCTTTCCTCAATTAAAAATTTTCCTGTCCTCTCTAATTCTATCCTTTTCCATGATAATGCTAAAGGCCAGGGAGCGGTGGTCACTGTCCCCCAGATGCTCACCCACTGAGAGATCTGTGACCTGACCCGGTTCATTACCTAGTACTAGATCTAGTATGGCATTCCCCCTGGTCGGCCTGTCCACATACTGTGACAGGAATCCATCCTGGACACACTTAACAAACTGCCCCATCTAAACCCTTGGAACTAATCAGGTGCCAATCAATATTAGGGAAGTTAAAGTCACCCATGATAACAACCTTGTTATTTTTGCACCTTTCCAAAATCTGCCTCCCAATCTGCTCCTCTGTATCTCTGTTGCTACCAGGGGGCCTACAGAATACCCCCAGTAGAGTAACTGCTCCCTTCCTGTTCCTGACTTCCACCCATATTGACCCAAAAGAGGATCCTGCTACATTACCCACCCTTTCTGTAGCTGTAATAGTATCCCTGATCAGTAATGCCACCCCTCCTCCCCTTTTTCTGCCCTCTCTATCTCTTTTAAAGCATTGAAATCCAGGAATATTGAGAATCCATTCCTGTCCTGGTGCCAGCCAATTCTCTGTAATGGCCACTACATCATAATTCCATGTATGTATCCAAGCTCTCAGTTCATCACCTTTGTTCCTGATGCTTCTTGCATTGAGGTACGCACATTTCAGCCCTTCTACCTTACTGTCTTTACACCGTTTATTCTGCTTCTCTTTCCTCAAAGCCTCTCTGTATGTTAGATCTGGCTTTACTCCATGCACTTCTTTCACTGCTCTATCGCTCTGGGTCCCCATCCCCCTTGCAAATTAGTTTAAACCCTCCCGAACCCAGCTAGCAAACATGCAAGGATATTGCTCCCCCTCGAGTTCAGGTGCAACCCATCCAATCTGTACAGGTCCCACCTTCCCCAGAAGAGATCCCAATGATCCAAAAATCTAAAACCCTGCTCCCTGCACCAACTCCTCAGCCACGCATTCAACTGCCATCTCCTCCAATTCTTACCATCACTGTCACGTAGCACTGGCAGCAATCCTGAGAACGTCACCCTTGAGGTCCTGTTCTTCTGCCTAGTTCCCAAAACTCACACTTCAGGACCTCATCCCTCTTCCTGCCTATGTCGTTGGTCCCAACATGTATCACGACTTCTGGTTGCTTTCCCTTTTGTACCAGGATGTCGTGCACCCGGTCAGAGACATCCCGGACCCTGGCACCCGGGAGGCAACAAACCATGCGGGTGTCCTTCTCACGTCCACAAAATCTCCTGTCTGCTCCCCTGACTATAGAGTCTCCAATGACGACAGCTCTCCTCTTCTCCGTCCCACCCTTCTGCACCACAGGGTCAGACTCAGTGCCGGAGGCCCTGCCACCGTGGGTCATCCCCGCCAACAGTATCCAGGACGGTAAACTTTTTATTCAGGGGAATGGCTACAGGGGTGCTCTGCACTACCTGTCTGCTCACCTTCACTTTCCCCCCTCTGACTGTCACCCAACGACCTGCTTCCGACAGCCTAGGTGTGACTACCTCCCTGTAGCTCTCATCTATGACTGCCTCATTCTCCCTTATGAGTCGAAGGTCATCTAGCTGCTACTCCAGATTCCTTACACGGTCTTCCAGATCGCCCAGCCGTATGCACTTCTGGCAGATGTGACTCTGCGGGAGAGGGGAGTTCCCTCAAGATTGCCACATCTCATAACCTTGAGCAGATTGTAATTCCAATACTACCCATTTAGGAATGGATAGTGTATCTTGATCAAGTAACCAAAATTTCATGTGTCGAATATTAATTGCCCAATAATAGAATCTAAAGTTAGGTAATGCCAAACCTCCATCTCTCTTAGCTTTCTGTAGATGTATTTTACCCAGTCTCAGGTTTTTATTTTGCCAAGTAAATGAAGAAATTTTAGAGTCAACTTTGTCAAAAAAGGATTTTGGAACAAAAATCGGTAGTACCTGAAATACATATAAAAATTTTGGTAGAATAAACATCTTAACCGCATTTATACCACCAATCAAAGTTAAATAAAATGGAGACCATTTAAATAAAAGTTGAGTAATATGATCAATTAAGGGTAGGAAATTAGTCTTAAATAAATCTTTATGTTTACAGGTAATTTTAATCCCAAGATATGAAAAATGATTATTAATCAATTTAAACGGAAGGTTCTGATACAAGGGAAGTTGCTTATTAATCGGGAAAAGTTCACTCTTACTGAGATTTAACTTGTAACCGGAAAAAAGACTAAATTGTGCTAATAAATCTAAAGCAGCAGGGATAGATTTTTGAGGATTAGAAATATATAAAGGTAAATCATCAGCATAGAGTGATACTTTATGGGACTTTAAGCCCCGAGTTATCCCAATAATATTTGGAGATTCTCGAATAGCAATTGCAAGAGGTTCTAATGCAATATCAAATAATAAAGGACTAAGAGGACAACTTTGCCTAGTACCTCGAGAAAGAGGGAAAAAAGGTGAGCTTAAAGAGTTAGTACGGACTGAGGCCATAGGAGAATGATATAACAGTTTGATCCAGGATATAAATTTCGGGCTGAAATTAAACATTTCAAGCACCTTAAATAAGTAAGGCCATTCGACTCTGTCAAAGGCTTTCTCAGCGTCTAAGGAAATGACGCACTCAGGATCATTTTGTGAGGGGGTATAAACAATGTTTAACAGTGTGCGAATGTTATAAAAAGAGTAACGACCTTTAATAAAACCCGTTTGGTCTTCCGAAATAATATAAGGAAGTGCTTTTTCTAATCTGTTTGCTAATAATTTAGAAAAAAATTTAGAGTCAACATTTAATAAGGATATTGGTCTATAAGACGGACATTGAGCAGGATCTTTATCCTTCTTTAATATTAAAGAGATCGATGCTCTATAGAAGGATTCGGGAAGTTTACTAAGTTTTAATGAGGCCTCCAGAACCCTAAATAACCAAGGGATTAATGAGGATGCAAAAAATTTATAAAATTCCGTGGTAAACCCATCAGGGCCAGGAGCTTTCCCCGGGTTCATAGAGAAAATAACATTCTTAATCTCATCAGTGGTAAAGGAAGTGTCATGCATAGAAGATACATCCTGTGAAATCGTAAGGAAATCTAGGTTACCTAAAAAGTCATACATATATTTAGAGTCTCGTGGAAACTCTGATTGATATAAGGAGGAATTAATATCAAAAAAGGATTGATTAATCTCAGCTTGATCAAATATCAGTTGATCTTTTAAAGCTTACTTTTAAGGAATACTTTTAAAGCTTATAAAAGCTTAAACGGATACCATTAAAGCTTATATTCGTGGTCAGATCATCTCATACTCTGCTGCTTTGAGGAAGAGGTTGAAGGAGGAGGAGCTGGTTATTGTGGACAAGATTAAGGAAATTGATAAGAAATATGCTACAGTTCCCTCTGAGAAGTTGTATAAACAAAGAACTGAACTTCAACTGGAACACAGTTTATTACTTTCGTCCTCGATTGCAAATCAATTAATGAAAACAAGAAGCGAATTTTATGTACATAGTGACAAAGTTGGTAAACTGTTGGCTAATCAGTTGAAGACTAATTATGCTTTACTATTTCAAACTCAGTCTTGTATTTTTGACCTTTGTACACAAAGGTGAGTGCTTTTTTGCCCAGTGATGCCGTCTTGTGTCCGAAATATGCAACAAGCTTGCAGGTGGATTTTCTCAGTCTTCCTCTGACGTCCAGTCAGTTGAATGTTTCTGCTGACAGTACATTGCACTTTGCCCCAGTGTCAAGGTTAAATGTCACATTCCTCCCATTTATTATCAGATCTTGAGTCCAATCATCTTCATCCTCCATCTCTGCATTGTTAATATTCTTGATGCATACCTCCTGTTCCACTTCAACTGTGCCAATGAACATGTCACTGTTGCCCTCACTCTGTTCCACAGCATGCATTTTCCTTGCGTGCTCCTTCGATTTGCATGTCTTTGCAAAGTGATTTCTTTTCTGGCATAACTTGCATGTCTGACCAAAGGCTGGACATTTTCTGTATCCATGTTTATAACCACATCTGTTGCAGTTAACTTCCTTTTGATCATCCTGTGGAGCTGGCTTTGTCCTACTCTTGTCAGTGTTCACAGTTTTATTTTGTGCACTTCAATCTTTTCATTGAGTACTTTAACCTGACTTGACGTGATCTCACTGGCATGGCAAACATCAATCGCCTTTTCTAATGTAAGAGCCGCGTCTCTCAATAGCCTGCCTCTCGCTTGATCATCTCGTATGCAGCATAAATCCTGTCACGTATTAAAGAGTCATGCAGTTGTCTGAACTCACAGTCTTTTGCCTTGTTCTTCAAATCTGTTACGTAGGCGTCTATGGTCTCTATTGGTCCTTCAGCCCTCGTGAAAAACCTGCGTCCGATGTACGGTAGGTTTTTTCTCGGTTCGCAGTAATCTTGAAACTTTTTCTTCAACACTTCAATTTTAACTTGCTCATCATCTTGGAAGACAAACGTATTGCATCTTCCCCCGCCACATGCAGAGACATAGCACATTGCACTTTCTCTGTCTTTTCAGCTAGGCCGCTAGCAGTGCAAAACAGCTCAAACTTCTGGATCTATATTTTCCAGTTCTCAGCAAGATAACCTTGTAGGCTTAAACTTGACGGTGGCTGTAACTGTAACATCTTTTACGAGTCTTCTTTTCCTTTTTTCTCACGATTTCTTCTGACACCATGTAATACTGATGTGACTCGGACACTGCTGTAGATTGAACAACCACGGTTATTCAACAGACTTCCATTTTTCACTTCTTTACGTCCTGACGTCATACACACTCTGACGCTACGAATACTCACACAATACACTACAGTTTCCACACCAGTGGGGCAGACACGCACAGCAGCCAGCTTAGTTCACAGCCTCGGCGCTGCGGAGAAAGGAATAGACATTGGCCGGAGATCGAGCGAAATCAGCCTGACCCTTGCCTCCATACCTGGCACTCAGTCTTCCAGTCTATCTGTGCTGGTGTTTAATTTGTCCAAGCACCAAGTGGTGCCACGTTCCAGGACCAGGATGCAGGCACCCTGATATGCCAGGAGCGATCCAACCTCACACCAGTTTGGCTGGTCGGGCATCGAAACTCTTTTGCATCGGCTCCTCTCCAAATCCCACACTCCATCTCCACCTGCAGCTCGAATATGTCGCGCCTCGCAATGCCCCAGCACGGCTCATTCCCAGACATCTCACCCTGCAAAAACTCATTTCAGGGAGGCAGCACCATCAATTTGCGGGAGACTCCAGGAACTTCCGGGAGAGGTGGGATGTCTGCAACAGCAGCTAGCCAGCTATTTTAAATAACGATAGCTATGCTAATGAACGAATGACACCTGTTAAACTCACCTCAACATGTCTTTTACAGTCTTAACCCACCATGGGCAATAGAAAAGTCACTGTTGCAAACAGTGCAGCGAGCAACACTGTCATTATTTTTGACCCCTATTAGGCAGGGGTAGACTTTAGTGTAGTCTGGGGTGACGTATGTTTTATATTTTTTTAGAACACTGCCATGGCGCTCTCTCGCGCTCTCTCGCACTCTGTCGTGCTCTCTCGCGCTCTCTCACGCTCTCTCTCTTGCTCGCTCTCAAAAAAATCGAATTCCGGGATATTGTATATAACTTGAGGGCATCAGAGAGCCGCTATCCATATACGGCAGACTCCCGGAACTTCCAGGAGAGGTGGGATGTCTGCATTCCCTGAACCAGCCTTGTCTCCGCCTGCCTCCTCATTGTTTGCGGCGATAGTTCACCACAACTGGCTTCATAAAAGACGTTATAAGTTATGCTCATAGTAATATTTTAATTTTAAACATTACAATGCTTAAAAGACTTTTAGACAGGAAATTAGATAGGTCAGGTTTAGAGCGATATTGGTCAAATGGGAGAAGCACAGGAAAACATCTTCGTCGGGATGGACAAGCTCGGCATAAGGGCCCTGTTTCCGTGAAGTATCACTTTGCGACTCTATGACATTAATGCAGAAACGTTTAGCACTGTTGAGTCCTGATAAAAGGCATTTGACCTGAAACATGAACTCCTTGTTCCTTTCACCTCACATTCAGGGATTTTTGAGTGCTTTCGCAGGTTTTTGCCTTCATATTACAGCAGGAGCTCCCTTCTCTGCTGTCCTCTTCCATGATTTCCTGAGCACCACCTGGTAGCTCTTCGAGAGGCTGGTCATGGCGCACATTTACCAGGCAATCTCAACCCTCCGCAATTTGTCAACTGCTGCAATAGGTCTACAGTAGACACCATCTTCCCAGCCCTGCACTCATCTCTGGAGCATCTGGACAGCTGCAACATCCACGTCAGACTACAGTTTCCTGACAACAGTTCTGCCTTCAATATTATTATTCCAAGCAAAGTCATCACTAAACTCCAGACACAGAAAGTTAATACTTCCCTCTGACTTCCTTCAACGTTTAAAGTTCAATCTAAATTGATTATCAAAGTACATATATGTTACCATATATGAGAATCATTTTCTTATAGGCATAGACAGTATATACAAACAAATACAATAGAATTATGAAAACCTGCTCACAACAAATGCAGGCAAATAACCAATGTGCAGAGACAACAAATTGTGCTATCACTGTACAAAACGAAACAGATAATCATAGAACATAGAACATAGAATAGTACAGCACAGTACAGGCCCTTCAGCCCACAATGTTGTGCCGACCCTCAAACCCTGCCTCCCATATAAGCCCCCATCTTAAATTCCTCCATATACCTGTCTAGTAGTCTCTTAAACTTCACTAGTGTATCTGCCTCCACCACTGACTCAGGCAGTGCATTCCACTCTCTGAGTGAAAAACCTTCCTCTAATATCCCCCTTGAACTTCCTACCCCTCACCTTAAAGCCATGTCCCCTTGTATTGAGCTGTGGTGCCCTGGGGAAGAGGCACTGGCTATCCACTCTATCTATTCCTCTTATTATCTTGTACACCTCTATCACGTCTCCTCTCATCCTCCTTCTCTCCAGAGAGTAAAGCCCTGGCTTTAGGGCTTTAGGGCCACCCTCTCCCCACCTTCTTTACAGGGCCTCTGCCCCTTCCCTCTTCAGTCCTGATGAAGGGTTCCGGCCCGAAACGTTGACTGATGGTTTCCACGGATGCTGCCCGACCTGCTGGGTTCCTCTAGTGTATTGTGAGTGCTGCTTTGACCCGAGCACCTGCAGAGTATTTTGTGTTTACGAGGGGTAATAACTGTTCCTGAACCTGGTGGTGTGAGTGCTGAGACTCTTGTACCTGCTTCCTGGTGGCATCAATGAGAAGAGAACGTGACCTGGGTGGTGGGGATACTTAATGATGTATGTTGCTTTCTTGCAACCGTGCTGCTTGTAGATGTGCCCATTGGTGGGGAGAGCTCTGCCTGTGACGGACTGGGCTGTTTCCACTACTTTTTGTAGGCTTTTCCATTGAAAGGCATTGGAGATTCCATACCAGGGCATGATGCAAACACTCAGTGTGCTCTCTACCACACATCTGTAGAAGATTGCCAGTTGTAGATGACATGGCGAATCTTCACAAACTTCTAAGAAAGTGAAGATGCTTTGGTGTTTACATGCTGGACCCAGGACCGATTCTCTGAAATGATAACTGTAAGGAATTTAAAGAAGTTGATCCGCTGGTGAGGACTGGCTCTTTGGTTTTGCTGACATTATTGTTGTGACACCACTCGGCTAGATTTTCAATCTCCCTGATTCGGCCAACAACAGTGACGTTGGCAGCAAATGTAAAAATGGTATTGGAGCTATACTTAGCCTCACAGTCATAAATATAAAGTGAGTAGAGCAGGGGAATAAGCACACAGCCCTGTGGTGCACCTGGGCTGATGGAGATTGTGGAGGAGGTGATGTTGCCAATCCGAACCGACAGGCGTCTGCAAGTGAGGAATTTGAGGATGCAATTGCACAACGAGGTATTGAGGCCTAGGTCTTGGAGCTTATTGATTAGTTTTGAGGGGATAATAGTGTTGAATGTCAAGCTGTAGTCAATGAAGAGGATCCGGGTCTATGCAACTTCATTGTCTAGATGTTCCATGGTTGAGTGAAGTGCCAATGAAATGGCATCTGCTGTTGCCTGTTGTGACCGTAGGCAAGCTGGAGCAGATCCAAGTTGCTCCTCAGGCAGGAGTTGATATGGTTCATCATCAACCTCTCAAAGCTCTTCATCACAGTGAATATAAGTGCTACTGGATGATCATCACTGAGGCAGGTTACCATGTCCTTCTTGGGTACCAGTACCAGTGTATTTGAAGCCTGCATGAAGCAGGTGGGAAGCTCAGGCTGTCAAAGCAAGAGGTTACAGATCTCAATGAACACTCCAGCCAGTTGATTGGCACAGGTCATCAGGAGTCGGCCAGGTACACTGCTTGGGCCAGATGCTTTCTGTGGGGCCACACTCCTGAACTATGCTTTCATGCTGGCCTCAGAGACTGAAACCACAGGCTCGTCTGGGGCTGTGGGAGTTCATGAAGGTGCCTCCATGCTTTGTCGGTCAAAGTGGCCATAAAAGGTATTGAGCTCATCTGGGAGTGAACCATTGTGATCACACCTGTCACTTGGTTTTATTTTGGAGGAGGTGATGGCATTCAAGCAACAGTCATCTACCATTCTTCTTTGATTTAATTTTGGTCTGGAATTGCTACTTCACATGTGAGGTGGCTTTCCAGAGGTCGTACCTGGACTTCATGTTCTTTACTTGGTCGCCAGTCCTGAGCACTGCTGAACTGGCCCTCGGCAGATTGCAGGTTTCTTGGTTCACCCAGAGTTTCTGGCTGGGGAAGACTCTGACCAGCAGACTACAATCAGTAAGGACAGGCTGCAACACCTTGCCACAATTGATCTGAGCACTGGTGCTCCACAAGGCTGTGTCCTCAGGCACCCCTTTACTCCCTTTATGCTCACAACTGTGTGGCCATATTCTGCCCTAGATCCATCAGCAAGTTTGCAAATGGTACCTCTGTGGTGGGACAGGTTTCACATAACGATGAGCAGGAGGACAGGAAGGAGACCTAGTGACATGGTAACATGACAGCAACTTTGCCCTCAAGGTGAACAAAACACAAGAGCTGGTCGTTGACTTCAGAAAGGAGGATGATGCACATGCTCCTGTCTACATCAATGGTGTTGAGAGCTTCAGGTCCCCAAGAGTGAAAATCACCAATAGCCTGTCTGGTCTAACCATATCAATGTCACAGGCAAGAAACCTCTACTACTTCAGGAGGCACGACCCTGGTGACACTCACTAATTTTTACCAATGTAAAAAGTTGAGATCCAAAAAGGAGTTCGCCAGGGCTGCATTAACTCCCCTTTATTATTTAACACTTACTCAGAGGTAATCTTCAGGGTGTTGAACGATGAAGCTGGTGTCCAAATTGGTGGAGTGATGGGGAACGACTTGAGGTATGCAGATGATTCAGTGTTGTTAGCCGAGACTGAGGACGAGTTACTCAGAATAGTAGATAAGATAAATGCTGAGGGAGAACAATTTGGAATGAAAATAAATGTTGCAAAGATGAAGATGATGGTAGTATCACGGAAGAAAGAAGTCCCCAAAATCACTATCAAAATTAACAGCGTAGGCATAGAGCAAGTCAAGAAGTTTGTGTACTTGGGACAGATGGTCACAGAGGATTGGAAATGTGATACAGAAATTAGACGAAGGATTGAGATTGCAAGATTAATGTTCTGGAGCCTGAGTGACGTGCTGTGTGGCAAGAGGTTAGGCTTTGGGCTGTGTTGTAGAATTTGGAAATGCTACGTCTGGAGCAGTCTGTTGTATGGAGTCGAATCGTGGACCTTATTATATGCAAGGAAGCGCAACGACGACTGGAGGCATTTGAAATGTGGTGTTTAAGGAGAGTGCAGAAAATTAGATGGGTGATGAAGGTCAGTAATATGGAAGTGTTGAAGAGAGTGAGGAGAGAAAAGGAGTTGCTGAAGAATGTGCAGAAAAGGAAGCTGGAATATGCCGGGCACTTGTTAAGAGGTGGTGGACGGCAGAAATTGTTACTGGAAGGGATGATAGAAGGAAAGAGGGAAAGAGGAAGGCAGCGAACCACTTGGTACGATAATGTGAGGCAATGGACTGGGTTGAGTTATGCTGAGGCCAGAAAAAGAGCGCAAGGTCGAAGAAGATGGAGGTGCATAACCGCCAACCCCGGATTCGGGACGGCACCCACCGACTGACTGTAGAAAGCATTCTATCTAGCTGTACAGTGGTTTGGTATGGCAACTGCTCTGCATGTGACTGCAAGAAACCGTAGATATTTGTGGACACAGCCCCAGCACATCACAAGAACCGGCCTCCTCAGCATGGACTCTGTCTGATGCTTCTTGCTGCTTCAGTAAAGTGCCAATGCAATCAAAGACCACACCCATCCCGGATATCCTCTCTTCTCACTTCTCCCAATGGGCAGGAGACATAAATGCCTGAAAGTAAGTCCCACCTTGCTCAAGGACTGCTATCAGACTCTTGAATAATAAAATGGACTTCTAACCTCACAATCTATCTCACTATGATCTTGTACTTTAATATTTTATTGTTATTGGTTTTTCCTTATTCTATCCCAATCTACTGTTAATAATCTGATCTGTATGAACAGTACACAAGACAAGCTTTCCACATGTGACAATAATAAATCAACACCAATATTAATACCTGGTTTACTTTCTTGCCCCACGCAAGGGTTTACTGGCTTTGCTCTTCAGACATTGATCTCTCAATAAAAGCACCAATACATATTGAATCAGAATCATTGAATGAAAGCTGTTAACAAGATACTGTGTCTATTTCTGTTACAGGTCTCCTGCTTGCCCGGACAACCTGTGAGTTTGCCAGAGTGACACCCAGCACTCTGCAGTAACATTGCACTGGCACAGAGTGGCGCTGTTATTTCAGTTTTCTACCAGTGTTTCTCAAGACCTACTGATCTCGAGATGCAGACATTCCAGAAAAGCACAGCCTCTTTGGAGAGGGGCCTGCTTTGGAATCAAAATCGATAGATTACATGTGAGATTTTTCTTTAAATGCAGATGCCGGAAATCTAAAATGACAGCAGAGGGTGCTGGAAAGACCCAGCAGGTGGGGCAGCATCTATATGGAGAGAAGCCAAGTTAATGATTAGGTCAGAGAACTTTTATCAGATTCTGAATGGTCCCTCGGTTCACCTTCCTGCGCATGCTGCCTGGCCGCCTGAGGATTTCCAGAACCTTCTAATGTGCTGCATGTGTTTGAGACAGGACAGGTGATTAGCCAATTAGTCACTGACATAGGTGGAAACAATATCATTAAAGTTATTTTAAAAACACACGACGTTCTGCAGATGCTGGAAATCCAAAGCAGCAGATGAAACAGGTCAACAGTATCTATGGAAATTAATAAACAGTGTTCATTCCGGGCCAAGACCCTTCTTTAGGACTGGAAAGGAAGGGGGAGGTCACCATAATAAAAAGATGGGGGGGAGGGAGGGAAGATAGCTAGGTGATAAGTGAAGCCAGGTGGGTGAGAAAGATAAAGGGCTGGAAAGCAAAGAATCGGATAGGAGAGGACATTGGACCATGGGAGAAAGGGAAGAAAGAGGGGCACCAGGAGGAGGTGATTGGCATGTGAGAAGAGGTACGGGGCCAGAGTGGGTAATAACAAACCTGACTATCCAGGTAGGCCCATTGTCTCTGCATGCTCCTGCCCCACACAAACCTATTCGATCCCCCTTGGTTCAGTCCCTTTCCACCTACATCTCCAACACTACACATGCTCTCGATTGCCTCAACTTTTAATTTCCTAGCCAAGATCACCATGGACATCCAGTCCCTCTACACTTCTATCCGCCATCAAGGTGGCCTTAAAGCTCTCTGGTTCTTTCTCAACAAAAAAAAATACAACCAGTTCCCCTGCACCATCACCCTCCTCCGTCTGGCAGAACTGGTCCTCACCTTCAACAATTTCTCCTTCAGCTCCTCCCACTTTCTCCATTCTCAAGGGGTGGCCATGGGCATCGACATAGGCCCCAAATATGCCTGGTTTTTTGTTGGCCATATAGAACCATCCATGTTCCAAGCCTTTCCTGGTAGTGTTGCCCAACTCTTTAATTAATTAATATCAACTTCATCAACTTTGCCTCCAGCTTCCACCCTGCCCTTAAATTCACTTGGTCCATTTTTGATACCTCCCTCCCCTTCCTCAAACCCTCAGTCTCCATCTCTGGAGACAAACTGTTTACCGAACTTTTATAAACCTACCGATTCCCATGGCTATCTTGACCATACCCCTACCAACCCCAGCCCCTGTAAAAATGCTATTCCCTTTTCTTAGTCTGTTCATCTCCATTGCATCTGTTCCCAAGATGAGGCTTTCCTTTCCAGGACATCAGAGATGTCCTCCTTCTTCAAAGGATGGGTTTCCCTTCCTCCACCATTGATGCTGCCCTCACCTGCAATTCTTCCATTTCCCAGATATCCACGTTCACCCCATCTTCCCACCACCTTAACATGGATAGAGTTCCTCTTGTCCTAACCAGTCCATGAGCCTCTACATCCAGCATATCATTCTCCACAAGTTCCACCATCTCCAAAGGGATCCTACCATAAAACACATCTTTACCTCCACCCATTCTCTGCTTTCCACAGGGATCTCTCTCTCCATAAATCCCTTGGCCATTCATCTATCCCCACTAATCACCCTCCTGGCACTTATTCCTGTAAGTGGCCAAAGTTCTACACCTGCCCATTCATCTCCTTCTTCAGCTCCATTCAAGGCCCATAACAGCCCTTCCAGATGAGGCAACACATCACCTACGAATCTGTTGGGGTCATCTATTGTATCTGATGTTCCCAACGTGGCCTTCTCTAAATTGGTGAGACCAGTCTTAAACTGGGGGACCACTTTGTCGAACGCCTCTGCTCCATGCACCAAAAGTGGATTTCCCAGTGGCCAAGCATTTTAAGTCCTGACGAAGGGTCTCAGCCCGAAACGTCAACTGTACCTCTTCCTAGAGGTGCTGCCTGGCCTGTTGCGTTCACCAGCAACTTTGATGTGTGTTGCTTGAATTTCCAGCATCTGCAGAATTCCTCGTGTTTGCGATTTTAATTCCTATTCTCATTCCCATCCTGACATATCAGTCCATGGCCTCCAATTTTGTCAATATGAGGCCACTCTCAGGGTGGAGGAGCAACACCTCCTTTTCCAACTGGGTAGCCTCCAACTTGATGTCAAGAACATCGATTTCTCCTTCCGTTAAGTGAAACTTTCCTTCTCCCTTCTTCTATTTCACACTCTGGCCTCTTACCTCTTCTTCCTACCTATCACCTCCCCCAGTGCCCCTCCTCCTTCCCTTTCTCCCATGGTCCACCCTCCTTTCCTAACGGATTCCGTCCTCTCCAGCCCTTTACCTTTCCCACCCATCTGGCTTCATCTATCACCTCCAGGCTATCTTCCTTCCCCTCCCCCTAACCTTTTATTCTGACACCTTAAACCTTCCTTTCTAGTCCTGAAGAAGGGTCTTGACTTGAAAAATTGACTGTTTATTCATTTCCACTGATGCTGCCTGACCTGCTGAATTCCTTCAGCATTTTGTGTATATTGCTTCAACATTATATTCGGTTCCCTGCAACACAGCTATGATCTACCTACTGCTTCCACAACACAAATCCACTTCTGGTGGGACATGGGCACCCTTCGCTCCCATTTCCATTAAGTTCCCTCCCTCCCACACTGAGTATCAGAAAAACTATACAACACAATAGCAACTGGAGAGCTCTTGAGCCTAATCCTCACTCCCAGCACTTGTTCTTCAATTCTGTAGAACAGTCTCAAATCCATGTCCAAGTACGATATGGAGAAGGGTTTTACCCAACCACTCATTCAAGCAGTGAATTTCGTTCTCAACCACTCTCTGCAAGGTTGTTGGTTATTACCTCTCCTCAAATCCTTTCATCAAGTACTTTAAAGCTATGGTCCTTCATTTTTGACCCCTCTGATAAGTAAAATAGGTTCTTGTTAATCCCTCTATCTATATCCTGATTGAGTTTATATACTTGAATTACGTCTTTACTCAGCTCTGATTTCAAAGAAAGCAACTTCAATCATTCCCCACGGTCCTCATTACCTGTCCTGCCCAGTTCTTCTAAATCTTTCTGTGGAAATCTTCTGTTCCGGAGAAGTCTGTTCTAAATTGACTCTGTTCCCAAATGAATCTGATCTGGAGTGGGCTGGTTCTGGAGTGAGTCTGTCAGAAGTGGGTCTGTTGAGGAGTAGGTCTGTTTTGGAGGGGGCCTGTTTGGGAATGAGACTGTTCTGGAGTTGATCAGCTGTGGAGTGCGCATGTTGCCAGAGTGAATCTGTCCTGGTGTGGGTCTGACCTGCGGTGGGTCTTTTCTGGAGTGGATCTGTTTAGGAGTGGCTCTGACTTGGGTTGCGTTTGTTTGGAGTGGGGCTGGCCTGGAGCAGGTCTGTTCTGTAGTGTGTCTGTTTGGAGTGGGTCTGACCTGGAGTGGATCTGACCCGCAGTGGGTTTGACCTGGAGTGTGTCTGTTCTGGAGTGGGTCTACTCTGGAGTGGATTTCTTTTGGTGCGGGTCTCCTGGAGTGGGTCAGTTCTAGAATGGGTCTGCCCTGGAGTGGGTCTGTTCTGGAGTATATTTGTTTGGAGTGGAGCTGTCCTGGAGTGGGTCTGTTCTGGTGTGGGTCAGTTCTAGAGTACATGTGTTTGGACTGTGTCTGTTTGGAGTGGATCTGACCTGGAGTGGGTCAGATCTGGAGAGGCTCAGTTCTGGAGTATGCTTGTTTGGAGTATGTCTTTCCGGAGTGGGTCAGTTCGGAAGAGGGTCATTTCTAGAGAAGGTCAGTTCTGGTGTGGGTCTGTTTTGGTGTGGGTCAGTTCTGGCATGGGTCAGTTCTAGTGTGGACCAGATCTGGTGTGGGTCAGTTCTGGTGTGGGTCTGTTCTGGAGTGGGTCTGACTTGGAGTGGGTTATTTATGGTGTGGGTCAGTTCTGGAATAAGCTTGTTTGGAGTGTATCTTTCTGGTGTGGGTCAGCTCTGGAGTGGGTCTGTTCAGGTGTGGGTCAATTCTGGAGTGGGGCTGTTCTGGAGGGGGTCAATTATGGTGTGGGTCAGTTCTGGAATAAGTTTGTTTAGAGTGTATCTTTCTGGTGTGGGTCAGCTCTGGAGTGGGTCTGTTCAGGTGTGGGTCAATTCTGGAGTGGGGCTGTTCTGGAGGGGGTCAATTATGGTGTGGGTCAGTTCTGGAATAAGTTTGTTTGGAGTGTATCTTTCTGGTGTGGGTCAGTTCTGGAGTGGGCCTGTTCAGGTGTGGGTCAGTTCTGGAGTGGGGCTGTTCCAGAGGGGGTCAATTATGGTGTGGGTCAGTTCTGGAATAAGTTTGTTTAGAGTGTATCTTTCTGGTGTGGGTCAGTTCTGGAGTGGGGCTGTTCAGGTGTGGGTCAGTTCAGGTGTGGATCTGTTCTGGTGTGGGTCAGTTCTGGAGTGGGCCTGTTCAGGTGTGGGTCAGTTCTGGAGTGGGGCTGTTCCGGAGGGGGTCAATTATGGTGTGGGTCAGTTCTGGAATAAGTTTGTTTGGAGTTTAGCTTTCTGGTATGGGTCTGTTCTGGAGTGGGTCATTTCTGGAGTGGGTCATTTCTGGAGTAGGTCAGTTCTGGTGTGGGTCACTTTTGGTGTGGGTCATTTCTGGAGTGGGTCAGGTCTAGTGTGGGTCATTTTTGGTGGGTCAGCTGTGGAGTGGGTCAGTTCTGTTGTGGGTCAGTTCTGATGTGGGTCAGTTCTGGAGTGGGGCTGTTCCGGAGGGGGTCAATTATGGTGTGGGTCAGTTCTGGAATAAGTTTGTTTGGAGTTTAGCTTTCTGGTATGGGTCTGTTCTGGAGTGGGTCATTTCTGGAGTGGGTCATTTCTGGAGTAGGTCAGTTCTGGTGTGGGTCACTTTTGGTGTGGGTCATTTCTGGAGTGGGTCAGGTCTAGTGTGGGTCATTTTTGGTGGGTCAGCTGTGGAGTGGGTCAGTTCTGTTGTGGGTCAGTTCTGATGTGGGTCAGTTCTGGAGTGGGGCTGTTCCGGAGGGGGTCAATTATGGTGTGGGTCAGTTCTGGAATAAGTTTGTTTGGAGTTTAGCTTTCTGGTATGGGTCTGTTCTGGAGTGGGTCATTTCTGGAGTGGGTCATTTCTGGAGTAGGTCAGTTCTGGTGTGGGTCACTTTTGGTGTGGGTCATTTTTGGTGTGGGTCAGGTCTGGTGTGTGTCATTTTTGGTGTGGGTCAGCTGTGGAGTGGGTCAGTTCTGTTGTGGGTTAGTTCTGGTGTAGGTTTCTTCAAAGTTGGTTTGTTCCAGGTTGAGTTGGTTCAGTGTGGGTGTGATCACATCCGTGAGCAGCAGTCAAAGTACACATTGCAATATTTAGTAGTTGCCAAACCGGTGAGGCTGCTCTTCTGTGAAAAATCAAAAAGCACATACAAGAAACACCCAGCAGGTCAGGTAACATCTATGGAGAGGGAAGAGTTCATGTTACAAGTCCATGAAATTTTATCTTTAAAGATGCTCTTTGAAACTGACTTCCTTTAATTGCACCTCCTCTACAAGCCTAATGCTTGTTCCAGTGGCCCAGCATGGGTTTTATCATTTAGTCATGTCCTGTGAAGCTTCTACAAATGTGTTTTGCTCTTGGAAGCCCCTATATAAAAAAGAAGCCCCTACTGTACAGCTGCCACCAGAGAGCTAGTTGAAGACCCATTTCCAGGTGAGCCCAGTTTTTACCCAAACCCTGCCCCCACCCTCAAGCAGGGAAGGAAGAACCCCGTGGTGTGAACAATGGTACGTGTTGTAGGGATGACAGAGGGCAGGCTGACTGTGTGTGTGAGGAGAGAGATATTATATAACATTCAGATGAATGCCAGTGACACTCGAAATGGCAAAGCAGGTGAGTTATTTCCTCATAACTTTGTTAAAAGTGTTGATGTTTTACAATAGGCTTCCAAAGATGGAGAGAGGAGATTGTCATCTCCATAGCTGTTACACTTTATTCTGTTGTAGTTTTACCCTGTTCTACCTCAATGCACCGTGTAATGATCTGATCTGTATGAACAGTATGCAAGGGAAACTTCTCACAGTATGTGTGACGATAATAGACCAACCTAAGTTCCAATTCCAACCTCAGCGTAAATGTCAACTGTGATATAAAGGAAGGAGGAGAGAACTTAAACGAAGAATCAGGATTGTAAACAGGCGACAAAATGTTTTTGGCAAGTGAGATTAAAGGAATCCCTGCAACACACATCAAAGTCGCTGGGAAACGCAGCAGGCCAGGCAGCATCTCTAGGAAGAGGTACAGTTGACGTTTCGGGCTGAGACCCTTCGTCAGGACTAACTGAAGGAAGAGCTAGTAAGAGATTTGAAAGTGGGAGGGGGAGGGGGAGATTCAGGCTTAAAAGAATCCCTAACATTTTGTCCCTATTACTTTAAAAATTAATGAGCAAACTAGTGAGATCATTCCAAGACAAAGGAGGGGACATTTGCCTGGGTCTGGAGGAAGTGTGTGACGTACTATGACACTTCACATCGCTATTTACCAAGGAGAATGATATGGGGGGATAGAAAGATCGGAGAGGGATAGCTAATATTCTTGGCCTTTCTGATATCAAAGAGGGGGTATTGAGGCTTCTAAAGAAAACTAAGGTCGATTAGTCCTCAGATCCAGGAGGATGGTGAGTATGGGGAATGAGCTGCCAGAGAAAGTGGTTGAGGTCGTTGGAGCTTCTGTTGGTGTTTCTGTAGTCGAAGAAGGTGATAGAGTCATAAAGCTGCACAGGATGGAAACAAGCCTTTCATCCCTTCAGCCCAACCCTGACCAGGTCTCATTTGTCTGGATGTGGAGGCTTTGGGGGTGGGGGGTGCAGAAGCGGTTTACCAGGACACTGTCTGGATTAGAGATTAGAGAGTATTTGTGATGGGGCGAGGGTGGATAAGTTTGGATTATTTCTTTGAGAGCACTGGAAGCCGAGGGGTGACTTGACAGATGTATATAAAATTATGGAAGGCGTAGATGAGGTACAACCCCGCCATAGGGTCCCAAGCCTGGCTGCAAAACAAGGAGAGATGAGCATGGGGCCCATCACGTAAAAACCCAGAGCTAGAGAACACCAACGGAAGCTCCAAAGACCTCATCCCTGGGAGAGGTAGGATCTTTGAAGATGGGCTACATCTGGGGACAACTTGAAGGACTGCCCCAGGACAGAGGACTCTGGCAAACTGCTATCAGAGGCCTATGCCCCTGTAAGGGTGGTGGTCAACTGTCAGAGTCCTGTTCCTGGGTGGAAATGTCAAATGCCAAAGGCCATAACCTTAAGGTGAGATGGGAAATGTTTAAGGGAGATTTTACAAGACATTTTTTTATTGTACACAGAGTTGGTTAGTTACGTGGAACACACTCTCAGGGGAAGCCGTGATAACAATGCTTAGGAGATCTTTAGATAGGCACCCGACAAGCGGGGATATAGATTGCTCTCAGGCAGTTAGAATAGATGAGATTGGTGTCATGATTGGTGCAGATATTGTGGCTAGAAGACCTGTTCCTGTGCAGACTGTTCTATGTTCGATACGCTCAGATCCTTCAGTGAGTGGGGATTGCATCCGCGAATGTGACACCACACTGCTGAACTCATCAGCTTCCTCCGGTCACACGTCGAGGGATACGGGCCCAATGCAGACAAATGAGACCTGGTCAGAGTTGGGCTGAAGGGATGAAAGGCTTGTTTCCATCCTGTACAGCTTTATGACCTTATCACCTTCTTTGGCTCAGCCTCGACTTCTGTTCAGCAAAGTGGGGGAGCAGTTAGTCTGTCGTCATCCATCAATGTCCATTATCAGGAATGGGAAGCTGTGTCCTTATTCCTGAATTTCATTTCCGCTGAAGATGACATTCCATCTGTAAATTGGTCATTTCTATGAAAACCCTAGCTGGAATGCTACTCAGCAGGTGCCCCTGTGCTGTATTGTGCAATCTGTTTTTAAATTTAACTTTGACGCACCATCAACCTTACACATTAGTGCCTTTGCATTTTCCTTGTGCTTGAATTTCTTTCAAAGACGAGAGTAAAGCAAGAGCCTGGAGGCTGGGAGTCAGTTCTGACTGCCTAGTTGGAACCGAGATCATTATCATCCCCCAATTAACATTCCTGGGCTCTATACTTCCTTCACCCACACCTCAATCACAAACTGGAATCAAACTTGTTTGCACATCATAAATGCACTGACACATGACAAACAACAAAAACGCAGGTGCTGGGAATCTTAAGTTAAAAAAAGTAAATGCAGGTGTGAATAAAGTAACCATCCCTCCCCACCGATACTCCCTTCTAGCATTTACCCTTGCGAGTGGAACAAGTGCTACACATGCCCTTACACTTCCTCCCTTACCACCATTCAGGGCCCCAGACAGTCCTTCCAGGTGAGGCGACACAAGTGGCCTTCTATACATTGGCGAGGCCCGACGCAGACTGGGAGATCGTTTTGCTGAACACCTACGCTCTGTCTGCCAGAGAAAGTGGGATCTCCCAGTGGCCACACATTTTAATTCCACATCCCATTCCCATTCTGACATGTCTATCCACGGCCTCCTCTACTGTAAAGATGAAGCCACACTCAAGTTGGAGGAACAACACCTTATATTCCGTCTGGGTAGCCTCCAAGCTGATGGCATGAACATTGACTCCTCAAACTTCTGCTAATGCCCCACCTCCCTCTCGTACCCCATCCGTTATTTATCTATATACACATATTCTTTTTCTCTCTCTCCTTTTTCTCCCTCTGTTCCTCTCACTATACTCCTTGCCCATCCTCTGGGCTTCCTCCTTCCCCCTTTTCTTTCTCCCTAGGCCTCCTGTCCCATGATCCTCTCATATCCCTTTTGCCAATCAACTGTCCAGCTCTTGGCTCCAGCCCTTCCCTCCCGTCTTCTCCTATCATTTCAGATCTCCCCCTCCCCCTTTCAAATCTCTTACTAGCTCTTCTTTCACTTTGTCCTGACGAAGGGTCTCGGCTCGAAACATCGACTGTACCTCTTCCTAGAGATGCTGCCTGGCCTGCTGCATTCACCAGCAACTTTTATGTGTGTTCCTTCAAATCCCAGCATCTGCAGATTTCCTCGTGTTTGTGCAGGTAAAATACCTGCCAGGACTGAAAGGGACAGATTGCACTGTTGTTGTAAACTTGTCTGAATGACCACATGTAGGGCAGTGCGGTGGAGAGAGAAAGGGAAGTTGCATCAGAACAAGCGTGGGTAAGCCCAACATTTCTGCTCTGATTTCCAGCTAAAATATTGTAGTGTCTGGAAATAGACAATAAGACCATAAGGTATAGGGGCAGAATTACTCCATTCAGCCCATCGAGTCTGCCGTACTATACCTCCATGGCTGATTTATTATCCTTCTCAACCCCATTCTCCTAACCTCTCCCTATAACCTTTGATTCAAGATTCAAGATTCTTTAATGTTATATCCTGTACACAGGTGAAAGGAGAATGAAACAATTGTTACTCTGGATCTGCTGCAGCACAAAAGAACACAGTAATAATAATAATAATAGATCAATGAATATAAATATTAACACTAATCAAGGACCTATCAACCACCGCTTTAGATATGCTCAGTGAAATGGCCTCCACAGTCATTTGTGGCAATGAATTCCATCGATTCATGACCCACTAGCTCAAGAAATTTCTCCTCATCTCTGTTCTTCTATTCTGAGACTGTACCCTCTTGTGCAACACTCTCACATTGAAAGAAAACATCCTCTACACATCTACTCTAACTTAATAGTTTCAGTAAGATCCACCCTAATTCTTCTGAACTCCAGCAAGCCGAGGCACAAAGTCATCAAACGCTCCTCATACGTTAATCCTTTCATTCCTGGTATCATTCACGTGAACCTCCTCTGGACCTTCTCCAAAATAAAAACATCCTTTCTTAGATAAAGGGCTCAAAACTGCTCACAATACACCAAGTACGGTCTAACTAATGCCTTATAATCTAGTCCTCTTGAAATACATGCTAATCTTACATTTGCCTTCCTTACCACTGACTCATCCTACAAGTTAACCTTTAGGGAATTCTGCACAAGGACTCCCAAGTCCCTTTGCACCTCTGATTTCTGAATTTTCTTCCTGTTTACAAAATAGTTTACATTTTTATTCCTTCTACCAAAGTGCATGACCACATACGCCCTACATTATATCCCATCTGTCACTTTTTTGCCAATTCTCCCAATCTGTCCAAGTCCTTCGGCAGGCTCCTTAACACTACCTGAGGAGTATCTTCAGCCCCGCATCTTTGTATCATCCACAATCTTGGCCACAAAGCCATCAATTTTGTCATCCAAATCATTGATGTATAGCGTAAAAGGAAGCAGTCCCAACACCGACCCCTGTGGAACGCCACTAGTCACCAACAGCCAACCAGGATATTCCTGCACCTTGCCTCTTGCCAGTCAGCCCATTTCCTATCCATTCCAGTATATTTCCTGTAATACCATGGCCTGTTTACTTATTTGGCTGCCTCATGTGAGGCACCTTGTCAAAGGCCTTCTGAAAATCAAGTAAGCAACATCCACCGAGACTCTCTTTTATCTATCCTGCCTGATATTTTGTCAAAGATTTCCAATAGATTTGTCAGGCAAGACTTCCCCTTAAGGAAACAATGCTGACTTTAGCCTATTTATCATGTGCCTCCATTGGATTTTCAGAAGGCCTTTGACAAGGTGCCGCACATGAGGCTGCTAAACAAGATAAGAGCCCATGGAATTACGGGAAAGTTACATACGTGGATAGGGCCTTGGCTGATTGGCAGGAAACAGAGCGTAGGAATAAAGGGATCGCATTCTGGTTGGCTGCCGGTTACCAGTAGTGTTTCACAGGGGTCCGTGTTGGGTCCACTTCTTTTTACATTGTACATCAATGATTTGGATTATGGAATAGATGGCTTTGTGGCTAAGTTTGCTGATGATACTAAGATAGATGGAGGGGCCGGTAGTGCTGAGGAAACAGGGAGTCTGTAGAGAGACCTGGATAGATCAGGAGAATGGGCAAAGAAGTGGCAAATGAAATACAATGTTGGAAAGTGTATGGTTATGCACTTTGGTAGAAGAAATAAACGGGCAGACTATTATTTAAATAGGGAGAGAATTCAAAGTTCTGAGATGCAATGGGACTTGGGAGTCCTCGTGCAGGATAGCCTTCAGGTTGAGTCGGTGGTGAAGAAGGCGAATGCAATGTTGGCATTCATTTCTAGAGGAATAGAGTATAGGAGCAGGGATGTGATGTTGAGGCTCTATAAGGCGCTGGTAAGACCTCACTTGGAGGACTGTGTGCAGTTTTGGGCTCCTTATTTAAGAAAGGATGTGCTGACGTTGGAGAGGGTTCAGAGAAGATTCACTAGAATGATTCCGGGAATGAGAGGATTAACACATGAGGAATGTTTGAGCACTCTTGGACTGTACTCCTTGGAGTTTAGAAGAATGAGGAGGGACTTCATAGAAACATTTCGAATGTTGAAAGGCATGGACAGAATAGATGTGGAAAAGTTGTTTCCCATTGTGGGGGAGTCTAGTACGAGAGGCCATGACTTAAGGATTGAAGGGCGCCCATTCAGAACAGAGATGCTAAGGAATTTTTTTAGCCAGAGGGTGGTGAATCTGTGGAATTTGTTGCCACGAGTGGCAGTGGAGGCCAAGTCATTGGGTGTATTTAAGGCAGAGATTGATAGGTATCTGAGTAGCCAGGGCATCAAAGGTTATGGTGAGAAGGCAGGAGAGTGGGACTAAATGGGAGAATGGATCAGCTCATGATAAAATGGCTGAGCAGACTCGATGGGCCGAATGGCCGACTTCTGCTCCTTTGTCTTATGGTCTTATGGTCTAATGACCCTGAAACTTCATCCTTAATATAAGAATCCAACGTCTTCCCAACCACTGAAGTTGGGCTAAATGGCTATAATTTCCTTTCTTCTGCCTCCTTCCATTCTTAAAGAGTGGTGTGACAGTTGCAATTTTCCAATCCTTTGGAACCATTCCAGAATCTAGTGATTCTTGATAAATCGCTACCAATGCCTCCGCAGTCTCTTTACCTACCTCTTCCAGAACCCTCAGGTGTAGCCCATCTGGTCCTGGGGACTGATCTACCTTATGACCTTTCAGCTTCAAAGCACCTTCTCCTTAGTAATAGCAACCACACTCTTTTTTCCCCCTGGCACTCTTGAATTTCTAGCTTACTGCTGGTGGCTTCCATAATGAAGAGTGACACAAAATACTTACTCATCTGCCATTTCCCTTTCCCCCATTACTACCTCTCCAGCTCTTTTTTTCAGCAGTCCAACACCACTTTCACCTCACTTTTATGCTTTCTGTATCTGAAACAAGTTTTGGTATCCACTTTTATATTATTGACTAGCTTTTCCTTCATATTTCATCTTTTTTGTCCTTACTGCTTTTTTAGTGGCCTTCTGTTGGTTTTTAAAAGCTTCCCAATTCTCGACATTCTGATTAGTTTTAACCTGAAACGAAAATGAACAGGAATTATTGGAAATGCCTAATAGCTGGGCAGCATCTGTGGGGGTAAAAACAGAGACAGAGGTCCATACCAACAGCATTCCCACTCCCAGCTACTAATACGTACCCAAAGTATCAGCCACATCTATCCAACCCCTTGAAATATAACATGTAACACAATGGCAAGCCTAGCGTTTATTACTCTCTCGGCAGAACCAGCCTGAAAAGCAGAACTGCTTAATTCCACATCCCATTCCCATTCTGACATGTCTATCCACGGCCTCCTCTACTGTAAAGATGAAGCCACACTCAGGTTGGAGGAACAACACCTTATATTCCGTCTGGGTAGCCTCCAACCTGATGGCATGAACATTGACTTCTCTAACTTCCGCTAATGCCCCATCTCCCCCTCGTACCCCATCTGTTACTTATTTTTACACAGACATTCTTTCTCTCACTCTCCTTTTTCTCCCTCTGTCCCTCTGAATATACCCCTTGCCCATCCTCTGGGTCTCCCCCCACCTCCTTGTCTTTCTTCCCGGACCTCCTGTCCCATGATCCTCTCGTATCCCTTTTGCCTATCATCTGTCCAGCTCTTGGCTCCATCCCTCCCCCTCCTGTCTTCTCCTATCATTTTGGATCTCCCCCTTCCCCTCCCACTTTCAAATCTTTTACTCATTCTTCCTTCAGTTAGTCCTGACAAAGGGTCTCGGCCTGAAACGTCGACTGCACCTCTTCCTAGAGATGCTGCCTGGCCTGCTGCGTTCACCAGCAACTTTGATGTGTGTTGCTCGAATTTCCAGCATCTGCAGAATTCCTGTTGTTCAAGGATTCCTTTTTGCACTGGGGTTCGCTGGCATGGTGTGAGAGGCCCAAAGTGGGGAGTCAGATTGGGAAGGGGTAGAGAGTTAATGCAACCAGGAACTGTTCTGCAGTGGTCCTAGTTTTCCCAGAGCGGCAGTGTGACCACCACAGGAACGCACACCTTTGTGACATGAGAGACAAGTGGCACACGTGGCAAGGTATATGAACCATAAGCAACGATAAGTCCACCCTACAAAGCCTCCCATTCTGATAGGCTGAATGCTTTCAATGCATGATTTGACCAATTGAATGGTGTGACAGTGAAGAAAGCCCCTACTTCCTGATTAGCAGGCACTTTGTCTGGCTGCAGGTGAGGTGAGGAGAGGAGGACCCTATCCAGGCTAAGCCCACGCAAAGCTGCAGGGCGGGACGACATACCTGGTCAAGGTGCTGAGGGACTGTGTGGTCCAGCTAGCAGAGGTTTTAAACAGGCATCTTTAATCAGTTTCTGAAACAGTCCACTGTCCCCGCAAGCTTCAAGGCAGCCACCATCTTTCTGGTGCTCAAGAGAGCAACGGTGACTGGCATTATTGATTGCAGCCCACTGGCACGGATTTCAACAGCATGAAGTGCTTTGAGTGGCTGGTAATGGATTATAAAAAAACCCTGCCTTCTAGCTTCATTGAACCCTTTCCAGTTTGCCTACTGCTCAAACTGGTCCACCGATGATGCCATAGCCTCTGCCCACTACTCCACCCTGTCCCACCTGAAAAACTGTCCTATACACCAGGCAACTGTTCATCAACTTCAGTTCAGCATTTGACACGATCATCCCCCAGAAGCTGGTGGGTAAGCTGTTCTTGTGGGACTCAACACCCCGCTCTGTTACTGGATCTTGGACTTCTTGAGGGAGAGACCCCAGTCAGTCCAGTTGGCAGCAACATCTCTCAAGCTCCATCACACTGAGCACTGGTGTCTGTCTGGGTCGTGTGCTCAGTCCAGTGCTGCTCACACTGCTGACTCACGAATGTACTGCCAATTTCAGCTCAGACTGCATCAGGTTCACTGATAATACAACAGTGGTTATCCTCATCAGCAATAATGATGAGTCAGCATATCAAGAGGCTTGTCAAATGATGCAAGAACAACAAACTGGGTCTCAATGTAGATAAGACAAAAGAGATGAATGTGGACTTCGGGAAAACACAGGCTGACCACTCTCCATTTCACATCTATGTCCCTGTTGTGGAGAGCACAATGTTCCTTGGTGTGCACATAACAGACGATCTAACCTGGACCCACAACAACTTCTCGCTAATCAGAAAGGCACAGCACAGTCTACACTTTCTGAGGAGACTGAAGTGTGCAAGGCTCCCTACCCCCATCCTAACAACTTTCTACAGGAGAACCATCAATAGTGTCCTGTCTTCCTGTATCACTGTGTGGTGTGGAATCTGCAAAGATTCGGACCACAAGACCCTACAGAGAATAGTAAAAACTGCTGAGATAATGATCATCGGGGTTTCCCTCCTCCCTGTTTGTGACATTTACCAGGAGTGTTGCAGAGAAGGGGGACAAAGCATTGATGTGAAACCCTACCACCCATCCCACAATATCTTCGACCCATCACCATCAGGAAAGAGGTACAGGAGCATCAGGACTAGGACTGCCAGACTGGGTAACATCTTCTTCCCTCAGGCTGCGAGATAACGAATACCCTGACACCACTGAGGTCTCATCATAGGACAGCGAGATGTTTGCAGTTTATCTGTGCTGCAATTTACTACGTGCACTTTGAGTTATATTCTATTAACTTACTTAAGGTACAATATTTTGCTTTATGTACTGTGTGTGATATATGTTATGTGGATGCACCATGGTCCAAAGGAATGTTGTTTCATTTGGTTGTACTTATGTACAGTCAGATGACAATAAACTTGAACTTGGACTTATATCTGTGTGTATGTCAATGCGATCACCATATTCAGCACCCAAAAAAGCTCAAGTGAAAGGCTGCCTCTCCTGCAATGAAGGAATCTTTATGTAAAAAAAAACTGTGGAGGAACTTAGCGGGTCAAACAGTTGGTGGGGAAGGAGGGAAGAGGGATTTTTGATGTCTCATGTCAAAACCCTGCATCAGGATGGGGAATATTCAGGGCAATTGATTGCCAATGAGGTTGAGAAGGGAAACTCTGTTCTTGCTCAGGGTATTGAAGGGGTGGGGGGAGGAAAGGACATGAGAGCAGACCTGTGAGAAATGGAACAAACACAGCTGAGAGCCCATGTTAACTGTAGTGGGGAGAAGACACTCAATAGTGGACTAAGGAAGATACATCAGAGCAGCAATACTAAAGCAGTTGTCACCAAATAGAATGAAACTGAAGAAACTGATGGAATATACATGAATATAGGAAAACAGGAATAGAACTAGGCCATTTAGCCCTTCAAACCTCTCCTACCACTCAATGTCAGCGTGGCTGGTCCACGATGGCCGCAACTCCTCTTCTGTGCCAGTTCTCCATAACCTTCAATTCCTGATCTGTCAGACTTATCTATATCCACCTTCAGTGAACCTCAGAGAAGAAATTTTGACACAGCTCAGTTTTAAATGGCTGACCCCTTAACTGAGTCTCTTTCTCCTCCTGTTCCCACTGGTAGAAATGTCTCAACACCTCCCCATTAAGTCTCCTTCGGATCATATATGTTGGAATAAGATCACTCCTCATTCTTCTAAACTCCCAGGAACGTACACCCAAACTGTCCAGTCTCTCTGAATAGGACAAATTCTCATCTCAGTAATTAGTCTGGTAAATCACCTTCTGACTGTCTCCAATCCTCTTTTAGCTAGGGGAGCCCAGACTGTGCAAAGCACTCAACTTGTGATAATACCAACATCATGTAAGAAAGCATCCCTATTCTTTAACTCCAAACCGTTTATAACAAATGCTTCATAATCAGCATGTTGCTTTCTTCCTTAAATACTGATTGGACGGACATGCTCATCTTTTGTGATTCATGCACTAGGACACAGTGATCTCTCTGAACTTCATTCATTGGCAGTCCAGTTGGATCATCCTCTGCAATTTGATTTCCTCTCAGAGGTGTGCATGACCCCACATTAAACTCCAATTTCCAGATTTTCACCAGATCACAATGTGCCAATAGAGTTTGTTAGATATTGCCTGTTACACCGCTGGCAGTTAGGGCAGCAATGAAAGACCTCCATCTCTGTCTGTCCTGGACCATCTCTCTGTCGTGTCCCATGTTTGGTTCGGGGTCTCATTTCTGCCTCTATATTATGGAGCCAAGTAGCCTTTGGTCTCCCACATCTCCTCCCCCTTCAGGGGTCCAGTGAAGTGCTGGCTTGATGATTGATTTGGCCGCTCTTCCCATAACGTGCCCAATCCATCTCCAGTGTTCCCTTATGATGATTGTGGCCACGTCCTCTTGATGACACTGAAGGAGTAGGGTTGGTTGATGATCTTTCTTGGCTGGAAAATGTGTCGGATCCTCCAGAGGCTTGTGATGTGTCGTGACGGCAGCTTGGCAAGATCGTCATCTGTCACGTGCCAGCATTCTGATGGACAGAACACAGCTCTGGTACAGCTTCTCCTTGGTGTGGATGTGGTACTTGGTTGATGCCCATATGCTGCTCATTGACCTGAAGATGTTATAGTTTTGCTGAGTCCACACTGGATGTTGTTCCTGCTCCCACCATCCTTCCGAATGATGCTGCCCGGGTAGGTGAATCTGTCAGTACTGGGTAAGTCAACACCATAAGCCTTGATGGGAGGGGGAGACTCTACATTGATAATTATGCTCTCAGTCCTTCTCTGGTTGTCTCTGAGTCCAACCTGCCCACCAGAAATACACAGGTCCTGAGCTTTCTGGTGTGAATGGGATAGTAATGCAAGGGCATCCACAAAGTCATTGTCTAAAGTAGAGAATAGAGTCGACCTACTGCCTCTCTGCAATCTTTTGTTGTTTGCCGCATAACCCAGTTAATCACCAGGATAAACAACTTCACTGACATTACACAACCTTGCCTGACTCCTCCTTGCCTTCAAAACTCAGATTGCAGTCCCCAATTGTGCAGGTGAAATTAGCATAGAAATTATGGATGAACTGGATAATAACGTAAGGAACACAAACAACAGGAATTCTGCAGATGCTGGAAATTCAAGCAACATACATCAAAGTTGCTGGTGAACGCAGCAGGCCGAGCAGCATCTATAGGAAGAGGTGCAGTCGACGTTTCAGGCCGAGACCCTGACGAATGGTCTCGGCCTGAAACATCGACTGCACCTCTTCCTATAGATGCTGCTCGGCCTGCTGCGTTCACCAGCAACTTTGATGTATGTTGCTTTAATAACGTAAGGGATCTTTATGATCTGACAATTTGCCAAAGGGTCTCCCTGTAGATGCTATCAAAAGCCTTTTCAAAGTCCACAGAATTCACGTTCAGTTGTCTCTGCCATTCTGTGCACCGTTCTATGATGTTATGCAGTGTGGAGATCTGGTCGACACAGCCTCTGTTCCTCCTGATGTCAGCTTATCCTTTCCTCAAGCACACATTGACAGCGTCTGTAATCCCAAACAAGAGAAAATCTGCAGGTGCCGGAAATCCGAGCAACACACACAAAATGCTGGAGGAGCTCAGCAGGTCAGGCAGCATCTATGAAAAAGAATACGGGCTGTACATTTTTGTTTCTCCAGTCCTGATGAAGGGTCTCAGCCCGAAGCTTCGACTGTACTCTTGTCCATAGATGCCGCCTGGCCTGCTGAGCGTCTGTAATCCGTTGGACAATGACATTAGCGAGAATCTTGCTGGGCGCTGACAAGAGTGAGATGCCATACCAGCCGTTGCAATCACATTGTGCTTCTTTCTTGGGGATCCCAACAATAGCTACTTTCATCCTGTTCTTAGGTACTGGTCCCCATTCCCAGATTATAGTGAACAGTGGTTACAGGATGGCTGCTAAAACTTTTGGTTCAGGTTTGAACTGTTTGGCTTTCAAATTGCCATGTCCTGGTGGTTTGCTGCTCTTTAATAATTTAATTGCAGCAACAACTGAGCTCTGATCAGCGACCAATCCAGCCATCAGAAGCCTGAGAGAAAGGGATTTCAGTCAGGTCCACAGACTGCGTCGAAAAAGGCAGCATCAAATCACAGCAGTATAATTGAGCTCTGACCAGAGACCAGTCGGCATTTGGGATTGATTAGCAAATAGAAACTAAAGGAAGGTAGCGGCCATCATCAGAGTGGGCAGAGTTAGAGAGGTGACCTTGAGGCTTTAGCTCTTCAGTCATAGTCATACTTTATTGATCCCAGGGGAAATTGGTTTTCCTTACAGTTGCACCATAAATAATAAATAGTAATAAAACCATAAATAGTTAATTAGTAATATGTAAATTATGCCAGGAAAGAAGTCCAGGCCCAGCCTATTGGCTCAGGGTGTCTGACCCTCCAAGAGAGGAGTTGTAAAGTTTGATGGCCACAGACAGGAATGATTTCCTATGACGCTCTGTGCTGCATCTTGGTGGAATGAGTCTCTGGCTGAATGTACTCCTGTGCCCACCCAGTACATTATGTAGTGGATGGGAGACATTGACCAAGATGGCATGCAACTTGGACAGCATCCTCTTTTCAGACACCACCGTCAGAGAGTCCAGTTCCATCCCCACAACATCACTGGCCTTACGAATGAGTTTGTTGATTCTGTTGGTGTCTGCTACCCTCAGCCTGCTGCCCCAGCACACAACAGTAATGATGATAGCACTGGCCACCGCAGACTCGTAGAACATCCTCAGCATCGTCAGGGAGGCTTCAGTCAGGGAAAAAAAAAGCAAAACGCTAGGTTAATTGTTTTCCTTCCCTTTTTTATATCTGCTCAGCTAGTAGAGATGCCAGGCAGGATAGCTGAATACTCCTCTTGTCGGATGTGTGAAGGCAGGGAGACCTCCAAAGTCCTTGACGACTACAACTGTGAGAAATGCATTCAACTGCAGCTTCTAAAAATCCAGGTTAATGAGTTGGAGCTGGAATGGGATGAACCGCAGATCATTCGGGAGGCTGAAGGGGTGATAGAGAGGGCATATAGAGAGGTAGTTACAACGAAGTTTCAGAACACAGGAGACTGGGTGACAGTCAGATAGGGGAAAGGGATTAAGTAGTCAGTGCAGAGTACCTCTGTGGCCATCCCCCTCAACAACAGGTATACCACTTTGGAAACTGGCAGGGGGTAGGATGATCTAACAGTGGAAAGTTACAGTGGTGGGGACTCTGGCACTGAGTCTGGCTCTTTGACCGAGAAGGGAAATGGAGAGAAGAGACACACTGTGGTGAAAGGTATTGGGAGAGAGGAAGAGGAGAGCCATCCACAGTACCACCGATGCAGCAGAGAGGGCCTCAAGATGGCTGTGTCTCAAAAGAGGGGAGCCATGGAGTCATAAGTAGCTAGCCATCTGGACACAAGCTGGGGTCTGATCAGCTCCGGCTGGGTCACCTGCTGGAGGTTGTATGATGTTGAAAGGCCCGAAACACACGATGATTCCAGGAACATCACTGTAGATGTGTCCAGAAGCATCAATAGATGTATATACACAGATTAGTTAGGGGCATGGACTATAGGTTCTGTGCGCAAGAACAAAATTCTCAGATGGCATGTTGACTCCTGGGTGCCAGGGTCCAGGAAATCTCAGATCAAGTCCTCAGCATTCTTAAGTAGGAGCGTGAACAGCCTGGGGACGTGATCCATGTAGGTACCAATGACATGGGTAGGACGAATGATGAGGTTCTGATTAGGGAGTTCATGGAGTCAGATGTTAAGATAAAGGGCAGGGCCTCCAGGGTTGTGATCTCAAGATTGTTACCTGTGCCATATGCTAGTGAGGCCACAGCTAAGAAGATTATACAGTTTAACACGTGGCTAAGGATTTGGTGAACGAGGGAGGGGATCAGATTTTTGGATCATTGGGCTCTCTTCCAGGAAAGGTGGGACCTGTACGGAAGGGATGGTTGGCACCTGAACTGGAGGAGGATTAATATCCTAGTGGAAAGGTTTGCTAATGCTGTATGGTGGGGTTTAAACTGGAGTTGCAACAGGATGGGAACGAGAGTGTCAGAACAGTTCATGGAAACATTATGGAGTCAGATGTTGATCAGACCTCAGACAAAGTCAGGAATCAAAAGGTTGAAGACGCTGTGACTGGTGTGCCGACCTGTATATATTTCAATGCAAGAAGTATCATAGGAAAGGCAGATGAGCTTGGGGCAGGGATCAACACCTGGGATTATGATATTGTAGCCACTAGTGAGACTTGGTTGCAGGAGGGGCAGGACTCATAGATCAATATTCTGGGGTTCCATTACTTTAGACGTGACAGAGTGAGAGGGATTAAAAGAGGATGGATGGCATTATTACTCAGTGAAAATGACACAGCAGTGCTCCTCAGGACAGTCTGGACAATCTGACCAGTCAGGCATGATGGATAGAACTGAGAAATAAGAGATGCATGAGCATGTTAATGGGTCAATATTACAGACCAACCAACAGTCCAAGAGATTTAGACAAACAAATTTGTAAAGAGATCGCAGACTGTTGCAAGAACCATAAGTTTGTTATAAGATAAGATAAGGTGGAACTTTATTTATCCGGAAGGAAATCATTGTTGCAAAGTTGCTCAGTCAGTATAAGTACTTTAAAATACAAAATGTAAACATTGAGGTATGAAGAATACAAAAGGTGCGTTAAATCATATATTTAAGGAGAAGGAGTTGTAGAGTCTTTTAGCCACAGGTAGAAAGGATCTCCTGTGGCATTCAGTGGTGCACCTTGGTGAAATCAGTCTGTTACTAAAGGCGTTTCTCTGTTTGTCCAGTATGTCATGGAAGGGGTGAGAGGGATTGTCCATAATGCTCCATATCTTCATCCCAGACACAACCACCAGGGAATCTAGTTTCACCCCAGAACAAAACCAGCCTTCCTGATGAGCTTATCAATCTTCCGGGCATCAGCTGCTGCCCCAGAAGTCTACAGTGTAGAACCGAATGCTGGCCACCACTGAGGTGTAGAACATCTGCAGCATCGTACTGCAGACGTTGAATGACCAGAGACTCCTCAGGAGGTGCAGTCAGCCCTGACCTTTCCGTTTAGTCCAGTCCAGTTTATTGTCCATGTGAGTTCCCAGGTATTTGTAATCCTGGGTGAATTCCACATCCATTCCCTTGATGGTGATGGATATGCTCTGTGTTTTCACCTTCCTTATAGTAGGTGATTTTAACTCCACATATTGAATGGGAATCCCATACTGTAAAAGGACTTGATGGGATAGTTTGTCAAATGTGTTCAGGAAAGTTTCCTTCATCAGTACATAGAAGTCCCAATGAGAGAGTGTGTGATAATGGATACTATTTGGGAATATAACAGGGTGAGTGTCAGATGTTTGTGTAGGGGAACACGTTGCATCCAATGACCACAATGCCATTAGTTTCAAAATAAATGTGCAAATAGATAGGTCTGGTCCACGGGTAAAGATTCTAAATTGACAAAGGCCAATTTTGATGGTATCAATAATTATCTGGCAAGTGTGGATTGGGACAGGATGCTTTCTTTAAAAGGTCTAATTGAAATGTGAGAGGCGTTTAAAAACGAAATATTGAGAGTATGAAGCTTGTATGTGCCTGTCAGAATAAACGGAGAAGAGAACAAGTGTAGGAAACCTTGTTTTTCAAGAGATGTTGAGGCCCTGGTTAAGAGAAAAAAGGAGGTACATAACAGGTATTGGAAATCAGGGACAAATGAGGTGCCTATGGAGTCTTAGAAATGCAAGAGAACACTTAAGAAAGGAATCAGGAGGGCTAAAAAAAGGCACGAATTTGCTCTAGTAGACAAGGTGAAGGTGTATCCTAGGGGATTCCTCAGATACATTGAGAGAAAAAGGATTGCAAGGGACAAAATTGGTCCTCTGGAAGGTCAGAATGGTGATGATTACAGAGGAGGGGGTGTTTGCTACCCGGAGGCAAGTTAGGGTGAATAAATCCACATAGGAAAACAAGAATAGGAGTAGACCATTTAGCCCTTCAAACCTCTTCAGCCACTCAATGTGAGCGTGGCTGGTCCACGATGGCCGCAACTCCTCTTCTGTACCAGTTCCCCAGAACCTTCAATTCCTGATCTGTCAGACTTACCTATCTCCACCTTCAGTGAACCTCAGAGAAGAAATTTTGACACAGCTCAGTTTTAAATGACTGACCCCTTAACTGAGTCTCTTTGTCCTCTTGTTCCCACTAGCAGAAATGTCCCAACACCTCCCCATTAAATCTCCTTCGGATCTTAAATGTTAGAATAAGATCACTCCTCATTCTTCTAAGCTCCCAGGAACGTACACCCAAACTGTCCAGTCTCTCTGAATAGACAAATTCTCATCTCAGTAGTTAGTCTGGTGAATCACCTTCTGACTGTCTCCAATGTCACTGCATCTTCTTTTAGGTAGGGGAGCCCAGACTGTGCAAAGCACTCAAGTTGTGATCTTACCAACATCATGTAAGAAAGCTTCCCTATTCTGTAACTCCAAACCTTTCATAACAAATGCTTCATAATCAGCATTTTGCTTTCTTCCTTAAATACTGATTGGACAGACATGCTCATCTTTTGTGATTCATGCACTAGGCCCCAGTTATCTCTCTGAACTTCATTCATTGGCAGTCCAGTTGGATCATCCTCTGCAATTTGATTTCCTCTCAGAGGTGTGCATGACCCTACATTAAACTCCAATTTCCAGATTTTCACCAGATCACAATGTGCCAATAGAGTTTGTTAGATATTGCCTGTTACACCGCTGGCAGTTAGGGCAGCAATGAAAGACCTCCATCTCTGTCTGTTCTTGACCATCTCTCTGTCGTGTCCCATGTTTGGTTTGGGTCCTCATTTCTGCCTCTATATTATGGTGCCAAGTAGCCTTTGGTCTCCCACATCTCCTCCCCCTTCAGGGGTCCAGTGAAGTGCTGGCTTGATGATTGATTTGGCCGCTCTTCCCATAACATGCCCAATCCATCTCCAGTGTTTCCTTATGATGATTGTGGCCACGTCCTCTTGATGACACTGAAAGAGTAGGGTTTGGTTGATGATCTTTCTTGGCTGGAAAATGTGTCGGATCCTCCAGAGGCTTGTGATGTGTTGTGGCGGCAGCTTGGCAAGATCGTCATCTGTCACGTGCCAGCATTCTGACCTGTCTAAGAGTGTGGACAGAACACAGCTCTGGTACAGCTTCTCCTTGGTGTGGATGCGGTACTTGGCTGATCCCCATATGCTGCTCATTGACCTGAAGATGTTTTAGCTTTGCTGAGTCTTCACTAGATGTTGTTCCTGCTCCCACCATCCTGCCAAATGATGCTGCCCGGGTAGTTGAATCTGTCGGTACTGGGTAAGTCGACACCATAAGCCTTGATGGGAGGGGGAGACTCTACATTGATAATTATGCTCTCAGTCCTTCTCTGGTTGTCTCTGAGTCCAACCTGCCCACCAGAGATACACAGGTCCTAAGCTTTCTGGTGTGAATGGGATAGTAATGCAAGGGCATCCACAAAGTCATTGTCTAAAGTAGAGAATAGAGTCGACCTACTGCCTCTCTGCTAGTCTTTTGTTGTTTGCCTCATGACCCAGTTAATCACCAGGATAAACAACTTAGAAACCATAGAAAAACTACAGCACAGAAACAGGCCTTTTGGCCCTTCTTGGCTGTGCCGAACCATTTTCTGCCTAGTTCCTCTGACCTGCACACGGACCATATCCCTCCATACATCTCCCATCCATGTATCTGTCCAATTTATTTTTAAATGTTAGAAAAGAACCTGCATTTACCACCTCGTCTGGCAGCTCATTCCATACTCCCACCACTGTCCGTGTGAAGAAGCCCCCCTTCATGTTCCCTTTAAACTTTTCCCCCCTCACCCTTAACCCATGTCCTCTGGTTTTTTTCTCCCCTTGCCTCAGTGGAAAAAGCCTGCTTGCATTCACTCTATCTATACCAATCATAATTTTATATACCTCTATCAAATCTCCCCTCATTCTTCTACACTCCAGGGAATAAAGTCCTAACCTATTCAACCTTTCTCTGTAACTGAGTTACTCAAGCCCCGGCAACATCCCTGCAAACCTTCTCTGCACTCTTTCAACCTTATTAATATCCTTCCTGTAATTTGGTGACCAAAACTGAACACAATACTCCAGATTCAGCCTCACCAATGCCTTATACAACCTCATCATAACATTCCCGCTCTTATACTCAATACCTTGATGAATACAGGCCAATGTACCAAAAGCTCTCTTTACCACCCTATCTACCTGTGACGCCACTTTTAGGGAATTCTGCATCTGTATTCCCAGATTCCTCTGTTCTACTGCACTCCTCAGTGCCTTACCATTTACCCTGTATGTTCTCCCTGGGTTTGTCCTTCCAAAGTGCAATATCTCACACTTGTCTGTATTAAACTCCATCTGCCATTTTTCAGCCCATTTTCCCAACTGGTCCAAATCCCTCTGCAAGCTTTGAAAACCTTCCTCACTGTCCACCACACCTCCAATCCTTGTATCATCAGCAAATTTGCTGATCCAATTTACCACATTATCATCCAGATCATTGGTATAGATGACAAATAACAATGGACCCAGCAATGGACTCAGAGAAGCAATTCTCTACCACCACTCTTTGGCTTCTTCCACTGAGCCAATGTCTAATCCAATTTACCACCTCTCCATGTATACGTAGCGACTGAATTTTCCTAACTAACCTCCCATGCGGGACCTTGTCAAAGGCCTTACTGAAGTCCATGTAGACAACATCCACTGCCTTCCCTTCATCCACTTTCCTGGTAACCTCCTCGAAAAGCTCCAATAGATTGGTCAAACATGACCTACCACGCACAAAGCCATGTTGACTCTCCCTAATAAGTCCCTGTCTATCCAAATGCTTGTAGATTCTGTCTCTTAGTACTCCCTCCAATAACTTACCCACTACTGACGTCAAACTTACTGGCCAGTAATTTCCCAGATTACTTTTTGATCCTTTTTTAAACAATGGAACAACATGAGCCATTCTCCAATCCTCCGGCACCTCACCCGTAGACACTGACATTTTAAATATATCTACCAGGGCCCCTGCAATTTCAACACTAGTCTCCTTCAAGGTCCGAGGGAATACCCTGTCAGGTCCTGGGTATTTATCCACTTTAATTTGCCTCAAGATAGCAAGCACCTCCTCCTTTACAATCTGTATAGTTTCCATGATCTCACTACTTGTTTCCCTTAATTCCATAGACTTCATGCCAGTTTCCTTAGTAAATTCAGACGCAAAAAACCTATTTAAGATCTCCTCCATTTCTTTTGGTTCCGCACCTAGCCGACCACTCTGATCTTCAAGAGGACCAATTTTATCCCTTACAATCCTTTTACTCTTAATATACCTGTAAAAGCTCTTTGGATTATCCTTCACTTTGTCTGCCAAGGGAACCTCATGTCTTCTTTTAGCCCTCCTGATTTCCTTCTTAAGTATTTTCTTGCACTTTTTATACTCCTCAAGCACCTTATTTACTCCCTGTTTCCTATACATGTCATACAACTCTCTCTTCTTCTTTATCAGAGTTGCAATATCCCTTGAGAACCAAGGTTCCTTATTCCTATTCACTTTGCCTTTAATCCTGACAGGAACATACAAGCTCTGCACTCTCAAAATTTCTCCTTTGCAGGCTTCCCATTTACCGATCACATCCTTACCAGGGAACAACCTGTCCCAATCCACGCTTTTTAGATCCTTTCTCATTTCTTCAAATTTGGCCTTCTTTCAGTTTAGAACCTCAACCCTAGGACCAGATCTATCTTTATCCATGATCAAGTTGAAACTAATGGTGTTATGATCACTGGAACTAAAGTGCTCCCCTACACACACTTCCGTCACTTGTCCTAACTCATTTCCTAACAGGAGATCTAATATTGCATCCCCTCTAGTTGGTACCTCTATATATTGATTTAGAAAACTTTCTTGAATACATTTTACAAACTCTAACCCATCTAGACCCCTAACGGTATGGGAGTCCCAATCAATAAGTGGAAAATTAAAATCCCCTACTACAACTTTATGTTTCCTGCAGTTGCCTGCTATCTCTCTGCAGATTTGCTCCTCCAATTCTCGCTGACTGTTGGGTGGTCTGTAATACAGCCCCACTGATGTGGCCATACCTTCCCTGTTTCTCAGCTCCACCCATAAGGACTCAGTAGACAAGCCCTCTAATCTGTCCTGCCTGAGCACTGCTGTAACATTTTCCCTGACAAGCAATGCTACCCCCCCCCCCACCTTTCATTCCTCTGCCTCTATCACATCTGAAACATCGGAACCCTGGAATATTAAGCTGCCAGTCCTGCCCGTCCTGTAGCCAAGTTTCACTAATTGCTATAACGTCATAATTCCACGTGTCAATCCACGCCCTCAACTCATCCGCCTTCCCCGCAATACTCCTAGCATTGAAATATATACACCTCAGAAGATTTTTACCACCACTCACAACCTTTCTATCAGCGGATTTGCTTGAACTTTCAACATCATTTATTTTCACCCCAGCCACACTGTCAGCTCTGGCACTCTGGTTCCCATCCCCCTGCAAATCTAGTTTAAAGCCTCCCCAATAGCATTAACAAACCTCCCTGAAAGGATATTGGTCCCCTTGTAGTTCAAGTGTAACCCGTCTCTCTTGTACAGATCCCACCTGCCCCAGAAGAGGTCCCAATGATCCTGAAATCTGAAACCCTGCTCCCTACACCAGTTCCTCAGCCACTTGTTCCTTCTCCAGAGCATCCTATTCCTACCCTCACTGGCATGTAGCACAGGCAGCAATCCTGAAATTACCACCCTTGAGGTCCTGCTTTTCAACTTTCTACCAAGCTCTCTATACTCACTCTCCAGGACCTCCTCACTCTTCCTTGCTATGCCATTGGTACCGATGTGCACCACGACATCTGGCTGATCACCCTCCGACTTCAGAATGTCATGCAAGCAATCAAAGACATCCTTGACCCTGGCACCTGGGAGGCAACAAACCATCCTGGATTCTCTGTCACGACCACAGAACCTCCTATCTGCACCTCTAACTATCGAGTCCCCTATCACTACCGCTCTTCTCTTTTTCCACCCTCCCTTCTGCACTGCAGAGCCAGACTCAGTGCCAGAGATCCGGCTAATGCAGCTTGTTCCAGGTAAGTCCTCCCCCCCAACAGTATCCAATGCCGTATACTTGTTGTTGAGGGGAATGGCCACAGGGGAACCTTGCTCTGCCTGCCCTTTCCTCTTCCCTCGCCTGACAGTGACCCAATTTCCTGTGCTGTGCTCCTTTAGCGTAACTATCTCCCTGTAGCTACTATCTATAATCTCCTCATTCTCCCGAATGATCCAGAGGGTCATCCAGCTCCTGCTCAAGTTCCCTAACGCAGTTTGTTGGGAGCTGCAGCTCGATGCACATCTTGCAGGTGTCGTTGTCAGGGACACCAGAGGGCTCCCTGACTTCCCACATCCTGCAAGAGGAGAATTCCAACTTCACTGACATTACACAACCTTGCCTGACTCCTCCTTGCCTTCAAAGCTCAAATTGCAGTCCCCAACTGTGCAGGTGAAATTAGCATAGAAATTATGGATAAACTGGATAATAATGTAAGGGATCTTTATGATCTGACAATTTGCCAAAGGTTCTCCCTGTGGATGCTATCAAAAGCCTTTTCAAAGTTCACAAAATTCACATACAGTTGTCTCTGCCATTCTGTGCACCGTTCTATGATGTTACGCAGTGTGGAGATCTGGTCGACACAGCCTCTGTTCCTCCTGATGTCAGCTTGCCCTTCCCTCAAGCACACATTGACAGCGTCTGTAATCCCAAACAAGAGAAAATCTGCAGGTGCCGGAAATCCGAGCAACACACACAAAATGCTGGAGGAGCTCAGCAGGTCAGGCAGCATCTATGAAAAAGAATACGGGCTGTACATTTTTGTTTCTCCAGTCCTGATGAAGGGTCTCAGCCCGAAGCTTCGACTGTACTCTTGTCCGTAGATGCCGCCTGGCCTGCTAGGCATCTGTAATCCGTTGGACAATGACATTAGCGAGAATCTTGCTGAGCGCTGACAAGAGTGAGATGCCATACCAGCCGTTGCAATCACATAGCGCTTCTTTCTTGGGGATCCCAACAATAGTTACTTTCATCCTGTTCTTATGTACTGGTCCCCATTCCCAGATTATAGTGAACAGTGGTTACAGGATGGCTGCTAAAACTTTTGGTTCAGGTTTGAACTGTTTGGCTTTCAAATTGCCATGTCCTGGTGGTTTGCGTTCTTTAATAATTTAAATGCGGCAACATTTGAGCTCTGATCAGGGACCATTCCGGCCATCAGAAGCCTGAGAGAAAGGGATTTCAGTCAGGTCCACTGACTGAGTAGAAAAAGGCAGCATCAAATCACAGCAGTATAATTGGGCTCTGACCAGTGACCAGTTGGCATTTGGGATTGATTAGCAAATACAAACTAAAGGAAGGTAGCGGCCATCATCAGAGTGGGCAGAGTTAGAGAGGTGACCTTGAGGCTTTAGCTCTATGAGGCTTCAGTCGGGAAAAAAAAAGCAAAACGCTAGGTTAATTGTCTTCCTTCCCTTTTTTATATCTGCTCAGCTAGTAGAGATGCCAGGCAGGATAGGTGAATGCTCCTCTTGTCGGATGTGTGAAGGCAGGGAGACCTCCAAAGTCCTTGACAACTACAACTGTGAGAAATGCATTCAACTGCAGCTTCTAAAAATCCATGCTAAGGAGTTGGAGCTGGAACGGGATGAACCCCAGATCATTTGGAAGGCTGAAGGGATGATAGAGAGGGCATATAGAGAGGTAGTTACACCCAAGGTTCAGGACACAGGAGACTGGGTGACAGTCAGATAGGAGAAAGGGGTTAAGGAGCCAGTGCAGAGTACCCCTTTGGCCATCCACCTCAAAAACAGGTATCTCACTTTGGAAACTGGTGGGGGTGGGGGGATGATCTAACAGAGGAAAGTCACAGTTGTCGGGTCTCTGGCACTGAGTCTGGCTCTGTGACTGAGAAGCAAAGGGGGAAAAGAGGCACACTGTGGTGATAGGTGTTTCATTAGTTAGCAGCATGGACATTAGGTTCTGCGGGCAAGAACAAAATTCTCAGATGGCATGTTGACTCCTGGGTGCCAGGGTCCAGGACATCTTGAATTAAGTCCTCAGCATTCTTAAGTGGGAGGGTGAATGGCCAGGGGACGTGGTCCATGTAGGTACCAATGACATGGGTAGGATGAGGTTCCACGTAGGAAGTTCAGGGAGTCAGATGCTAAGTTAAAGTGCAGGACTTCCAGGGTTGTGATCTCAAGATTGCTACTCATGCCACGTGTTAGTGAGGTCAGAGCTAAGAAGATTATACAGTTTAACGTGTGGCTAAGGAGTTGGTGAAAGAGGGAGGGGATAAGATTTTTGGATCATTAGGCTCTCTTCCAGGGAAGGTGGGACCTGTACAGAAGGGATGGTTGGCATCTGAACTGGAGGAGGATTAATATCCTAGTGGGAAGGTTTGCTAATGCTGTATGGTGGGGTTTAAACTAGAGTTGCAACAGGATGGGAACCAGAGTGTCAGAACAGTTCATGCAAACGTTATGGAGGCAGATGTTGATCAGACCTCAGACGAAGTCAGGAATTGAAAGGTTGAACATGGTGTAACTAGTGTGCCAACCTGCGTATATTTCAATGCAAGAAGTATCATAGGAAAAGCAGATGAGCTTGGTGCAGGGATCAACACCTGGGATTATGATATTGTAGCCACTACTGAGACTTGGTTACAGGAGGGGCAGGACTCACAGATCAATATTCCAGGGTTCCATTACTTTAGACGTGACAGAGTGAGAGGGATTAAAAGAGGATGCATGGCATTATTACTCAGTGAAAATGACACAGCAGTGCTCCTCAGGACAGTCTGGACAATCTGACCAGTGAGGCATGATGGATAGAACTGAGAAATAAGAAATGTATGAGCATGTTAATGGGTCAATATTACAGACCAACCAACAGTCCAAGAGATTTAGGCAAACAAATTGGTAAAGAGATCGCAGACTGTTGCAAGAACCATAAGGTTGTTATAAGATAAGATAAGATGGAACTTTGTTTATCCGGAAGGAAATCATTGTTGCAAAGTTGCTCAGTCAGTATAAGTACTTTAAAATACAAAATGTAAACATTGAGGTATGAAGAATACAAAAGGTGCGTTAAATCATATATTTAAGGAGAAGGAGTTGTAGAGTCTTTTAGCCACAGGTAGAAAGGATCTCCTGTGGCATTCAGTGGTGCACCTTGGTGAAATCAGTCTGTTACTAAAGGCGTTTCTCTGTTTGTCCAGTATGACATGGAAGGGGTGAGAGGGATTGTCCATAATGCTCCATATCCTCATCCCAGACACAACCACCAGGGAATCTATTTTCACCCCAGAACAAAACCAGCCTTCCTGATGAGCTTATCAATCTTCCAGGCATCAGCTGCTGCCCCAGAAGTCTACAGTGTAGAACCGAATGCTGGCCACCACTGAGTTGTAGAACATCTGCAGCATCGTAATGCAGACGTTGAATGACCAGAGACTCCTCAGGAGGTGCAGTCAGCCCTGACCTTTCCGTTTAGTCCAGTCCAGTTTATTGTCCATGTGAGTTCCCAGGTATTTGTAATCCTGGGTGAATTCCACATCCATTCCCTTGATGGAGATGGGTATGGTCTGTGTTTTCATCTTCCTTATAGTGGGTGATTTTAACTCCACATATTGAATGGGAATCCCATACTGTAAAAGGACTTGATGGGATAGAGTTTGTCAAATGTGTTCAGGAAAGTTTCCTTCATCAGTACATAGAAGTCCCAATGAGAGAGCGTGTGATAATGGATACTATTTGGGAATATGACAGGGTGAGTGTCAGATGTTTATGTAGGGGAACACGTTGTATCCGATGACCACAATGACATTAATTTCAAAATAAATGTGCAAATCGGTAGCTCAGGTCCACGGGTAGAGATTCTAAATTGGAGAAAGACCAATTTTGATGGTATCAATAATTATCTGGCAAGTGTGGATTGGGACAGGCTGTTTTCTGGAAAAGATGTACTTGAAATGTGAGGGGCCTTTAAAAATGAAATTTTGAGAGTATGAAGCTTTTATGTGCCTGTCAGAATAAACGGTAAAGAGAACATGTGCAGGAAACCTTGTTTTTCAAGAGATGTTGAGGCTCTGGTTAAGAGAAAAAACGAGGTACATAGCATGTATAGGAAAGCAGGGACAAATGAGGTGCCTATGGAGTCTAAGAAATGCAAGAGAACACTTAAGAAAGGAATCAGGAGGGCTTAAAAAAGGCACAAATTTGCTCTAGCAGACACGAATTTGCTCTAGCAGACAAGGTGAAGGAGTATCCTAAGCGATTCCACAGATACGTTAAGAGAAAAAGGATTGCAAGGGAGAAAATTGGTCCTCTGGAAGATCAGAATGGTGTTTGCTACCCTGAGGCAAGTTAGGGTGAATAAATCCCCAAGGTCTACAGTATTCCTTCAGACCCAACGGGAGGCAAGTGTAGAAATTGCCGGGGTCCTAGCAGAGATATTTAAAACATCCTTAGCAACAGGAAAGGTACTTGAGGATTGGAGGGTAGCCAATGTTGTTCCGCTCTTTAAAGAAGGCTCTAAACATATAAGCTGGTGAGCCTGATATCAGTAGTGGGAAAGTTATTAGAAGGTATTCTAAGGGACCTGATCTATGAGTATTTGGATAGACGTGGACTGATTACGGATAGTCAGCATGGCTTTGTGTGTGGTAGGTCATGTCTAACCAATCTTATAGTTTTTTGAGGAAGTTACCTGGAAAGTGGATGAAGGCAAGGCAGTGGATGTTATCTGCATGGTTGCACCTGATTGCTTTGATTAGCTGCTGCTTTAGCCTCCTCTGCAAGGTCTTCCATGTAGATTCTCTTATCCTTTCTTACAAGTTTCTTACAAGTCTCTTTACTTTCTCATTAGCTTCAGTAATGCTAGCTGAAGTTTCACCTCAATTCATCTTGAGTTTGCATCTAACATTTTCTTACTAATTTTCCATCTTTCTTCTAAGGCTGACCATTCCTGTTGTATCCATTCTTTGTTCTTCTTTCCAGCTCTGTATCCTAAACAAGTCTTGCTGCTCTCCTTGAAGACTGAGGCAATCTGTTTCCACATTGTGTCAATCCTTTCTACTGATACATTTTCGTCAAGGCCTTGCAAGGCCTGCAATCCATTCTTAAGCTGAATGGTGAAGGCAGATCTCACACTGGTGTTCTCGAGCTTCTGAATATCAAAATGTCTACTGGTCCCTTCTGGTGAATACAAACATGTGTTCTGGCCCCAGTGCTTCTCAGCTTGAGTTTCATCACCGCTACGACAAGGTGGTGATTTTTCCCTGTATCTGCTCCTTTCCTCACCTTTACATCCCGCAAGGATCGTCTCCATATACCGTTGATCATTAAATGGTTAATTTGGTTCTTGTCGTGTCCATTGCTCAAAGAGGGTCCCTCCTATCATGAGATTGTTCATGGCACAGAACTTCAGCAGTCTTTCACCATTGTAATTCATCGTTCCATATCCATGCGTGTGCCCATGACCCCAGTGAAGTGTGAGTTGTTATTTCCCACTTTGGCATTTAGATGTCCCATGACAATAACTATCTCTGATTGCAGCTATTCGTAAAAGCTTCGTACTTTTCTTCAATATCACTATCATTAGTTGGAGCACAGCACTGATCACAGTCATGTTCACATGCCTCTCTGTCAGCCTGACTCTCATCAGGCTGGTGTTGATTAGTTTCCACTCCAGCAAGCACGTCACATTGCCTTTCTTCAAAATGACAGCCACACCATCATGATGCTGATCATCTTCCCTTCCTGAGTATAAAACTGTTTCACCAGTTGCTGCCTTTAGTTTGCCAAGCCCTGTCCACCTGCTTTCACTGAAGTACAGTATATGTAGGTTGTATCAATGCATTTCTGCAGTTATTTGTGCTAGCTTGCCAGTGTTGTGCATGGTTCATACATTCCAAAAAGCAACTTTGATCTAGGTCTTAGTGGTGTTCGGGGCTTCCTTCATCTTGCCAGTAGCTTCCGCTCAGTTTTCACTCCTGTTAGTCATGCAGATCTTGGGTAGAGACTTGGAAATACTGTCGCACCCAAATATAGAAGGATTCTTCATTGCTATTTCTGTAACAAGATTTTTGACTAGTCAGAACTGAATCCCCAAACCTGGAGGACAGGTGGCCTCTACCCTTTGACCTGTTTGGCATGGGTGATCCTACCAAGAGTTGAAGCACAAGGCCCTGACTCCAGCCAACATTGCTCGCAGGTAATTAAGGCACACAAGCCTCCAAACCCCTTGACAAGGTTGTGGTCTACTTGGAGGTAATGTGCCAATGTGGAACTAGGGAAAAACAGAGGGCCAAGTCCGATCCCTAGGAGATTCCAATAGTTACACCATCTCCTGCCAGAGAGGGACCTATTTCTTAACTGGGATCTTTATGGGAAGAAGGATGGCAGGAATAACAATTTAGACAGCTGTGGGAGTTTTTTCAAACTTGTTTCAGACACCCAATGAAATGGAGATGGAAGCCAAGTTCCTTGTGTCCGATGTGCAGAAACAAATGGAGAGAAATTGGGATCAAATGTGATGGGAGTATGTAGCAGCACAAATATTGTACACAATGTACTGGGCTGAAAGCTGTTCTGAAACAAAGGCTGTCCAATATATCTCACAAAGAAGCAGGTATAACATAGATCTGTGAGGGTTCCTCTGACTAAAGGAGAAAGAGAAAAACATCAATTCCTGCCAAAGGTAATATTTCAGATGGAAGTCTATTACGCAGAACCAGTTGTAAACCGTATCTTTTCCTTCATTAGTATCCTGTGCTTTCTAGAAAATAAAGCAGCACAGACAACCCTCACTCTGCTAACATTTTAAAAATACACTGAACAACAATTTTAGATGCTGATATAGGGCTGCGCCCATCTCTGTACTTATTCAAACATTTTGTTCTATTAAACTCATGAATGGCTTCTAAAATAGGTTAAACAGGAAGGTAAGTGATGACAGATTCCACATTTCAAATTATTATTTTACACAAAGGAACTGAGGAGAAACATATAAAGAGACTTTGCTTCTCGATCCATGCAACAGTTCTGAGTAAAAATAATTATTTTAATTAAACATTAGAATTCTCCACAGTAATATAATTGTCCCAAAGTTCAAAGCAAATTTATTATCAAAGTACATATATGTCACCATATACAACACTGAGATTCATTTACTTGTGGACACACTCAATAAATCCAATAAACATAATTGAATCAACGAAAGACTGCTCACAACAGGGCAGTCAACCAGAGTGCAAGAGACAACAAACCATTCAAGTACAAAATAAAAGAAAGAAATAAAAATAATAAATAAATCAGCAATAAATATTGAAAACACGAGATGAAGAGCCCTTGAAAGTGAGCTCATGGAGTGTGGAAACAGTTTAGTGTTGGGGCAAGTGAAGTTGAATGAAGTTATCCCCTCTGATTCAAGAGCCTGATGGCTGAGGGGTAATAAATATTCCTGAACCTGATGGTGTGAGTCCTGAGGCTTCTGTACCTTTTTTCCTGATGGCAGCAGCGAGAAGAGAGCATGTCCTGGGTGGTGAGGGTCCCTGATGATGGATGCTGCTTTCCTGTGCACAACGCTCCGTGTAGATGTGCTCAACAATCAGCACACTGATTAGTGACCTAAACATTTAGGATGGTAGATGGGATGTCAATCTGTGACCTGGAAGATGTTCAGCTTATTGAGTGTCAATGGAACTGCACTCGCTGAGGTAAATTGACTCATTCAGTCATTCTCCCAAGCCAGGAAAGAACATAGAGCATAAACAGGATGACTACTTCCTTATCCATTCAAATTTTTAGCATTCCTGAAGATCCAGAACACTATATTTAATTGAACACTGCTCTTTGTTAATTAATTAACAGGACAGCAATGGGTAAAGAGCAGAGTTTAATTATAGATGGGGCTCTGAGTTTAGATGAGAACCTCCCGAAACTTTAATCATCATCAGATAGGAAGTTCAAGAAATGTATTGAGATGACACAAGTTATCATTACTTCATGATCACTGGGTAGAGATCCTGTAATTCCCTCCCCAAGCAGAACAGGAAGTGGATTTATTGAGCAACTGAAGTGAATCCATTTGCAAATCGTTTAAATGAATTCAGGATTTCAGCTTCATGGTCCAGGCTGCTGTAGGTTAGGGTGATGACCCATCCCATACCTCTCTAAATAAGCAGAAATATCCACAGGTGTCGATGTCAAAGTCGGAATGAAGTGTACTCATTCACGAGGCACGCTGGCACCTCATGATGTCTGCCATTTCTATATGTGGTTGGCATTCATCTGTCCTGAGGACAAAGGGTGATGATCCATCACAAGCCTGGGCAGAAGGTTTGGAGATCCTGAGATGCCCAGTCATCAAGATCCCCTTCTCGGCCTCACCAGTGTAGTCCAAAGGAAAGCTTATGAAGCAATATGTTTGGCACCAGCTCGGCTGCAGGAGCTGCTGGAAGAATGTTCAATGATGTCCAGCCGTCTTAGGGGTCCACTCCGGATCTTCTGTCTGGGTTCACTCCTGTAGCTTTCATCTCTCCCGAGGCTGCTCATGGCAGTGGGGCTATGTACCCATAGCTGGGGATCGGGTTCACGAGCACCAGGGCGTGTCCGCACACCTGGACCTGTGTGCTATGTGTGCAGGGGCCAGACCTCCTGTCTGTCCTCTGTCGTTCAGCCTGAGTCTGAAAGGAGCTCAGTTTCCGTGTGTCGCCAGCGAGGAGGCACCACAGGAGGCCTGCTGTTGAAGAGGCTGTGTACTGGCAGGGAGAGACTGACACATTCAGCTCTCCTTTTCGCAAGACCACTGGCCAATGGTGGAAGCTGAAAGCAACAGCGACAAGCATTACCAACTACACTACCACACTAGATGCATCACAACAACCATTTTGATACCACTGTCTACATATCACTAGAATAAAATTCAGGAAGTTAAAGTCCGACTCTAGGATTCTATCTATTCTATCATAGTCTCTATGCTTTAGGCTAATTAAAATTACGCCACTTTGTTCAAGACAGTTCACTGGAAAATGCTAGTGTCACATTTACTTTGTAATGATTACACTATATTATATGTTGCTATGTTTGACATGAAACAAAAGAGATGTAATTACTCTGCTAGGAGTATACAGTATGACTATGTGTCATAGAGGAATACATGTAGACAAACCATGAAGAGATTCAGGATTAATGGAGCTATAGTCATGTGACAACTTCCTGGCATTAATTGGAACCATTTTAAAAGTATCGGCACAGAAGGGGATGGAACTGTTATTGTATGTCAAGGCACGTCTTTGAACTAGTACATGAGCAGTCCAATACGAGAGCAGCAGCATGCACTTCCTGTATAAACTGAGCCATAAACCGATACCCACAAGTTTAGAAATTATAGAATTTCATGCAGAGTCCCATCTAGTATTATTCCAATCTATCTGAATGTAAACAGAGCAGACTGGTCAATCCTTTGACACACAGTGTAAAGTCTGGAGCAACACAATGGTATTAATGTAGATTAAAACTGTACCTTCTGAGATCCTATTACATTCAGTGCTTGAACATTTTTTCAAATAGTTAAAATCCAGTAGCACATTCCTAATTAATTGTTCTGTTCTACAAATTTTCATAAAATCAAATGTTGAAAATTTTGTCAAAAGTTTGTAATTTTAAGAATTAAATATGTCCACTTGCGATTACACACTACCAAACAACAACTCACTTCTTGACAGCAGTTACCCAATTGCTGTAAAAATTCACAAAAACTTTGCATGAAATTAACCATTCACAAAAGAGTAACAGAGACAAGGGAAGAAAACACCACAGTAATCTATTCTCACAATGGGATTAAGTTATAAACTGCTCATATTTCAACCTATTTATTTCTAAAAGCATTCAATTACTTTATTACATTGTCATTAATGTTTTTGGGCCTGCTTTATCTCAAAACAACAATGGTGACACATTAAAATGCTTAAGTGTTTTGAAACATCCTGATATTAAAAACAAAACTTGATTTAAGATCAGAGTTCCTTCTTTCTGACAGGTATTTGATTGTTGCAGGGCTACACACTGGCTTTCCTTTCAGGAGAATCACCATCTATGGTAATTCTCCATAATTGAAAGTTGTTGAGAGGATTCAATGCCTCCCCATTATAACATTACAATTTAATATTAGGGAGATCCCTGGAGATATCTTCCCGTGAAGTACGTGAGATTAAATTGAAAGCTGCTTTTGTGCTTATTTCAGAAAGTAGTGAACTAAATCACTCTCAAAATTTCTCAAGTGCATCAAATAGGTGCCTCTCTGGAATGCCGAAGCCAGAAGGAAGACCTGATAAAAGTGTATACCTTTTTGGCAAAATAAACATTATTTATAATTTTTAAAATTTGCAAGAATAAACCACGTAATGCCTTTTCACTCTAAATATTTAAAGACAATGTGTTGAGTAGTGTTCAATTACATTTCTTAAAATCAATAGTAATACGAGAATTGAGGAGCTTCTTCACCAAATCCAGCCACTCCCTGTCTAGTAGTGAAAGAACCCTATACCATGATCCTTGCCCAGCGAACCCTTGCAGTCAGTGCAACAAGCTTCAGGGGGCCTCTCAGCACACCCCCCTGCAGTCTGGAATGTGCCTCTTGGCAGCATCCTTCCACTGGCCAACCAGTTTTCCATAGACCAAAGAGCGTCTTTCACCAAGATGATCATCGAGCAACACTTGACGTCCGTCTGTGTGTCTGTCACTGGTAAGCACATGTGGGTATGTTTCCCAGGGACACCACAAGGATGTGTGCTTAGCCCACTGCTCTACACTCTCTGCACCCATGACTGTGTGTCTAGGTATAACTCAAATGCCGTCTATAAATTAGCTGATGATACAACCATTGCAGGCAGAATTTCAGAGGGTGGCAAGAGGGCGTACAGGAGTGAGATATACCAGTTAGTTGAGTGCTGTTGCAGCAACAACCATGCACCCAACATCAGCAAGACCAAAGAGCTGACTGTGGACTTCAGAAAGGAGGGGACACAAACCAATCCTCACAGAGGGATCAGAAGTGGAGATACTGAGCAATTACAAGTTCCTGGGTGTCAATATCTCTGAGCACCTAACCTGGTCCCAACATGTTGATGCAGCTATAAAGGCGGCAAGATTTTATTAGGAGTTTGCGGAGATTTGGTTTGTTAACTAAGACACTCGAAAACTTCCGACAAATGTACCATGGAGAGCTTTCTGACGGGCTGCATCACCATCTGGTATGGGGGTGGGGGGGGGTGGCTACTGCACAGGATCAAAGTAAGTTGAAGAAACATGTAAAATTAGTCAGCTCCGTCATGGGTACTAGCCTCCGTAATATCCAAGACATCTTTAAGGAGCCGTGCCTTAGGAAGACAGTGTCCATCATTAGGGACCCTCACCACCCAGGACATGACCTCTTCTCATTGTTACCATCAGGCTGGAGGTACAGAAGCCTGAAGGCACACACTCTGTGATTCAGGAACAGCTTCTTCCCCTCTGAATAGACATTGAATCCATGAACACTACCTCACTACTTTCATATTTCTGTTTTTCTTTGCACCACTTATTTTAAATTAACTATTTAATAGACATATATATACTCTCTGTATTTCAGTTATTTCCTTTATATTTGGTTGACATATACTTCATTGTACTGCAGCCATAAAGTTAACAAATTTCACGACTTAATCTGGTGATATTCAACCTGATTCTGATTCTGATCAGAGAGTACTCAGTCAGGCAGCTACTCAGGATGAACCATGACACAGTCCCTTACATCTTTCTTCACATCCTCTTCACAAACCCACAGACCACAAAGAGGTGAGCAACTGTTTGTCCCCACTGCAGTCATCCCACACGCAGTGGGAGTGATTTTCAAGACATGCAGGCAGGATCTGACTGAGAGCGTCCCTTTTACCATCTGCCTGTTGGTGAGATCTAGCAGTGAGGCATTCTGCCAGGTGGTCTGGACGGTCTCTTCAGGGAACCACTCCACTGAATCCAACAAATCTTTCTGCATTGTCTGCAGGATGTTCCATACTGACCTCTACCTGATGTGCTTGTGGTCCAAAGTGTTGGTCTAGAAGATTTCCACAAAGGGCAACGTCCAACTGACTTCAGGTATCTAGACCAGATGGTGAAAAGCCATGAAGTGAGGGACATTGATGGGGTAGATAGTCAGAGTCTTGTTCTCAGAGTAGAAATGTTATGCCATACTGTGCACAAGTCTTAGGCTGGAATACCCTCACAAGGCAGAAGGTCCCGATGAAGTACCTGGTAAGGCTCTGAAAACTTGCGCCAACAAACTGGCGGGAGTATTCAAGGACATTTTCAACTTCTCACTGCTATGGGCGGAAGTTCCCACTTGCTTCTAAAAGGCAACAATTATACCAGTGCCTAAGAATAATAATGTGAGCTGCCTTAATGACTATCGCCCGGTAGCACTTACATCTACAGTGATGATATGCTTTGAGAGATTGGCCATGACTAGACTGAACTCCTGTCTCAGTAGGGACCTGGACCAACTGCAATTTGCCTATCACCACAATAGGTCAATGGCAGATTCAATCTCAATGGCTCTTCACTCGGCCTTAGACTACCTGGACAATACAAACATTTATGTCAGGATGCTGTTCATCGACTATAGCTCAGCATTTAACACCATCATTTCCTCAATCCTGATTGATAGGTTACAGAACCTGGGCCCCTGTACCTCCCTCTGCAATTGGATCCTCGACTTCCTAACTGGAAGACCATAATCTGTGTAGATTGATGATAATATCTCCTCCTCACTGACAATCAACACAGGTGCACCTCAGGGGTGTGTGCTTAGCCCACTGCTCTACTCTCTCTACAACCATGACTGTATGGCTAGGCATAGCTCAAATACCATCTATAAATTTGCTGATGATAGAACCATTGTTGGTAGAATCTCAGATGGAAATGAGAGGGCGTACAGAAATGAAATATACCAACTGGTGGAGTGGTGTCGTAACAGCAATCTTGCACTCAACGTCATTAAGAGTTGATTGTGGACTTCAGGATGGGTAAGGTGAAGGAACACATACCAATCCTCATAGAGGGATCAGAAGTGGAGGGAGTGAGCAGTTTCAAGTTCCTGGGTGTCAAGATCTCTGAGGACCTAACGTAGTCCCAACATATCGACATAACTATAAAGAAGGCAAGACAGCGACTATACTTCATTAGGAATTTGAAAAGATTTGGCATGTCAACAAATACACTCAAAAACTTCTATAGATGTACTGTAGAGAGCATTCTGATAAACTTAGTCGGCTCTATCTTGGGTACCAGACTACAAAATACCCAGGAGATCTTCAAGCAATGGTGTCTCAGAGGGGCAGCATCCATTTCTAAGGACCCCTAGCACCCAGGGCATGCCCTTTTCTCACTGTTACCATCAGGTAGGAGGTACAAAAGCCAGAAGGTACACACTCAGTGATTCAGGAACAGCTTCTTCCCCTCTGCCATCTGATTCCTAAATGGACATTGAACCCATGGACAGTACCTCACTTTTTTATATATATTATTTCTGTTTTTGCATGATTTTAATCTATTTAATTTACACATACTGTAATTGATTTACTTATTTATTTACTTTTACTTATTTTTTCTTTATAGTATGTATTATTTTGCAAATGACTGGTATGTGGTCGTTTCCACAGTCTGCTCCAGGGTAGCTTTTAGACTGAGTTATTGAGATTTTGAATCTGTTATTGATTGTCTATGATCATGTAAATCAGCGTTCATCACACTTCCAAAGAAAGAGGGAGCAACAGAATGTGAGTTACATCGTACAATAAGCTTGATGAGCCATGTGGCAAAAATTATTCTCAGAGTAATCATGATGAGAGCAAGACGTTGTATAAAACCAGAAATGAGTAAAGAACAATGCGGCTTTGTGGAAAACACTGGAACCAGAAATGCAATTTTCATGCTATGGATGAGCTGTGAACGAGCCATCCAGGTACAAAAAGACATCTACCTATGTGTCATCGACTATACAAAAGCTTTTGACACTGTCAGACAGCAAGATCTTCTGGAAATGCTTCAAGATCTTGACACAGATGGGAAAGATATATGTTCCTTAAGAGACTTAGACTGGGACCAGACAGCATCCATCAGAATAGAAGGAGAAGTAAGTGAGTATGTGAATATCATGAGGAGTCAGGCAAGGTTGTGTCTTTTCACCAGACTTATTCAACCTGTATAGTGAAAATATCTTGAGAAGTAACAAAGACATCAAAGGATTCACAAGTGGAGGCCATAATATAAATAACATCAGATATGCTGGTGACATCGTACTAATAGCTGACTCAGAAACAAAACTTCAAGAACTACTCACTATAGTGGCAGCAGAAAGTAATCGCAGAGGCCTCTCAATCTACACCAAGAAGACAGAAAGCATGGTCATCTCCAGAAAGACAAACATCCCACAATGTGTGATCAAGATCAGAAATACAAACACCAAACAAGTCAACAAATTCAGATATCTTGGCAGCCTAATTAACAAGTGATAGGTGCGACACAGATATCAAATACAGAATAGCAATGGCGAAAGAAGCTTTCCAAAAAATGAAGACCATATTAACAGACAGAAAGATGAGCACGTACACTAAAAACAGAATACTGCAGTGCTACATTTATTCTATCCTGACTTATGGAAGTGAATACTGGACCATTTCCCCAGCAATGGAAAAGAGACTAGAAGCAGCTGAATTATGTTTCTACAGGAGAATGTTAAAAATATCACGGATCACACACACATCAAATGAAGAAGTTCTCAGAAGAGCCCAAGCAGTTTGATCACTCATACCATTAATAAGAGAAAGACAACTCAGATTCCTAGGACACATCATGCGGAAAGATGAACTAGAAAAACTCATACTCTCTGGAAAGATTGAGGAGAGCAAACCCAGAGGAAGACCTCAGCTTATGTACATCAAACGTCTAGCCAGGTGGCTACACATTGAGGAAATGGAAGTCATCCAAAGAACGAGGGATAGATCTATATGGAAACCATGGTCACCAACATCCGCTTCGGATATGGTACCTAGACAGACAGACATAGTATGTATCGCATTGAACTGCTGTTGCTAAGTTTACAAATTTCACGACACATGCTGGTGATAATAAACCTGATTTTGATACTGATTCAAATCTGAAATCTTGCCCCCTGTACCAATTCTTCAGCCACACATTCATGTGGAATATCATCCTTTTTTTAACCCCACTGGTGTGTGGCACATGCAAAGATCCAGAGATTACTACCCTTGAGGTCCTGCTTTTCAGTTTCTTATCTGGCTCCCTTTATTAACTCTTCAGGATATCATCCCTTTTTCTACTAATGTCATTGCACCGTGACTTCTGACAAGAATCCTTATTTTACATAAGAGTTATTTTCAATACTTCAGGTACTCAAAATGCAGGAGGGAATTAGCAGCTCAGGCAGAATCCATGGAGAGAAATGAACAGCTAACCTTGCATTTTGTGTGTGTTGCCCCAGATTTCCAGTATCTGCAGTGAACTCAGGTGTGGTGTCAACAACGTTGTGTAGAATGGAATTGAATTGAAATGACTTTATCTCTTACATCCTTCACATGCATGAAGAGTAAAAATCTCTCTGTCTGAATGTGCAATGTGCAAATTACAGTAATTTGTAATAAATAGTATGTACAGTAAGATATTCAACAGTATAGTCAATATAGCTTAGAAATACAATTGTGCCAGCATGAATTAATCAGTCTGATGGCCTGGTGGAAGAAGCTGTCCCAGGGTCTGTTGGTTCTGGCTTTAATGCTGCGGTACCGTTTCCCAGATGGTGGCAGCTGGAACAGTTTGTGGTTCATGTGACTTGGGTCCCCAATAATCCTTTGGGCCCTTTTTATGTACCTGTCGCTGTAAATGTCCTGAATATTGGGAAGTATACATCAACAGATGCGCTGGGCTGTCCGCACCACTCTCTGCAGAGTCCTGGATTAAGGGAAGTACAGGTCCCATACCAGGCAGTGATGCAGCCAGTCAGGATGCTCTCAATTGTGCCTCTGTAGAAATTCCTTAGGATTTAGGGACTCATACCTAACTTCTTCAACCGTCTGAGGTGAAAGAGGCACTGTTGTGCTTTTTTCACCACACAGCTGGTGTGCACAGACCATGTGAGATCCTCGGTGATGTGTGTGCTGAGGAACTTTAGCTGTTCACCCTCTCAACTCCAGATCCATTGATGTCAATTGGGGTGAACCTGTCTCCATTCCTCCTGTCATCCACAACCAGCTCCTTTGTTTTTGTGACATTGGAGGAGAGGTAGTTTTATTGACACCACTGTGTCAGGGTGTGTCAGTAAGGCAAGTGTTATCATGCATTCAAGTCTTTTAGCAAGAATTACCTGCTGGACATATATGTTATTTTTGTATATTAATACATGTACGTGTATTTTGAACGAAACATTTCACAATTGCTGGCATTTCAATAATAGGTATGCTTTAGTTCCTCCCAACAATTCCATCCTGCTGTAGGCGAGGCCTGATCGACGTAGCATGGGCAACTTTGGAACCCTTGCCCTCACAGGGCAGCACTAACAGACTCTGAAAATAAACATGACAGATTGCAGATGCTGGAATTCTTGAGCAACACCAGCAAATGCTGTTGGAACTCAGCATGTCAGGGAGTACCTACGGAGGGAAATGAACTGCTGACATTTCCACAGAGCCCCTTCATCAGTCCTGCCTGACCTTCCGAGCTCCTTCGGCGCTTTGTTTGTGTTGTTGTGGACTCTTTGTCAATTTTTTTTTACGGCAGATACTGATGAATTCTCGCTGAGGGTGTGGTCACCGTCAGAAGGTGGAAACGCCGAGTGGAAGTTGCGGTTAGAAACCGTGATCTTATTAAATGGTGGAATGGAATGAACAGGAAAGAGAAAGGCCAGCCCAGCCCCTTCCCTATCCTCGCTGGCCATCCCCTTTTCCTGCCTTGCGCACCCCTCTCCCTCTCACCCCTTCCCACCCTCTTCCAATCTGCAGGCCATCACTCCCGCCTTCCCTTCCCGACCATCCTGCCCCCTCCTTCTCTCCCCTGTTCCTGTTCCTCCCCGCCTTCTCGTCTGCAGCCACCACCACCGACCGAACCCTCAGTGTCCCGCCCCGGGGGTGTGCCCTGCTGCCGGTGAGGTGACACACCCTGCCGCACGTCACCCGTCCTTGCGGCTCCGGCTTAAAGCGCGGTTCCTGGAGAGAGCCCGGCATCGTGTGAGCTGGAAGATCCCGGCGACGTTCTCCGTTTCTCGGTGCTTGCTGCCTGACCGGGTGCCCAGGATGTCAGTGGCGGTGAGTTCGCGGCTGAACAAGGCGGTGCGGGAGCACTACCTGGGGCTGCCTCAGCGCGGCCGGGTGCAGGTCACCTACGTCTGGATCGACGGGACCGGAGAGGGGCTGCGCTCCAAGACAAGGACCCTGGAGTGCGAGCCCACCACTCTAGAAGGTACAGTATAACCCGAGCCCGGGCCGAGCCGTGCCGCTATTCCCACAGGACGCCAACTCACTTTGTTGTGTCTTCGCCTCCCGATCAGACATTCCGGAGTGGAACTTCGATGGCTCCAGCACCTACCAGTCGGAGGGCTCCAACAGCGACATGTTTCTGATTCCGGCCCGCATCTTCCGAGATCCCTTCACCCTGGATCCCAACAAACTGGTTCTCTGCGAAGTGCTCAAGTATAACCGCACGCCGGCAGGTAAGTCCGGTTCCAGTTCCGTCACCCCCACCTCCTCTCCCCGTGTGAACCGTGCGTGGTATTTCAATTTGGACCATCGAATGTGTTGCAGAAAGCAACCTGAGGCACACGTGCAACGAGTCGATGGAGCTGGCGAAGGAAGATCGCCCCTGGTTCGGCTTGGAGCAGGAGTACACCCTACTAGGCATCGATGGGAATCCATACGGGTGGCCGAAGAACGGGTTCCCCGCCCCGCAAGGTCGGACTTTGAAAGATGATTTTCTTCAGAAAATATTGTTAATCTTGCACCTTATTTTCTATCTGCACTGCGCTTTCAATTTTATACTGCATTCTCTTATTGGTTTACCTTATTCTTCTTCAATGATCTTCATGAACAGGACGAGCTTTTCCCTGTATTTTGGTGCACGTGACAACAATAATCCAATTCCAGATACTCACCAATCTGTCTGATCATTTAATCAGGATTTTGAACCAAAGGGGATAACTTCACTTGCCCCATCACTTAAATGTTCCCACAACCTATGGAGTCCCTTTCAAGGATTCTTTCATCTCAGGTTCTGGATGTTTATTGCTTACTTATTTGTTGTTATTATTTCTTTATTTTTGTATTTGCATAGTTGTCTTTTCTACTTTGGTTGAAAGTAATGGTCTTTCATTGGATTCTGTTATGGTTATTGGATGTATTGTGAGTGTACACACAAGAAAATGAATCTGAGGGTTACCTGTGGTGACATATATATACTTTGATAATAAATTTACTTTGAAGTTTGGTTTGAAAGTCTAGCCTGACCTGTGCTTGTGGAAAAGGAGGGGAACATCGATGAGAAACATTGAAGGGGACATAGCTAGGTGGAATCTGGAGCAATGAATAGGGACCCAGTGGCCCATGACAGTCACTCTGATGATACCCAACCTGTTGGACTCCTCCTTGTGCATCACGAGTGAATATATACATTCCAAAGAAGAAGTATTCTAAAGGCAAGATGACACAACCGTGGCTAACAAGAAAAGTCAAAGGCAACATAAAAGCCGGAGATGGTGTATAATAGGGCAAAAAATAGTAAGAAGTTAGTGGATTAGAGAGCTTTTAAACTAAAAAAGCCATTAAGAAAGTAAAGATGGAATACAAATTAAGCTAGCCAGCAATATTAAAGAGGATACCAAAAACTTTCTTCAGATACATAAAGCGTAAAAGAGAAATGAGAGTGGATATTGGACCACTGGAAAATGATGCTGGAGGGGTAGTAATGGGGGACAAGAAAATGGCAGACAATCAAAGTAAGTATTTTGCATCAGCTCTCGCTGTGGAAGACAGTAGCAGTATAGTGGAAGTTCCAGGTGTCAGGGATCATGGAGTGTGTGAAGTTACCACTACTAGAGAGAAAATTTTTGTGAAACTGTAGTCACATTGTTTCCTCAAGGGAAAGTCTTTCCTGAGAGATCTGTTGGAATTCTTTGAAGTAATAACAGGGTAGACAAAGGAGAATTGGTGGATGTTTGTACTTGGATTTTCAGAAGGCCTTTGACAAGGTGCTACACATGAGGCTGCTTAACAAGTTAAGAGCCCATGGTTTAACAGGAAAGATACTAGCATGGATAGAGCATTGGTTGATCGGCAGGAGGCAAAGAGGGAGGAGCCTCTTCTGGTTGGCTTTCGGTGACTGGTAGTGTTCCACAGAGGTCTGTGTTGGAACCTATTCTTTTTGTGTCATATGTCAGTGATTTAGATGATGGAATTGATGGCTTTGTGGCTAAGTTTGTGGATGAACAGAAGATAGGTGGAGGGTCAGGTTGTTTGGAAGAAGCAGAGAGGCTACAGAAGGACTTAGATTAGGAGAATTGGCAAATAAGTGGCAGATGGAATACAGTATTGGGAAGTGGGTCATGCACTTTGGTAGAAGAAATAAAAGCATAGACTATTTTCTAAATGGAGAGGTGCAAAAGCAAAAGGACTTGGGAGTCCTCGTACAGAATTCCCTAAAGGTTGATTTGCAGATTGGTCTGTGGTGAGGAAGGCAAGTATGAAGTAAGCATTAGTTTCAAGAGGACTAGAATATAAAAGCAAGCATGTAATGCTGAGGCTTTATAAGGCACTGGCAAGGCCTCACTTGGAGTATTGTAAGCAGCTTGGGGTTTCTTATCTATCAAAGTATGTGCTGACATTGGAGAGTGTTCAAAGGAGGTTCACAAAAATGATTCCAGGATTGAAAGGCTTGTCATATGAGGAGTGTTTGACGGCTGTGGCCTCTACTTACTGGAATTCAGAAAAATGAGGGATAACCTCATTGAAGCCTATCGAATGTTGGCCTAGATAAAGTGGATTTGGAGAGGATGTTTCCTATGTTGGGGGCATCTTAGACCAGAAGATACAGCTTCAGAATAGAGTGATGTCCTTTTAGAACAGAGATGAGGAGGATTATCTTTAGCCAGAGAGTGGTGAAACCGTGGAGTTCTTTGCCACAGGCAGCTGTGGAAGCCAATTCATTAGATATATTGACGGCAGAGGTTGATAGGTTTTTGATTGCTCAAAGCATGAAAGGATAGGGGACAAGGCAGGAGATTGGGGGTGAGAGAGGAAATTGGATCAGCCGTGATTCAATGGGCCGTGATTCATGCTGCTTCGATATCTTATAGTCTAATGGTCTTAATATTGAACTTTGAGTGAGTCTGACATGATACAGTCTGTGGTTTGGAACAGAATTGCATTTGTACAATTAAAGATCTACAGAGCCCCATTGTTGAAGGTGGGGTAGTAGACGTGCACTTTAGCAAGGCTCCCCTTTGCCATTAGATCTGTGAATGGCCCAAGAACACTTCCTCATTATTCCTATTTGCACTATTTGGTTTGTAACTTATAGTAGTTTTATGTCTTGCACTGTACTGCCACAAAATAACAAATTTCACATTATATAAGACAATGATAATAAACCAGATTCTGGTTCTTTGGACAAGGTTGGTCCTGAATGTTAAGACAAATAGACTAATATAGATTGAAAGCTAGCTTGGTGACGGGAGGTAGACAGCAATGGTGGAAGGTTACTATCCTGTTAAGTAATTTGTGACCTGTCATGTGCCCCAGGGGTAAGTGCAGATACCTTTATTAGAAACATAGAAAACCTACCCCACAATACAGGCCCTTCAGCTCTCAAAGTTGTGCCGAACACGTCCCCACCTTAGAAATTACTAGGGTTACCCATAGCCCTCTATTTTTCTAAGCTGCATGTACCTATCCAAAAGTCTCTTAAAAGACCCTATCGTATCCGCCTCCACCACCGTTGCCGGCAGCCCATTCTACACACTCACCACTCTCTGCGTTTTAAAAAAAAACAAACAAACAAACAACTTATCCCTGACACCTCCTCTGTACCTACTGCCCAGCACCTTAAACCTGTGTCCTCTTGTGGCAACCATTTTAGCCCTGGGAAAAAGCCTCTGACTATCCACATAATTTATTGTTTGATTATATGTTAATGACGTGGATATTCCTGTAGGAGGCTTAATTAATAAGCTTGTCGATGATGCAATATTGGTGGAGTTATAAAGAGTTAGGAAGGTTCTCTAAGGTTACAGCAGAATATAGATCGCTGTACTCTGAGGGAAGGAAGGGTTAGATTGACGTTGGAGTGGATTAAAAGTTTACTACAATTTTGTGCCTGTGTTGTTCAAAGTAAGTTTATTATCAAAGTACATATATGTCACTATGCTACACCCCTGAGATTCATTTTCTTGAGAGCATACTCATTAAATCCAGGAACCATAAGAGAATCAGTGAAAGACTGCATCCAACAGGGTGGACAGATGCTGTACATCTGGTGTAATGTTATTGATCTGATGTGAAAGTCTGTGAAGTGCTGTCGACGTTCTGAGGAAGTGAGTGGGCTGTCAGCAGCTGGAATTTAATCCAGTCAGGTGTGAGCTGGTAGGCATTTTTGGAGAGATAGATGGGGGTAGGATATTTACAGTAAGTGGTAGGAATGTTGCTGAATGCCAGAATCTCTCTATCCAGGTGCATAGTTCCTGGAAAAGGGCAACACAGTTCGATAAGGCTGGTGGGGAAGGGATATGGCATGCTTGCCCTCATAGGTTGGGACACAGAATATCAGAGTTTTGACATTAGTTTTTTGAAGTGGCAACCAAGAGGTAGATGAGGTTTGGGCAGTGGATATTGTCTATTTTGTCATTCATAAAGCCTTCAACAAGGGCTGGTCCGTAGGGTTAGCTTCCATGAAATCCAATGAGAGCTAGATAGGTGAATTCAAAATTGACACGGAAGCAGGAAGCAGGAGGTGGTGGTTGGAAGTTGCTTCCCAGAATGGAGACTGGGGACTACTGGTGTGCCATGTGTTGGGATCATTGTTATTGGTGTAAATGTTATCAATGCAAATTCACAAGGCTCAATCAGTAGGTTTGCAGATGTTGTTTATAGTGAATAAGGTTATCGTAGGATCTTGATCAGTTAGGGAAATGGGTTGAGGGGTGGCAAATAGATTTCAATGTAGAGAAGTGTAAGGTAGTGTAGTTTGGCAAGTCAAAAGTTTGGTGATGGAGTGTAGGAGTTGTACTGTGGGTGGTTGGGCACTGGGAAGTGTAAAGGAACAGGGGGATCTAGGAGTACAAGTGCATAATTTATTGAAAACAGCATCAAGGGTTGACAGAGAGGTGGAATTTAGCATGCTGGCCTTCATCGGCCATGGCATTAAGTATGCGAGTTAGAAAGGTTGTATAATTCATTGGTGTGGCCACACTTGGAGTACTGTGTACAGTTTTGGTCACCCTGTTATAGGAACGAGTGCCGAAAAGATTTACAAAGATGATGCCAGGAATAGAGGGGCTCACTTTTAGGGAGAGGTTGGCCACACTAGGCATTCTTTCCTTGCAGCATGGCACCATAAGACATGAGAGTAAAATTAGGCCATTCAGCCCACCGAGTCTGCTCCACCATTCCATCATGGCTGATCCCGGGTCCCACTCAACCCCATGCACCTGCCTTCTTGCCATATCCTTCGATGCCCTGACCAATCAGGAAACTCTGGGCTCTCTCCAATGACAACACATCCTTTTTGAGATGAGGGGCCCAAAACTGTTGACAATAAGTGGGACAATGAGGGGAGACTTCCATAAATTCTTTTCCCACAGTAGGGAAATCCAAACCTATTGGGGCATAGATTTGGGGTGAGAAGGAAAGATTTAAAAGGAATCTGAGGGGCATTTTCTTTCGTGTAGAAGGTGGTAATGGAATGAGCTGCCAGAATAAGTGGTTGAGGCAGATACAATAGTATCTTTTAAGAAGCACTTGGATAGGTAACATGGATGGGGAGGACTTCAGCCCATGTTTCTTGAATGCAGAAAGTTGGGACTAGCAGGGTGGGCACTGTGGTTGGCACGGACTGATTTGGCCATAGGGCCTGTATCCATGTTGTATTGCCCTGACAGAGGGTGGTTGTTTCTGGAACTCACTGCCAGTGGTGGTGGTGTAGTCTGTTACATTCACTATGTTTATGGGACATTTAGTTAGACACAAAAATAGACAAGACCTAGAACAATACAGTTCTAGTACAGACCAATGGGATTAGTGTATTTAGGCAAAAAGGTTGGCATTGACGCGATGGGTTGAAGGGCACACCGCAACTCTATGGCTGTCAGCACTTGGAGACCCTGGTGTGTTGCAGGTCATCGGATTGTTCTGGACAGATAGGAACACAGCCTTGGCTGCAGCTTCCGTGTCAGTGGGCAAGGAGAGACCCTGGAAATGCTGCCCACGGTTCTGATCAACAACGAGGTGCTACAAATCTCACACCATGAACTCTGCTGCTCTTCCCACTGAAATTATTTATTTCGGGTTTCCAGCATCTGCAGGATTTTCCTTGATTTCTTAAAATTCACTTGGTGAGCTCTCTAGTCTTCTTGGGTCACCTGATTGTCCCATGCACTCAGTGTCGGCTCTAAATCATGGATGTCCACAACTTACAGTTATATCCCGAATATTGTTTACTCTCACAGTTATTGTCCGATATTTGTGGAAAGACTAAATCGGATTTATCTGGTTGTCTGAAAGCTGCTTATTTAATTGTAGTTTGCTGCAGAAAGTGCGCCACACCCAAAGTTGTTGTTAGTTGGATAATTTTTCCCAACAACTACATGAAATTATGTAAAGATAATTGTAAATGGTAGACGTGATGCATTAGATCATGGTCACCCAGTGTTGGGTCATTTCCTTCTCCTTTTCTCCTTATCTTTATGTCATCCAGCTAACTCCAGCTTACAGCACTGAGTGAGTCCACCCCCGTCACACAGGATCCTGCCCATCCCTTTGTCATTGTCAGGCTCAACTATATCAACAACCCTTTGCCAGATTCCTGTGAGCCTGCAGCCATTGAAAACTGTTGCCCAATCTCCAAACCTCAACTCCACCCCTTTCCCATCAACCTGTACTAGATCCTAGCTAAGTAACAATTTGTAATGAGAAATTTAAAATTGCAATAGATTTGCCCTTTCCTGTCCTCATAACCATGTCCAAGTGGGCAATGTGCTAACCTCTGAGTTCCTTCATTCCTTCCAACCTTGTCCTCTTTTCAATTGCATCTTTAAGGTACCCTATCCAAGCTATTAGTCACTTGCCTTGTGTCTCTGTGTGTAACCTCAATACCAATGTTTCTTTGATGATGTACCTGTGAGAATTGTTTGGGACTTTTTGTATTGCTCTGACAGTGGTGCTTAGAAAGTTGTTTTATTAGTAGTCCAGTACCAAGAGAGAGGAAAACTCTGCCACCTCCCACACCTGTCCACCTCATCTTTAGAACCTCCTGAGTGTAGCTATGGTTTGTATTTGAACAGGCAATCAGAAACTTGGCAGTTATAATATCTTAAACTGCTAGTTAACTCAATTTTACTGTTTGCAATTTTCCTTTAAAATGGGTAAGTGATGTACAATTTGCCTGGGAGGTTGAGTTTACATACAGGAATAGGAAATATCTTTTGGTTTGTAAAGCTGCTTGCTAATATAAATCTGAAAGTGGAAACGTACGAACATGTATTGACCATTTCTAAAATAACATAATTAGAGCTGTTACAATTCCCACACTAATTGTTTACATCGTACAAATCATTTTGTCTCATCTAGGACCATACTATTGTGGTGTTGGAGCAGATAAGGTCCATGGCAGAGATATAGTGGAAGCTCACTATAAAGCATGCTTCTATGCTGGAGTGAAGATCTCAGGAACCAATGCTGAAGTCATGCCAGCACAGGTAAAAAGATATTCATGGATTACACAAAGCCCCTTTTATTTTACTCTGGGCGTCTGATTGAAGCATGAATTTGTTTGTCCTTCGTTCTAGTGGGAATTTCAGGTGGGGCCCTGCGAAGGGATTGAAATGGGAGACCACTTATGGATGGCCAGATACATCCTTCATCGCATTTGTGAAGACTTTGGGGTTGTGGCCACATTTGATCCGAAGCCAGTAACTGGAAATTGGAATGGAGCTGGATGCCATGCCAACTTCAGCACCGAGGCTATGAGAAAACCAGGAGGACTCAAGTGAGATGATCTTAATTCTTTAACTTTGGTGTCTGTTGCTGCTTGAGTTTCACCAGGTGAAGGATGGGGTTGCTTTGCTCATTGACATAGACTTCTTTTAGAAGTATTGACAGTAGGGAAAGTAGTGATGAATCTTAAAAGCAGTAGCCCAACACAATACTCCATCTGAGTATAATGTGAGTATCTGTACCATACCCTATAGAGAGGGTGCAGAAGAGTCTTACTAAAATGTATCTAGGGATGAGGGATTTTAGCTACCCAGGTAGATTTGAGGGCTTTGGAACTGAGGAGGTTGTGAGTGAATCTCAGAGAGATATTTAAATCCCTTTTCTTCGTGATTTTTATAAATGATCTGGATGAGGAAGTGGAGGGATGGGTTAGTGAATTTGTTGATGACACAAAGGTTGGGGGTGTTGTGGATAGTATGGAGGGCTGTCAGAGGTTACAGCGGGACATTGATTGGATGCAAGACTGGGCTGAGAGTTAGCAGATGGAGTTCAACCCAGGTAGGTGAGAGATGGTTCAATTTGGTAGGTCAAATATGATGGTAGAATATAGTATTAATGGTAAGACTCTTGACAGTGTGGAGGATCAGAGGGATTTGGGGTCCGAGTCCATAGGACACTCAAAGCTGCTGCGCAGGTTGTCTCTGTGGTTAAGAAAGCATACGGTGCATTGGCCTTCATCAATCGTGGGATTGAGTTTAAGAGCCGAGAGATAATGTTATAGCTATATAGGACCCTGGTCAGACCCCACTTGGAGTACTGTGCTCAATTCTGGTCACCTCACTAAAGGACGGATGTGGAAACCACAGAAAGGTTGCAGAAGAGATTTACAAGGATGTTGCCTGGATTGGGGGGCCTGCCTTATGAGAATAGGTTGAGTGAACTTGGCCTTTTCTCCTGGGAGTGATGGAGGATGAGAGCTGACCTGATAGAGGTGTATAAGATGATGAGAAGCATTGATTGTGTGAATAGTCAGAGATTTTTTTCCCAGGGCAGAAATGGCTAACACGGTAGGGCGCAGTTTCAAGGTGCTTGGAAGCAGGTACAGAGGAGATGTCAGGGGCAAGTTTTTTGCGCAGAGAGTGGTGAGTGCGAGGAATGGGCTGCCAGCAATGGTGGTGGAGGTAGATACAAAGGGTCTTTTAAGAGACTCTTGGATAGGTACATGGATCTTAGAAAAATAGAGGGCTATGAGTAACCCTAGGTAATTTCTAAAGTAAGTACATGTTTGGCATAGCATTGTGGGCTGAAGGGCCTGTATTGTGCTGTAGGTTTTCTATGTTTCTAAATCATGAGGGAGAAAGAGAGAACTTGTGTTGGTGAGAGGGTCAACACCCAGGCAACACAAAACAAAAGGATCCGAAAATGATAGCTGTTGATGGGTCCAGAACTGAGTCCAAGCTCTTCAGATGTACAGTTGTAGCAAAATTTCGATTGCCCTGAAGAGTTTTTGTTTTAATCTCACAGAACATTGATGTTTATATCCAAATGATAGAAGTTGTGCTGCTGTATCCAGAGCCCAAGAAGGGCCACACCTGAAGAACCTTGGGAATTAAGTTTTCCAAGCAGGGAGTACAGCATGGATCGACCAGGCTGATACATGGATTCTGAGTTAAACTGGAAAAGCATTGCACCTTCTAACATTGTGTTCCTACTAACTTTTCAGGGATGATTTTCAGCCTATTTGTACCTACTTGAAGAGTCCTAAGGAAAGACGAGAGGAGGTGTGTGGAGGGAATTCCAAAGCTTAGGGCCGTGGCAGCTGAAATATTAGCTGGCCTCAGTGGAATGGTGGGAACTCGGTCACCCAGAGCTGGAAGAGCATAATTTCTCCCAGCCCACCGATCTTCTAGGAAGGTTGAAGTGATATGGGGATGTGGTCATGAAGGAATTGGAAAATGAAAAGAATTTTTTTGTTACACTCAATGAGTGGCAGTAGATGACAGAAAGAATTGGCGTGGAGAACTAAGGAGGTTGGGCAAAAGTGTTTTGGAACATAGTCATAGTCATACTTTATTGATCCCGGGGGAAATTGGTTTTCGTTACAGTTGCACCATAAATAATAAATAGTAATAGAACCATAAGTAGTTAAATAGTAATATGTAAATTATGCCAGTAAATTATGAAATAAGTCTAGGACCAGCCTATTGGCTCAGGGTGTCTGACCTTCCAAGGGAGGAGTTGTAAAGTTTGATGGCCACAGGCAGGAATGACTTCCTATGACGCTCTGTGTTGCATCTCGGTGGAATGAGTCTCCGGCTGAATGTACTCCTGTGCCCACCCAGTACATTATGTAGTGGATGGGAGACATTGTCCAAGATGGCATGGAACAGACAAGTCTGAAGGTTACAAAGGCATTAACTGAAAGTTCAGCTGCAGCTGACTTGGGCAGGTGTAGAACACAGAGGTAAGGGTTCATCAGAACAGAAAGGTGAATCTATGGCACCAAGGTTTCAAGCCAGTTTGGATCAGTTTTGTGCGGCTGCCAAGGAAAGAGACAGAACAGGTGGAGAGTGAATGCTTAAGGGACCGGCTGGTCAAAGTCCACCATTTGAAGGGGTGTGCCTGCTGTCAATTAACTTGTCAAATTGTGGATGCTTCATGTAGATGTGCTCAAAGGTGGGGAGGGTTTTACCTGTGATGGACTAGGTCATGTCCATTACTTTTTGTAGGATTTTCCATTTAAGGGCATTGGTGTCTCCATACCAAGTCATGATGTAATCAGTCAGTATACTCTCCACTACACACCTATAGAAGTTTTAGACATAATGCTGAATCTTCACAGACATCAAAGGAAGTAGAGGCAGTGTCGTGCTTTCTTCATAAGTGCACGCACTTTCTAGGCGCTGTACAGATCCTCTGAAATGATAACACTGAGAAATTTAAAGTTGTTGGCCTTCTCCACCTTTGATTCCCCCGATGAGGACTGGCTCATAGATCTATGGTTTCCTCCTCCCGAAGTCAATAAGCAGCTCCTTGGTCTTGCTGAAATTGAGTGAGAGGTTGTTGTTATGGCACCACTGAAGCCATTTTCGTTTTCCCTCCTGTATGCTGATGTGTCACTACTTTTGATTTAGCCAATGACAGTCGACTCACTCTGATGTAGATCCAAGATTGAAAGATTAAACTGGCTCACCTTTAACTCTTTAAATGTTTAGGTACATTGAAGAAGCGATTGAAAAGTTGAGTAAGAGGCACCAACACCACATCTGCAGATATGATCCATCTGGGGGAAAGGACAATTCCAGAAGACTAACTGGTCTACATGAAACATCAAGTATCCATGACTTCTCGGCTGGAATAGCAAACCGCGGGGCCAGCATCAGAATCCCACGTCAGGTCGGACAAGATCAATGTGGATACTTTGAAGACAGAAGGCCATCTGCAAATTGTGACCCTTATGCTGTCACTGATGCCTTAGTCAGGACATGTGTCTTAAACGAAACTGGAAACTAACTGAAGTTTTGCACTAAGCAATGGGCTTTAAAGTTCTAAAGTCCTTGATACCACGGGGCAGAGCAATACTTTATAATCTATCACTAAAAGTTGTTTTTTGTATCTCTTTTTAGAAATGTTCAAGGATGTAAATCATTATTTAATTATTGTTCTCTCAGCAATCTCAATTATACATTCTTATGTTCTAATCTTTTCATTTGGTATCAGAGTGTAAGTTGAAAGGAGAACTAAATTGGTAGCTCCTTGGTATAACTTTGACAATAATTTGGAGAGACTTCTCATGTCATAGTTCTTGGAATGCACTTTGCTTCTCTACATTTGATAATGAGGTTTGAATCAGTACTATGAGCAACTTCAGAGTAGTTCATCCTAATACATGTATTTTAATGAAATAAAACATCCTGGAGAGGTGTTTATGTGTAAACTAAGCCTTTTTTAAAGGAAGGTTTTTGCAACTTCAGGAACAATACAAGCTGCTGAAAGAACTGAATGGGTCTGGCAGCATCTGGTGGAGGGAAATAAACAGTCAACCTTTCGGGTCAAGACCCTTCACCTGAAAGAGTAGAGGGGAGATAGTTGGTATAAAGGGGGTGGGGTGCAGCAAAAGCTGGCATGAAATAGGTGGGAAGCTGGGCAAATGGACAGGGGAAGGGTGGAAATAGCAACAGAAGCTGGGAGGTAATAGGTGGAAGCAACAATGGGCAGCAGATGGTGGAACCTGGTAAGAGAGAAGGGGGAACATAGAATCAAATAAGGGAGGAGGAGAGGGCAGATGGGAGCAGTGGGGGGGGGGAGTGTGACAGGAATGAGCAGATGCAGTGGGTAGGGTAGGAGAAAGAAGCGGGGTGAAAGGGGTTGGTATTTATTTAAATTTTACATCCATCCCACAACATGAAGGAGTAAAAATCTTTGCGTTATGACTCCGTTGCAATGTACAGACATGTGAATTTAAACGTCTAATTGCTTGTAGAAAGAAGCTGTCCTATAGCCTGTTGGTCCTGGCTTTAATGCTGTGGTACTGTTTGCCAGACGGAAACAGCTGAAACAATTTATGTTTGGGGTGACTGGTGTCCCCAATGATCTTCCAGGCCTTCTTTCTGCACCCGTTGCTCTAAGTATCCTCAATCTAAGGAAGCTCACATCCTCAGATGCGCTGGGCTGTCCATACTGCTCTCTGCAGTGCCCAGCAATCAAGGTTGGTGCATTTCCTGTACCAGGCGGTGATACAGCCAATCAGGATGCTCTCAATGGTGCCCTTGTAGAAGGTCTTGACGACTTGGGGGCCCATACTGAACTTCTTCAGTGGTCTGAGGTGGAAGAGATGCTGTTGTGCTTTTTTTTGCCACAAAGCCAATGTGTACAGTCCAGGTGAGAGCATTGGTGATAGGTCTGCAGTTAGGAGTAACTGGTTGAGGCTGGCTGGTTCAATTGGTAAACAATGATTGGGGACAAGAGCTGGGTTTAAATAGGCTGCAGGTGATGTTTGGAAATGAGTGTCAGGTTACTCCTGTTAGCTGGTTGGAGAATGGGAGCTGCTTCCTTAGGGTTCTTGGAGCCGGGTCGGTAGGTGATGATGAAGCTGAGCTGTTCCAAGAAGAGGGCCCAGCAAACCTGACTTGGCTTGATTTGGTGGGTCTGCTGAATATATATGAGGTTCTGGTGGTCAGTCTAGATCAAGGAAGGCATGGTGTTCCCATCAGCCAATGGTTCCATTCTCCAAGGCTCATTTAATGGTGAGTAGCTCCATGTCTCGTACTGCATAATGCTGCTGTGTAGAGTTGAACTTGCACGAGAAGAAGGCAGAAGGGTGTGTCTTCCATCCAGTCCTCACTGGGAGAGGATGGCCCTTGCATCCACCACTACCACAAATGGTCTGGAGGAGTTCAGATTGTGGAGAATGGAGGCAGCAGTGAAGTGTCCCTTGAGCTCCTTGAAAGCATGGTCCATGGCAGCAGACCAGGCTATCCATGGGGTGGGTGCCTTGGTGAGGGAGGTGAGGGAAGCTGCGATTTGGCTGCAGTTCCTGGTGAAATGGCAGTAGAAGTTGGAGAAGCCCTGAAAGAGCTTTAGCTGAGGGAACGCAGACAGGGCCATTCAATGACAGCACACACTTTCTCTGGGTCCGTGGTTATGTCTTCGGGTGTAGGGACAAAACTCGGGACGGAAATGACTGGAGCGTGGAACCAGCATTTTTCAAACCTGCAGTACAATTGGTTTTTGAGGAGACACTGAAGGACTTAACAAATGCTACAGATGTGGTCTTGGGGGTTCTTGGAGAAGATGAGGATGTTGAAGTAGATGAGCACATTACTGTGTAGCATGTCTTGGAGGATCTCATGAATGAAGGCTTTGAAAATGGCTGGCCTGTTGGTAAACCTGAATGGTGTCAGCAGGTACTTGTAGTAGCCAGTTGGTGTTATGAATGGTGTCTTTCACTCAGATTGTACATGTTCCAGAGAACCAGTTTGGTGAAGATCTGGGTCCCTTGGAGTATTTCGAATGCACTATCCATCAGCGGAGAGGGTAGCGGTTCTTAATGGTGATCTCGTTAAGACCCCAGTTGTTGATGCAGGGTGGAGACTCCCACCTTTTTTTTTGTCAAAAAATGAATCCTGCACCACCTGGGAACTAGGATGATCAAAGGAGGCCATGTTGGAGTGTTCTGGCGATGTGGTCATTCATGGCTCTGGTCTCAGGAGGGGAAAGGGAAAACAGATGACTTCGGGGAGGGGTGGTGCCTGGGAGGAGGTGGATCGTACTGTTTGTGAGGGGCAGGATGCTAGCTTCCCTTTTACTAAAGGCAATGGCTAAGTCGCCCCATGGGAGTTCAGTGCGGGCGAGGATTTTTCTGTGTACTTGGATTTACAGGGGGAAGTCAACAGAGGTTGCAGGCAGGTGAGTCGCCAACTCAGCAGTGAACTGGATGGCCAGGTGAAGTGAGGGTCGTGAGTGGAGAGCCAGGAGTAACCAAAGATTAGAGGAGTGTTGGGTGAATTGATAAGGAGGAACTGGATGGATCTGCTGTGCTCTCTGATGCTTATGTGCATAGGCTGTGGTGATGCATTGACCATCCCAGACGCCCAAGTGAAGTCCGTCAATGGCCATGAAGTAGAATGGATGAGAGAATGGGCTTGGTAGGGAGTCCGAGCTTGCCACACAGACTCTGGGCCAGAAAGTTGCCTGCTCTGCTGGAATCCACCAGGGCCTCCTGTATGCACAGAGGATTCAGGGTGGGGTGGAAAACTGAGAGTGAGTCAGATAGAAGGCCCTTTGTCTCTACCTGGTGGTGCCATTTTCCCAGAGGCAATGTGCATTTGATCCATGGGTGATCAGCTGCTCTGCAGTAAGCACCCTAGATGTTTCTCCAGTGACCCTCGTGCTCCGGAGGGGGTTAAGGGAGCTCTCCCTGACTGCATGGGTTTTGGAGGCATTGCTGGTGAGGGTCTGGCAGCCTGAAATGGAACCGGGGCTCTGGCTGGTGATTTGGGGGTCATTCCATAAGATGGTTGACAACATGAAGGGCCAGATTGATGAGGCTCTTGAGGTTGGTGGGCATCTGCCGGGTAGACGGCTTGTCCTTAAAGCACTCCGAGAGGCTGAGGCCGTGCTGGTGATGGTAGTGGACCGGCAGTGCTTCTGCATTCCAGTCACACTCCACTGTGAGGTCCTGAATTCCACAGGGAATTCCGCAGCACTGAGCGTGAGCCTAGAAGCAGTGAAGCATCGGATCCAGTGCCTCCCTCCCACTTCCCAGATGGTTGAAAACCCAGCACACCTCAGTGCCGAATTCTTCATATTTATTGCAGGTGGTGGCTTCATTGTTCCAGATGGTGGTGGCCCAGATCAGATCTCACCCACTCAAGAGAGATAATGAAGGCAATCTCGGCTTGGTCCATAGAATATAAAGGTGGCTGCAGCTTGAAATACTGGGTCAGGAAGTTGCAGCATCGGTTTGGGGAACCATTGAAGTGTTGGGGTACCGGAACCCGGGGCTCTGATGGAGGAGGTTGACTGGTACGGGGTTGCTGTAACAGGACGGAGGGTTGAGAGGGACGAGCGGATGGTCAACGGTTTCCTGCTGTTTCTGGATCGTGTACTTGTCAAAGCAAACGACTTCCTATGGTTGAGCAAACTCTGCAGGGTCAGTCGCTGGTTCACTCACCCTGTCAGGGAATGTAGAGGAGGCCGGACCCAAAAGCAGAGCAGTGGAGATGACATAGCAGTGAGCAATCATTTCCATATAAACTGCAAAACAACAAGCCACGAGGGGCCAAAGGAAAAAAGAGAACACATTGAGGCAACAAAGTAACGGAAGGCCAGGAGCAACTAGTTGAGGCTGGCTGGTTCGATGGGTGAACAGGTGCTGTGAATGAGAGCTGGGTTTAAATAGGCTGCAGGTGATGAGTTGGAAACAAGTGGCAGGTGACTCCTGGTAGCTGGGCGGGGACTGGGAGGTGCCTGCCTGTGCAGGTCTGACAATGCCTTTTGCACTCTGTGGCCACTGAGTGTATGTTCATGGTTTTCTGCTGCTGTAGTCCACCCTCTTCAAGATTTGACCTGTCGTGCATTCAGAGGTGCTCCTCTGCACATCACTGTTGTAGCGCATGGTTATTTGAGACACTGTTGCCTTCCTGTCAGCTTGAACCAGTCTGGCCATTCTCCTCTGATCTCTCTCATTAACAAGGCATTTTTGCCCACAGAACTGTGCTAACTGATGTTTTTTAAATTTTTCACACCAGTCTCTGTAAACTGTAGGTAGTGCACGGAAGTCCTAGGACATGAGCAGTTTCCGAGATACTCAAATACTTCTGCCTGATGCTAACAATCATTCCACGGTCAGAGTCACTTAGAACACATTTCTTCCCCATTCTGATGTTTGGTCTGAACAACAACTGAACCTCTTGACCATGTCTGCGTGCTTTGATGCATTGAGTTGCTGCTGCTTTTGCATTAATGAACAGGTGTACAGGCGGCCTCTGTGTGTAGATTTAGATACCTCTGCCCAGGAACCAGACTCTGGCTGTCTACTCTATCTACGCCTCTCATAATTTTATATATCTCTATCGTGTCACCTCTCAGCCCATCCAATCTCTCCTTATAGCTCACACCCTCCAGTCCCTACACACGTGACAGGAAATGCAAGTTGAAAACAATGATTCGTGTTCATTTAGTTTTTCACATAAATTCTGATAGTGCAATTTTATTCCATATCTTAAATTTTTGCGTAGTGATTTGTGATTAGTGTAGAGTGAATTTCCATAACCTGTATATCTGACAAAGAATGGAGGACCTGCCACCCATCCCTGTGGGTCACCATAGATAACAGGCTTCCAATCTGAAAAATAGCCCTCCACTACCCTTCTCTGCCTCGATCACCAAGCCAACTTTGTATCCAGTTTTTTGGCACACTCTGAATCCCTTGGGTTCTAAATTGTGGACCAACCTCCCTTGCAGGACCTTGTCAAAGCCCTTGCCAAAATTGACGTGGACAATATCAACTGCCCTGCCATCACTAATTCTCCTGGTCAGCACATGGAAACAAAAATATACCATCCTGTTTAATTCAACTTTAAACAGTGCTGTGGGTAATGGGGGTGGAGCGAGATGAGGTTAAATCGGGTAAGAAAAGATCAGAGGAAAATGTTTTCATCCAGGAGGAAACTGCAGTCTGGAGCACACCGTCTCAGAAAGAATTGGAGGCAGGTATTCCCATACCATTTGAAATCCATACTGTTGAACACTTCAATCACCTGGATATATAGAAGACTGGAAAACAGGTGCTGGCAACTGGGAATGTTTACTTGAAACTATTCACCCTCTCAACTGCAGCCCCATTGATGTTGATCGGGGAGAGCCTGCCTCCATTCCTCCTGTAATCCACAATCAGCTCTTTTGTTTTTTGGACATTGAGGATGTTATGATTATTATGGTTATGAGTACACGCAGTCCCCTTTCATTGTCATTTAGTAATGCATGCATTAAGAAATGATATAATGTTTTTCCAGAATGATATCATGAAAACACATGACAAACCAACTTAAAAACTAACAAAAACCACATAATTATAATATAGTTACAACAGTGCAAAGCAATACTGTAATTTGATAAGAACAGACCATAGCACAGTAAAAATCTCAGAATCTCTCGAAAGTCCCATCATCTCACGCAGACGGTAAACCTCCAGCGCCGCCAACTTGGCGATGCAGCATCCCAGAAGTATCTGACCGCAGTCCGACTCTGAGTCCCTCCGAAAAACTCCGAGCCTCCGACCACCTATTCGACACCGAGCACCGAGCACCATCTCTGCCGAGCACTTCGACCCCGGCCCCGGCAACAGGCGATACGCAAAGCCGAGGATTTGGTGCCTACGTCTCTGGAGATTCTTGATCGCACAGTAGCAGCGCCGATGTTATCTTGGCACCACTGTGTCAGGGGTGTCAATCTCTCCTCTGTAGGCTGTCTCATCACTGCCAAAAATGAAGCCGATCAAAGTCACGTCATCTGCGAATTTGATCAGCAGGTTGGAGCTGTGTGTGGCAGTACAATTGCGGGTGTAAAGGGAGTACAGAAGGGGTCTCAGGACAATCCTGTGGGAGCATCTGTGTTGAGAGGCAGGGTGAGGGAGCCCATCCTTATCACCTGTCGGCGATCCGATAGGAAGTCTAGGATCCAGCTGCACAAGGTGGGGTGCAGGCTGAGGTCTCTGAGCTTCCTGTTAAGTCTGGAGGGAATTATGATGTTGAATGCTGAACTGTAGTCCAGGAACAGCATTCTAATGTATGCATCCCTCTTCTCCGGGTGAGTGAGGATGGTGCGTAGTGCTGTGACTGTGGCATCACTGGTAGACCGGTTCCATCAGTAAGCGAATTGTAGGGGGTCCAGTGTGGGTGGTAGCATGCTGTGGATGTAGTCTTTAACCAGCCTCTCAAAGCATTTGCTTGTAATTGAAGTGAGAGCGACAGGGCGCCAATCATTCAGGCATGCATATTTGGCTTTCTTAGGTACAGAGACAATGATGGATGATTTGAAACAGGAGGGCACTACACACTGGGAGGCCGTCCAGTCCCGCTGCCTTGTGGCTGTTGTTACGCTGGATTGTTCTACATACCTCAGCCTCTGAAGTGACCAAGCTGCAGGTCTCGTAGGGAAGAAGGTTATGGGTGGGTGGAGGAATGGAGAGAAAATACAAAAATCTGAAGCATAAAGGGACTTGGGAGTCCTTGGGCAGGATTCCCCTAAGGTTAATTTGGTAGCATTCATTTCAAGAGGACTAGAATATAAAAACAAGGATGTAAAGTTGAGACTTTATAAAGCACTGGTGAGGCCTCATTTGGAGTATTGTGAGCAGTTTTGGGCCCCTTATCTTGGAAAGGATGTACTGAAACTGGAGAGAGTTCAAAGGAGGTTCACGAAAATGATTCCAGGTCTGACCGGCTTGTCATATGGAGAGCATTTGATGGATTTGGGCCTGCATTCACTGGAATTCAGAAGAATGAGGGGTGGCCTCATTGGAACCTATCGAATGGTGAAAGTCCTTGATAGAGTGGATGTGAAGAGGATGCTTCCTATGGTGGGAGAGTCTAAGACCAGAGGACACAGCTTCAGAATAGACGGATGTCCTTTTAGAACGGAGATGAGGAGAAATTTCTTTAGCTAGAGAATGGTGAATCTGTGGAATTCGTTGCCACAGGCACGAAGGGATATTGGAGGAAGGCAGGAGATTGTGGCTGAGAGGAAGAATGGATCAGCCATGATGAAATGGCAGAGCAGACTCGATAGGCCAAATGACTTAATTTTGCTCCTGTGTCTTTTAGTCTAAGAACTGGGTACACCAAAAGGGGAGTGATAAAGGGGACACGTGGTGGATATATGGAATGCTCTGCCCAGTAGGCTGTGGAGGCCAAGTCTCTGGATGCTTTCAAGAAAGAGATGGATAGAGCTCTTAAAGATAGCGGAATCAAAGGTTATGGGGATAAGGCAGGAACTGGATACTGATTGTGGATGATCAGCCATGATCACAGTGAATGGTGGTGCTGGCTTGAAGGGCCGAATGGCCTACTCCTGCACCTATTGTCTATTGTCTACTGTCTATTGACAATGGGAGCAGGTTGCTTGAAGTTGGAGAATTCAGTGCTCATGCGGACTATCCAGGCAGAATATTTCTGTAGTTTGTGTTAAAGTCTCATTAAGGCAGGAGGCCAAAGATCAAACATCTCAGTACGGGAGGGAGAGGGGAATTAAAACGGCTGGCCACAAGAGGTTTCTGGTGAATGGAGTACAAATGCTTGGCATCTGCAGACTGCATTTTGCAACTTATTTACCATTTTAGTTTTATTTACTTTGAAATTTATTGATGTTTCTTTCATAATTGTCTTATTTAGCTACAAGTGAGTACCAGAAGACTGGATGATGGGTAATATTGTCCCCTAGGTCACAAAGGGCTGCAGGGAAAGCCTGGAGATTACAGGCTGGTGATCAGTGATAAGGACATTGTCGGAGAAGATTCTGAGGTACAGGATTTGGACAGACAGGGGCTGATTATGTGGAGCCAGACTGGCTTTGTGAAGAGAAATTCTTGTTTTCCATATATCGTTGAACAGCAAACTGAGAAAATTGACGAAAACAAAGTGATTTACATGTGCATTAATAAGGCGTTTGACAATGTCCCACAGAGTGCCAACAAACAATCTACTGGAGAAGATGAGCAGGTTGAGCAATGTCTGTGGGTGAAAGGAAATATCAACTTCACACACGCTTCCTAACCAGCTGATCGTTGCTCCAGATTGTAGCATCTGCAATTTCCTGTGTCTCCCACATTGTAAACTAGTCCAGAGGATTAAGACACAAGGGATCTGAGGCCTGGTGGCAAAGTGGATCCAAATTGGAGGGTAGGGGTGGAGGGATGTTTTACTGACTGGGTGGTGAACCACAGTATTTCAGGCTGGGACACTTTCATTTGTAATATCTTTATAACTGACTTGCATAAGAATGTAGATGGCCTGATGGAAAATTTCAATAGTTTCAATAGGTACATCTAATGTCAGAGAAATGTATACAACACAGATCCTGAAACATGAGGAAATTTGCAGATGCTGGAATTTCAAGCAACACACATAAAAGTTGCTGGTGAACAGCAGCAGGCCGGGCAGCATCTCTAGGAAGAGGTACCGTCAACATTTCGGGCCGAGACGTCGACTGTACCTCTTCCTGGAGATGCTGCTGTGTTCACCAATACACATCCTGAATTTTTTTTTCTTCGCAAACATCCATGAAAACAGAGGAGTACCCCAAAGAATGAATGACAGTTAAATGTTAGAATCCCAAAGTCCCCCCAGCTTCCCCCTCCCGTGCACAAGTAGTAGCAAGCCAATGAACCCCACCACTCCCACCCCAATGAGCAAAAAACATCAGCGACCTCCACCAAGCACTCAAGCATACAGCAAGCATCAGTAAAGACACAGACTTGCAGTACCCCAAAGACTACTCCTTCACCGGTAGTTTGACATACCACAGGCTCTCTCTGTCCCTAATAAAGGAAAAAGAGGTGTCCCCGTTTCACAGCGAAAGGGAAGACATAACAAATAACTCGCTGATTTATGATGTTAAAAGCCTATTGCATTGCTTTTTCAGAGCTCTGCAGCCAGAAAGGCACAGCTTTTCGGACACACAACCCACGGCAGCTAACCCACCGCTCCCGATGTTCCGTGTTCTCCTTCAATGCTTCAGTCAGGAGCACCGCCTCGAATCAGCACACCTCCAGAGCCACAAAATCCCGGAACCCTGAAGTTGCACTACTCTTCCAGGACGTGTCCTTGGGATATCAAAAAGCGGCCGTCGTGAGGCCCTGGGAGCGGGTCCCATTCCCGCAAAGAACCGAAGTCAGAGTGTAACTCCTGGTCAGGGTCTTCAAAAGAACCCTGAACAGGAAAAAAAGAGATATCAAAGATAGAAATAGCGCTGTTTCCAAAGATGCAAACAAAGGAGTCGCCATTTAGCGCCATCTTGACTTTGCTCTGCCCCTCCGAATTTTGCAGATGAAACAAAAATTGTTGAGGTTAATGACAGTGAAGAAGGTTGCCTCAGGACACGGCAGGACATGGATCAACTGGAAAGTCAGGCAGAATGGTAGCAGGTGGCAGGATTTAATCCAGACAAATGTGAGGTAATGCCCATTGGAAAGCCAGGTTCTGGTAGGACTTTTAAAGTAAATGGCTTGGACCATGAAGGCACTGATATACAGAGAGACCTTGTGACGCAAGTCCATGGCTCCCTGAAAGTAACAACATATATAGACAAGGCAGTGAAAAAGTAATTTTGTATGCTTGCTTTTTTAGGCCGAAGCATCGTGTTCTACTGTCAGTTTGAGGTTGTATAAGATATTGGTTGGACCACACTTAGAGTATTGTGTACAGTTCTGGTTGCTATAGCAGCGAGAGTGCAGAAGGGATTCACCAGCATGTTGCCTAGAATGGTGGACTTTGCTTACAAGGAGAGATTGGATAGGCTAGGTTTATTTCCACTGGAACATCGGAAGCTGAGAGCTGACCTTATAAAACTGTGAAAAGCATCGATATGATAGTCTTCTTCACAGGGCAGGTCAGGCCAGAACTAGGGGGCAAAGATTTAAGATGAGAGGGCCCTGTGATTTCTTCCCCAGGATACACTTGATCAGACCTCAGAATTTTCCACCTGAATTGCATTAAGACCACCTTCAGTTCCTCTGTCGTCATGTGGGTATGTTCCAATACATTGCAATTCATTTTCCTGAATTCCCCAGTTTCCATGAACTTCTGTCCAGAAAATAGGAACAAGACAGATTTTAAAGATTCAAAGTACATTTATTATCAGAGTATGCATACAGAATACAGTTCTGAGGTTCGTTTTCCCACAGACAGCCACAAAACAAAGAAACAGCATAGAACCTGTTCAAGAAAACATCAAACACCCTACGTTTGAAAAAGAACAAATTGCGCAAACAACAAGAAGCAGGCAGACAACACATAGAATATCAAACATCATCAAATCAGATCTTTAAGATGTCACATAACAGTTCTGGGCTGCAGACATAGGCAGCCGCATTGATACTCAAGGGGAATTATTCTTTCCCTAGTTATTCTTTGTTCTTAATACTTACAGAGTCTCTTCAGATTCGCTTTAACTGACCTGTAAAAGCTGCCTCATGTCCTCTTCTTCCCTTCTGATTTCCCTCGAGTGTACTCTTGCATTATTAATATTCAAGGAGTTTGCTAGATCCCATCTTCCTATAGCTCCATATGCCACCTACTGACCCAGGGTCCCCTCTGCCTGACAGCCTTGCCCTGCACTTTGACAGGAACATACTGGCACTGAACTCTCCCTATCTCACTTCTAAAAGCCTTCCATGCCCCTTTATCTGCCTCTTCCAATCAACCTTTGCAATTTCCAGTCTAAGCTTCAAAATTTACCTTGCTCCACTTTTGGACTTAAGCATATGGACCGGTCTTGTTCTTTTCTATAACCTTTTATAGGCATCCGTTAATCTCTTGAAACCATGGATTTGTGCTTTGGAAAGTTTTCCAGGGCATAGGCCTGGGCAAGGTTGTACAGAAGACCGGCAGTTGCCCATGCTGCAAATCTCCCCTCTCCATAGCAACCATGTTGTCCAAAGGAAGGACACTAGGGCCGATACAGCTTGGCACCAGTATCATCATAGAGCACTGTGTGGTTAAGTGCCTTGCTCAAGGACACAACATGCTGCCTCAGCTGAGGCTCAAACTAGTGACCTTCAGATCACTAGACCGATGCCTTAACCATTTGGCCACACGCCAACACTATAACTAATTTAAAACTAATAGAACTATGGTCGCCAATCCCAAAGTCCTTCCCCACTGTCACTTCAGGCCAGCCTCATTTCCCACTAGGAGGTTGGGTTAATGCAGCCACTCTCATAGGGCCATGATCTCTTGTGTACATGTTGAACAAGCTCCTTGCAGTACCGGCAATCTCCTCTTCAAAATGCTAAGTCAAGTTTGTAAAACCTGACATGGCTGCACAAAACCATACCAACAGTCAAAGTTGAGGTTATTATTCAAAGTACACGTGCATGAATGCACAGGTACAGTGATAAAACTACTTGCAGAAACATCACAGGCACATAGCATCATGTAACCATCACATAAGAAAAACATAAACATCATATTTTTTGGACGAAAGCGCTCAATAAGAACAAAAAAGTGGTCATAGTGTTGCTAAACTGCAGAGATTATGGTTTTGCCGGTTAGTTTAAGAACTTAAATGGTGAAAGTCATAGAATTGTACAGCATGGAAACAGGATTTTTGGCTCAACTGGTCGAAGCTAGTTTTCCATTTGCCATAGTTTGGTCCTGAGCCTTCTAAAACTTCCCTATCCACGTACCTGTCCAACTCTCTTTTAAAAGTTGTTACTGTACCTGCCCCTGCCACTTCCTCTGGTTGCTCATAAATACCAGTTTGTGTAAAAAACAGGTTAACTCTCAAGTTCTTACTGAATCTCTCCCATCTCATCTTAAACCTATGAAGTGAGGTTTTTTTTACCAGAAGGAGGAATCAATATTCATGCTATCAGGTTGGAGGCTACCCAGGTGGAATATAAGGTTTTGCTCTCTACTCTGAGGGTGGCCACATTGTGGCAGGAGAGGTGGCCTTGGATGGACATGTCGGAATGAGAATGAAAATTAAAATTGTTTGGCCACTGGGAAGTTCTGCTTTTGGCAGTGCTCAGCGAAGCGGTTCCCAATTTACGACGGGTCTCACCAGCGTAGAGGAGGCCACATTGGGAGCACCGGACACAATAGACGACCCCAGCAGATTCACAGGTGAGGTGTTGCCTCACCTAGAAGGACTGTTTGGGACCCTGAATAGAGGTGAGGGAGGAAACGAATGGGCAGGTATAGCACTTTGGTTGTTGGCAGGGATAAGTGCGGGGAGGGAGATTAGTGGGGTGGGACGAATGGACAAGGGAATAGTGGAGGGAGTGATCCCTGTGGAAAGTGGAGAAGGGGGAGGTAAAAATATGTTAGGTGGTGGGATCCCTTTGGAGATGCCGTAAGCTGTGGAGAATGATGTGGTGGGTGCGGAGTCTCATAGAGCAGTAGGTATAGATGAAGGGAACTCTATCACTGTTAAGGGTGAGCATAGATGATCAGGAAACAAAGGAGATGTGAGTGAGGGCAGCATCAATGGTAGAAGAAGGAAACCCCCACTCTTTGAAGAAGGAGGACATCACTAATATCCTGAAAGGAAAGCCACATGCTAGGAATAGATGCGGCAGAGGTGAAGGAAAGAGACTAGCATTTTTTCAGGAGACGGGGTGGTAAGAAGCATAGTCAGGATAACAGTGGGAATCGGAAGGATTATAAAAGATGTTGGTTGACAGTTTTACTCCAGAGGTGGAGACAGATTGAGAAGGGTGGAAGTTGGAGGCAAAGTTGATGAAATTGACGAGCTCAGCATAGGTGCATGAAGCAGCACCAATACAGTTTCAATGTAGCGGAGGAAGAGTTGGGGAGCATTACCGGGAAAGGTTTTGAACATGGACTATTTTACATAGCCAACAAAAAGGCAGGCATAACTGCAGCCCATGCAGGTTCCCACTTCACCCCTCGAGTCTAGAAAAAGTGGGGCGAGCTGAGGGAATAATTGTTGAGGGTGAGGACCAGTTCTGCCAGATGTAGGAGGTAGCGATGGAGGGGAACTGGTTGGTCATTTTATTGAGAAAGGAGCAGAGCTTTAAGGTCTTCTTAATGGAGGATAGAATTGTATAGGGACTGAACATCCATGGTGAAAATGAGGCAGTCAGGGCCAGCGAATTGAAAGCTAGTGAGGAAATTGAGAGCATGAGATGTGCCACAGGTTTAGGTGGGAAGGGACTGAACCAAAGGGGATAGAATGGAATCGAGGTATGAGGACACGAGTTCAGTGGGGCAGGAGCAGGCCGAGACAAAGTGCCGACCCGGACAATCAGAATTTCAGATGGTGGTGAGGAGGCGCACAGGAGAAGGATTGATCAGCTGGTAGAGTGGTGTTGTGACAACAACCTTGCTTTCAACATCAGTAAGACCAAGGAAATGATTGTGGGCTTGAGGAAGCGGAAGTCGAGGGAACATACACCAGCGCTCATCGAGGGATCAGCAGTTTCAAGTTTGTGTGTCAACATCTCTGAAGATCTATCCTGGGCCCAATATATTGATGCAATAATAAAGAAGACACAAGAGAAGCTATGTTTTATTCGGAGTTGGGGAGACTTGGTATATCACCAAAGACACTCACAAGTTTCTATAGTGTACCATGGAGAGCATTCCAGCTATTTAGATCACCATCTGATATGCAGGGTCCACGGCACAGGATCAGAAAAAGCTGCAGAAAGTTGTAAACTCAGCCATCTCTATCATGAGCCCTAGTCTCCCCAGCATCAAGGACACCTTTAAAAGTGATACCTCAGAAGGGCAGCATCCATCGCTGAGGTCCCCCATCACCAGGTCATTTCTCTTCTTATTGCTAGCATGAAGGAGGAGGTGGAGGAGGCACAGGAGCCTGAAGACTCACGCTCAGTGTTTCAGGAACGGCTTCTTCACCTCAGCTATCAGATTTTTTAATGAACAATGAATCTATAAACTTTTTTGCACCACTTAATTATATATATTTTTTTAATTGTAATTTATATTTTTTCTATTATTATGTAATGCATTGTACTGCTGCCACAAAACAACAAATTTCACATCATATGCCAGTACTATTAAACCTGTTTCTGATTCTAATTCTGTGATGTATTGGGCTGAGTCCATTATTCTCTAGTTTATTATGTTTCTGTGCATTTGAACTGCTGTACATTACCTTAATGCAACCAGTCAGGATACATTCAAGAGTACATCTATAAAAGTTTACTAGAATATTTCTTCTCCGTGGATTGTCACCTTGTCGTGGTGGAGAAGCTTGTGTGGTCCTGTGATCCCGAGAACAATGCCGTCTAGAGCTATGCTCCTGGTAGGGTCACCCATGGCGGTAAGGTCGAGGGTGAGGTCCCTGACAAAGAACAATCCAACCAAGACCTCAACGGTGGAACAGGCGGACGAAGTTACTTCGAACTTAACGGCTGTGAAGGCGGTTGAAGGCTGCAACAAATCCATCAGCTTCAATCGTCGTGGTTTCCTTGCCATTGGAATCAGTTGGTTGATTTGTGAAGTATCGTGTGCTTCTTGGAGTGCAACATCAAGTACACGTTAAACAAATACACGCACAGGCGTCTTCGCTCTGTGGGCCACTTCTTCAGAACGAAGACCATCATCCTCGACCTCGAGGGATAGCCACGATAATGACGACTAGAATATTTGATGAGTAGCTGGACCTCCTTAAGCTCCAATTGAAATAAAGACTCTGGCATGCCTTCCTTGTGATTGCATCTGTGTGCTGGGCCTTAATGTGGTCATGATTTTCCAAATGCTTTTAAATTCTATCTCTAATACATCACAAGTACTTAGGGAAGACAGTGAGACATAAAGTCACCCCATAAAGTCATGCCAAACTAAATTAGTAATCAAGCAACACACATCAAAGTTGCTGGTGAACGCAGCAGGCCAAGCAGCATCTATAGGAAGAGGTACAGTCGACGTTTCAGGCCGAGACCCTTCGTCAGGACTAACTGAAGGAAGAGTGAGTAAGGGATTTGAAAGCTGGAGGGGGAGGGGGAGATCCAAAATGATAGGAGAAGACAGGAGGGGGAGGGATGGAGCCGAGAGCTGGACAGGTGATTGGCAAAAGGGGATACGAGAGGATCATGGGACAGGAGGTCCAGGAAGAAAGACGGGGGGGGGGGGACCCAGAGGATGGGCAAGAGGTATACTCAGAGGGACAGAGGGAGAAAAAGGAGAGTGAGAGAAAGAATGTGTGCATAAAAATGAGTAACATATGGGGTACGAGGGGGAGGTGGGGTCTTAGCGGAAGTTAGAGAAGTCGATGTTCATGCCATCAGGTTGGAGGCTACCCAGGCAAAATATAAGGTGTTGTTCCTCCAACCTGAGTGTGGCTTCATCTTTACAGTAGAGGAGGCCGTGGATAGACATGTCAGAATGGGATGTGGAATTAAAATGTGTGGCCACTGGGAGATCCTGCTTTCTCTGGCGGACAGAGCGTAGGTGTTCAGCAAAGCGATCTCCCAGTCTGCGTCGGGTCTCGCCAATATATAAAAGGCCACATGTTCCGCTTACACGGATAAGTGCCAGGAGGGAGATCAGTGGGGAGGGATGGGGGGGACGAATGGACAAGGGAGTTGTGTAGGGAGCGATCCCTGCGGAATGCAGAGAGAGGGGGGAAGGGAAAGATGTGCTTAGTGGTGGGATCCCGTTGGAGGTGGCGGAAGTTACGGAGAATAATATGTTGGATCCGGAGGCTGGTGAGGTGGTAGGTGAGGACCAGGGGAACCCTATTCCTAGTGGGGTGGCAGGAGGATGGAGTGAGAGCAGATGTACGTGAAATGGGGGAGATGCGTTTAAGAGCAGAGTTGATAGTGGAGGAAGGGAAGCCCCTTTCTTTAAAAAAGGAAGACATCTCCCTCATCCTAGAATGAAAAGCCTCATCCTGAGAGCAGATGCGGCGGAGACGGAGGAATTGCGAGAAGGGGATGGCGTTTTTGCAAGAGACAGGGTGAGAAGAGGAATAGTCCAGATAGCTGTGAGAGTCAGTAGGCTTATAGTAGACATCAGTGGATAAGCTGTCTCCAGAGACAGAGACAGAAAGATCTGGAAAGGGGAGGGAGGTGTCGGAAATGGACCAGGTAAACTTGAGGGCAGGGTGAAAGTTGGAGGCAAAGTTAATAAAGTCAACGAGTTCTGCATGCGTGCAGGAAGCAGCGCCAATGCAGTCGTCGATGTAGCGAAGGAAAAGTGGGGGACAGAAACCAGAATAGGCACGGAACATAGATTGTTCCACAAACCTAACAAAAAGGCAGGCATAGCTAGGACCCATACGGGTGCCCATAGCTACACCTTTAGTTTGGAGGAAGTGGGAGGAGCCAAAGGAGAAATTATTAAGAGTAAGGACTAATTCCGCTAGATGGAGCAGAGTGGTGGTAGAGGGGAACTGATTAGGTCTGGAATCCAAAAAGAAGCGTAGAGCTTTGAGACCTTCCTGATGGGGGATGGAAGTATATAGGGACTGGACATCCATGGTGAAAATAAAGCAGTGGGGGCCAGGGAACTTAAAATCATCGAAAAGTTTAAGAGCGTGAGAAGTGTCACGAACATAGGTCGGAAGGGATTGAACACGGGGTGATAAAACAGTGTCGAGGTATGCAGAAACGAGTTCGGTGGGGCAGGAGCAAGCTGAGACAATAGGTCGGCCAGGACAGGCAGGTTTGTGGATCCTGGGTAGGAGGTAGAAACGGGAAGTGCGGGGTGTGGGAACTATAAGGTTGGTAGCAGTGGACGGGAGATTAAATTAGTAATCAAATGTCCAACTAAACTAATCCCTTCTCCCTACATATATCAGTATCTTTCCATTTCCTGCACTTTCACACGGTGATCTAAGAGCCTTTTGAATGCCTTTATCACACTTCCCTCTGCTACCACCCCTCACATCATATTCCAGGTGCCCACCCCTCTCTACATTACAAACTAGTCCCACAGATCTCCTTTGAACTTAACCCCTCTCATTTGAATCCATGACCTCCGGTATTAGACTTCTGAACCCAGGGAAAAAGATACGGCCCATGCCTCTCCTATAAACCTCTATCAGATCTCCTCTCAGCCTCCACCGTTTCAGAGAAAACAATCCAAATTTGTCCGAGCTCTCCTTATAGCACGTGTTATCTAAGCCAGGAGACATTCTGGTAAATATCTTCTGCACCCTTTCTGAAGCCTGTACATCCTTCCTGCAATGGAGACATCCGGAACTGAATGCATTACTGATGCGGCCTATTAGAGCTTTATAAAGCTAGAACATAACTTCTTGACTCCTGAAGGTAATTACCCATAGACCATAGTATCTACGGTATGATCCATGATTTCCTATCTTCCCTAAATACTGCTGTGATGTTTTATAAGCCTTTGGAAAAGCATGACCAGATTAAGGCAATAAAGGCAGGCATGCCTTCCTTACTACCCGATGGTCTCTCTGTATATCAACACTGTTAAGGCTCTTTGCGTTTACAGTGTACTGTCTCTGTACATTTGATCTCCCAAAGTGTAACACTTCTCTTTTGGCTGGGATAAACTCCTTTGGCTTATACCTGCAAGTACTCTACAGCCGATATCCCACTATATCCTTTGTCAGTCTTCCATGCTATCCATAACACCACCAATCTTTGTATTCAAAGGTTCATTTTGTTATCAAAGTATGTATGCAGCTTAAAACTCTGAGATTTGCCTTCTCTAGATAGTCACGAAGCAAAGAAAACCATCTATAAACTTACTAACCCACTCATCTAGATCATTATCATCTAGATCATTTATATACAGTGCCCATAAAAAGTATTCACCACCCCCCCCCCAGAAGTTTTCATGTTATATTGTTTTACACATTGAATCACAGTGGATTTAATTTGGCTTTTTTGACACTGATCAACAGAAAAGACTCTTTTGTGTCAAAGTGAAAACAAATTTCTACAAATTGGTCTAAATTTATTACAATTATTAAGCACAAGTTAATTGATTGCATAAATATTCACTCCCCTACAAGTCAGTATTTAGTAGATACACCTTTGGCAGCAAATACAGCTCTTAGTTTGTGCAGGTAGGTCTCTATCAGCTTTGCACATCTGGACACTGAAACTTTTCCCCCGTTCTTCTTTACAAAACTGCTCAAGCTCTGTCAGATTGCATAGGGGTCGTGAGTGAACAATCCTTTTCAAATCCAGCCACAAATTCTCAATTTGATTGAGGTCTGGACTCTGACTTGGCCACTCCAGGACATTAACTTTGTTGTTTTTAGGCCATTCCTTTGTAGCTTTGGCTTTATGCTTAGGGTCATTGTCTTGCTGGAAAACAAATCTTCTCCCAAGTCACAGTTGTCTTGCAGACGGCATCAGGTTTTCCTCCAGGCTTTCCTTGTATTTTTCTGCATTCATTTTATCCTCTACCTTCGCAAACCTTTCAGGGCCTACTGCAGTGAAGCATCCCCAAAATATGATGCAGCTACCAGCATGCTTCACGGTAGGGATCGTACAATACGTGGATTTTGGCTTACGCCAAACTTAGCATTTAGTCTAATGACCAAATTGCTCAATTTTGGTTTCATCAGATCATAGAACTTTCTCCCAGCTGACTTCAGAGTCTCCCACAGGCCTTCTGGCAAACTCTAGCTGAGATTTTATGAGAGATTTTTCAACAGTAGCTTTCACTTTACCACTCTCCCATAGAGCTGCGACTGTTGAAGCACCCAGGTAGCAATTGTACGCACAGACTCTTCCATCTCAGCCACTGAAGTTTGTAACTGCTCCAGAGTTATCATAGGTCTCTTGGTGGCCTCCCTCACTTCACCCCTCCCCCTTTCTTTCTCCCTAGGCCTCCCTTTCCATGATCCTCTCCCTTCTCCAGCCTCATATCCCTTTTGCCAATCAACTTTCCAGCTCTTAGATCCATCTCTCCCCCTCCTGTCTTCTCCTATCATTTCGGATCTCCCCCTCCCTCTCCCACTTTCAAATCTCCTACTAGCTCTTCTTTCAGTTAGTCCTGATGAAGGGTCTCGACCCGAAACGTTGACATGTACCTCTTCCTATAGATGCTGCCTGGCCTGCTGGGTTCACCAGCAGTTTTTGTGTGTGTTGCTCCCTCACTGGTCCCCTTCTTGCATGGTCACTCAGTTTTTGAGGATGGTCTGCTCTAGGCAGATTTACAGTTGTGCCATATTCTTTCCATTTCTTGATGACTGGACATAGAACATAGAAATCTATAGCACGTTTGGCCCACAATGTTGTGCCAACCATTTAACTTACTCCAGGATTTCCCTAACGCATAGCCCTTCTTTTTTCTAAACTCCGTGTACCTATCTAAGAGGCTCCTAAGAGACCCCATTGACTTAACTGTACAGCAAGTGACTTGGAAATTTTCATGTACCCATCTCTTGACTTGTGCTTTTCAATAACCTTTTCGTGGAGTTGTTTGGAGTGTCCTTTTTGTCTTCATGGTGTAGTTTTTGCCAGGATACTGACTCACCAACAGTCAGACTTTCCAGATACAGGTATATTTTTACTACAACCAGTTGAAACACCTTGACTGCACACGGGTGATCTCCATTTAACTAATTATGTGACTTCTAAAACCAATTGGCTGCACCAGTGATGGTTTGGTGTGTCATATTAAAGGGTTGAATACTAATGCAATCAAATATTTGGTGTTCTATATTTGTAGTTAATTTAGATCACTTTGTAGAGATCGGTTTTCATTTTGACATGAAAGAGTCCTTTTCTGTTGATCAGCGTCAAAAAAAGCCAAATTAATTCCACTGTAATTCAAACAGCAGAGATCCCAGAACTGATTCCTGCAGAACAGCACTAGTCACAGACCTCCAGCCAGAATAAATCCCATTGACCACTATTGACCTATCCAACACAAGCCACAATGACTGTTATTAATTAGGCCGTGATTTTCCAAATGCTCATAACACTATCCCTAAGAATCCTCTCCAGTAACTACATGTATCCAAACTGATAGATTTGCTGAAAGGTTTGACCCTAAGGTAATCCTGCAATGTCTGCTAATCCCCTTTACCTCTCCTAGTGGTTACTGTACTACCCGCTGCCTGTCCTAACTGCCATCCCAGCCACTCTAACAGGAAAAATAATTCTAGAGAAAACTTCACCTCTCAGCCTCCACATACTGAAGCCTCTTAAGCTGATGACCCAGCCCTGACTGCTATCCTTGGCCTCCACTTAGGTGAACACTTTTAATCCTTTACTCCAGGGAAACAAGCCCAACTTGTCCAATCTCTCCTCATTACTAAAGTCCTCCAATCTAGCCAACAACTTTCTGAATCTCCTCTGCACTATCCAGCACAACCACACCCTTTATATGTTGTGGTAACCAGATCTGCACAAAATACTCTTGGCTATATCCACACTACACCGGATAATTTTGAAAACAAAGCTTTTTCTCTTGTTTTGACCCTCCTTCCACATTGAAATGGCATTTTCATCCCCCGAAAACAGAGCTTTTCTAAAACACTCTCCAGAGTGTGTAAATTTGAAAACGATTATTGCGCGTTGTAGTGTGGACAGGGTAAATGGCGATATTTAAAAACACTGTCATGACAACAGTACAACAACAATGCTTTTTCTGCTTCTGCTTGGTACTGCGCAAGCACTGTCGGACGGCTGTTATAACGCGCAGTCGGTGTGAACGGCGTGAGAGTAGTGAGATTTTTTGACTAGATCCCCTAAATTGATTTGATTGAGTCTATCTTTAAAAATATTAATGTCAGAAATACTGTGCAGGTCTGGCGGCAGAAGATTCCACTCTCTTGTTGATCTTGGGTAGAGAACGGCTTCATGCATGTGTTGTTTACTTTATTGTCTATGTTAATAGCTTGTTTGGAGTTAAACATCTCCACGTTCTCCACTGCTTTGCTGACTTCGTAGTCGTTTGTAACTCACAGAAACAGCTCAACTTCATTGTCTGGCTAAACAAAGAAGTCCAGTCTGCTTTTTCCAGTGGAGGTCTTCTTTGTATTCCTCGAAGACATTGTTGAAAACTTTCTTTTGCTGTTGTTGTTGGTACTCTAGTTTTTGACCAATGGAAATAGCACAACGCCGCCACGGAAATGTAAATATTATACCGTTTCCTCTTCGCTTGTTTTCTGTAGATGTGTCTGCGCATGCCCAGTAGGAGTAGATTCGCCCAAATATCTGTTTTAATGTGGACAGAGATATTTTGAAAAACGCCTAGTGTGGACGCCTGTTGTTTTTACTCAAAACCGGCATTTTCAAAATTATCCAGTCCAGCGTGGATTTAGCCTAAGTGCAATCTAATCAGAGTCTTGTAATGGTATACCAAACTTTTATATTCTATACCCTGACCTTTAAGGGCAAGCATCCTATATGCTTGCTTCATTACCCTTTTGTCTCTTTTAGCAACTATAGACTTGACACCCCCCCCAGTCTCAATGCTCATCAACATTCCTTAATGTCCTACCATCTGCTGTATATATCCTACCACTATTTGACTTGAAAATGTGTCATCTCACACGACGCTTCATCCAGTTTTCCAATATTCTGCTGTAGCCTGAGACCTCCTCATTATTTACCACACTACCAATTTTCATGGCATCTATAAACTTACTAATATTACCTCCTACATTCACATCTAAGTCATTAATGTATATCACAAACACCAAGGGTCTCGGCACCAATCCCTCTGATACACCTCTGGTCACAGATTTGCAATCAGTAAAGGACCCTCCCACCACTACTTCTCATTGTCATTTTAAATCGAATTAGCCTTGGGTCCCAAGTGCCTTAACCTTCTGCACCAGCATATCATGTGGTAGCTTATCGAATGCCTTACTGAAGTCCTTATATACAGCAACTCTATATTTATCAATCTCCTCGGCCACCTCCTCGTATTCAATCAGAATCAGATATATTATCTCTGTCCAATATATTGTGAAAATTGATCTGCTACAGCAGTATATTAGTGAAATAGGATTTCCCATGCATAAAGACATACTGATTATCCCTAATCAAGCTTGGTCTTTCCAAATGTATATAAATTTCATCCCTTCTGTTTTCTCCAATAACTTTCCTATCACTGGCATTAGGTTCACCAGCCTATTGATATCTGGCTCTTCCCTGCTGTCCCTCTTAAATCCAGGAACATTATTTATCCTCCAGTCTTCTGGTACCTCACCTGTGGTTATCAAAATGTAAATTCTCTTCTGGGCCAGCAATCCTGTGCCTTGTTCCCCTGGGTGGATCTCATCAGACCCTGAGGATTTACCCACCCTTGTGTGTTCTAACACATCTACCTTTGAACACCTATGTGCTACAAATCATGATATCCCTTCCTGATCTCACTATCCTCCACATCCCTGGTAACTATAGATGAGAAGTATTCATCTAGGACCTCGCCTACATCCCTTGGTTATGCTGATTGTTCCTTTGCCCCCCTCGCTCCCTAGCTACCTCGCTACCCTATGTCCTGTTGATGTGTCTCCCTCTGAAGTGGGGCTTAGTTTCCTGTAGATACTCCTCATAATTTTATCTACCTTAATCATGTCCCCTCCTAACCGCCTCCGTTCCAGGGAAAACAGACACAGCCTCTCCTCTCCCTCTTCCTAACTGAACTGCCCTATCCCAGGCAACATCTGGGTGAACCGCTGTTGCTGATGTACTGTATATACAGAGCCCAGTACTTTATACTTCTCTACAAACATGATGATGGAGGAAAAAAATTGGAGCTCCCTGGCCTGATGTTCTCATCTTGATCTTTGAAGAGTAAATTTAAAAATACACCTTAAAAATACCTTTAAAATCAAGTTGGCTGAACATCCTTAGCAATGAGGAGCAATGGATAGACTACACTAGACAGAGCCACAGCTAACGAATCAGATCTCAGATCTGCACTCCTGGCACATCCAGTCACGAATGGTGGTGCACAATGAAACAACTCACTGGAGGAAGGCACTCTACAAACACCCCCATTCTCAGTCCTGGGGGAGTCTGTGGAAAAGAAGAAGCTGAAGCATTTGTAAGAACCTTCAGCTGCAAGTGCTGAGTTGGGGTTCCAAGATGGCTAGTGTGGCCAGAAATAGAAAGACCATACAGTTCAACACATGGCTAAGAAAGTGATTGAAACACCTTCAATAACTCCAAAAGACTGAAGCAGGTTAAATACTGAAAGGCTTTTATTCGCTGTACAATACGACCTCCACGGTGAGTGTCTGCCCCTGGACTGAGGGGGAGGGGCAAGGCGAAACACCTTTATTCAGGAATCTGTGAGAGGTGCCACAGGGGCAGTCAGCAGAGGGGCGTCCAGACAGTTAACCCAGTTACAACATATATATGGTTTACCACAGTGGTGCAGCGGGGAAGGCTTCAGGTTTTTCGATCATTGGGCTTTCTTCCTGGAAAGGAGGGACCTCTACACTTGGGATGGTTTGTACCTGAACTGGAGCAGGACTAATATCCTTGTGGGAAGGTTTGCTCGTGCTGCACCAGGTGGTTTAAACTAAAGTTGCAGGGGGATCAGAACCAGCATGCTAAGGGAGATAGTGAAATGGTTGTGGGGAAAGATGTTGTTAAGACCAGTTGCACAAACAGGAATCTAAAAGGATTGTAGGAAAGGCAGATGAGCTTAGAGCATGGATCAGCACATGGAATTATGATATTGTAGCCATTAGAGTGACTTGGTTTCAGGACTGGTGACTAGATGTTCCAGGGTTCCGTTGTTTTAGACAGGATAGAGGGGTAAGTGTTAAAGGGTGGCATTACTGGTCAGGGAGAATGTCATGGCTCAGACAGAAAAAAACTGGACAGTTTATCTACTGAAGTTATATGGGTGGAACTGAGGAATGTATAGTGGTCTCATCTAGAGAGAATGCAATACTAGATCTCCTATTATTGAATGAGACAAGGCAGGTGACAGAAGTGTATATAAGGTACCCTGTGGATTTAGTGATCATAATGCCATTAGTTCCAAGATAATTATGGAAACGTATAGGTCTGTTTTTTCAATTAACATTCTAAATTGGAGAGACGATAATTTTGATGGTATCAGAAAGGTTCTGAAAAAGTGTGGATTGGGACAGGTTTTCTGCCAAAGGTGTGCTTGGTAAGTGGGAGGCGTACAAAAGTAAAATTTTGAGAGTAGAGTTTGTATGTTCCTGTCAAAATAAAAGGCAAGGCAAACAGGCTTAGGGAACCTTGGGTTTCGAGAGCTTTTGAAGCTATAAGACATAGGAGCAGAATTAGGCCATTTAGCTCATCATGTCTCCTCCATTCTATCATGGCTGATCTACTATCCTCACAACCCCATTCTCCTGTCTTCTCCCTCTAATGTTTGACATCCTTACTGATGAAGAAACTATCAACCTTCTCTTTAAATATGTCTAATGACTGGGCCTCTGCAGCCGTCTGTGGCAATGAATGCCATAGATTCACCACTTTTTGCTAAAAAAAATTCCTCCTTATCTCTGTTCCAAAGGGACATCCGTCTATTCTGAGGCTGTGGCTTCTGGTCCTAGACAACCACCATAGGAAACATCCTCTCCACATCCACTCAATCTAGGCCTTTAAATATTCGATAGGTTTCAATGACATCCCCCTTCATTCTTCTAAACAAGAGCAAATACAGGCCCAGAGCCACCAAAAGTTCCTTATGCATCAAACCTTTCATTCCATGAATCATTCTCGTGAACCTCCTCTAGACACTTTCAAATCCCAGCACATCCTTCCTTAAACAAGGGGCACATAACCGCTAGCAATACTCCAAGTGGAATCCGACCACTGCCTGATAAAGCCTTTAGCATTTAATCCTGGCTGTTAGATTCCAGTCCTCATGAAATGAATGCTAACATTGCATTTGCCTTCCTTATCACTGGCTCAACCTTCAAGTTAAACCTATAGGAAATATTGCACAAGGACTCCCAAGTCCCTTTGCACCTCTGATTTCTGAATGTTCTCCCTGTTTATAAAATATTCAGTGCCTTTATTCCTTCTAAGTGCGTGACCATACATTTCCCTACAACACACACAAAATGCAGGAGGAACTCAGCAGGCCAGGCAGCATCTGTGGAAAAGAGTAAACAGCTGACGTTTTAGGCCAAGACCCTTCATCAGGACTCATGAAGTGCTTTGAGCATCCAGTAACAGATCATATAAAATCCCACCTTCCAGCTACATTGGACGCTTTCCAGTTTGCCTACTGCTCAAACCGGTGCACTGATGATGCCATACCTTTTCCCCTCTTGAAGGAAAGTGTACGAGTTAGCAGCAATATCTCAAGCTCCATCACACTGAGCATGAGGGCAGTGTGCTCAGCCCACTGCTGTTCATGCTGCTGACTCATAACTCCACTGCCAGATCCAGCTCACGTCACATCAATTTAGCTGATGCTGCAGCGGTGGCTGGTCTCATCAGCAACAATGATGAGTCAGCATACAGAGAGAAGGTAGAGAGACGTGCCAAATGGCACGGGAACAACAACTAGAGCCTCAACATGGACAAGACAAAAAAGAGGACTGTGGACTTCAGGAAGGCACAGCTCAACCACTTTCCATTGCACATTGACGTCCCTGCCATGGAGAGAGTGAAGGGCACAAAGTTCCTTTCTGTGTGCATAACGGACCCACAACATCCTCTCACTCATCAAAAATCCACAGCAGAGTCTACACTTTCTGAGGAGATTGAGGTGTCCAAGTCTACCTGTCCTAGCACCTTTCTACAGGAGCACCATCGAGAGTGTCCTATCTGTATCATTGCGTGGTGTGGAATCTGCAAGGCATTGGTCCACAAGACCCTACAGAGAATAGTAAAAACCACCGGGAGGATCACCATGGGCTCCCTCGTACCCACCCCCCATGTGTATCATTTACTGGGAGCACTGTATACAAAGGGCCCAAAGCACCGATGTGGAACCCTACCACCCATCCCACGATCTCTTTGACCCACTACCATCAGGAAGGAGGTACAGGAGCATCAGGACTAGGACTGCCAGACTGGGTAACAGCTTCTTCCCTCAGGCTGTGAGACTAATGAGTATCCTGCCACCACTGAGGTCTCGTCACTAGGACAGCGAGCGCTTTACTATACTGTTTACTGTTTTCCTGTGCTGCGCACGACAGGCACTGTTTGAATTCTATTTTATATTTTATTAACTTACGTGTAAAAATATTTTGTTTTATGTGCTGTGTATGATTTATTTTGTGAGTGCACTTTGGTCTGAAGGAACATTGCTATGTTAGTGAGTGTATATACATATATATCCTTTAGATTCCCACTTTTATGCTGTCTTTGACTTCTCTTGTCAACCACAACCACAGTTTCCTTATCCTTCCTTTAGAATACTTCTGAATTTTTCCCAGAAACTCCCGCCATTGCGGTTTTGTCATCATCCCTGCTAGTGTCCCCTTCCAATCACCTTTGACCAGCTCCTCTCTCATGCCCCTGTAGTTCCCTTTACTCCACTGTAATACTGATGCATCTGATTTCCGGTTCATTACACAACGCACAATCCAAACTGCCTTTTCCCTAGAGGGCTCAACCACAAGCTACTCCAAAAAGCAATCTCATAGGTATTCAGCAAATTCGTTCTCTTGGGATCCAGCACCAACCTAATTTACCAACCTACCTGCATATTGAAATCCCCCATGACTATCGTAACATTGCCCTTTTTACATACCTTTTCTATCTCCCGTTACAACTTGAAGCCCACATCCTGTTCAGAGGCTTGTGTATAACTCCCAACTGGGTCTCTTAACTCTACTAAAAAGGATTCCACATCCTCAGATGCTACATCGTTACCTCTTTTTAAGGATTTGATTTCATTATTAACCAACAAAGCCATCCCATCCCCTCTGCCTACCTGCCTGTCCTTTCAATACAATGTGTCTCCTTGGATGTTAAGATCTCAAATGTGAACATCTTCCAGCTACACTTCAGTGATGAGCACAACGTCATATCTGCCAGTGTCTAACTGCACTACACGATCATCCACCTCATTCTGTATACTGCATGTGTATACTTCTAGTCCTGTATTCATCACTCTTTTCAATTTTGCCCCAAATTACTGGAAGTTAAATTCTTATTCCTTGCGAAGTTTTTTGTCTTTTTATTTATTCCGGAGACTTTCACAACCTCTCCTGTGCTCTTCTTCCCTTTTACTTTCCCCTCACTTTTAGGGTCATAGAGTCATTGTAAAGTACAGCAGGGAAACAGGCCCTTCAGCCCATCTAGTTCATGCCAAACCATTTAAACTGTCCAGTCCCATCAACCTGCGGCTGGGCAAAAGTCCTCCATGCCCCTTCTATCCAGGTATCTGTTCAAACTTCTCTTAAGCAGTGAAACTAAGCTCGCATAGTCCCACATGACCATCTGAGTGAAGAAGTCTCTCCTCATGTCCCCCTTAAACCTTTCACCTTTCACTCTTAACCCATGACCTCTGCTTGTAGTCCCACTCAAAGTCAATGGAAAAACTGTTGAACTGTTGAACCTACTATTCACTTTAAACACATTTCTACCTAGCCCAGTGAGTGCAATTTTGCTCTATCATCTGTCTGTCCTTCCTCACATGCTCAATACACACTGTATGTATTTCTATACCAACTGCCCCATCCTCTGTCCTATCACTCCAGTTCCCATTCCACAGCCAAATTTGTTTAAACCTTCCCCAACAGTTCTAGCAAACCTGCACGCCAAGGTATTAGTCCTTCTTAAATTCAGGTGTAACATGTCCTTTTTGTTCAGGTCATACCTTCTTCAGAAGAGTTCCCAATGATCCAGAAGCCTGAAACCCTGCCCACTGAACAAATTCCTCAGCCATGCATTTATCTACCAAATTAACCTATTCTTGCCCTCACTGGTGCATGACACAAGCAGTAATCCAGAGATTTGATTAGATTAGATTATGAGGACACTCAGCCCTCGTTTATTGTCATTTAGAAATGCATGCATTAAAAATGATACAATGTTCTTCCAGAAAGATATCACAGAAACACAGGACAAACCAAGACTAAAACTGACAAAACCACATAATTATAACATATAGTTACAACAGTGCAAAGCAATACCATAATTTGATAAAGAGCAGAGCATAGGCACGGTAAAAAAAAGGTCTCAAGTCCCGATAGCCCCATCATCTCACTCAGACGGTAGAAGGGAGAAACTCTCCCTGCCATGAAGCCCCAAGCGCTGCAAAGTTGCCGATGCATCGTAATCACCTGAACTGCAGCCGACCAACTCTGAGTCTGTCCAAAAACTTCGAGCTTCCGACCAGCCCTCCGACACCGAGCACCGAGCACCATCTCTACCAAGTGCTTCGACCCCGCCCCGGCCGCCGAGCAACAAGCAAAGCCGAGGACTCGGGGCCTTCCCCTCCAGAGATTCTGGATCACACAGTAGCAGCAGCAGCGAAACAGGCATTTCAGAAGTTTCACCAGATGTTCCTCCGTGTTCTCACGTCCGTCTCCATCACATCAGGATTGTGCATGGTACCCTACTCGACAGATAACAGGTATCATTCATCAGAGTGGTCGTTGCAAGCTGCGTCGCGCCGCCATCTTCTCCTCCCTCCTTTTACAACCATGGTTAAGAAGAAGGAGGTTGATAGCAGGTATAGGCAGGTAGGGACAAATGTGGTACTGATGGAGTATAAGAAATGCAAGAGAACACATAAGAAGGAACTCAGGAGGGCTAAAAGAAGGCATGAAGTTGCTCTAGCAGACAAAGTGAAGGAAAATCCCAAGGCCCTCGACAGATATATTACGAGAAAAAGGATCTCAAGGGACAAAATTGGCCCTCTCAAAGACCAATATGGTCATCTACGCATGGAACCGAAAGAGATAGGGGAGATCTGGCATTGGTATTTACTCGAGAGGTGGACATAGTGTCTATAGAAGTGAGGCAAAACAGCAGTGAGGTCATGGACCATGTATGGATTACAGAGGAGGAGGTGCCTATTGTTTTGAGGAAAATGAGAACAAATCCCCAGGGCCTGACAAGGTGGTTCCTCAGGGGTCCTAGCACAGGTATTTAAAGCATCCTTAGCCGTGAGGATTGAGAGATTGCTAATGTTCTGTTGTTAAGGAAGGCCTGAAGAAAAAGCAGGAAAATTATATTCCACTGTGGCTACCATTATTAGTAGGTATGTTATTGGAAGGTAATGTAAGGGATATATAAATATTTGGATAGTCTGATAGTCAACATGGCTTTGTGTGTGGTAGGTTGTGTCTAACCAATGTCATAGAGATTTTCAAGGAAGTTACCAGGAAAGTTTATGAAGGAAAGGAAGTGAATTTTGTCTACTGACAAGGTCTCACAAGGGAGGTTTTTCAAGAAGGATCTGTCGCTTGGCATTCTGGATGAGGTAGTAAACAGTTATTGGCTTTGTGGGGGAAGTCAGAGAGTGGTAGTAGATGGTCACCTCTCTGACTGGATATCTGTCACTAGTGACATGCTGTAGGGATTGGCGCTGTCTGTTGTTGTTTGTCATTTATATGAGTGACCTGGATGATAATGTAGCATACTGGTTTAGCAAATTTGCGGATGACCAAGATTGGGGTGTAGTGGACAGCGAGGAAGGCTATCAACATTTGCAGTGGGATCTAGACCAGCTGGAAAAAGCAGCTGAAAAATCACAGATTAAATTTAATGCAGACAAGTGTAAGGTATTGTACAATGGGAGAACAAACCAGGGTGGGATTTACGTGGTGATCGGTAAGGTAATGAAGAGTGCCATAGAACTGTAGTATCTAGGAATACAGATCCATAATTCCTTGAAAGTGGCATCACAGGTAGATAGGATTGTAAAGAGAGCTTTTGGCATATTGGCCTTCATAAATCAGAGTATGGGGTAAAGGAGTTGGTGATGCCTAATTTGGATATTGGAGTATTGTGTGTAGTTCTGATCACCTCCCTACAGGAAAGATACCAATAAGATTGAAAGAATGCAGAGATAATTTAGAAGGATGTTCTTGGCACTCGAGGACCTGAGTAATAGAAAGAAATTTAAAAGGTTAGGATTTTATTCCCCGGAGTGTAGGAGAATGATAGAGGTGTACAAAATTATGGGTGGTATAGTTCGGGTAAACACAAGCAAGCTTTTTCCACTGAGGTTGCATGAGACTAGAACTGGAGCTAATGGGTTAAGGGTGAAGGATATTTAAGGGAATATGAGGGGAACTTCTTCACTCAGAGGATGGTGAGAGTGGAGAATGAGCTGCCACTGGAAGTGGTGAATGCCGGTTTGATTTCAACATTTAAGAGGAATTTGGGTAAGTATATGGATGGGAGGTGTATGGAGGGTTATGGTTCAGATGCAGGTCAATGGAGTTAGGCAGAATAATAGTTTGTCACTGACATCTATACATGGAGTGAAAAGCCTGTTTCTGTGTTGTAGTACTCAATGACTCTATGACGTGTGCCAATCTTTCTAAACAGCTACAACCACTGGCTTTGACCCGACAACGTGGAAATTTGCCTACGTCCATCCTGTCTACAAGAAGCAGTACAAATCCAACCCGGCCACTTACCACTCATTTGGTGAGCAAGCAAGAGCTTCAGAGAGTTGGGGCCCATCATGATAACTAGGTGGACTCTTTCTACCCTTTCCACTGCCTTGAGAAAGCAGCCGACATAATCAAAGATGCTACCCACCCCAGCCATTCTCTCTTCTTCCCCCCTCCTATCGAGCAGAAGATACAAGAGCCTCAAAGCACATACCGCCAAGCTCAAGGACAGATTCTACCCCACTGCTATAAAACTATTGAATGGTCCCCCAATGCAATATCATGAACTCCTGACCTCACAGTTTACCTCGTCATAGCCTTGCACATTACAATTGGCCTGAACTACGCTTTGTCTGTAACTGTAACTTTGGATCATCTCTGCTGTAATAGAAAGACAGGAAGACTTTAGATTTGCATCAGGGAGAATAGGTCAAGAGGAGTGTCTTTTTCAGTAAGTTTTTCCGGTACTTCTTTTTCCAAGCGTAAACAGGACAATCTATCAGCATCCTCTTGAGCTCAATCCTGTAATTGTGTCCTCCGGGGGACAGAGCCCATCTCTGTACTCGTGCTGCTGCTGTTGGTGGGACGCCCTTCTGCAGATTGAAAATAGACGCTAGTGGCTGATGATCAGTAATGAGGGTAAACTCTCTCCCGTACAGGTACTGGTTGAAGCATTTTACAACCCAGACCAGACTCAGGGCCTCTGTGTCAATCTGTGATAATTATTCTCTGCAGCAGGAAGGGAATGTGATCCAAAGTCCGTGAGGTGAGTTCCATCATTCATAACAGGTGGCATGCCAGCAACTATATCATAAGGCGAGGCATCACAGACAAGCTTCACTGGATGATGTGGATTGTAGTATGTCAGTACAGTGTCTGACGTCACCATGTCCTTTACCTTTATGAAAGCCACAGCACACCGCTTTGCCTATCGAAGTCTCTTCCCAATCTGCAGTAATGAAATCAAAGGGTGGAGCCCAGCAGCCAGGTTTGGCAGGAACCTGCTGTAGTAGTTGAAAAATCCTTAAACAGACCTCAATTGTGACATGTCCTTTGCCTCGGGGCATCCACCACTGCTTAAATTTTCTCAGTATACTTGCGTAATCCTTGCGTGTCAATTACGTGACCACATAATTGAGATGCCTTTTTTTTGGCGTGTGCCTGCGTGCATACGAGTCTGTGCATGTGCGTCTGCGTGTATGTGTGTGCGTGTATTGCGTGCGTGTCTGCATGTGCGTGCATGCGTCCGTGATGATGTCTTTTTCATGGCTTTTACAAGGCACCGAGCGAGAGAGAGAGACTGTGTGGCGCGCCACTCCCCACGCAGACATTTTCGCAGTACCTTTCCCTTTATTTTACGAGGTCGAGTTGCGACCTCGACACTCAACCTGGCATGGATGGAAAGCGTACTCGGGAGCAGACCTGACTGGTTTTGAAACCGGGAACCTCCGCTCCCAGGTCCGGCACTGATGTCGTTGTGCCACCATTGTTTAAAGAATTCATGATTGTCACGTCATGATCTGAGCTCTTAATCTTGTTATCTTCTTACCACTGCCTTGAGGTTTTGGAGATGTTCCTTGTCATCGTCACGTGTACCGATGATGTCATCCATGTAACACTGAGTGCCTGGGCAGCCTTGCAGCACCTGTCTGATAGCTTTCTGCCAGAGTGCAGGTGTAGGTACCACTCCAAAAAGAAGCCTATTATTCCGACAAAGCCCTTTGTGAGTGCTTATGATGAGAAACACTTTGGACTCTTCCTCCATTTCCATCTGGAAGTAGGCCTCATTTAAGTTCACTTTGCTGAAGTGTTTTCCTCCAGAAAGGTTTGCAAAGATATCTTCTATCCTGGGCAGAGGGTATTGTGGTAAACCATATATATATATGTTGTAACTGGGTTACCTGTCTGGACACGCCCCTCTGCTGACTGCTCCTGTGGCTCCTCCCACAGAGCCCTGAATAAAGGCGATTGCGCCCTGCTCCTCCTCCTCAGTCCAGGAGCAGATACTCAGCTTGCTGGAGGTCACGTTTTACCGTGTTGGTCGTAGGCAGTGGGAGGTGGCGCCGACCAAGATGGCCACCTCCATGTCTCGCACGTGGTGGCGGCGGGCAGGGAAGATGGCGACTCAACCCTGGCCTCCGTGACCCTCGACCAAAGCGCTCCCCACCAGCTCGCAAAGTTAATGATGGACATCCTGGTGGAGGGGTGCAGGACAAGCTACCTGTTTGATATGGGCAGCATGGAGAGTTTTATCCACCCGGACACGGTGCAGCATTGTGGACTCGCGATATGGTCGGTAAGTCAGAGGGTCGCCATGGCTTCCGGGTTGCATACATCCAGGGGGGTTGTGTAGCGACGCTAGTGGTGCAGGGCACAGAATATCAAGACTTTACATTACTGGTCATACCTCAGCTGTGTGCCCCTGTGGTATTGGGGCTCGACTTCCAGAGCCACCTGAAAAGCGTGACAATGGAGTATGATGGGCCCCTCCCACCAATTACTGCCATAAATCCTCAGTTTTGTAGGGATGCGTCACATACCCTGCTACTGACCACACACACACACTGACCCGCACATCCCACCCAACACCATGCCAACAGCCGCACTACCGACACCACTTGCGGCCTCTCCACCCTCAGGATCCCTCTCCCACCGCTGTTTGCCAACCTGACCCCCGACTGTAAACCTGTGGCAACTAAAAGCAGGAGGTACAGCACGGGGGACAGAGCCTTCATTAAGTCGGAGGTGCAGCGACTGCTCAGGGAGGGGGTCATTGAGGCAAGCACAAGTCTCTGGGGGGCGCAGGTGGTCGTTGTTCAGAATGGGGAGAAAAATAGGATGGTCGTGGACTATAGCCAGACCATCAATAGGTTCATGCAGCTCGACGCGTACCCTCTACCCCGCATCGCGGATATGGTCAATCAGATAGCACAGTACAAGGTGTACTCAACCATAGACCTAATATCCGCTTACCATCAGCTCCCCATCTGCCGGGAGGACCGCCCTTACACTGCCTTCGAGGCGGACGGCAGGCTTTATCAATTCCTGCGCGTCCCCTTCGGTGTTACGAATGGTGTATCTGTCTTCCAGAGGGCAATGGACCAGATGGTGGACGACAGCCAACTGAAGGCCACGTTCCCATATCTGGATAACATCACCATCTGCGGTCACGACCAGCAGGATCACGACAACAACCTCCAAAAATTTTTCCAAGCGGCCAAAGCTTTCAATCTCACCTATAACAAGGACAAGTGTGTGTTCGGAACCACCCAACTTGCTATCCTTGGGTGTGCTGTAGAGAACGGAGTCATTGGCCCTGAGCCCGACCGTATGCGCCCCCGTTGGAACTCCCTCTTCCCAACACCCTCAGAGCCCTTAAAAGGTGCCTGGGCTTCTTTTCATATTACAGCCAATGGGTCTCTAACTATGCAGACAAGGCCCACCCCCTGGTCAAGTCCACCACATTCCCCCTCTCTGTTGAGGCCCGCGCGGCCTTCAGCCGCATGAAAGGGGACATTGCCAAAGCAGCAATGCATGCGGTGGATGAGGCCATTCCCTTCCAAGTAGAGAGTGACGCCTCCGACTTTGCGCTGGCTGCTATCCTCAACCAGGCGAGAAAACCAGTGGCGTTCTTCTCCCATACCCTTCAAGGCCCTGAAATTCGGCACTCCGCAGTGGAGAAAGAGGCCCAGGCCATAGTGGAAGCTATTAGGCACTGGAGGCACTATCTCGCTGGCAAAAGGTTCACCCTGCTAACTGACCAGCGCTCAGTCGCATTCATGTTTAATAACCAACAGCGGGGCAAAATCAAAAGTGATAAAATTCTGAGGTGGAGAATCGAACTCTTCACTCACAACTATGACATCATGTACAGGCCTGGGAAGCTCAATGAGCCCTCCGATGCCCTATCCCGGGGAACGTGCGCCAGCGGGCAGATCGACCGGCTATACACCCTACATGTAGATCTTTGCCACCCAGGGGTCACCTGGCTTTTCCACTTCGTGAAAGCCCGGAACCTGTCTTACTCCCTTGAGGAGATCAGGACGATGACCAGGGACTGCCAAGTCTGCGCAGAGTGCAAACTGCACTTCTACCGACCCGAAAAGGTACCACTCATCAAGGCCACCCGCCCCTTTGAGCAACTGAGTGTTGACTTTAAGGGCCCCCTTCCCTCCACCGACTGCAATGTGTACTTTCTTAACGTTATTGACGAGTACTCGCGGTTCCCCTTCGCCATCCCCTGCCCCGACACCACTACCACGTCAGTTATAAAAGCCCTGCGCAAGCTCTTCACTCTGTTCAGATACCCATGCTATATCCACAGTGACAGAGGGTCCTCGTTTATGAGTGACGAGCTGCGCCAATACCTGCTGGCTAGGGGAATTGCAACTAATAGGACCACGAGCTATAATCCCCGGGGGAATGGACAGGTAGAGAAGGAGAATGCCACGGTGTGGAAAGCCACACTCTTAGCCCTCAGGTCAAAGGGACTGCCGGTCTCCCGCTGGCAGGAGGTCCTTCCCGAGGCACTTCACTCCATCCGCTCCCTGTTATTCACGGCCACCAATGCCACCCCTCATGAGCGGCTCTTTTCTTTTCCCAGGAAGTCGACCACTGGGACCACCCTACCAACTTGGCTGACATCCCCGGGGCCAGTGCTGCTCCGGAAACATGCGAGGAGCAATAAATACTCCCCGGTGGTCGAGAGGTTTCACTTACTTCATGCGAATCCCCAGTATACCGATGTGGTTTTACCTGATGGGCGGGAGGACACAGTCTCCATCCGGGACCTGGCGCCCGCAGGAGCACCAGGCCCCTACCCTGAACACTCCGTAGTGACTATTGACCCCGTACCCACCGATATATGTACCCACGAGACACCGCGCACTCCAAGCCCTACACAGACACCACACGACACTCCCATACTAGGCACGACGCACACGCATGAGGGATTACCGACGCCTAACGTGCTGACACCTCAAGTCAGGCCGGAGCCAGCACAACCGCCGTCGCCGATGCAATCACCACTGGTGCTACGTAGATCACAGCGACGGACTCCACCGCCTGATAGGCTTGACCTGTAAATATACTTGTTTTATATATTGTCAGTCACTTCACCCCGCGGGACTCTTTTTATAAAGAAAGGAGGGGTGAATGTGGTAAACCATATATATATGTTGTGACTGGGTTACCTGTCTGGACACGCCCCTCTGCTGACTGCCCCTGTGGCTCCTCCCACAGACCCCTGAATAAAGGCGATTGGGCCACTGCTTCTCCTCCTCAGTCCAGGGGCAGACACTCAGCATGCTGGAGGTCACATTTTACTGCTAATAAAAGACTTTCAGTACTTACTCTACTTCCAGTCTTTTGGAGTTATTAGTGGTGCATCAGGTATTGATCTACTTTCAGTACTGGGTTGCTGATAACCTTGAAACCACCACAGATCCTGACAAACCCATTCTTCTCGGCTACTGGGATCACTGCTGTTGCCAATGGACTCCTCTCAACCTTGGAAAGAATTCCTTCAGCCTCCCTCCATGCAATCTAGCTCACTGGCTACTTTATCATAGATGGTGTAAGGAACCAGACGGGCTTTGTAAAACTTGGGTGTGGCATTTTTATTTAATACTATTTTATCCTTGATATATCTGAGTTTTCCAATGCCATCCTGGAACACTGCTGTGGCATCATCCAGTATCTTTCTTAATTCGCTTTCACATGGCTTCATTGTGGGGGATGTGGCATGCAAATGGTGGATGGATCCCCAATCAAGTTGTAGTTGTCTCAGCCAATCAGGACCCACAATTCTGGTCCTTGTGTTTTCTACCACATACAAGCTCAATGTGGCTTGTTAGTTGTCGTATTTCACTGTTATGAATGACATACCCACAGGAGTCATCTCTCTCCGCTATAAGTTCTTAGTTGGATAACTGCAGGCTTTAGTTCAGTATCTTTGAAATGGTGTTCAAACTCATTTTAGTGGAGTGACTGAAACAGCCGAGCCAGTGTCCAATTCCAATTTAATTAATTTGCCGTTCACTTCTGGTGTAAGTCATATTGCTTGTCCATTGTTAATTTTCACACTGTAAATCTCACTATACAATCCTGTGTCATTATCAGATTTTTCATCAACAGCTTGCTGATTAGTGCTCTTTTTGAAACTGCATCTTAACAGTTTAGCTTTTTCCCTTTCCTGAGCAGTCCTTTTATTTTTGTCTGCCCAACATGCTCGTTGTAGTTGTCCTATGTCTTTGCATTTTCTGCAAGTTTCGCCTTTAAACCTGCACCAGTCTGGTATATGTGAGTCCCCGCCACATCGGTATCAAAATTTGTTGGTCAAGCCGGTTTCTGATTAGACGTTGCAATTTTATTCACACTCACTTTCATTCCTGACTGTAACTCTAACTGTCTCTGTTTGTAGTTTACATCGACACAGTGATTTCCACTGCTCTTTTGAATGTAAGCACTGCTTCAGTTAGAAGCCATTTTTGAATGCTTTCTTATAAGATTCCACGAACTAAACAATCTCTCAGTGCATCAAGACCATTACCGAATTGACAATGCTCAGACAATCACTTCAATTTAGCCAAGTACGCCGAAATGGAATCCCCTCCCTTTTGAGTCCGCTTATGAAACTTAAATCGTTCTGGTTCTAAGTGTTCCTGAATTACTTTGACAATAATATCAAAGCTCAGTTTTGGTTGTTTAGTTGGAGCAGTTAAACTTCGAAGGAAGCTGTATACCTTTAAATCCAATGCACTTAGCAAAATTGGCACTCACTTCTCATTGGCAATTTAATTTGTTTTAAAATACTGTTCCAATTGTTCAGTATACATGAACCAATCACCCATTGTGTAATCAAACTCGTCAATCTTTCCGATGTAGCCAGCCATTTCTGTCTTTTTTTTAATGATTATTATCACTTTTTATAAACACTGAATTCTTCTGATTGAGGCCTTTTTTAAAAACTCAATTGAAGAATGTTCTTTCTTTGTGAAGAACATGTGCTTTTTGTAACTCAACCATCCCTCACTGTTTTTTTTAGTCTGAATGCCTCGCTGAGCATGAACGGATCAATGGCTGTCTTGGATTCATTTTAAAAATACCTCGTCACCAGTGCTGTTTTGTAACTTCAAAACATTGAATTCATTCAGAGGACACTAGAGTCCAAAATATGAGCATAACTTCGGGTTTACTTTAAGCGAGGTGCATACATATTATGTGGTAGTGTGAAAACATATGCAATTAATGTATTTTTACACATATCCCATAATTAATTATTTAAACAAACAAGAATGCTTAATTAAAATATATATACAAGATTACTCAGATATTATTGAAATATTAAATGCACAACACTTCCCACAGTGTAGTCACTAGATATGTCCCTGATCTCCCACTTCCTGCAGGATGAGAATGCCACTGCCCTAACCCCCATGACCTTTATTCAAAGTCCCTTTCACTGCAAAACAGACAAAACCTCACCTTATCACTACTTACCCCCCTTGCCCTATGCTCACCAGATCTTACACTTTGAGCTCAACAGCTGCTCTCAAAATAGGTGCTGCTTCCACAGCCCCTCATCTTATAACACACCATCACTGATCCCAAGGAGCTGCCAGTCTCACTGGTCATCCAAGCCTTACTCGCTTGCTGTCAACGATCTTGTAAGTGCTACGTGTCTCCCTGGTGCATCTCAACCTTAACACTTTCTGAGCATTACTCTGGAGGATAGAAGCTTCAGATGTCTTGGAGAAGGATGAAGAAGAGGAGGGGAAGACAGATTACTGATTAGGGAGAATGTAACGGTTGTTTTACGGGAGAATATCCTGGAGGAATATCCAATGAGGACATATCAGAATCAGGAATAGTATTAGAGTCAGCATTATTATCACCAACATACTGTATGTCATGAGATTCGTTGGATTGTGGCAGCGGTATTGTGCAAGACATAGAAAATATTCAGAGTTACAATTTGCCTACTGTCACAACAGGTCAACAGAAGGTGCCATTTCATTGGATCTTCACTGAGTCCGGGAACATCTGGACAGTGAAAATGCAAATATTAGGATGCTCTTCATTGACTACAGCTTGGCATTCCCTCAAAACTAATCAATAAGCTCCAAGTCCGAGGCCTCAATACCTCCTTGTGCAACTGGATCCTCAATTTCCCCACTTGCAGATCAGTTTTGATCACTTCCTAGTCAATTCAGACTGGCAACATCTCCTCCACAATCTCCCTCTGCACAGGAGCACCGCAAGGCTGTGTGCTTAGCCCCCTGCTCTACTCACTGTGAGGCTAAGCATAGCTCCAATACCATATTTAATTTTGCTGACGACACCACTGCTGGTAGAATCAAAGTTGGTGATGAATCTCCATTTCTGTAGATGAAAATCTGGCTCCCTGATGCCACAACAAGAATCTCGCACTGAATGTCAGCAAGATCAAGGAAACGATTATTAACTTCAGGAGGAGGAAATTGGAGGTCCATGACCCAGGGTAAAGACTGCCTCAGAGTAGAGGTACGTCCATTTAGAACAGAGATGAAGAAGAATTTCTTTAGCCAAAGGGTGGTGAATCTGTGGAATTCATTACCTTGGACAGGTGTGGAGGCCAAGTCATTGAGTGTATGTAAAGCAGAATATGATAGTTCCTTGATTAGTCGGGGCCCCAAAGGTTACAGGGAGAAGGCAGGAGAACGGGATTCAGAAGGATAATACATCAGCCATGATGGGCTGAGTGGCCTAATTCTGTTCCTGTGTCATATCATTTAACTCTGGAGCAATAGGTTAGACAAAGGTTAAGGGATAATCTTTGTGTGTTTCCAGCCGATGTGGTTAAGGTTGTAAGTGAATACTTTTCACTTGTACTCCCCAAGACGAACATTGAAGGTGTGAATTCAGGGAGGCTACATGCAGGTACAGGTATCTGGAGCAGGTCATATTAAGAAGAAGGAGATGTTATACACTGACCAATAGACTGCAATCAGTAAGGACAGGCAACAACACCTCTATCATGAATATTTTGAACACGGGTACTCCACAAAACTGGATCCTCCACCTCCGATACCACCCCCTGTACACTCATGACTGTGGCCGGATTCTGCTCTAACTCCATCTAAAGTTTGCAGATGACACCACCATAGTGGGCTGTATCTCAGATAATGAAGAGTTGGAGTACAGGAAAGAGAATAGGTGCTTAGTAGTAACAAGTTATCATTACAACAATCTTTCCCTGAATGTCAAGAAAATAAACGAACTTCAGCGAGGGAGGTAGCGTGCATGGTCCTGTTTACATCAATGGTGGAGAGGTCGAGAGGTTTGAGAACTTTAAATTCCTTGGAATGAATATCGCAAGCAGACTGTACTGGTCCAGTCACATAGATGCCGTAGTCTAGCTCACCAACATCTCTGCTTCCTCAGGGGGATAAAGAAATTTGGCATGTCCCTATGAACACTTACCGATTTTTATTGATGCTCCTTAGATAGCGTCCTATCTGGATGCATTACAGCTTAGTATGGCATCTGCTCTGCCCATGATCGCAACAAACTCCAGAGGGTTGTGGACACAGCTCAGCACACCACCAAAACCAGCCTCTTCTCAATGGACAGTCTACACTTCTCACTGCCTCAGCAAAGTAGCCAGCATAATCAAACACCCCACCCACTCTGGAATCTCTTCCACCAGACAGAAATACAAAAGCCTGAAAACACAAACCACCAAATGCAGGGATGACTTCCACATCACCGTTATAAGAGTATCGAATTGTTCCCTCGGACGATAAGATAGACTCTTGACCTCACAATATGGTTCATAATTATCTTGCAAGCACGAGGAATTCTGCAGATGCTGGAAATTCGAGCAACACACACCAAAGTCGCTGGTGAACGCAGCAGGGCAGGCAGCATCTCTAGGAAGAGGTACAGTCAACGTTTCGGGCTGAGACCCTTCATCAGGACTAACTGAAGGAAGAGCTAGTAAGAGATTTGAAAGTGGGAGGGGGAGGGGGAGATCCAAAATGATAGGAGAAGACAGGAGGGGGAGGGATGGAGCCAAGAGCTGGACAGGTGATTGGCAAAAGGGATATGAGAGGATCATGGGACAGGGGGCCCAGGGAGAAGGAAAGTGGGGGGGATCCCAGAGGATGGGCAAGGGGTATAGTCAGAGGGACAGAGGGAGAAAAAGGAGAGAGAGAGAAAGAATGTGTGTATATAAATAAATAACGGATGGGGTACGAGGGGGAGGTGGGGCATTAGCGGAAGTTTGAGAAGTCAATGTTCATGCCATCAGGTTGGAGGCTACCCAGACGGAATATAAGGTGTCAGAGGGACAGGGGGAAAAAAGGAGAGAGAGAGAGGGGTATGAGGGGAAGGTGGGGCATTAGCAGAAGTTTGAGAAGTCAATGTTCATGCCGACAGGTTGGAGGGTACCCAGACAGAATATAAGGTGTTGTTCCTCCAACCTGAGTGTGGCTTCATCTTTACAGTAGAGGAGGCCGTGGATAGACATGTCAGAATGGGAATGGGACGTGGAATTAAAATGTGTGGCCACTGGGAGATCCTGCTTTCTCTGACAGACAGAGCGTAGGTGTTCAGCGAAACGATCTTATCTTATCACATATTATTCTCCGTAACTTCCGCCACCTCCAACGGGATCCCACCACTAAGCACATCTTTCCCTCCCCCCCCCCCGCTTTCCACAGAGATTGCTCCCTACGCAACTCCCTTGTCCATTCGTCCCCTCCATCCCTCCCTACCGATCTCGCTCCTGGCACTTATCCTTGTAAGCGGAACAAGTGCTACACATGCCCTTACACTTCCTCCCTCACCACCATTCAGGGCCCCAGACAGTCCTTCCAGGTGAGGCAACTCTTCACCTGTAAGTCGGCTGGGGTGATATTCTGCGTCCGGTGCTCCCGATGTGGCCTTCTATATATTGGTGAGACCCGACGCAGACTGGGAGATCATTTTGCTGAACACCTACACTCTGTCCGCCAGAGAAAGCAGGATCTCCCAGTGGCCACACATTTTAATTCCACATCCCATTCCCATTCTGACATGTCTATCCACGGCCTCCTCTACTGTAAAGATGAAGCCACACTCAGGTTGGAGGAACAACACCTTATATTCTGTCTGGGTACCCTCCAACCTGTCGGCATGAACATTGACTTCTCAAACTTCTGCTAATGCCCCACCTTCCCCTCATACCCCTCTCTCTCTCCTTTTTTCTCCCTCTGTCCCTCTCACTATACCCCTTGCCCATCCTCTGGGTTTCCCCTCCCCTCCCCCTTTTCTTTCTCCCTGGGCCTCCTGTCCCATGATCCTCTCATATCCCCTTTTGCCAATCACCTGTCTAGCTCTTGGCTCCATCCCTCCCCCTCCTGTCTTCTCCTATCATTTTGGATCTCCCCCTCCCCCTCCCACTTTAAATCTCTTACTAGCTCTTCTTTCAGTTAGTCCTGACGAAGGGTCTCGGCCCGAAACATCGACTGTACCTCTTCCTAGAGATGCTGCCTGGCCTGCTGTGTTCACCAGCAACTTTGATGTGTGTCATTATTATCTTGTACCTTATTGTTTATCTGCACTGCACTTTCTCTGTAGCTGTTACACTTCATTCTAGTATGTGTTGTTGATTTATCTTGTACTACCTCAACACACCGTTGTGATGAATTGATCTGTATGGATAATATCCAAGGCAAGTTCTCACTGTTCCTCAATAATGAACCAATTCCAATGACGTGAGACACATAAGTGGGCCGGATGAGATCTATTCCAAGTTACTCTGGGAAGCAAGAGAGAAGATATCTTGGGCTCTGAAGGAGATTTTTGCAGAAGACTGGAGAATAGCTAATGTTGTCCATTTTTTCAGGAAGGAAGCAGGGATAAGCCAGGTAATGAAAGGCCAGTGAGCCTTGAGTCACTGGTAGGGAAATTATTGGAGAAAACTCTAAGGGATAGGATTTATAATCATTTGGAAAGGCAGAGACTGTTCAGGAACAGGCACGTGGTTTTGTGTAGGGGAAACGTTATAATCATAGAGCATTACGGCACAGCTAGGGGCTCTTCAGCCTAAGCAATTTCTTCGATCGTGGGCAGAGCAGATGCCATACAATGCCAACTATGGTGTCCACCTAGCCAGTCCCACTTTCCTGCATTCGATCCATAGCCCTCTAAGCCCCACTCCTCTATGCATCTATCTAAGTGCTTCTAAATTAAACTATTTAACTAGCCTTAATCACTCTCTCTGGTAACTCATTCCATGTACTCACCGCACTCTGCAGGGAAAAAAGTGGCTCTCAGGTCCTTTTAAATCTTTTCCTTCTCACCCAGAACCTACGCCACTATTTTTGCACTCCCCTATCCTGGGGAAAAGACTTGTGTCATCCATCTTAACTATGCTCTTCACATCTACTTACTAGAGTTTTAAACACAGCTTTTAGTGTCACTAATTTGACCGAGCTTTTTTTGGGGGGCAGTAAAAGAAGAGATTGCAAGAGGTGGGGAGGTAGGCCTGTTTATGTGGACTTCAGTAAGGTATTTGAAAAGGTCCTGGGTGGTATATTAATCCAGAAGGTTAAGGTACACAGCAAACAATGTGAACAGGCTGACTAGTATTTTACGTCAGTCTTCAATGTAGAAGACACTAGCAGCATGCCCACAATTCAAGGGTGTCAGCAGGCAAAAAGTGAGTATAATTACTATTACTAAGGAGAATGTACTTGGGAAGTTGAAAGGTCTGAAGGTAGATAAGTCACTTGGACGAGGTGGACTACACCCCAGGGTTCTGAAAGACATAGCTGAAGAGGTTGTGTAGGCATTAGTAAAGATCTTTAAAGAATCACTAAATTCTGGAATAGTTCCAGAGACTGGAAAATTGCAAATGTCACTCACTCTCAAAAAAAAGGCAGAAGAAAGGAAATTATGTCAATTAGCCAGACTTCAGTGGTTGGGAAGATGTTGTAATCCATTATTAAGGAAGAGGTTTTGGGGTACTTGGAGGCACATGATAAAGTAGGCCAAGGTCACCATGGTTTCCTTAAGGGGGAATCCTACCTGACAAATCTGTTGGAATTCTTTGAGGAAATTACAAGCAGGATAGACAAAGGAGAGTCAGTAGATGTTACTAACTTAGATTTTCAGAAGACCTTTGATAGCTGCCACACATGAGGCCACTAAACAAGGTATAGTAGCATCTCCTACCACCAAATATATCTTTACCTCCACCACTCTCTCTTCTCTCCGTAGGGATCGCTCCCTCCATAATTCCCTTGTCCATTCTGCCCTCCCCACTAATCTTCCTCTCAGCACCTATCCCTCCAAGCGGCCAAAGTGCTACACCTGCCCATTCACCTCCTCCCTCGCCTCCATTCAGGGCTCCAAGTGGTCCTTAAAGGTAAGGCAGCATTTCACATGCTAATCTGCTTAGGTCATCTATTGTGTCCAGTGCTCCTGATGCAGTCTCCTCTACATTGGTAAGACAGGTCATAAATTGGGTTGAGCATCTCCACTCCATCCACCTAAAGTGGAACTTCCTGGTGGCCAAACATTTTAATTCAGGCTCCCATTCCTGTTCTAACATGTCGGTTCATGGCCTCCTCTTGTGTGAAGATGAGGCCTTCCTCTGGGTAGAGGAACAACACCTCCAATCTGGGAACAATTCCACCAATCTGGTGTGCCACAGGGATTGGTGCTGTGTCCACTGCCATCATTTATATTAGCGATTTGGATAACAATGGTATTAACATGATTAATGGATGGTGAAGGTCATCTAAGAATACAGCAGGATCTCAATAAGTTGAGGAGGCGCAGGCCAAGGGGTGACAGAAAGAAATTAACTCATCGTTTCATTTTCAAACAAGAGAAAATGCTGGAAATCCGAGCAACATTCAAAAAATGCTGGAGGAACTCAGGAGGCCAGGCAGCATTTAGGAGAAAAGTACAGTCAAAGTTTCAGGCTGAAACGTCAACTGTACTCTTCAAAGGTTCAAAAGTATAATTTAATGTCAAAGAAATGTATATAATGTACATCCTAAAATGCTTTATCTTCGCAGACATCCACAAAAACAGAGAAGTGCCCCAAAGAATGAACAACAGTTAAGCATGAGAACCCCAAAGTCCTCCCCAACCTCCCCCCCTACACATAAGGGGTAGCAAGCAATGATTCCCCCATCCCTCCAGCAAAAAAAAAGCATACTTACTACCGAGCACAAGTGTGAGCTAAGTGATAGCAGACACAGACCTTGCAGTTACCCCAAAGACTTTTGCAGTTCATCTGGCATTCGACAAACCACAGGTCCTCTCTCTCCCTAATAAGGGGGAGGGAGGTGTCCCCCATTTTCACAGCGAGCTGGGAAACATTAACAACAATTCACTGGCTTACGATGTTAAGAAGTCTGTTTCATTGCTTTTTACCAGCTCTGTGCCTGAAGATTGTAAAGATCTCGGTTCTTCGGGCCCACAACGAAAGATTTTCTGGCCTCCCCGACGACACGAGTCTCCTGCCATGACACTGACCCTCGATCCGCCTGTCTCCAGAGCCCTGAGTTCTTAGGCTTTTGAATTCAAGCTGGATTCTCAGGCCAAACCCTTGGCATGCCGAACCACAACGGCCGGTCCTGAAGCCCCGAGAATGGGTCCCGTTCCCGTAAAGAACCAAAGTCTGCATGTAACTTCAGGTCAGGGTCTTCAAACGAAACCTGAAAGGGAAAAATAAAGATATTAAAGATGGAAATTGTAGTAACTTCTACTTTGAAAAAGGCACACTCGACAACTTCAGGCCCAAGAAACAACTTTATGTCGAACTTCAAAACCGTTATGTATATACAGAGGCTTTCACAACCCATACGGCAAGGCAGGCACACTATATACAAAGCCCACCGGAAGTAAAAAAAAGCGGAAGTAGAAACCCCCCATTATCCTAATTAGTATTAACTTACTTTTAATAATGCTCACATTACAACACTTCTCCCACTTTAAAATCCAACATTCCCCAAATGTAAAAACTAGGAAATAAAACAGTGGTGTTATTAACTTGCGTACCTTATACTACTATCTCACAACAGTTTATCAGTACAAAACATTTGGGAAATGTGACAGATTCAACATTCAATCTAACAACAACAAAAAAAGAACTGTCCCGTCAAAGATTCAGTCTGTCAGGAGGTTTACGAGTGCACTGTGATCTGCGCACTACCCCCAGTGACCCAGCAGGCACCGCTGCTGAGGGTGTTTTGGGTGGATCTGGTTTTGGGGGCATGAGAGGGGTCTGTGTGTCTGCGTGAGAATGTCCATCCTCCTCAGGGGACCCCGACCCCTCTGCTAGCGTCTCGCCCTCTGGCAAAGTCACTGATAGACATGCTTCCACCGTAGTCTGTCTCACAAATGGAAACTCCATGGAGCTGCCTGCCTCTGAGCCGGTATCATGACGCAGGTGCACATGGTCCTGATGTCTGCGGAAAACATGCCCATCAGTCAGCTTAACAACATAGGAGACAGGACCGCTCTGCTTTAGAATATCCCCAGGCAGCCACTGCTGATTGTTCCTCACATGGACATTGTCATCCGGTTTTAACTGCCTCTCTCGTGCATGTTGATCATGTCCCTCCTTCTGCTTTTCCTGCTTTCTCTCCACTTTTGCCTTCATGTCCGGACGCAGCAGGTCCAATCTTGACTTGGGCCTACGCCCCATCAGCATCTCTGCTGGAGTGCAGGCAGTCGTAGTCTGTGGCGTAAGGTGGCATTTAAACAGGAAACGTGAAAGCCGCATACTAAGAGAGTCCCCTGTCATCCACTTCAGGCCTTCCTTCACTGTCTGAACAGCCCGCTCAGACAAACCATTGGAGGCTGGGTGGAAAGGGGCTGTCCAAATGTGATGAATGCCATTCTGCTGCATGAACTCACTGAACAGCTCACTGGTGAACGTCGGGCCATTATCAGTGACCAGAGTGTCAGGCAACCTGTGGACGGCAAACACTTGCCTGAGTTTGTGTATGGTTGAGCGGGCTGTGATGTTGCTCATGATGTGAGCTTCGATCCATTTAGAATGTGCATCTACCATGACAAGAAACATCTGCCCCATAAAAAGGCCAGCAAAGTCCAAATGTAGCCTAGACCAGGGGTGGTCTGGCCACTCCCATGGATGCAAAGGAGCTGGTGGTGGCATATTCTGATTAGTCTGACATTGTGTGCATGATTTTACCTTGTTCTCCAGATCCTGATCCATTCTTGGCCACCAAACGTAGGATCTTGCAAGGCTTTTCATTCGAGACTCCTGGGTGAGTCTCATGAATTTCCTCCACAATCGGTGAACGGCCAGGGGGAGGCACGATGACCCTCGCTCCCCAGAAAATGCAGCCATCCTGCAGACTGAGTTCTGTCTTGCGTTTGGTATAAAGCCTCAGTTCCTCTCCTTCCACGACTCTGGGCCAACCTTGTAAAGGAAAAGTCTTGACTTGGGACAGGACTGGGTCCCTCTCTGTCCACTGCTTGATCTGGGTCGCCTTTACAGGTGTTTCTGACAGCCTCTCCAATAAAAACACAGTCTCTGGAGGCACATATGTAGTAACAGGTATCTCAGGTAAAGGTAGTCGACTCAGCGCATCAGCATTTGCATTATTCCCACCCGCTCTGTACACTATCGTGTACTGGTAGGCTCACAATGTAAGAGCCTAACGCTGTATCCTGGCTGAGGCTAGCGGTGGGATGTATCTAGTCTCACTGAACAGGCCCATCAGTGGTTTATGGTCTGTATAAATTGTAAATATGTGTCCATAAAGGTGCTGATGAAAACGTTTGACAGAAAAACAATGGCCAGAACTTCTTTGTCTAGCTGTGAATATCCCTTCTCTGCAGCTGTCAGGGTACGTGAAGCAAAACCAATAGGCTTCTTTGAACGGTCCTCCATTACATCTGAGAGAACTGCCCCGACTCCATAGGGCGAGGCATCACATGCAAGGGTGATCTCCTTGTCTGGGTCATAGTGAACAAGCAGCTTCGCTGAGTGGAGGAGTTCTTTCACTTCCTTGAAAGCTTTATCCTACTCTTCACCCCACTGCCACTTAGTGTCATTGTGAAGCAGCTTATACAGTGGGGTCAAAACCCTTGAGAGGTCAGGAAGAAACTTGCCATAATAATTCACCATGCCCAAAAATGACCTGAATTCAGTGACGCTCTTGGGTCTTGGGGCCTCCTTAATAGCTCTCACTTTGTCCTCCACAGGGCAAAGCCCCTCAGCTGTGATCTTGTGTCCCAGGTAAGTCACACTCGATGCCAGGAACACACATTTTCCGCGTTACAACCGCAGCCCTGCAACTGAGAGCCTCTTCAGCACCTGTTCTAAATTAGCCAGATGCTCCACCTCTGTAACCCCCGGATCAAAATATCGTCAAGGTACACTGCTACGTGCAGAATCCCCTGCAGCAAAATGTCCATTGTCATTTGGAAAATGGCAGGGCTGGATGCCACTCCAAACACCAGGCGATTGTACTTGAATAATCCCTTGTGTGTATTAATTGTGACGTACTCCTTTGAATCCTCGTCGAGCGGCAGCTGTTGGTAGGCGTGGCTCATGTCCAGCTTTGTGAACAGCTTACCCCCTGACAGGGTCGCAAACAGGTCATCCACCCGTGGCAATGGGTACTCCTCCAGCCTAGAGACCTGATTCACCGTAAGCTTATAATCCCCACGTATCCTCACCGTTTTGTCTGCCTTCAAAACTGGAACAATGGGAGCTGCCCACCTTGAAAACTGGATGGGCTCAATAATGCCCAGCCTCTGTAAATGTTCCAGCTCCTCCTCGACTTTGCCTTTCATGGCATAGGGCACCGACCTGGGCTTAAAAAACGTGGTGTAGCCTCAGGGTTGACATGGAGTTTCACTGTCACACCCTTCAGTGTTCCCAGCTCGTCCCTGAAAACGTCACTGTATCACTGCAGAATGCCCTCCGTCGCGTGTGCATACTTAATTTCATGCCAGTTTAGCCGGATTTTGTGAAGCCAATCGTGATCCAAAAGACTGGGCCCCCTGCCCTTAGCTATCACTAGCCTGGCTTCAGCCTTCTGATCCCCGGCTGAAATGTCCACATATAACACCCCTAAATGAGGTGTGGGCTGCCCCGTATAGGTCCTAAGTTGGAGCTTTGACGGTCTAATGGGAGGCAGGTTGGAGCCCCATGTCCTCCTGTAGGTCTCCTCGCTAATGACCGATGCAGTAGCCCCTGAATCAACCTCAAACTTAATGTCCTTTCCCCTGACAGTGACTGTGGCATAATATGGTTCAGGTGGTTCCTCATCTGTTTCCACTCCAAACATGTTGTAGGCACACGCTGCCTCTCCATCTGCTTCTTCTAGATGGTGTGTGGCTGCCTGAACCTGTTGAGCTTTCCCCTGCCCAGGCTTAATCTTACCCTTTGAACTTCTGCACTTTTTAGCTAAGTGTCCCTTTTTGCTACAAGCATGGCAGACAGTGTCTTTGAATTTGCAATCATTTGCATAGTGCGTCCCTCCACATCGGAAACATTCCACCCGCTTTGCCTGTTTACCAGTCTCCCTCCTGACTTGGTGCACTGCCGCCGACTGCGAACCCCCATGTCCTTTCTGCGTATCCTTGACATTATTAGGAACCACCTCCATGCCTTGGGCAATCTCCAAGGCTTTCTTTAAAGTCAACGGTGGGGTTTCCCCTAACAGGTGGCGTTGTATATCGTCAGTATTAATGCCGCATACCAATCTATCACGGAGCATATCTTCCAACACCGCTCCGAAATCACAATGCTCCGACAGCTGCCGAACCTCGGCCACAAAATTGGCCACCGACTGACCTGGCTTCCTGAGGCGGCTGTGAAACCTACACCGTTGGACTATCACAGAAGGTTTCGGATTGTAGTGGTTCCCCACGAGCTTGACCAGTTCGTCATATGGAATGTCCCCCGGTTTCCATGGTGCGGCTAAATTCCTTATTAGCCTGTAAGTCTTTGCCCCACACGCACTCAGGAGAATAGAGCGCTTCTTAGCCTCTTCAGTAATTCCACTAGCACAGAAAAAGTGACCCAACCTTTCCTCATACTCCAGCCAGTCCTCCGTTACTTCCATAGATTCAACGATAGTCCCAAACGTAGCCATCTGAACGCGAGGCCCCTTATCAGCGCTGCTGCTCCCATTCAAAATGTGCCGACACGTCCACAAAACCAGTTTACCTCATCGCCAAAAACATGTGGTAACTTCTACTTGGAAAAAGGCACACTCGACAGCTTCATGCCCAAGAAACAACTTTATGTCGAACTTCAAAACGGTTATGTATATACAGAGGCTTTCACAACCCGTATGGCATGGCAGGAACACTATATACAAAGCCCACCGGAAGTAAAAAAGAGCGGAAATAGAAACCCCCCATTATCCTAATTAGTATTAACTTACTTTTAGTAATGCTCACATTACAACAGAAATAGAGCTGTTTCCAAAGATGTAAGCAAAGGAGTTGCCGCTTAGCACCATCTTTACTCTGCCTCCAACTCCAAATTTTCCTAACTGTTTCATTTTTATCAGTTAAACCAGGGCATAACTTGCACAATAAATAATAAGGCCGTGGCAAGTGTTGCGGAACAAACAACCTTAAGGATACAGATACATAATTCCTTGGCAGTGGCAACATAAGGCCATGAGACCATGAGGTATAGAAATAGAATTAGGCCATTTGGCCTATCAAGTCTGTTCCACCATTTCATCATGGCTGATGCATTTTTCCTCTCACCCCCAATCTTCGGCCTTCCCCACTCCCCCCACCCATATCCCTTCCTGCCCTGACCAATCAAGAATCTATCAACCTCTGCCTTAAATATACATAAAGACAGCCTCCACAGCTGCCTGTGGCAACATATTCCACAGATTCACCACTCTCTGTCTTAAGAGATTCCTCCTCATCTCCATTTCTAAAAGGATGCCCCTCTTTCCTGAGGGTGTGTTCTGTTGTCTTAGATTCTTTCACCATAGGAAGCATTCTTTCCATATCCACTCTTTCAAGACCTTTCACCATTTGATAGGTATCAATGAGGTCACCCCTGATTCTTCCGAATTCTCGTGAATATAGGCCAGGTGTGTTGGCGCGTGGCCAAGTGGTTAAGGCGTTGGTCTAGTGATCTGAAGGTCGATAGTTCAAGCCTCAGCTGAGGCAGCATGTGTGTCCTTGAGCAAGGCACATAACCACACATTGCCCTGTGACGACACCGGTGCCAAGCTATATGGGTTCTAATGCCCTTCCCTTGGACAACATCGGTGGCGTGGAGAGAGGAGACATGCAGCATGGGCTGGTCTTCCATACAACCTTGCTCAGGCCTGCGTCCTGGAAACCTTCCAAGGTGCAAATCCACGGTCTCGCGAGACTAACAGATGTCTATTAATAGGCCAGGCCATCAAATGCTCTTCAAACATGCCTGTAAACAGAGGGATCTTGGGGTTCAAGTCTGGAGCTCACAGAAAGTGGCTGCACAGGTTGATAGGGTGGTTAGGAAGGCCTACTGCATGTGTGCCTTCTTTACTCCCAGCATTGAGTTCAGGAGTTCAGTGCTAAACAGGGTGGTGAAGAAAACGTTCGGCATGCTTATCATCATTGGTCAGGGCACCAAGTACAGGACATTTGGACAGCACTTTCTTTATATAGAGGAACAGCACGGTAGCATGCCCTTCTGGCCCAATGTTCTGTAGATTTGCTAAGCATGCCCACAGACAAAGAATCTCTGGGTGTATCCGGTATGTACTCCGATAATAAATTTTACTTTGAACTTTGAGACCACGCTGTCCAATTACACCCATGTGACCAATTAACCTAGTACTAGTAACAGGAACATCGTTGGAATCTGGTAGGAAACCATAGCACCCGGAGGAAACTTAAACAGTCATGGGAAAGGAAAAGCTTCTTTCAGACAGTAAAAGAATTAAACTCGGGTCACTGGTGCTGTGATAGTGCTACGTTAAACGCTGTGCTATTACCACGCCACACCACGGCTGTGTGAGACTGCACTTGGATCATGTTGCCGCTGTACAAGTACTTGGTGAAATTGCAACTGCAGTACGCAGCTCTCGCTCAGCTATAGGAAAGACGTCATAAAGCGGAAAAAGGATGTATAAGAGATTCATAAGATAGATTGTGATTTTTTTGGGGGTTTGGGGGAATGACCTCATAGACGTGTATGAAATCATGAGGGGAGGAAACAAAGTGAATGATAGCAGTCTTTATCCCCGAGATGGGATTCTACAACAAGAGGAAAAAGACTTGTGCTGAGAGGAATAATTTTTTTTTCCAAGTTCACGTTTAATTGTCATTCAACCATACATAGGAATTCAGCCAAATGAACCAGTGTTCCTCTGTGGAAAACACAGTCACACACAACACACAGAGGAATGAATGCCAGAGGAAGTGGTAGAAGCAGCTACTGTTACAATGATTAAAAGATATTTCTACAGGGTCAAACGAAAGGTGGTGTATATCATCCCCTCAAAACTAATCAATAAGCTTCAAGACCTCGGTTTCAATATCTCCTCGTGCAATTGGATCCTCGATTTCCTCACTTGCAGACATCAGTCAGTTTGGATTGGCAGCATCTCCTCCACAAGGCTATGTGCTCAGCCCCCTGCTCTACTCACTTCACGTTTACGACTGTGTGGCTATACACAGCTCCAATGCCTTGTTCATGTTTGCTGACAACATCACTGTCGTGGGCCGAATCAAAGATGGTGATGAATCAGCAGATAGGAGGGAGAATGAAAATCTAGCTGAGTGGTGCCACAACAATAACCTCCCACTCAATGGCAGCAAGACCAAGGAGCTGATTATTGACTTCAGGAGGAGGAATCTGGACGTCCATGAGCCAGGGGGTCAGAGGTGGAGAGAGTGAAAAACTTGAAATTCCTCGGTGTTATCTTTTCAGAGGGTTTGCCCTGGATTCCACACACAAGTGCCATTATAAAGGTAACACAACAGTAACTCCACTTCCTTAGAAGCTTGCGAAGACTCAGCATGTCATCTAAAACGTTGACAGACTTCTATAGATGTGTGGTGGTTTCATCACTGTGTAGTATGGCGACACCAATGCCTTTGAATGGAAAATACCACAAAAACTGGTGGATACGACACAGTCCATTATGGGTAAAACCCTCCCCACCATTGAATATACCTACATGAAGCGTTGTTCAATAAGGCAGCATCCATCATCAGTGACCTCCACTACCAGGATATGTTCTCCTCTCACTGCTGCCATGAGGAAGGGAGGTAGCCTCAGGAACCACACCACCAGGAACAGTTATTACCCCTCAACCATAAGGCCCTTGAACCAGAGAAGACAACTTCACTCGCACAATCACCGGACTGCATAGGCCCATTTTCAATGCTGCTCTTGCTATTTATTGCTTATTTATTTTTTTTATTATTTTGTTCTTTTCTCTCTTTTTCTATTTGTGCAATTTGTTGTTCTTTTGCAAATTGGTGTTTGTCTTGTTGGGTGTGGCCTTTCATTAATTCTGTTGTGTTTATTTGTTTTATTGTGAGTGCCCACAGGGGGGTTGTGTATGGTGTCTATATACACATACACCAGACACACACACACATATTATATATACACACACTCTTCTAATCAATTTTCTTTGAACTTTGAACATGAATAGAGAAGATTTACATGGAAATAGGCCAAATACATGCAGGGCAATGGGACTAGCTCAGACAGACATTTTGGTTGGCATGGGTGAAGGGCCTTTTTTGGTGCTGTATCGCTCTATAACTCCATGACAAATCATTGCTACCTGGAAAGTGCTGCCAGAGGAGGCGGTGAAGATGGGAACAGCCACAAGATTTGAGAGGCATCCGTACAGGTACTAGAATGAGTAAGGCATAGAAAGATATAAAATTAATTCAGGTAGTGAAATAAGTACAGACATTTGATGAAGACACAGAGGGCTAAATGACCTGTTTTTATGTTGTATTAAATTTACTATTTCAATAAGGAATGATTAAAAGTCAGTGCTTACTTAAGAATTCCTGTTGTTACAGTCCACAAACCAAGCCAGAAACCTTGGTGTTGTGATGGACTTCAACTTAAATTTTAACTGCCACATTAAGGTAATTAAAAAGACAGTCTACTACCATCTTAAAAATTTAGCAAGAGTTAAATGGCTTGTGTCTCAGCAAGATCTAGAAAAACTCCTCTATGCATTTATTTTTAGTAGGCTTGACAACTGTAATTTTAACGCAAACAACAGGAATTCTGCAGATGCTGGAAATTCAAGCAACATACATCAAAGTTGCTGGTGAACGCAGCAGGCCAAGCAGCATCTATAGGAAGAGGCGCAGTCGACGTTTCAGGCCGAGACCCTTCGTCAGGACTAACTGAAGGAAGAGTGAGTAAGGGATTTGAAAGCTGGAGGGGGAGGGGGAGATGCAAAATGATAGGAGAAGACAGGAGGGGGAGGGATAGAGCCGAGAGCTGGACAGGTGATAGGCAGAAGGGGATACGAGAGGATCATGGGACAGGAGGTCCGGGAAGAAAGACAAGGGGGGGGGGGTGACCCAGAGGATGGGCAAGAGGTATATTCAGAGAGACAGAGGGAGAAAAAGGAGAGTGAGAGAAAGAATGTGTGCATAAAAATGAGTAACAGATGGGGTACGAGGGGGAGGTGGGGCCTTAGCAGAAGTTAGAGAAGTCGATGTTCATGCCATCAGGTTGGAGGCTACCCAGACGGAATATAAGGTGTTGTTCCTCCAACCTGAGTGTGGCTTCATCTTTACAGTAGAGGAGGCCGTGGATAGACATGTCAGAATGGGGATGGGATGTGGAATTAAGTGGCCTTTTATATATTGGTGAGACCCAACGCAGACTGGGAGACCGCTTTGCTGAACATCTACGCTCTGTCCGCCAGAGAAAGCAGGATCTCCCAGTGGCCACACATTTTAATTCCACATCCCATTCCCATTCTGACATGTCTATCCATGGCCTCCTCTACTGTAAAGATGAAGCCACACTCAGGTTGGAGGAACAACACCTTATATTCCGTCTGGGTAGCCTCCAACCTGATGGCATGAACATCGACTTCTCTAACTTTCGCTAAGGCCCCACCTCCCCCTCGTACCCCATCTGTTACTCATTTTTATGCACACATTCTTTCTCTCACTCTCCTTTTTCTCCCTCTGTCTCTCTGAATATACCTCTTGCCCATCCTCTGGGTCACCCCCCCCCCTTGTCTTTCTTCCCGGACCTCCTGTCCCATGATCCTCTCGTATCCCCTTCTGCCTATCACCTGTCCAGCTCTCGGCTCTATCCCTCCCCCTCCTGTCTTCTCCTATCATTTTTCATCTCCCCCTCCCCCTCCAGCTTTCAAATCCCTTACTCACTCTTCCTTCAGTTAGTCCTGACGAAGGGTCTCGGCCTGAAACGTCGACTGCGCCTCTTCCTATAGATGCTGCTTGGCCTGCTGCGTTCACCAGCAACTTTGATGTATGTTGCTTGACAACTGTAATGGTGTTTTCACAGGTCTCTGTAAAAAAAATCCCTCAGACAGCTGCAGCTCACTCAGAACGCTGCTGCTAAGTCCTCACTGAGACCAAGAAAGTAGAACATATCACCCCAGTTCTCAGATCACTACACTGCTTCCTGGCCATCAGAGGATTGGCTTTAATATATTACTACTGGTTTATAAAGCACTGAATGGTCTAGGGCCAAAGTACATCTCCAATCTCTTGCTGCATCGTGAAACTTCCTGAGCTCTCAGGTCATCTAGCGTGGGTCTGCTTACTGTTCCCGGGGTCAAAACCAAACATGGTGAAGCAGTTTTTAGTGACTCTGCTCCACATACCCGGAATAACCTTCCAGAGGAGCTGAAGTCTGTCCCAACTTTAAGCTCTTTTAAATCAAGGCTTCAAACTCTTCTTTTCGTTGTAGCTTTTAATTAGAATTTCCGGCACTGTAACTTCTATTTATTGTATCTATTTTATTCTCTTATATATTGTCCGAAATTTGATGTTTGATTTTTATATCTTGTTCTATGTAAAGCGCTTTGAACTGTCTTGTGATCGAAAAGTGTTATGCAAATAAACTTGCCTTACCTTGCCTTGCCTTAATAGACAGGATACAATGACAATGCGACATGGAAAAAGAATTAATCACCTACCTGTCACACTGTTGTCTACATTGTCAATAAACAGCTGCAACTGATTTTATAGACATAATTGGTGCAGACTATCCTCCAATCTTTGAGGGGAATCAGCTCGAAGATGTTGTTGCAATTTCTATTCTACCTGCTCTTTAAAAACACTTATTTTGAAGTGGATTGATTCTGACCACGAAATCCACAGGTTTGTCCTCGTGTTATCCATATTGTTTGTCAGAAAAACAACTGCGGTAGTAAATCATTGACTTTTTAATAGAGAAATTGATCAACGTATTTTAAGTAGGGATAATACAGAGAATGAGTGTTCAGACTGGCATTGTGTTCACTACAGAATAATTTCAATCCTTGGTCTAGAATCAAATGGAAATAAAACTCTAATAATTAAATAAATAAAGGTATCCGTTAATCTTGCGAGACCATGGATCTGCACCTGGAAATTCTTCACTCTCCAGGGTACAGGCCTGGGCAAGGTTGTATGGAAGACCAGCAGTTGCCCATGCAGCAAGTCTCCCCTCTCCACGACGCCGATGTTGTCCAAGGGTAGGGCACTAGGGCCGATACAGCTTGGCACCAGTGTCGTCACAGAGCACTGCGTGGTTAAGTGCCTTGCTCAAGGACACAACATGTTCCCTCGGCTGGGGCTCGAGCCGAGCCAACGCCTTAACCACTTGGCCATGTGCCAACTCTAAAAATTGCAGCACAACTTAATCAACTGATATCTCCTCTCCTCCATAGTCATGTAATTTTGGCTCCTGACAAGACTTTGTGGCTCTTGGTAGGTACCAACAATACCCACCAATGCTCTTTACATTTTATTTTCTTTGTCTCATTTGTGCGAGCATATCAAATAAAACGTGGGCTCAGATTCCAAATTTAACTGATCCTATTTATTTTCTGAAATTGGTGTGTGCATCACCACATAAACCAATATCCACTGAATCCCAGAAAACAACTCAATGTGCAAAATGAAATCATATCTTCAACTACACTTTTCTTTCCCAAGCAACAGTCTACAGGATATCGTTTTGCAGCAATAAATTTTGTCTCCACCTCTTCCAAAAGTATCTTTTTTTTTACCCTGCTCTTACTAGTGACTCAAGATTACAATCCAGATTGCCTATTTTAACTATTATTCAGTTACATTCAAATGTTACATTTAAATAAGTTGCAATTTTCTCTTGGCAGGAATAATGACAGTTGTGGAGTAGCTTTGTCCGGAGTTTACTGTCTTTCACTTGCATTTTGTTACATTACTTAAAACATAGAAGGAACATCATCTTCGAACTGGCTTCAGCAAATGAAAGCTGGGATATTCACTTATGTCCTTTGGTATCTGCTACCATGGCCTTAGAATGAAGAGCAGCAGAGTGTTGCAATTGGTGCTGCTACCTCATTGCACATCCACACAAGTAGACAGGATGTTAAGAAGGTCTCTACCATGCTTCATTAATCAGGGCCTCGAGTTTAGGAGTAGAGGCATTATGGTCACCCTTGTTATAGGAAAGACACTGTCAAACTGTCAAGGGTTGAAACTAATTTGGCTGGGGAATGGGAACCAGAGTGATGGTGCTGAAGGTGAGGTAGCTGGTTTACAAACAGAGGCGATGTGCAGTGAGGAGTGGCTGTTGATAGGGCAAAATTGCAGGCAACAGGATGAGCTGCAACATAAAAGGCGGACAAAATCGAAAAGGGTGAATACAGGACTAAAGGTGTTATACTTGAATGCACGCAGTTCACAGAATAAAGTAGATGAACTTGTAGCACAGTTACAGATTGGCAGGTACGATGTTGTAGGCATCACTGAATCCTGGCTGGAAGAAGATTATCGCTGGGAATTTAATGTACAAGGATTAGATTAGATTATGAGGACACACAGTCCTCTTTTATTGTCATTTAGTAATGCATGCATTAAGAAATGATACAATATTCCTCCGGTGTGATATCACAGAAACACAGGACAAACCAAGACTGAAAAACTAACAAAACCACATAATTATAACATATAGTTACAACAGTGCAACAATACCATAACTTGATGAAGTATAGGCCATGAGCACAGTAAAAAGTTCAAAGTCTCTCGAATGTCCCACATCTCACGCAGGCGGGAGAAGGAAGAAAGCTCTCCCTGCCATGCCCGACCACAGTCCAACTCCGAGTCGTTCGAAAACTTCGAGCTCCGATCAGCTCTCCGACACCGAGTACCAAGCACCACCTCTGCCGAACGCTTCGATCCCAGCCTCGGTCGCCAGTGGCAGGCAAAGCTGGGGATTTTGGGGCCCACCCTCCGGAGATTCTCGATCGCACAGTAGCAGCGGCAGCGAACCAGGCATTTCAGAAATTTTTCCAGATGTTCCTCTGTGCTTCTCACGTCTGTCTCTATCAAATCAGAATTGTCCACGGCATCCTACTTACAAATACGATATCATTTTACCGGAGAGCTGCGCGCGCTGCATCGCGCCGCCATCTTCTCCTCCCGCCTTGTATACACATACATACACATTATGTTGAAAGGATATGCGATGAGAGTCCTTGATGAGGATGGTTTGGATCCAAATGCTGGAGACTCCGAGGCTGGGATCAAGACATGGACACAAACAGGATCAAGAAACTGAGCACAGAATGAACGCTAGATGAAATCACTGCCAGGCTTACAATTGAGCACTGAACCTATGTTCATGTGTTCCTTAAATACTCAATTATTGGCTCCCAAAACATGATTATCAATTAACGGGAATGTCCTAAACCCTTAAAGAGGAGCTATCCGTGACTTTGTAGAGTTAGAGCATTTAAATCTCGGAAGGGGGCATTGTTGGGAGTGTCTCGTAATAGGACCTCCTCCCCTACAGCCGATTTCTGATGGCCCTGGTTGCTCGGATAGGCAGTGATGGTAATTGTGGATGACAGTCGGATCCAGGATATCCCATTCTGATACCCAGCACCTTTCTTCTGGTCCGAACCCCTCCCAGTCCACTAGGTATTGCCGAACACCTCAAACAGTATGCGGGTCCAAAAGTCTTCTCACCGTAAAGACCTGTTCCCCCTTGGTATACCTGCATGGCAGGGCCAGTGGTTCTGGGGCTAAGGGGCTGGTAGAGACAGATTGTACTTTAGAGATATGGAAAGTGAGGCTGACCTTTAGGATCTTGGAGAGCTGCAAGGTGTAGGCTACTGCGTTTACTTTCCTCAAGACCTTAAAGGGACCAATGAACTTGGGCATCAACTTTCTAGATTCCACTCGAGAGGCAAATCATGAGCGGACAGCCAGACCTGTTGCCCAGGCTATAATGGGGGTCTCAGACCTCTCCTTTGGTTTGCCTTGGACTCTGCTCTCTGGGTAAAGGCCAGCAAAATCTCTCTTGCCCTCATCAATTTCTCCTTTCAGCATTAGAAAAGATCTTTTGCTACAAGGACCCCAACCTTGGCTTCTTGTTGTGGAAGAAAGAGAGGCAGAGAATAACCAAGCTGGCACTCAAACAGTGACATCCCATATGCTGAGTGTTGTAAGGTGTCATGGGCGACCTCTGCCCACTTCAGCTGGTCACACCACTCAACAGGTCTTTCCGAGACCAGACATCTGAGGGTATGTTCTAAATCGTGGTTGGTCTGCCCCATTTGACCATTGGATTGTGGGTGAAACCCAGAGGAAAGGCTTGCTGTTACCTCTGTCAGTTAACAGAAAGCCCTCCAGAAATGTGATGAGAGTTGTGGACCACAATCTGAGACAATGTCCACCAGGAATCCGTGGACCCTGAAGATCTGGTCCAGGACAATCTCAGCCATTTCTGCCACAGAAGGTAGCTTCCCCAAGGCAATGAACTTGCAGGCTTTCGAAAACCAATTGACAACTGCCATGATAACCGACTTCCCCTTAAATGGTGGAAGACCCATGACAAGCTCCATGGAGATGCCTGCCCAAGATCTCTTCGGGTAAGGGGTGGAGGAGCCTTTGAGGTTTGTTTTGGGTGCACACCTCGCATGCCTGCACATACTGCTGAACTTCTCTCATCATTCTGGGCCACCAATACCTCCTTTTGATATACTTGAGGCTCCTGCCAATCCCTGGACGGGCAGTCATTCGTGACTAATGTCACTATTGGCAGTACCTGGGACCTGGGACAAACAGCCGACCCGGAGGACCGTTCTCAGGAATCCCCCCCTTGCACCTGGGCCTTGTGAACAAGAGCGTCGATTCCCCTACGAATTGGTGCTATCACCCTGGCTTGGGGCAAAATGGTGGTAGGCTGCTCCTCTCATTCTGGTTCATCAAACTGCCGGGACAGGGCATCCAGCTTCTGATTCCTAGATCCTGGTCGATAGGTTTGGATAAAACTAAACCCGTTAAAAATCAAAGACCACTTGGCCTGGCTGGAATTTAGTTTCTTGGCCTTCTGAATATAGGCCAGGTTTTTATGGTCAGTCCAGATGATAAATGGGTTCTTGGCCTCCTTCTGCGACGCCATTCCAGGGCGCCTGGAGAAGAACGTACACGGGTGTAGTTTACTGTCTGAAGGTGATCGTTGAGACAAGATGGCACCTATTCTGATATCTGAGGCATCCAGCTCCACAACGAAGGGAAGGTCCAAGTTTGGAGGAACCAAGATGGGAGTTGTAGTAAACTGCTGTTTAAGCTCTGCAAAAGCAGCCTCTGCTTCAGTAGTCCAGACAAAAGGGCCTGTCGATTTTTTAATTGGGGCCATCAGGGAAGCTGGCACCAACCTGAAGTTCCTGATGAACTTCCAGTAGAAGTTAGTAAACCCTAGGAATCGTTAGACCTGTTTGGTATTGGCTGGTGGTGGCCAGTCTCTGACTGCCTGGGTTGGGAGAGTCCATCTCGAGAATCCCATTAGTGATGAAACCCAAAAAGGAAACAGCCGTCACATAAAACTTCAATTCTTCAACTTGTTGTGAAGTTTATGGTCTACTAGCCTCTTTAAAATATCTCTGATGTGAGCAACGTGCTTCTCCATGGACTTTGAGAAGTTTAGGATATCATCCAAGTAGTCAAAAGCATATTTATGGAGAGTATCCTGGAGCATGTCGTTTATAAAGGCTTTCCAAGCTGGGGCATTTGCAAGGCCAAAGGGCATAACCTGGTACTTGTAATGCCCTGTTGGTGTATTGAGTGCTCTCTTCCACTCATCACTCTCCCTGATACGGACCAAATTGACACTCTGTAGGTCTAATTTTGTGAATACCCTTGTCCTTAGAGCATCTTGAAAGCTGTATTCATAAGAAGAAGGGGATAGCAATTCTTGGTCATTATGTAGTTTAATCCCATGTAATCAATGCGCGGCTGCGGGCTCACATTTTTCTTTTGTACTGGCAGGTGAGGTGGGGGGGCCAAATGAAGCCCGTGGCAAGATCTTCTTTTATATACTCCTCCCTGGTGCTTCTCTCTGGGCCTGAGAGCACGGACAAACAACCCCGCTGAGGACAATTACAGGGCACTAGGTCTATGGCACAGTTGTAGGATCGGTGTGGTGAAAGAATTGAGGTCTTTTCCTAGCTAAAGGCCTCCTCTAAGTCCTTGTAAACGGAGGGGACTTTGACCGGTTTGGGTGTTGCCATTTTCTCTATACCTTCCTTCGAGGATGACTCCTGAGAGTTCTTTGGTGACAGGAGTAATTCAACAGACTTCAGAGTCCCTTCTCTGAGCTCACAAAGTTCATCTGTGGAAGCAGTGGCCAAATCAGAGTCTGACTACCCCTCTGTATCCACAGGCAATGGATCAGCACAAAGGAATCTTTCACATCCTTGAGACCTGGTGGCTGGGTCCCTTCATCTTAACGGCAAGTCTCCCAGGCAGCTTGGGCATCTCCTTGCTCTTCTCCTAACCTAGAAATTACCTCCCTCTAGTTCCTGTGGGACTCTAAGTAGACTGTGCCTGGACTCGCACAGTCCCATTGGCCAGAACCGGCTTGTCTGCTCTTGGGGAATGGACCAGGTCTCGGGTTCGCTGGCACTGAATCCTGTCCCCTTATAGGTCGTTGGTCATTAGAAAGTCTGGGTGTCGGAACACCATGCTGTAAACAAAGCCTCTTACAATGATTGGACCAACCAATGATTCTCCCCTCTCTCCGTTCTACCGATGGGTTATGCTGGGACAGCCAAGGGTACCCAAGGATCAGGAGTATGAGTGGAGAGTCATTAAAATAGAAACAGATGCCCTCCACTTGATCTCCTATCCTTATTTGCAATTCCACGGTCTGATGCTGGACCAGCTGGAACCTAGAAGTCAGCCATCCAAGACAGCAGCAGACAAGGACTGGCTCAACTCTCGCAGTGGTATGTCGAACTGACGGACGTTTCCAAATTCAGAAGAATTACTCACTCCCCCGAGTCCACAAAAGACTTCACCTGCCTTAAGTTCTTACCCCAGGTGAACTCCACCTTCAGCACAAAACCAGAGTCTGTGGGACTGGGCATATTGGCTGCTACTGTCACAGTCCTCCTGACACTGGACAGACTTAGCAGTTCCCCTGGTGGCTGCAGCCTTGGATGTTTGGCCTGCAGGTGACCTGCTTCCCCACAGTAAAAGCAGCAACATTGGCTCCAGCACCGGGACCTCTCATCGGTGGAGAGTCTAGTGCAACCAACCTGCATGAACATGGAGTGGGCGACGGGCCGGTTATGACCCAAGGCTGGGGAGTGGAACGGCGATGTGTTGGGTCCGGGCTCGGACCGGCTCCCTTCAACCTCCTGAATCGGTCCCACTTTCGCTCTGCCAGACGATTATCAAGACGGATGGACTGGTTGGTGAGAACCCTTCTCTGCTGGCTCTCCCAAGGCAAGGGCATTCTTTAGTTCGTCTTGGAGCCTGTGTCAATACAGTGTGACCAAGGCCTCCCCATTCCAACCACTCTCCTAGGTCCAAAATTTGATTACATAATCGGCCACTCTCCATCACCCCATCAAACCTTCATCAGGCGGTCTGAGGCTCGGCTTGCTCCAGCAGGGTGATGAAACAACTTCCTCATGGTGGCCATGAACTCCTCCGAACCCGTGCAGAATTCTCACCTACATTCCCAATGCGTGGTAGCCCATGCCAGGGCTCTTCCAGTCAGGAGGGAGATAATGAAGGCCACCTTTCCGCACTCCAAAGGAGACCTGGATGGCTGAAGTTCAAATATTAATGAGCATTGAATGAGGAAGCTGCGGCAAGAGTCCGGATTACCAGTGACTCTCTCTGGGGTTAAAGATGTATCGGCCCTGGAGGTGGACCGACCTGTCCTCCCAAGCGACTCTGGCTTCCTCCTTGCAAAAGTTGACCAATGGCTACCTGGAGGTCATGAATCTCCAGGTTCTGTCTGGAAATATCTTCACTGTGGCTGTTCACAGCAGGCAATAGACTCTGACTGCCTTCTGGGTCTATGTTGACTCAATCATACTGTAACGAGGGTCCTTGACCAGGATGGCTTGGACCCAGACACTAGAGTATCCAAGGCTAGGAACGAGACACGGTCTCAAATGGGATCGAGAAAATGAGCACAAAAGAAACGCTGGACAAAATCACAGGAAGGTTTACAACTGAGCACTGAACCGATGTTCAAGCGTTCATTAAGTACTCAATTCTTGGCACCTAAAGCATGATTATCAATTGCGGGAACATCCTAAGCCCTTAAAGTTATCTGTACATTGGAGAGTTAGAGTGTTTAAATCTCAGAATGTGGTGTGGTTGAGAGCATCTCATAACGGAACAGGCAGGAAGGCAGAGAGGAGACGTTGCTCTGTTGGCAAAAAATGAAATCAAGTCATCAGAAAGAGATGACAAAGGGTCAGAAGACGTTGAATCAGGGTGGATAGAGCTAAGGAACTGGAAGGGTAAAAAGACTCTGATGGGGGTTGTATGCAGACCTCAAACAGCAATAAGGATGTGGTCTACAAATTACAATGGGAGATAGAAAATGTATGCCAAAAGGGCAATATTACAATAGTCATGGGGGAGTTTCAATATGCAGGTAGATTGGGAAATAAAGGTTGGTGCTGGATTCCAAGATGGGGAATTTCCAGAATGCTAACAAGATGGCTTTTTAGAGCAGCATGTGGTTAAGTCTACTAGCGGATCAGCTATTTGTCCTGTGCGGGGGGGGGGGGTGGCTTATTCTGATTGAGGAAAGTCCCTTCCATCATGATTGGTTAGTTTAGAAACTGCAGCTGTTTTTTGCTGAACACCTACGCTCTGTCCGCCAGAGAAAGCAGGATCTCCCAATGGCCACACATTTTAATTCCATGTCCCATTCCCATTCTGACATGTCTATCCACGGCCTCCTCTACTGTCGAGATGAAGCCACACTCAGGTTGGAGGAACAACACTTTATATTCCATCTGGGTAGCCTTCAACCTGATGGCATGAACATTGACTTCTCAAACTTCCACTAATGCCCCTCCTCCCCTCCTCTCCCTGACACGCTAGAGGCAGGAAACATGTTCCCGATGTCGGGGGAGTCCAGAACCTGCGGCCACAGTTTTAGAATAAGGGGTAGACCATTTAGAACGGAGTTGAGGAAAAACTTTTTCACACAGAGGGTTGTGGTTTTGTGGAATGCTCTGCCTCAGAAGGCAGTGGGGGACAATCCTCTGGATTCTTTCAAGAAAGAGTTAGATAGAGCTCTTAAAGATAGCGGAGTCAAGGGATATGTGGAGAAGGCAGGAAAAGGGTACTGATTTTGGATGATCAGCCATGATCACAGTGAATGGCGATGCTGGCTCGAAGGGCTGAATGGCCTACTCCTGCACCTATTTATTTATTTATTATTTTTTATTTTTCTCCTTTTTTTTCTCTTTCTCTTTTTTCTCCCTCTGTCCCTCTCACTATAACTCCCTGCCTGCTCTCCATCCTCTGGTCTCCCCTCCCCTTTTCTTTCTTCCTAGGCTTCCCATCCCATGATCCTCTCCCTTCTCCAGCCTTGTATCCCTTTTGCCAATCAACTTTACAGCTCTTAGTTTCATCACTCCCCCCCTGTCTTCTCCTATCATTTCAGATCTCCCCCTCCCCTTCCCACTTTCAAATCTCTTACTATCTCTTTCAGTTAGTCCTGACGAAGAGTCTCGGCCCAAAACGTTGACTGTACCTCTTCCTATAGGTGTTGCCTGGCCTGCTGCGTTCACCAGCATTTTTTGTGTGTGTTACTTGAATTTCCAGCATCAGCAGATTTCCTCGTGTGAGCTGCTTGGTGTCCAGTTTCAAATATCCTGGGTATACAAAGAGCACATGTGGGTGTTTTTTACCTATCTCTCTTTGCTTAAGGCAAGTTCGTGTACATGACCATTGGGAAGATATGCTCTGTGTGCTTTTAATTAAGTATGTTTGTTGAATATTCAGCTTTGTAGTTTCTGTAACCTGGGAAACATGAATGTTTGGCTGAATTTTTACTGTTTCCAAGTAAATGGTTAATATACTAATTTTCAGTCGGTGTTTTCTGTCTCACTTGCGAGACCCAGGAACCTGATTCAATATTACATTCTGGTGCTGTGAGCTGCATACCGCTTTTTGAGCAGAAATACATTTTTAAAAGGTTATTTAAAAGAGTTGATTCTACCGCGCCCCCCCCCCCACACCCGCCGTATGAGAGATGCAGAGTCCCAGGGTGGACAGATAATGACACAGGCTTTGGAACCTACTAATGGGCTATGGAATGCCTGTAAGTTAAACTTGGGTATCCCACTCTTACTGAATGGAATTTAAATCACCAAGCAGAATGGAGCACAGTACGGTGGGGCGGGGGGGTGGGGTGGGGAAGGCACTAAAGTTCCACATTAGTAGGCTCTTATTACAGAATTCTACGCAATAGTGGCAACCCGCCAAAGGATATTGAATTAACTTCTGGAATGAGATGAGAGGACATGGCAGTTTTTCCAATAAAAGGGGTAGTGCTGCCTTTAATAGCACCAGCTGTTGGCCATCCCATAAGTACAGCGATTCAATTATTGTAAGGTTTAGAGTGTGTAGAAGAGGGTGCACGTAGCCAGGTACGGAAGTTGGAGAAGCAGATGGGGAGTGGGGATCCCGCATATCTCGTAAATGAATGCTTTTAGCGTTGATTAATGCCAGGATCCCAGGGTGCAGGTAAACGGGGTTCCCACCCTCACCCTCTATGCAAAGTAAGCAAGAGAGGGAGACTGTTGACTGAGGGGGGAGGGTTAATATTCAAGCCCTCTGTAGATGAGGGCTTCTTTTGTCCTCTGTCAGATTCCTCGCGTTCATTGAGTATTCCCTCCAAAGGGCGTGGCTAATGTTCACCAGTGGGGATCAGGGAGGTGGTTAGCTCCTCATTGTTGTAGGGAGAAGGTCATTTGACCTGCGTTCCTCTTCCCTGGAAATAGTGTTAGTGATTTGAATGCAGAGAAATGTTGGGTGCGGCCACACATTTGCATGTGTGTGTGTGTGCGTGTGTGCACGCCAGTGCGCACGCACGGACTTTGCCTTTAAGAGATTACTTGAATATGTTGGGCCCCACCTAGTTGCTATTTCCTTCTCAGCTGTTTGCTGATAAGCGTACTGTTTCTCTATGAGAAATTAACTGTCTATTTTAGGTCCTTACCATTTCATACAAAGTTTTAAAGAAGAGTATAGCCTGGGTTTTGTGTTCTAATCTATCACAAACAAGAAAATCTGCAGATGCTGGAGATCCCACTCTCCCTGGCGGTCGATGTCAGTAGGTGCTCAGCGAAGCTATCTCCTAATCTATGTCGGGTCTCACTGATATATAGGAGGCCACACGGGGAGCACCGGATGCAGTATATGAGCCTAACAGACTCTCAGGTGAAGTGTCGCCTCACCTGGAAGGACTGTTTGTTTGGGGCCCTGAATGGTATTGAGGGAGGAGTTGTAGGGACATGTATAGCACTTGTTCTGCTTGCAAAGTATAATTGCCAGGACGGAGATCAGTGGGGAGGGACGAGTGGACAAGGGAGTCATGGAGGAAGCGATCCCTGCAGACAGTGGCGTGGAGGAAATGAAAGATGTGTTTGGTGCTGGGATCCCGTTGGAGATGGTGGAAGTTACAGAGAACTATGTGTTGGGTGTGGAGGCTGGTGGGGTGGTAGGTGAGGACAAGAGGAACCCTATCCCTGGTGGAGTGGCGGGTGGATGGATGAGGGCAGATGTGCGCGAAATGGAAGAGATTTGGTTGAGGGCAGCATTGATGGTGGAGGAAGGGAAGCTCTTTTCTTTGAAGAAGGAGGACATCTCACAGATTAGTGTGCAAACTTAAAGCACACGGTATTGGGGGTAAGGTATTGGTGTGGGTGGAGAATTGGTTAGCAGACAGGAAGCAAAGAGTGGGAATAAACGGGACCTTTTCAGAATGGCAGGCGGTGACTAGTGGGGTATCGCAAGACTCAGTGCTGGGACCCCAGTTGTTTATAATATATATTAATGACTTGGATGAGGGAATTAAATGCAGCATCTCCAAGTTTGTGGATGACACGAAGTTGGGTGGCAGTGTTAGCTGTGAGGAGGATGCTAAGAGGATGCAGGGTGACTTGGATAGGTTGGGTGAGTGGGCAAATTCATGGCAGATGCAATTTAATGTGGATAAATGTGAAGTTATCCACTTTGGTGGCAAAAATAGGAAAACAGATTATTATCTGAATGGTGGCCGATTAGGAAAAGGGGAGGTGCAACGAGACCTGGGTGTCATTATACACCAGTCATTGAAAGTGGGCATGCAGGTACAGCAGGCGGTGAAAAAGGTGAATGGTATGCTGGCATTTATAGCAAGAGGATTCGAGTACAGGAGCAGGGAGGTACTACTGCAGTTGTACAAGGTCTTGGTGAGACCACACCTGGAGTATTGTGTGCAGTTTTGGTCCCCTAATCTGAGGAAAGACATCCTTGCCATAGAGGGAGTACAAAGAAGGTTCACCAGATCGATTCCTGGGATGGCAGGACTTTCATATGAAGAAAGACTGGATGAACTGGGCTTGTACTCGTTGGAATTTAGAAGATTGAGGGGGGATCTGATTGAAACGTATAAGATCCTAAAGGGATTGGACAGGCTAGATGCAGGAAGATTGTTCCCGATGTTGGGGAAGTCCAAAACGAGGGGCCACAGTTTGAGGATAGAGGGGAAGCCTTTTAGGACCGAGATTAGAAAAAACTTCTTCACACAGAGAGTGGTGAATCTGTGGAATTCTCTGCCACAGGAAACAGTTGAGGCCAATTCATTGGCTATATTTAAGAGGGAGTTAGATATGGCCCTTGTGGCTACTGGGGTCAGGGGGTATGGAGGGAAGGCTGGGGTGGGGTTCTGAGTTGGATGATCTGCCATGATCATAATAAATGGCGGTGCAGGCTAGAAGGGCCGAATGGCCTACTCCTGCACCTATTTTCTATGTTTCTATGTTTCTATCTCATTAGTCCTGGAATAAAAAGCCCCATCCTGAGAGCAGATGCGGCAGACGGGGAGGAATTGAGAGAAGGGATGGCATTTTCACAAGTAACAGGGTGGGAAGGTAGCTGTGAGAGTCTGTGGGTTTATAAAATATATTAGTTAAGTCTCCAGGTATCAGATAAAAGATATCAGGTAAGTTGTCTCCAGAGATAGAGAATCAAGAAAGGAGAGGGAAGTGTCAGAAATGGACCAGGTAAATTTAAGAGCAGGGTGGAAGTTAGAGGTAAAGTTGATGAAGTTGATGAGCCCCACCTGCAGTTACTGATGTAGTGCAGGAAAAGTTGGGGAGTGATACCAGAGTAGGCTTGGAACATAGCCACCCATTTCAATTCCACTTCCCATTCCCATTCCCATTCCAACATGTCAGTCCATGGCCTCCTCTACTGTCCTGATGAGGCCACATTCAGTTGGAAGAGCAACACTTTGTATTCCATCTGGGTAGCCTCCAACCTGGTAGCATGAACATTGATTACTTGAACTTCAGGAAATGCTTCTCTTCACCATTCCTCATTCCCATTGCCCTCTCTCACCTTACCTGTCCATCACCTCCCTCTAGTTCTCCCACCCCTTCTTTCTCCCATGGCCTTCTATCCTCTCCTATCAGATTTGCCCTTCCCCAGTCCTGTATCTCTTTCACTAATCAACTTCCCACTCTTTACTTCACCCTTCCCACCCTCTTAGTTTCACCTATCACCTCATGTTTCTTCCTCTTCCCCCTACCCCAATCTTCTAAGTCTAACTCCTCAACTTTTATTCTCCAGTTCTGATGAAGGGTCTCGGCCCGAAACATTGACTATACTATTTTCCATAGATGCTTACTGGCCTTTTGTGTTCCTCCAGCATTTTACATGTGTTGCTTCACCTATCACCTACTACGTTGTATTTCTTCTGCTTCTCCCCCCAGCTTCTTACTCTAACTTCTCAACTTTTTTTCTCCAGTCCTGATGAAGGGTCTCAGCCTAAAACATTGATTGTTCACTCTTTTCCATAGATGGTGCCTAGCCTGCTGAATTCCTCCAGCATTTTGTGTTGGTTTGGTCAGTTGCTTTGTTACTTGTTTCCCCATGCAATTGGATCACTGATTTCATACTGGCCATGTGAAATTTGAGTTGATGGGGTAGAAATTTGGGCAACTTTATTCCAGATATGTGATGCCCGCATTTTAGAGGGAATTGAGTATTCAGGGGGCAAATCTAGTCCAAATGACTTGTCTACCTTCAGACCTTTCAACTTCCCAAGCACCTTCTCCTTAGTAAGAGCAACTACACTCATTTCTGACCCCTGACACTTAGATTTCTGATGTACTGCTAGATCTTCTACAGTGAAGACTGACACAAAATCCTTATTAAGTTTGCCCACCATTACTACCTCTCCCAAATCAAATCTGGCTCATTACACAACAAGCAATCCAGAATTGCATTTTCCCTAGTGGGCTCAACCACAAGCTGCTCTAAAAAGCCATCTCCTTGGCATTCCACAAATTTCCACTCTTGGGATCCAGCACTCAACCTGATTTTCCCAAATTACCAGCAAATTAAAATCCTCTATGTCTATCGCAACATTGCCCTTATTACATGCCTTTTCTACTTCCCATTGAAATTTATATCCCACATTCTGGTTACTGTTTGGGGGCCTGTATATAATTCCCATCAGGGTATTTTTATCCTTGCAGTTTCTTATGTTAGACACACAAGAATTCTACATCTTCCAATCTTATTTCATCTCTTTCAAAAGATATGATTTAATTTTATACCAACAGAGCCACCCCTCCCCTCTGTCTACCTGCCCATCCTTTCAAAAAAGAGGTATACCCTTGGATGTTCAGCTTCCAACTGTGATCTTCTTTCAGTCATGACTCAAGAGATGCCCACAATGTCATACCTGCCGGTCTCTAACTGCACTACAATATCATCCCTTATTCTGTGTACTCCCATATATCAACCTGTGCAGCTACTTTCAGGGAGCTTTGAACTTGGACCCCAAGATCCCTCCGCCCTTATTAACCCTGAACAGTGTACTGTCTCTTTGCATTTGACCTACCAAGGCGCAACACTTCACATTTGGCCGGGTTAAACTCCATCTGCTATTTTCCTGCCCCAATCTGCAACTGGTCTATATCCCATTGTTTTTTTTTGATGGTCTTCTATGCTATCCACAACATCACCAATCTTTGTATCATAGAACACGGAAGAGTACAGCACAGGAAAAGGCTATTCGGCCCACAATGTTGTGCTGATCTAGCTAAAAACAGATCAAAAACACCCAAACACTAATCCGTCCTACCTACACCATGTCCGTATCCCTCTATTTTTCTTACATCCACGTATCTATCCAAAAATTTCTTAAAAGCCTCTGATGTACTGGCTAGGTAGGCAGGCACCATACCAGGCAGCGCATTACAGACATCCACTGAGTTACAAACTTGCTCCTTACATTCCCCTTGAATCTACCCCCTTCTCACCATCAATACATGCCCTTTGTATTAGACATTTCAACCCTGGGAAAGAGATACTCCCTGTCCACTCTACCTATGCCTCCCATAATCTTGTAAACCTCTATCAGATCTCCCCTCAGCCTCCAATGCTTCAGAGAAAACAACCCAAGTTTATCCAGCCTCTTGTGATAGCATATGCCCTCTAAACCAGGCAGCATCCTGGTAAACCTCTTCTGCACTCTCTCCAAAGCCTCAACGTCCTTCCTAGAGTGGGGCAACCAGAAATGTAAGCAGTATTCCAGATGTGGCCTCACCAGAGTTTTATAAAGTTGCAACGTAACCTCTTGACCTTTGAACATAGTGCCTCAACTAATAAAAGCAAGCATTCCATAAGCCTTCTTAACCACCTTATTGACCTGTGTAGCCAGTTTCAAGGAGCTATGAAATTGGATCCCAGGATCTCTCTGCTCAACAACACTATTAAGGATTTTGCCCTTAATGTACTGTCTCCTCGCATTTGCCCTACTGATGCGCAACATCTCATATTTGTCTACGTTAAACTCCATCTGCCATTTCTCAGCCCACATCTGCAAATTTACTAACCCACCCATCTACGTTTTCATAAAAGTCATTTATATACATCACAAACAGTCGAGGTTCCAGCACAGATCCCTACGAATTTCCACTAATGACACACCTCCAGCTCGAATAAGTCCCTTTGACCTCTACTTTGTTTTCTATGCGCAAGCCATTTCTGAATTCAAACAGCCAATTCGCAAGGATATCCATGCATTTTAATCTACTGGATTAGTTTCTATGATAGACCTTGTCAAATGCATAACTAAAATCCATGCGGACAGCATCCCTTGCCCTATCCTCACCAATCTCTCTCGTCTCCTTGTCAAAAAACTCAATCATGTTGGTAAGGCACGGCCTACCACACACAAAGCCATGCCGGCTCTCCCTAATTAGTGCATGGTTTTCCAAATGCTCATAAATTATATCTCTAAGAATTTTCTCCAGTAACATCCCTACCACTTACATGAGACTCACTGGTCTAGCTTTCAGGATTATCTCTTGTTCCCTTCTTAAATAATGGAAGAACAATAGCTACTCACTATTCCTCTAGTACTTCTCTTGTGGCTGCAGAGGATAGAAAGATATTGGTCAAGGCCCCAGCAATTTCGTCTCTAGCCTCCTTCAATAACCTGGAGAAATCCCATCAGGCCCTGGTGACATCCACCTTAATATTCATTAGGAGACCCAACACTTCCTCCTCCTTGACCTCTAAACATCCTAAAGTATTTATACACTCGGCACTGATCTTCTAATCCTCCGTATCCTTTTCCTTGGTAAATACTGATGTAAAGTACTCATTAAGGACTTCACCCATAACCTCTACATCTAAGGAAATGTTCCCCATTTATCCTTGAGTGGTCCTACCCTCTCCCCCATTGTCCTCTTGCTCTTGATGTACATATAGACTGCCTTGGGATTCCCTTCAATCCTACTTGCCAGGACTTTTCATGACCCCTCCTGGCTTTCCTAATTCCTTCCTTGAGTTCTTTTCTGGCTTTTTTATAATCCTCAAGGTCTCTGTTTGATTCTAGCTTCTTAAGCTTTTCATACTTTTCCTTTCTCTTCTTGACTAAAATCATCACCTCTTACCTTGCCATCTTGTCCTTCCTCCTGCCTGGAACTCACCCATCCTGTACTCCATGCAGTTGGTCTTTAAACACCCTCCACATGTCAGATGTGGACTTGCCCAAAAACAGCTGTTCCCAATTAACTCTCTCTAGTGTCTAAAGCTCTCATAATTTGGCCCAATCCAGTTTAATACTCTCCTGCAAGCTCCGTACTTATCCTTATCTATAGCTATCTTAAAATGTAAGGAGTTGTGATCATTGTTCCCTATCTCTTCACCCACTGAAGTGTTGGTCACCTGGCCAGGCTCATTACTCAACATCAGGTCCAGTACTGCTCACTCTTCTTCTTGGACTATCTACATATTAATTTAAGAAACCTTCCTGGAAGCACCATTCTGCCACAACTAAAACACTTGCGCTAAGAAGGTTCCAGTTTATATTAGGGAAGTTGAAGTTCCCCATGACAACAACCCTATTGTTTTTTTTTAACCTTTTCTTAACCTGGCTGAATATCTGTTCCTCAATGTCCCGGTGGCTATTGGGAGGTCTGTAGTACAATCCCATCAGAGTGACTGCACCCTTCCTATTTTTGAATTCTACCCATACAGACTCAGTGAATGAGCCCTCCATTATGTCCCCTGAATGCAGCTGTGATATCGTCTCTGATTAGCAGAGCAACTCCACACATCATCTACCTCCCTCTCTATCTTTTTTAAAACATCAAAACCCTGGGACGTTAAGCACCCATTCTTGTCCTTGTCTCAACAAGGTCTCTGTAATGGCCACACCATCATAGTTCCATGTACTGATCTATGCTCTAAGTTCGTCACCTTTACCCATAATACTTTCTAACATTAAAATACACACACTTCAAACTGTCCATCCCATCGCCTCCTTTGCTCCCGTCTGTTCTTAGTGGCCCTGACATCTACCTTCTTCTCCATCCCTCACCTTTCTAACCTGGTGCTCCGGTTCCTTTCCCCGCCATACTAGTTTAAATCCTCCTGAGTAGCGCTAGCAAATGTACTGGCCAGGACATTGGTTCCCCTCCAGTTGAGGTGCGACCCGTCCCCTTGTTCAAGTCACCCCTGCCCCAGAAAGATTCCAATTATCCAAGAACTTGAAACGTTGCCCCCTCGATACTATCCTATTCCTGCCCTGTTTAGAACGTGGCACTGGGATAATCTAGAGATGACTACCTTGGAGGTCCTGCCCTGCAGCCTCTTCCTGAACTCCCTATACACAATGTCAATTGTGCTAATGTGCACCACAACGTTTGGCTGCTCACCCTCCCTCTTGGGAATATTCTGCAGCTGCTCTGAGAAATTTTTAACCCTAGTACCTGGGAGGCGAGAACTGGGTTCTCTTTTGTGGCTACAGAACTGCCAGTCCATCCCAACTATCAAGTATCCTATAGCTATCGCTCTGCCTGGCTTTACCTTCTCCACTGAGCCTCACAGCCAGCCACAGTGCCACTGGCCTGGCCGCTGCTGCTGTGCCCTGATAGGTCAATCACCAATCGTCTCCCCTCCCCACCAACACCCTCCCCCCCCCGCAGTATCCAAAGCGTTGTACTTGTCGCTGAGGGGAATGGCCACAGGGAACCCTGCACTAACTGCTTAGTTCCCCTGGCAGTCCCCCACTACTTTCTGAGTCCTGCACGCTGGGTGTAACCACCTCAGTAAAAATCTCCTCTGTGAGGTTTCTCAGCCTCCTGAATGGTCCTGAGTACATCCAGGTCCAACAGTTCCTGACCATGTCAGTTGGGAGCTGAAGTTGGGTGCACTTCCAGCAGATGTAGTCATCAGGGAGATTGTTATCCCAGAAATCCCACACCTCACAGGAGGAGCAGTCCACTGCTTTCACAACCATCCTGCCTACACTTGTTATACCTTTGGCTCTAACCTCTTAAGCTTAAGTTCTACCATCAACTAAATGATTCTAATCAACATCAATATTTCTGAAATATTAAACCTGTTTATCAACCGCTGTTGAAGATTCTTGGCCTGACATGTTGCCTGCTCATTTCAGTCCATTTGACTCCTGCTGATTTCCTCCATCATTTTGTGATTTATTCCACAAATGGGTCAGCCAATGGCTGATGAGATAGGTTTGTGAATAGTTTGTTAACATGAAACAGGAAGGATACAGATTATAGTTTTGTCAACCCAGGAGTGATATTACTGAAACTTCAGCAAGGATACTCAAAAGGACTCAACCAATTAGTTTTGGCTGTTTAGTTATTTATGTATTGTTCTTTGTGGGGTGTGTGGGATGTCCAGGGAGGGATAGCACCTCTGGTGAAGGGGCTTGTGGTCCTTATTCACAGGCAGCTCACTCACCTTCGGTTCCCACTGGACACTCAGCTCTCACCCGTGGCTCCAAGTAGCTGTTTACATTTGACAGTGGCCACGCCCCGGTGCACCGTCTCAGCAGGTGAGGGTAACCGGTGGCCTCATGCCAGTGAGATAGGAACATGTGAAGTCGACTCTGGCGAATGAGATCTACAGTGAGATCTAATGGATAGGAAGCCAATACTGCAATGCTCCGTGGAGAGCAAAAGGCATGACAAGGCACTGAAGACATCATGGTCATCCACTGCATCCAGGGAAGACCCCAGTTGTGACACTTGTTCATACCAATGGATCTGGACTTCTGAGGTTGAGAGAATGGAGCTACCCCAATGCAACACTTTAAAAACTCTCCTACAGGTTTCCTGTCATCATGTCAAACCACTAATGTTCTTCGAGCTACATCTGACACTGATAATTTAGATGCTATTTGTGAACAAGTCTGTCATAAAAGTATCGGCTTTTCATTAATCTTTTCCCTATATAGTATGGTATAAAGCAGAATTTGTAATTGCTCTCCCAAAATCATAAATCACATTTTTTTACACTCAGAACATATTATTTCAGATTACTTAGTTGCTCAAGGTCAATATTCTATTCATTCACTGTATGAATGTTTTACAATTGACATTGAATCAAACATTGCACACTCTCAAAAGTACTTGGTAACTAGCCAAATTATAATGACACATCATTTTTCTTGAATTTGATAGACAGCCAGATGCAAAGTGGAAGAAAGAAAAGTGGTGACAGAGAACGGTAGTGTTGTGTGCAAAAAAAAAATCTTGAAACACAATTGCCTTTGACCAACAGCTGCAAATCAACTGCGGTCTGAGCTGCAGTTGATCAGGGAAACACCACAATATTTTGTAATGCGAGAAAAAAAATAAAAGCTTGAAGTTTCTACTTTCATATCTCTTTCAGGATCTCCCAGATGAGGTACTTCTGAATTACCGCCAGTTATTAAATCAGAAAGCCAACAACTAATTGATACTTAGCAATGCCACACAATGTTATACCAACCAAATCTGTTTCAGTAACATTGCTTGAGGGATACATATTGACCAGAAGACTCACACCGCCAGGTTCAGGAACAGTTGGAATGCACCCTCGTGTTCTGAAGGAAGTAGCTGTGGAGATTGCAGAGGCATTAGCAATGATCTTTCAAAAGTCAATAGATTCTGGCATGGTTCCAGAGGACTGGAAGATTGCAAATGTCACTCCGCTATTTAAGAAGCGGGCAAGGAAGCAAAAAGGAAATTTTAGACCTGTTAGCTTGACATCGGTGGTTGGGAAGTTGTTGGAGACGATTGTCAAGGATGAGGTTATGGAGTACCTGGAAGCATATGACAAGATAGGCAGAACTCAGCATGGTTTCCTTAAAGAAAATCCTGCCTGACAAACCTATTGCAATTTTTTGATGAAATTACAAGTAGGCTAGACAAGGGAGATGCAGGGGATGTTGTATATTTGGATTTTCGGAAGGCCTTTGACAAAGTGCCACACATGAGGCTGCTAAACAAGATAAGAGTCCGTGGAATTACGGGAAAGTTACTTACGTGGATAGAACATTGGCTGATTAGCAGGAAACTGAGAGTGGGAATAAAGGGATCCTATTCTGGTTGGCTGCCGGTTACCAGTGGTGTTCCACAGGGGTCCGTGTTGGGGCTGCTTCTTTTTACGATGTACATCAACGATTTGGATTATGGAATAGATGGCTTTGTGGCTAAGTTTGCTGATGATACAAAGATAGGTGGAGGGGCCGGTAGTGCTGAGGAAACAGAGAGTCTGCAGAGAGACTTGGATAGATTGGGAGAATGGGCAAAGAAGTGGCAAATGAAATACAATGCTGGAAAGTGTATGGTCATGAACTTTGGTAGAAGAAATAAACAGGCAGACTATTATTTAAATAGGAAGAGAATTCAAAGTTCTGAGATGCAACGGGACTTGGGAGTCCTCGTGCAGGATAATCTTAAAGTTAACCTCCAGGTTGAGTCGGTGGTGAAGAAGGCGAATGCAATGTTGGCATTCATTTATAGAGGAATAGAATATAGGAGCAGGGATGTGATGTTGAGACTCTATAAGGCACTGTTAAGACCTCACTTGGAGTACTGTGGGCAGTTTTGGGCTCCTTATTTAAGAAAGGATGTGCTGACGTTGGAGAGGGTTCAGAGAAGATTCACTGGAATGACTCCAGGAATGAGAGGGTTAACATATGAGGAACGTTTGTCCGCTCTTGGACTGTACTCCTTGGAGTTTAGAAGAATGAGGGGAGAACCTCATAGAAACATTTTGAATGTTGAAAGTCATGGACAGAGTGGATGCGGCAAAATTATTTCCCATGGTGGGGGAGTCTAGTAAGAGAGGGCATGACTTAAGGATTGAAGGGTACCCATTCAGAACAGAGATGTGAAGAAATTTTTTTAGCCAGAGGGTGGTGAATCTGTGGAATTCGTTGCCACGGGCGGCAGTGGAGGCCAAGTCATTGGGTGTATTTAAGGCAGAGATTGATAGGTATCTGAGTAGACGGGGCATCAAAAGTTATGGTGAGAAGGCGGGGGAGTGGGACTGAATGGGAGAATGGATCAGCTCATGATAAAATGGCGGAGCAGACTCGATGGGCCGAATGGCCGACTTCTGCTTCTTTGTCTTATGGTCTGGTTACCACCCCTCAACCAACAGGCTCTTTGAACAGAAGGGGTTAACTTCACTCAAGTGCACACCCCAACATGTTCCCACGACCTATGGACTCAGTTTCAAGGACTCACCACATGTTCATGATATTTATTAATAATTTATTTATTGTTATTCTTTCTTTATTTTTGTATTTGCCCAGTTTGTTGTCTTTTGCACACTGGTTGAACACCCAAATTGGCGCAGTCTTTCATCGATTCTATTATGTATTTAATGATATGCCCACACGAAAATGAATCTCAGGGTCGAATATGGTGACATATATACACTTCGATATACTTTGAACTTTGAGGGTGTTGGAAATCTGAAATTAAACATAAAGTGCCAGAAATATTCATTAGGCAAGGCAGCATCTACATCAAGAAAAAACAAGCAGTGTCGCATCTCCAACGGGCAACATTGAAAGACTCCAAGTCCCTCACTGCATGTATGGCTCACACCCCCACCCGCAATCTCTGCTCCACTACCCATTCAAATCCCCACAACACCACTCCTTGTCACCTCACTCCTCGCCCCACCAATTAAACACGCCGTTCCCACCTCCAGCAGCTCGCACCCTCACTCATCCCACCGGCCAGCAGCCGGTCCGGGCTCCGGGCTCCGGGTTCCGGGCTGTCCTGGCGCATGCGCCGCCGGGAGGGGCGGAGCGCTGCGCTGACGTCTGGCAGCCATCGGTGCGCCTGCGCGGTGGTCTGCGGGGAGCGGGGCCGCGGCCATGGGGAAAGTTCAGGAGTTGTCCGTGACGCTGAGGAACAACAAAGTGGTGTACGGCCCCGGGGAGTTGGTGGCCGGGGAAGTGAGGCTCCGAGTGTCCGCGCACTTCAACTTCAAAGGTCAGTGTCCTTTCTCCCTTTGCCAGTCTCAGCTCTCGCCGCCCGCTCCCGGCGCAAGTTGGGGCTGTGGGGTGGTGGCGGTGGCGGGGGCTGTTGAAGCGGACGGGGTCCGGGGAGTTGGCGGGCGAGGGTGGAGTGGGGATCGTTGTTTGGTGAGACTGTCTGGGTCGGGCACCGTTGTTTGGTGAAGCTGCCTGGGTCGGGGGTGGGGCCGGGAGGGGTGCTGATGGGTCCCGAAGATAGGGACCGTTATGTGGTATCACTGTCAGTAATGAAACTACCGGGACCTGGGGTCCGGGGCGTTGGGTTGGTGGTTCTAGGGGTGTTGGTGGGGCGCTGATTGCTGGAGAGAACGTAACCTAGGCTCTTTCTGGGTGAGCCGAGTGAAGGGGCTACTGCACAGAAGCTGCAGCGAGAAGCTCCTGTAGGGTGAGTCAGAACATTGACTTTCAGCGACTAAATGATTTGAGATAATATGCCTTGAGTGAACTATGGTTTATGGTTTTGGAAGGGTAATCACAAATTCTGCTGAGTATCATTCTATTTGGGGATACTTACGAGAAATAGGATCAGACATTAAGGTGTGGAGTTAGACCTGAAGAAACAGGGGACAGGCAGTTGGAAAACTGACATTAATTTTCATTAACTGGTGCTTAATTCATGGTTGCTTTTTACCTACAGTACTGAACCAGTATTCATAAATGGATATTTGAGTAATCAATATTTTCTAATCTGTGAGCTGTATCCAGAAACACCACAAGGGCTTCAGTAATGGATGCTGAGCAAATGGGCATCTCACGTGAAGAGCTTTTGTCCTTTACCTATAACATAACTCATTCAGTGAAATTTTCATTGACTGATATTTGGGAGTGTTTAAGAATGAAGGACAACCATATTCTGACTCCTAAAGCAAAGGATTTTAGAAGGGGCAAAGTGTATTAGAGAAAACTTAAACAGCTGACTTATGAGAATGAAAGCTAGCATTAGGTTTCTTTATAGTCTCAATAACAGATCTTACTGAATCAACACACAGTAATAGAGATTTTTCTAAATGATAATTTAAACATTTTATATGGTATAAAATGGAAGGTTGGGAGGGTTTAAACTAGAATGATTGGGAATGGGAACCACAGCAGCTGAGCAACAGGTGGTAGGGTTGAGAGCAAGAAAGATGATCTGACAACCAGGACTGAAAGTAAGTTCAGGCTAATGAACATGGTGGACAGAAGGGCTGAAGTTTGTTTATTTCAATGCTAGGAGTATTATGAGAAAGAAAGATGAACACATCATAGACATCAGCCTACCCACTGCCAAGGACATATAAACCGAATGGTGCCAGAAAAAGGCCAGTAACATCATAAAGGATCCCTCCCACTCTGTTCATGGACTGTTGGTCTCACTCCCATCAGGGAGGAGGTTACGTAGCATCAATGCCAGGACTACCACCCTGAAAAAGTTACTTCCCCCAAGCTGTAAGGCTGATCAACAGCTCCACCCACTAACCCACCCTTCTACACACCCAACAACCACTGCTTTATCATTTCCTGTCTGCCACCTTACCTAGCGTCACTTTATGTATGCTATCTTATGTATTCACATTTATGGCTTTTTTATTAATGTGTTATTTATATTGTGTTTTTTTTGTGCTGCAGCTGATCCAGAGTAACAATTATTTGGTTCTCCTTTACACCTGTATTGGAAATAGCATTAAGCAATCTTGAACTTGGGGCCTAGATTCAGTGCAAAATATTGCAATGTTGCCACTTCAGAGACCTGGTTGTATGAGGGACAGGACTGACAGTTCTGACATTCTTGGGTTTTGTTGCTTTAGATGTAATGGGGGTGGGTAAAAGAGGAGGCAGGGCTGTACTGTTGCTGTGATATTCTTCATTATTCCTCCTGATAAGGGAGATGGTCACTGCACTACTCAGGTAGGATATACTGGAGGGCTCATCCATAGAGGCAATTCGGGTGGAGCTCAGAAATGTGACGTGCAGCTATGTTGATAGGATTATGCTCTAGCATCCTTCAAGAGGGCTTCTTGAAACAATCTGTGGAGAGTCCAACTAGAGAGAACATACTGGAACACACATCAAAGTTGCTGGTGAACGCAGCAGGCCAGGCAGCATCTCTAGGAAGAGGTACAGTCGACGGTTCAGGCCGAGACTCGAATTTCCAGCATCTGCAGAATTCCTGTTGTTTGCGTTTTTAAAGAACATACTGGACCTACTTTTGGAAAACGAACCAGACTAGGTCACTGACCTGATTGGTGAACATTTGGAGAGCAAGGATTACAACTCATTATGTTTTAGGGTAGTTAGTAATAAGGAGAAAATTGGATATTAGGGGAAGGTAAATTACAGCAGGATAAGGCAAGAGCTAAGAGACATTGATTAGGAGCAGCTGTTGGGCACGCCCATGTCTGATCCTGAACCCTAACACCCAGGTTAACCCTGGCCACACCCCCACAAACCTGATGACCTGTGTCAGGAGGGGCAAGATCCAAGAAAGGCAAGTGTTGGACCTGGTTAACGAAGGCGTGGGCCAGATCAAAGTGGCAGGGTTGCGTGATACTGCATCTCAAGTGACGAGATCAAAAAGCGCAAGAGGGCTGATTCGCCCACTGCCCGAATACTCTCAACCTAACACGTGTGGGAGTTGTTTAAAGGTCAGCTGATTAGAGTTCAGAATTGTCATGTTCCAATAAGGACAAGAATAGTAAGGGAGCCTTAGATGATCTGAGAGGTCCTAAATATAGTATGGAAGAAAAAGGAAGTAATTGTAAGGTTTAGGAAGCTAAAGCCAGACTGGGCCCTTGTGGAATATAAGATTAAAGGAAAATGCTCAAGTATATTAGGAAGGCCAGAACAGGCCATGAAATATCCTTGACAAGCAGGATCAAGGAGAATATCAGGGCATTTCATACTTCCACTAAGAAAGATAACTAAGGAGAGAGTACGTGTACAGTGGAGTTCATTTGTGTTTGAAGTCAGAGCAAGTGGTATTTTGTATCATGATTTGGAGGATAGTGAAAGAGTGGGGCATGCTAATATGCTTGAACGTTGAGATTAAGGAGGAGGTGGTGGCTTTGGGTCTTCTGAAAAGCATTAAGCTGGATAGGTCCCTAGGGTCTGATGGCTTATTTTCCAGAATATTGAAATAAGTGATGGAATTGTTTGGACATTGCCTAAGATCTTTGTCTTCACTGGCAACAGATGAGGTCCTGGAGGACTGGAGAGTAGAAAATATTCTGCTTTTGTTCAAGATAATCAGTCAGTTGTAGGCCAGTGAGCCGTACTTCAGTGGTAGCAATCTATTGGAGAGGACACTGGATAGGATTTCTGTGCATTAGAAAGGTGTGGCCTGCTTGGGGAAAGTCATCAAGGCTTGTATAAACAGGTCATGCCATACAAACCTGAATGTTTTTTGAGGTTACAAAGGTGCTCGATGAGGTGTAAAACTGGACCTTATCTGCATAGACTTAAGTAAGGCATTTGATAAGGTCTCTTCATGGCAAGGTGATTCAGAAGATGAAGATGCATGGATCCAGCTTAAATTTGGATTTGGAACTGGTCTGCCCACAAAAGACAGGAGTGGAAGGCTGTTAGTCTGGCTGGAGGTCCATGGCAAGAATTAGTGCTGGGACCTCTTGTATGTCATGTATATCGATGATCTGAATAGGAGTGTAGATGGGTGGATTAGCAAGTCTGCGGGTAACAATACTGATGGAGTTGTGGACAGTATAAAGGACTATCAAATAATACAACGTGATATTGATCAGCTATGGATACGGGAGAAAAGTGGCAAATGGATTTAATCCTGGTAAGACTGAGGTTTTGTACTTTGGGAGTCAAATGAGAAGTGAAATTTTGTAGAAACATAGAAAACATACAGCACAATATAGGCCCTTTGGCCTACAATGCTGTGCCGAACATGTACTTTAGAAATTATCTAGGGTTACCCATAGTGCTCTATTTTTCTAAGCTCTGTGTGCCTATCCAGGAAACACTTAAAAAACCCTATCATATTCGCCTCCACCACAGTTGCCAGCAGTCCATTCCACGCACTCACCACTCTCTGCATAAAAAAAACTTATCCCTGACATCATCTCTGTACCTACTTCCATATATTTAACAGTAGGCCCCTTATAGCATTGATATACAGCAAAATTTGTGGGGCTACGTCCATTATTCCCCTAAAGTGGATAAGGTGGTTAAGAAGGCCTTCAAAAGTTGGATGTTGAGTGGAAGAGTAAGGAAGTCATGCTTTAGCTATATAAAATTTGAGACAGATTTCTTTTAGAGTATTGTCTGTAGTTCTGGTCACCACTTTAGGAAGTAGATAGAGAACATGGAAGGGGTGCAGAAGAGGTTTACCAAGATGCTGTCTGGATTGGATAGTATGAATTATAAGGAAAGGTTAGCCAAACTGGATATATTCTCTCTTGATCAGGAGTTCCCAACCTGTTTTATGCCACGGGCCAATACCTTTAAGCAAGGGTTAATATTCTATTATGGATTTATTGAGTATGCCTGCAAGAATATGAATCCCAGGGCTGTATAAGGTGATATATGTACTTTGATAATAAATTTACTTTGAACTTTGAGATTTGATGGGAAGTTTCGTGAATTATGAGAAGCATAGATAGGATAGACAGAAAGAATCTTCTCTCTTAGGATATAAATGTAAGATACCAGAGGGTGTTACCTGGTCTTGTTGATGTTGAGTGCAAGGATTTGTTGTGACATCACTCAATCAAACATTCCTGTATTCATCTTCATCATATCTGTGATTCTACCAACAATCGTGTAATCGGCAAATTTATGGATTTTTTTATGCAGTATTTAGCCTCACAATCCTGAGTGTAAAGTGAGTAGAGTAGTAGGCTAAGACACATCTTTATAGTGTGCCTGAGCAAGGAGAAGATGTTACTACCAATCTGCACTGACTGGTCTTCCAATAAGGAAGTCCAGTATCCAATTCAGAGGGAGGACTAAGTTGTAAAGCTTGATTATTAGTGCTGAGGGAATGGTATGAATGCAGAGCAGTAATCAATCAATCATAGTAGATAACCTGACAACCTTGTTAGGCAGGGAGATCAAGTGGCGAATTCGGGAAGGAGAGAAGCAAAATAGTCATTATTTTGGTTTAGTTTTTCTTAATCATCATATGTTCTGCCCTTTACAATACTCTTGCCATTTACAATGCATTGCAATGTCAAAGAAGCTTAATGTGCTAGAAATTGCCCCATGAATCTTTTGGAACACCCATCCTCTCTCTAACTTAAAATTAACTTGTGTTTCTTTCTCTCAATGATGATGAGGGCTCCCAAATCTGAGACATTATCTCTCACTCTTTTCACAAGTGATGTCAGGTGATCTTTTAATTGCTCCTAGCACTTTTGTTTTTATTTCAGAAAACAGGAAGTGGAAGTTAGAAAGATAAAATAAATAGAAATAAAAACCAACAATAAATGTTGTCAGAGTACAGGAACATTATAAAATTTAAAGTGCTTTGTCTAAATGCTTGCAGCATTTACAACAATTTAAATGAATTAATGATATGAATAGAATTAAATAGGGAGATCTAATTACATTATGGTAGCATGACTGCGTAGAACTGAATAAGGAGATTCAGTCAGAAAGCATAGGCGGAGAATGAAAAGGAGGTTGCATAAAGATATTAATAATGGATGAAATTGCCATGTATGTGAGAAAAATCTTAGCTGGGCATAAGATGTAGAATTAGAATTGGTCTAAAGTTTAAAGCCTTCGGATCTAACGCTGGCTTGTTAATGTGTGACAGTGGTAGTAGTGGGTTGTTTTAAGTGGTTGGAAGTCTATCAGCAGTATAGTATAATGGAAGTAAGTGCTAGGACCACTGCTGTTGCTTGTCTACATTAACAATTTAGAAGACAATCTGTGATTAGTAAATTAGTGGTGGTTTTAGACTACAGAGTGGTAATAATCGATTGGGCAGATATAATTTAATCTCTCTAAGTGTGGAATGATGCATTTTGATGGCAATGAAGGCAAGCCAGGGAGAACGGAGGAAAAAGGGCTGATTAAGAAGGTACATGGGATACTTGCTTTAACCAGATGGGGCATAGAACAAAGTTAAAGGGAGTTTAGTATAATGCTGGTTAGGTCACAGCTGGAATATTGTGTGTATTTCTGGTTGCAAAACTGTAAAGACTTCATTTGCTCCAGGGAGGGTTATATCAGAGGTTCACAGGGATGTTGCCTGGATGGAATGTTTCAGTAACGAAGAGAGAACAGCTTGGCTGCATTGTTTTGTGAGATACAATTTTGAAGGGTGGGTACAGATGGTGATATTTAAGAGGAATTGAGATGCCACAAGAACAGTTTGCAACTCAGATATATCTAGGGCAAAGCAGTTCCCACATGGCACAATGAGGAACTAAGGATGTATATAAAAAAAATCATTTTGAAACTTTGTAACCTCTGGTGAAAAGAGTAATTGGGACTGAATAGGAATTCTTGAACTGATGTAAACTCTGTCTTCAGCAGTTAGCTTAAAAAAACCTTATACTAGTTCTCCCTTGGTGTGCAGAGAGACAAGTTGAGAGTTGATAACATTATACATTGTACCCTCGTTTGAGTAAGGGGAGGAGGACTCACCGATAAGGACAGGAATGAACATCCGTCTGTAATTAAGTCAGGGCCTTGTAAAGAGAATAACTGATAACGACTGGACAGTACATCCATCTGTAATTAAAACCTTGATTTCGACAATAGACAGGTGCAGGAGTAGGCCATTCGCCCCTTCGAGCCAGCACCACCATTCACCGTGATCATTTCTGATCATCCACAATCAGTACCCCGTTCCTGCCTTCTCCCCATATCCCTTGACTCCACTATCATTAAGAGCTCTATCTAACTCTTTCTTGAAAGCATCCAAAGAATTGGCCTCCACTGCCTTCTGAGGCAGAGCATTCCACAGATCCACAGCTCTCTGGGTGAAAAAGTTTTTCCTCAACTCCTTTCTAAATGGCCTACCCCTTATTCTCAAATTGTGGCCTCTGGTTCTGTACTCCCCCAACATCGGGAACATGTTTCTTGCCTCTAGCGTGCCTGTTTCCTTAATAATCTTATATGTTACAATCAGATTCCCTCTCATCCTTCTAAATTCTGGTGTATACAAGCCTAGTCGCTCCAATCTTTCAACATATGACAGTCCAGCCATCCAGAGAATTAACCTTGTGAACCTATGCTGCACTCCCTCAATAGCTAGAATCCTTCCTCAAATTTGGAGACCAAAACTGTACACAATACTTCAGGTGTGGTCTTACCAGGGTCCTGTACAACTGCAGAAGGACCTCTTTGCTCCTATACTCAACTCCCCTTGTTATGAAGGCCAACATGCCATTAGCTTTCTTCATTGCCTGCTGTACCTGTATGCTTACCGTCAGTGACTGATGAACAAGGACACCTGGATCTCATTGTACTTCCCCTTTTCCTAACTTGACACCATTCAAATAGTAATCTGCCTTCCTGTTCTTGCCACCAAAGTGGATAACCTCACACTTATCCACATTAAACTGCATCTGCCCACTCACCCAACCTGTCCAAGTCATCCTGCATTATCACGACATCCTCTGCACATTTCACACTGCCACCCAGCTTTGTGTCATCTGCAAATTTGCTAATGTTACTTTTAATCCCTTCATCTAAATCATTAATGTATATTGTAAATAGCTGCGGTCCCAGAACTGAGCCTTGTGGTACCCCACTAGTCACCGCCTGCCATTCTGAAAGGGACCCGTTAATCCCTACTCTTTGTTTCCTGTCTGCCAACGAATTTTCTATCCATGTCAGTACCCTACCCCCAATACCATGTGCTCTAATTTTGCCCACTAATCTCCTATGTGGGACCTTATCAAAGGATTTCTGTAAATCCAGGTACACTACATCCACTGGCTTTCCCATGTCCATTTTCATAGTTACATCCTCAAAAAATTCCAGAAGATTAGTCAAGCATGATTTCCGCTTCGTAAATCCATGCTGACTTGGACCAATCCTGTTACTGCTATCCAAATGTGCTGCTTTTTCATCCTTTATAGTTGACTCCGGCATCTTCCCCACCACTGATGTCAGGCTAACTGGTCTATAATTCCCTGTTTTCTCTCTCCCTCCTTTCTTAAGAAGTGGGATTAACATTAGCTGCTCTCCAGACCTCAGGAACTGATCCTGAATCTATAGAACATTGGAAAATGATTACCAATGTGTCCACGATTTCTAGAGCCACTTCCTTAAGTACCCTGGAGTGCAGACCATCAGGCCCTGGGGATTTATCAGCCTTCAGTCCCATCAGTCTATCCAACACCATTTTCTGCCTAATGTGAATCTCCTTCCGTTCTTCCATTGCCCTAGGTCCTCCGGCTACTATTACATCTGGGTGATTGTGTCTTCTCTAGTGAAGACAGATCCAAAGTACCTGTTCAACTGGGCAGCCGTTTCCTTGTTCCCCATAATAAATTCACCCGTTTTTGTCTTCAAGGGCCCAACTTTGGTCTTAACTAATTTTTTCCTCTTCACATACCTATAGAAGCTTTTACTATCCTCCTTTATATTCCTGGCTAGCTTGCCTTCATATCTCATCTTTTCTCCCCATATTGCCTTTTTAGTTATCCTCTGTTGTTCTTTAAAAGTTTCTCAATCCTCTGGCTTCCTGCTCATCTTTGCTATGTTATACTTCTCTTTTATTTTTATACTGTCCTTGACTTCCCTTGTCAGCCATGGTTGCTCCTTACTCCCCTTAGAATCTTTCTTCCTCTTTGGAATGAACTGATCCTGCACCTTCTGTATTATTCCCAGATTTCACGAACTGTCTTATCTGTAACCAAGTTTCGCACCAACAGACTTGGTGGGTGTACCAGTTCAAATGACATCTTGCAACAGTAATGTATGGGGCTTACTATGTATAAATATACGGCTGTAACCGGAGAGAGTGGGCCCACTTGTTTGACGGTGGCAGTATTTACGTGCCTTCCCTTTGACAACTGGGTCTCAAACTTCTGCAGGAGGGTGCGCAGTAAACTGTTGTAACTATAAGAAGCTGGTCTCCCGAGTTTTATTCAGATTCGACTTTAACAAGAAGATGCCTGCAGCCCAAGGCAAGTGGCAAATCCATCCCTCAGGTTTCCCGGAGCCACACTCAAATGTACAGGTCAGGTATTCATGAGCCTTAAAGGAACCATGCTGAGTAATTTTTTTTGGTGAGGGGTAAGATGTTTAGACAAGATCTGAGGAATTCCAAAGTGTAATCTGGAATTTATCTTTGAAGTGGTGGTGATACAGGCACACTCAAAACATGTAAAATAATCTGGATGATCACTAAAATCACTAGCCTGTAGTATACTAGTGCTGGTAAGTGTGGTTATAATAGATGTGAGTCATAGTGCTTGTTTTCCAGATTTTAGAATCTGTCACGATTGAGCTGCAAAAAGAGCAAAGGAAACATGAGTTATTTGTAGGTCAAATAGTAGGTTGTAATAGGCACAGCAAAAATCAGAGAATTATTGATTATGGTGGCAGGCAAGGTGTAGCAAGGTGATTTGGCCTCTGTCCTCTCGGGCAGGAAATTCCAATGACTCAGTACCTGTGAGAGAAGAGAGTTTTATGTACCGTAGTTTTAAAGAATTGGCTCCTTATTTTGTAGCTAAGTTGCCTTGTTTGTGACTTTCTCACCGGTAAAAACATCTGCTTCCCTGTCAAGTTCCATGGTATCTTGCATGTTTGATCAGTTAAAGTCACCCCTCATTCTTATTAACTAAAGGAATACCATCATAAGCTGTCTGGCCTCTCCTGATAGGACAACACCCTTAACCAAGCACTGTCTCCAATGTTAAAATATGGGATTTTTTTAAGGGGGCCAAAACTGCACATAGTAACAAAATCTCATTATTCTTAAACTCCTGCCTCTTTGCAGTAAGAGTCAGTGTTCCAGATAAGAGAATCCATATAGGAGAATGAGGAAATGGCAGCGGAATTAAATAACCAGGGAACAAAAGTTCTAGCAAAAATGAAGAACTGAAAGTAGAAAGTATTAGTGGCAAAAAAAAAGTATGAGAAGTTAATGACTAAATGCTGGTAAATCCCGAAGAGCTGTTGACCTACATTCCAGAAATCTAAAAGAAATAGAGAACTCCATTCTTCTTGTGATTGTGTGGATTTCCTCCAAGTCTATTTTCCTCCCATATCCTAACATCCTGTAGGTTGACTATCTGCTGTGGATTGTCGAAGTGTTCGGTTGTGTAGATGAATCTTGCAAAGAGTTGATGGGAATGTGGGAGAATGCCCTCTTCTCATCTTCACCAGGAGACCACTGTTAGTATGGATAAGCGATATCACCTCCTTGTTGACAATCAGCACAGGCGTATCTGTAAGATGCATGCTTAGCCCACTGCTCTACTCTACATTGATGATTGTGATGCTGTCTTTAAATAATGAGATGACACCAGTATTGTTGGCAAAGTCTCATGTTGTCGAGGTGGTGTACAGGACTGAGTTCTGCTGGTTAAATGGTGCCATAGCAGCAACTTCGCAAGCCCAAGGAAATGATTGTTGATTTAAGGGGAAGTTGGAAGCACCAGCCGCCTTTGAGGGGTTAGCAGTGGAAGTGGTGAGCAGGTTTAAGCTTAAGGGTGTCAACATCTATCCTGGGTCCAATATATTGTCATGAAGCCTTTGTTAGGTTTACCTTACTTTGTTATACTTAGGAGTTTGAGGAGGTTTGGTATGTCAGCAAAGACTTATAAATTTCTATAGTAGTGTAGTAGAGAGCATTCTGACTGATTGCATTACAGCCTTGTGTTGAGGACCAATTCACAGGATCAAGAAGAGGACATGCCCTCCTCTTGTTACTATTGTCAGGGAGGAGGTACAAGAGCCCAAAGACCCACAATGAGCATTTTAGGAACAGCTGCATTCCCTCTGCTCATCGGATTTCAGTGCAGTCCAGTATTCTATGAACATTATCTCAGTATTCCCTTTGCACTATTTATTCCAGTAGCCTTGACTTGCATGACAGTAGTTTTACTTAATGAGTCAGAATGCTGTGCCCAGAAACTGAATATGTAATCAGTGTTGAACCTGCAGTACAAATTGAGTAGCACACAAAATGCCAGAGGAACTCAGAAGGCCAGGCAGCATCTATGGAAAAGAGTACAGTCAACGTTTCGGCCCGAAATATCTACTGTACTCTTTTCCTTAGATGCTGCATTTTGTGTTGCTTGGATTTTCAGCATCTAGATTTAGTCTTGATTGTGATTGTACGAACTGCATAGTTGTCTTTTTGATGGGACATGAAAGCAAGTTTTTGTGTATGCCACTCTAGAGGATTATAATATCTGTGGCACTTTTTAGCAGTTCTCTCATTTCCTGGGTAATTTAAGGAAAAAAAAACTAAATAAACACAATGTGGAAGACATATCCAATTTTGCTTAATCAAGGATTACCATTACAGAAAATTGCAATGCAGAGGGTTTTCTAAGAACTTTACACTTCTGTATCAGACTGCATAATTTGTGAGATACATTTTTGTTAAGAGGAAATTACAGATTTTGTTAGCATTGATTGTCTTTGCCTTTGTTATTTTCCACTCTTACCCTAAACCCCCACCTGACTCTTGAATAAACATGAAAAGGTTATTTTCAATCTGTTTCTTTGGTCACTGGGTGCTCAAGGTACCAGGCTGAAAGGTCTTCTGTAAGGTCCAGTCCTGACGATAAGGTGCAGAATGTATTATGTTAACAGGGAATGGTTTTCAACGACTTGTCCATCCTCTGCTCTTTACATGGCCAGCAAACAAGGTTTGATAAACAGACTGAAATCCACCCCCCCTCCCCCCAGCCACCTTCCCCCTCAACTGGTCTCACTTGCTAGCTTGTACTTCTCCCTCTCTCCCACCTACTTGTTCTAGTTTCTACCCTCCTCCTTTTCAGTCCTGATGAAGGGTCTTGGCCTGAAACATCAACTGTTTATTTCACTCTATAGATACTTTTTTAGACCTGCTGAGTTGCTCCAGTATTTTGAGTGTGTTGCTCCAGATTTTGAAATCTGCAGAACCTTTGATCCTAAATATACCTGTTAAAGTTTTGAGGGATGGCTCCTTGAGTATGCAACAATGAAAATATTAAATGGCAGAAAGGACATGTCCAGAACCATTTTAAGTGCCAGGGTTATGTGTTGGTGTAGAAGATAGCCACTTATTTAATGTCTTCCTTGATCCCATCATGAGGTTTTCAATAAGGGCCTTTTATAGGTCAATTATTGTCTTCCTTGGCATGGTTACAATGGTACAGAGTGAAAATGCCTTACACCCAATGATTGGCCCCAGTGGCCTAAAGAATCAGCAGAAGTTAAATTGAAAGATATCCTGGAGTTAAGACTGCAATCACATGTCTTAACTTGTGTTTAAACTTAATCAAGACCAGCAAATCCATGAGAATAGAATTGCTAATGAGCTACTTCGGAAGGATAGGACTTTCTTGGTGATGATAAAGATCCAGGTTCATCATATTTGCTGTGCCTGTCTGGTAGTTGGATGCTAGTGAAAATATTGATTAGACACAGTCAAAATCTCATTTAGTTAGACAGGGGAACCTATTAGTTAGAAGCTTCGGTTTGAGTCACCTTTTCATCACAGATTTGCTGAAGTTAACACACCTTACATTACTCATATATAGTAAATTTCTGTTTGACATACTCAGACTTTCCAACCCAGCATATTTTCTTGATTATTAATGCATAGCACACTTATTGGTTCACTTTTTAAAAAATATTATACATAATGTGATACCTTAAAGTGAACCCAGAATATTTAAAGGGAGGGTGGGAAATGGGGATTTGGCTACTGAAGAGTATGGCAGACTGCACCTTGTATGCTAGAGGAGGTACACCAGGATGTTGCTTGGACTGGATGACTTAACAGGCGAGGCAGGGATTGTTGTCCTTGAAGTAAAGGAGAGAGTTGATCTTGATGCAAGATTATGAGAGTCGTAGGTAAGATGGACAATTAAAACTTTTTCCATGGAGAGGGTCACCAAAAACTAGAGGGTGAAGGTTAAAGGTGAGGGCAAAAAGTTTAAAAAAAAAGAATCTAAGCAACGTATTTTAAGAGTTGTTCATATCTGAAATGTGCTAGCAGGAAAGTTGGTGGAGTCAGATACAATTAATTTTGAGAGCAATTCAGACAGACACAAATAGGCAAGTCATAGAGGGATGCACACCTAATGTGGGCAAATGGGATGAGTGCAGATGGGCAAAAAGGTTGTGTGTGTTGTTATCTTTCAGTTTGTTTGCTGTACAGTTTGTAGACTCTGCAGGAATTATACTGTAAAGAACAATTCCCAGTAGTTAGATAGCAAATTACTGGAGTTCTGCTGTTTTGAACTACAAAACATTTTTTGAGTAAATGTATTTAATTCGTATTTAAGTGCATTAACACTAATTTCATTGTCTCCCACAAAACCTATTCCATAGAAGTGTCATAGAGAGACAGTACAGAATCTGCTCTGAGTCCATGCCAACCATCAGCTGCAATAATCCTACATTAGTCAAAGTCAACTTATTATTAAATGTGGTATATGTTACTATATACTTCCATATGCTATATTTTCGTAAGCATATACAGGAAAGTAGAATTTATGAAAAACTATAGATAAAGACTGACAAATAACCAATGTGCAAAATAAGATGAATTGTGCAATTAAGAAAATATTGAGGACATGAGTTAGAGTCCTTGAAAGTGAATCTGTAAATTGTGGAATCAGGCCAAAGTTGAGATGAGAGTGAAGTTATTCTCACTGGTTCATGATCCGATGGTAGTAGGGTAATAACTGTTCCTGAACCTGGTGGGGTGGGACCTATGTCTTCTGTACCTCCTTCCCAGTGATGTTAAGAAGAAGTGAGTGTGGCCTGGGATGATGTGGTTCCTTGATGACGGGTACTGCGTTCTTATGGCAGCGCATCTTGTAAATGTGCTCAGTGGTGGAGAGGGCTTTGCTTGTGATGGACTGGGAAGTATCCATCACTTCCTTTATACTTTTCCATTCCTGGGCATTGGTGTTATCATACCAGGCTGTGATGCAACCAGTTAGGATACTGTCTACTGTGCCTCTATAGTAGTTGAATGTCCAATCTACGCAATCTGGCATTGAGAGGAAAAATAAATCAGCCATGATGGAATGGTGGTGCAGACACGATAGGCTGAATGGCCCAATTCTGCCTTATGGTCAAACTTACAAGAAAGTGGAGGCGCCGTCATGCCTCCTTTGTGATGGCACTTGTGTGCTAGTCCTAGGACAGATCCTCTGATATGATATCACCAAAGAATTTACAGTTACTGACCCTCTCCATCTCCAATCCTCTATTGAAGATTGGCTTTTGGACCTCTGGCTTTTAACTCCTTTGGTCAATAATCAGCAATTTGGTTCTGCTGATGTCGAATGAGAGGCTGTTGTTGCATCAGTTCAGTCTGCCTCCCATATGCTGGATCATTACCACCATTTCTGATTTTAATCCTATGTTTTATTCTCCCTGTATTCTCATCAACTCTCTCCAGCTTCTACAAGGCTAGAGAGTATCGATAGTGACTAACTAACCTACCAACACATGTCTGGGAGAAAACTGGAGCGGCCAAGGGAAACCTGCACAGTCGCAGGAGAATCTGAAAGTCTCATGCTACCAGCAGCTGAGGTCAGGATTGAGCCTGGATCTTCGCTTCTATGAGGCAACACTTCATCTAGCTGAGATACTACACCACCTGTGTTACTGCAGATTAGTTTTCAATTGCTATCACTGCAGGGACAGTTGTATCCTATCCTTCCTGTGGTGTTTGGTCTATATTATATTATTCCTTTAAAAATGCTATACATAGCAATTTAGCACTTTGCAGCCATTTTTCCACTGAGAACGTAGCCAGTAGTTAAGTCATTGTTTCGCCTATGAGCTGCTAACTTGTTTTTACTTTGAAGTTTTGGATCAGTGTTAACTAATCATTACCCGAACTATCTTTTTACAGGAAGATATCCATCACTGTGGGCATTGGGAGCTAGTCTTTGCTTTAAAAGTGCAAGCTGTTAAGAAAATTGAATTTTCATACATCTCACATCATTGTGTGATGTTCTTTCTGACTGGAGGGTACAATTAACAACTTCTGTCACTTGTAGCTCTACAGAGAAATTTTCTCCCAATGCCTGGTTTATGTCTATTTATTTCTTCCTCGAGTAATTTTCAGGTATTTCAAGATTTTTGCTACATTTACTTATATTTGTAGACTTTCCCAGGTTTAAACTGATTCTCCTGCTGCCCATGGTGCTCACTTTCCTCTCTGGAGATCCCTAGAAATCCTTTGTTTTGGGTCCACAAAACTGCATTGTTAAGGCTTCTAAATTGGACCAAAATTTTGATAGAAAAATTCAAATGCAGATGCTAATGCTTTTGCTGAATTTATCAGTGGCATAGACATTTTGGTGTAATGTCTAATGTTATTGTACCGAAGAATGTTCAAAAAATAGTTGTACTGTACTTTCGCAGAATTATTTTAGTAAATTTTGAAGATGAAAGATCTAAAGAATAGTTTTGCCACATACATCAAGACATACAGTGAATGCATTGTTTTGTGTCAGATGACCAATACTGTTCAAGGATTATGCTGTAGGCAGCCCACAAGTGTCGCCGTGCTTCTAGTTCCAACATAACGTGCCCATCACTCCAACCCTAACCATATGACTTTGGAATGTGGGAGGAAACCGGAGCACCCAGAGGAAACCCACGTAGTCAATGGAATAACGTACAAACTCCTTACAGACATTGGCGAGAATTGAATTCTCTTCAGAGATCACTGGTGTGTTGTACAGCTTTGCTGTAACCACTCTTACTATGCTGCCCAGGAGCACCCAGAGAGAGTTTACTTCATAAACACATTTGAAATTCTTTCTAAAAATTTTTTTTATTAATAGAGAGCTCAGTTGTATTTGATATATTTTCTATATCAATTAACGAATTCACCTTGAGTATTGCTGGCAGTTTACTCATTAAGCACTTAACCTAAGTTTTGGACCATTTTGTCCAAACTCATTTCATTCAAATCAGCGAGAGAAGAAAGAAAGGATGCTTCATCATTCTAAAAGGGATCTGAACCTGCTTTTCGGGAGTGATAAGAAAATGTATGGTACTTTTGCAAAATATGTAAGATTTGAATGGTAACCATGCTTACTATGTGCGTTGCTTTGACTTTAAAATGCTGTCCTGTCAATTCAGAGCAATATTCTCCCTTCAGGAATGTTTCATGTAGAAATGGAATAGTTTCTGTGGTGCATCTACTACTGGAACAACTTTGAATGGCATGTGTATTTTGATGTGCTCTTTGAAAGTGTTGCAGCATGTTTCAAGCTGTTGCAAGCCTTCCAGGAAGAGGAGCAAAGTATGACTAATTTCTGTCGAGTTATGTCAATAACACCACCTATCTTGCATTATCAACAAACTTACCATATCTTGTATATTCACAAACAAGAGAAAATCTGCAGATGCTGGAAATCCAAGCAACACACAAAAAGCTGGAGGAACTCAGCAGGCCAGGCAGCATCTATGGAAAAGACTATTGCCAACATTTCGGGCCAAGATCCTTCATCAGGACTGGAGGAAAAAAAGACGAGTCAGAGTTAGAAATTGGGCAGAGGGGAGGAAGAAACACAAGGTGATAGGAGAACCGGGAGGGAGGTGGAGGGGTGAAGTAAAGAGCTGGAAAGTTAATTGGTGAAAGAGGTGCAGGGCTGGAGAAGGGGGAATCTGATGGGAGAGGACAGAAAGCCATGGAAGAAAGAAAAGAGGGAGGAGCTTCAGAGGTAGGTGATGGGCCAGTAAGGATATAAGGTGAAAGGGAAATGGTGATTGGGGGGGACAGTACTGAAAGTTAGAGAAATCGATGTTCATGCTGTCAGGTTGGAGGATACTCAGACTGAATACAAGGGGTTGTTCCTTCAACCTGAGTGTGGCCTCATTGCGATAATAGAGGAGGCTATGGATTGACCAGCTCCTTTAGGTCCTCTGCCAATGAGTAACTCACTGACGGGGTAGACTTCCAGTGCGTTAAATTCTTAATGTCCAGCAGGATCTTGTGATCATAAACTATATGTTTCAAAAAAGACAAAACATATATACTCTTTGGTTAGCGATGACTTGCTGCACTCAAAGCCATGTTGGCTATCCCTAATCATCCCTGTCTATCCAAATACATATATTTGTGTGTATTATATGTATGTTGTGCCTGTATGTATGTGTTTGGATAGACAGGAATGATTAGAGATAGTTAACATGACTGTGTGGTAAGCAATGTCTAACATTTCAAAGAGATTGCCTGGAAAATTGATGAAGGAAAGGCAGTTGATGTCTACGTGGACTCTAGTAAGGCTTTTGATCAGGTCCTGCATGGGAGGTTGGTCAACATGATTCAATTGCTTGGCATTCAGGATAAGGTAGTAAATTTGATTCAACATTGGCTTTGTGAGAAGCCAGAGAGTGGTAGTAAAGGGTTGCCCCTCTGACCGGAGGCCCGTGAGTAGTAGTGTGCCACGGGTGCATGTTGGGTTTGTTGTTGTTTGGCATCTACTGTATATCAACAGTTTGGTTGATAATGTGGTAAACTGGATAAGCAAAGTAGTGGGAGATGCCAAGATTGGGGAGTCATAGTTGACAGTGAGAAAGGCTATTTAACCTTGCTGTGGAATCCGGACAGGCTGGAAAAGTGGACTGCAAAATGGCAGATGGAATTTACGCAGACAAGTGTTGCACTTTAGGAGAATAAACGAAGGTAGGATTTACACAGCAAATGATAGGGCCCTGAGGAGTGTGGTAGAACAGAGGGATTTGGGTGTATAGATCCATACTTTGAAACTGGCATCACAGGTAGCCAGAGTCATACAGAGATCTGTTGGCACATTGGCCTTCATAAATCAAAGTATTGAGTGTAAGATTTGAGATGTTATGTTGAAGTTGTATAAAATGTTTGTAAGACCAAATCTGGAGTATTTTGTGCAGTTCTGCTCATCTGTCTACAGGAAGGATATCAATCAAGAAGATTGAAAGAGTACAGAGAAAATTTACAAGGCTGTTGCCAGGACTTGAGGACCTGCATTAGAAGGAAAGGTTGAATAAGTTAGGACCTTATTTCCTGGAGCGTAGGAGAATAAGGGGCATTTTGATAGAGATAGACAAAATTATTATGGATATAAGACCATAAGACATAGAAGGAGAATTAGGCTATTCGTCCCATCGAGTCTGCTCAGCCATTTGATCATAGCTGATTTATTATCTCTCTTTGCCCTGTTCTCCTGCCTTCTAGTAACCCCTGACGCCCTTACTAATCAAAAACCTATCAACTTCCTCTTTTAATATACCCATTTTCTTGGCCTCTGTAGCCATCTGTGGCACTGAATTCCACAGATTTACCACACTCTGGCTAAAGAAATTGCTCCCCATCTCTGTTCTAAATGGACATCCTTCTATTCTGAGACTGTGCCCTCTGGTCCTAGACTCCTCTATAGGAAACAACCCTTCCACATCCACTATCTAGGTCTTTCAATATACAATAAGTTTCAACAAGATTCTCCCTCATTCTTCTAAATTCCAGTGAGTACAGGCCCAGAGGTATCATATGCTCATCGTACATTAACCCTTTCATTCTCAGGCCATTTTCACAAACCACCTCTGGACCCTCTCCAATGCTAGCACATCTTTTAGATAAGGGGCCCAAAACTGCTCACAGTACTCCATGTGTGGTCTGACCAAATGCCTTATAAAGCCTCAGCATTACATCCTTGCTTTTATATTGTAGTCCTCTCAAAATGAATGCTAATATTTTATTTGCCTTCCTTGCCACTGACTAAACCTGCAAGCTTGAAATCTTCATTGCAGGGAATTGTGCACACGGACTCCCAAGTCTCTTTATACGTCAGATTTCTGAATTTGTTCTCTGTTTAGATAAATAGTTTACGCCTTAATTCCTTCAAGCAAAGTGCATGACCGTGCAGTTACTTCCCTACATTATATGCCATCTGTCACTTTGCCCATTGTCCTAATCTAAGTCATTCTGCAGACTTCCTGCTTTCTCAATGCTACCTGCTCCTCCATCTGTCTGTGTTGTCCACAAACTTGACCACAAAAGCCATTGATTCTGTCATTCAAATCATTAACATATAATGTGAAAAGACGTGGTCAGAATGCCGACCCCTACAAAACACCACTAGTCACCGGCAGCCAACCTGAAAAAGTCCCTTTATTCACACTTTTTTTCCTGCAAGTTAGCCAATCTTCTGTCCATGTTTCCTGTAATCTTTCCATGGAATCATGGCTTGTTTAGGAGCCTCACATGTGACACCTCGTCTATGGCCATTTGAAAATTAATGTAAACAATCTCCGCTGATTCTCCTTTGTCTATCCTGTCTGTAATTTTCTCAAAGAATTCCAACAGATCTGTCAAGCAAGATGTCCCCTTGAGGAAACTATGCTGAAGTAGGCCTATTTTATCATGTGCCTCCAAGTACCCCAAAGCCTCATCCTTCATATGGACCCCAACATCTTCCCAACTACTGGAGTCATGCTGACTGGCCTGTAATTTACTGTCTTTGGTTCTATCTTTTCTTAATGTTTTGAGTGACATTTGCAATTTTCTACTCTTCCAGAACCCATGCAGAATCTAGTTATTTCATGAAAGATCACTTTTAATACCTCCACAACCTCTTCAGCTATCTCTTTCAGAGCCCTGGGGTATAGTGCATCTGGTCCAGTGACTTGACTTATCTTCACACCTTTCAGCTTCCTAAGCACCTTCTCCTTTAGTTATACCAGTTGTATTCTCCCCTGCCCTCTGACACTCTGGTTTCTGGCATGTTGTTGATGTCTTCCACAGTGAAGATTGACCGCAAAATACGAGGAGTGATTGATATGTTTGTAGCCTAAGGTGGAAGGAGTCAATTTTAGAAAACCTAGCACATTTATTTTTCAACATAGTCCTCTCCTACTCTTCCACACTGAGTCCAGTGGTCGTGGAGCATACGGATCTTGGTTCTCCAGAAAGTGTCCACAGATTGGTGATTTTTAAGTTTGTGGCCTAAAGTAGAAGGAGATGATTGACACAGCTCTCGTTACGTGCACATGCAGGTCAACTCTTTGATTATGCAGAAAGTTTGAAGTTAATAACTCATTTCCTTCTACTGTAGGCCACGAACTTATCAATCACCCCTGCTGTGGATACTTTCTGGAGGTCCAAGATCCGTATGCTCCACAGCCGTTGGACTAAGCGTGTAAATGTAGGATGGGACTATGTTGAAAAATGTGTTAGGTTTTCTAAAATTGACTCTGCCTACCTTAGGCCATGAACTTACCAATCACTCCTCGTGCTTATTGAGTTTGTCCCCTATTATTACCTCTCCAGTCATTTTCCAGCAGTCTGATGCCCACTCAGTTCATTTACTTTCTTTATATCTGGGGGGGAAAGAAATTTCAGTATCCCCTTTTTTATTATTGGCTAGTTTACCTTTGTATTTCATCTTTTCTCTCCTTGTGGCTTTTTAAGTTGTCTTCTGTTGGTTTTTAAAAGCTTGAGTCTGTTAACACTACGATGGAAGTTGTCTTTGAGCCTGGTGGTACATGCTTTTAGTCTTTTGTATCTTCTGCCCAATGGGGAGAGGGCAGAAGAGAGAATGTCTGGGGTGGCTGGGATCTATAATTGTGCTGGCAGCTTTTCTGAGGCGTCAAGAAGCATAGACATTGAATCCGTGGAGATTGCTGTGACGTGCTGAGCTGTGTCCATAACCCTCTGCATAGGTAGGATATAGTCAGAATCTGTTTCCCATGGTACAAATGTCAAATAGAAGAGGATCTGCATTTAAGGCGATGGACAAAATTTAAAGGAGACATGCCGGGTGAGTTTTGTTGTACATAGAAATTGATAGCTACTCGAACAAGCTGTCAGGGCTAGTGGTGTAAGCAAATACAATGGTGTTTAAGAGGCCATTTAATAGAAACACCAGTATGCAGGGAATGGAGGAAGAGGCAGAAGAAATTTAGTTTGATTTGGTATAGTGTTCAATGTAAATATTGTGGGCTGAAGGATCTGTTCCTATTCTATATGCCAGCTCCCTGATCAACTTTGAATTTGGGTCAGGTAGGCTGTCTGCCGCCTCTCCTCTGTGGTGTTTGTGCTGTTTTAGACTCAAGACATGCCTTTTAGTCCGTGCTGACTGTTGAGTACAGATCAATTAACTATTAGCAGGTATCCCCTGCCATAGGATGAAGTTTCTTACTATCTATCCTTTTGATGCCTCTAATAAATCACCTCTCATTTTCCTATGTTCCAAGGGGAAAAAAAACCTAGTATGACCAACCTCTCCCTTTAGTCCTGGCAAAGTCCTCATAAATCTTTTCTGAACTGTTACCACTTCAGTCACATCTTTCCTATAAGAGGGTGACCGTGGTTGTACACAGAACTCCATGTGAGGCCTTACCAATGGCATCCCATTGCACCATAATTTCCCAACTCCTATACTCACCGTCATGACATGCTAAGTGCCTTTTTCACCAAAGTTCAAAGTAAATGTAAGTACATATGTCACCCATATACAACCCTGCAATTCATTTTCTTGCAGGCATACTCAATAAATCCACAGAACAGTATAACAGACCAATGGAAGACCACGCTAACTTGGGCATTCAACCAATGTGCAAAAGACGGCAAACTGAGCAAATACAAAGAGAAAGAAATAATAGTAAAAAATAAATAAGCAATAAGTACCTAGGACATGAGATGAAGAACTCTTTAAAGTAAATCCATAGGTTGTGGGGATATTTCAAAGATGGGGTGAATGAAGTTGTCTCCTTTGGTTCATGAGCCTGATGGTTGAGGGGTAAAAACTGTTACTGAACCTGGTGGTGTGGGTCCTGTGGGTCCTGAGGCTCCTGTACCTCCTTCCTGATGGTTGAGGGGTAAAAAGTGTTCCTGAACCTGGTGGTGTGGGTCCTGAGGCTCCTGTACCACCTTCCTGATGGCAGCAGTGGGAAGAGAGCATGTCCTGGGTGTTGGGTCTCTGATGATTTTATGATGCTTTCCTGCAGCAGCATTTTATGTAGGTGTGCTCAATGGTGGGGAAGGCTTTACCCGTGATTGACTGGGCTGTATCCACTACTTTTTTTTGAAGATTTTCTGTTGAAGGGCTTTGGTGTTTCAATACCAGGCTGTGGTGCAGCCAGACAATATACTCTCACTACACATCTCCACCTCTTATCCTCTGATGAAGACTGGCTCATGCACCTCTGTTTTCCTTCTCTTGAAGTCATTAATCAGCTCCTTGATCTTGCTGACATTGAGTAAGAGGTGGTTATGGCGAGATTTTCAATCTCGCTTCTATATGCAGATTCATCACCTTTCATTTGCCCTACAATAATGGTGTCGTCAGCAAACTTAAGTATGGCTTTGGAGCTGTGTTTAGCCACACAGTAAAGCAAGTAGATTCATCGGTGGTATCATTTCAGAGGACCTGTCCATGTAAGTGCAATTACGATAAAAGCACGGCAGTGCCTCTACTTCCCTATAATTTAGTGATGCACTTGTGCTGATGAAGATCATAGAAGAGATGTTGCCAATACGAACTGACTGGGGTCTGCAAACCCCCCCCCCACGCGTACCTGTGATGCCACTTTAAACAAATTAAGAGTTTGTACTCCTAAGTCCCTCTGTTCCATTACACTTCATAGGAGTCTACCATTCATGGGACCAATCCTTCCACACTAGCCTCTTATGTGGGACCCTGTCAAAGGCCTTAATAAAGTCCAAGTAAACAACATCCTTCCTATCCCATCTACTTTTTGGTTACTTCTTCAAAACACTTTTTCAAAAGTATGACTTCCTGCACACAAAGCCACACTGTTTTTTAATCAGACTCTGCCTTTCAAGTGCTGGTAGACCCTGTCCTTTAGAATTCCCTCCAGTCTTGCTCATGGAGTGTTTGTTTGCAAGAAGGCCTGGAAAAGGATGCAGTTGTCTTCACTGAGGTTCATCCCATTGTAATTGCTGTCTGTAGACTTTGAAAGAGAAGGCTGTTCACATGGAGAGTACTGAGATGAACACTTGACTGTGGCAGAAGGGTTATGAAAGACTCAGTTTGGCCTTTCTGAAACAGCTTCTTGCATTACAAGGAGATTTCCTTATCAAGATATTGTAGACTGGGATTTTCCAAGGTGTATACTTGCACTGTTGAGGGATGCACTGAAACTTGGTTCAAACAATGCAAAAGCTTTATGGGGAAAGGTCATGACTTTCATTGAAGGACATTGAGAGGCTAGGCTTTGTGTAAAACAAAACTTATTGATGGAATGTTGCTGCAAGTTAAATATTATGAGGAAATATAATGTACTGGAGACAGTAAATAATGAATAATGTCGTGCTTTGTAATATTGCTGGTTTAGTGAATATCTCATTCTGTATTACAACATGTTATTCTTCATGAAGTACTTAGTTGGTTGTAAGGTATTTTATAACATCCTGAGTCTGTGAAATCTTTTAAGTAACTTTTGGGCAACTATCTGCATATTTTATTTGAAAACATACCTGCACATTTCAAAATGTTTGGTTGCTTGCAGTTAATATTCAAAAACCTGCAGGCAAATGTTTTCTTAGGGTGTGTAACTTGATAAGATCTAAAATGTTAAATTTAGTTTCTATTTTTCTTCCTAAGCTGCGTATACCTTGGCTCCAGATAAGTAACTTGTTCCAGACTTCTACAGTATTGTTACAAACTGTGGAGTGACGGCCTGAGATATTGTTTGTGTTTGTCTCCTATCGTCTTGTAATAGTGGTGAAAATTGATAATACGGTTGTGTAGCTGTGCACTCTGTGTGGGGTGAAGAGTTTATGGCCTTGAAATAGTTGCACAATGCCATAGCTGTCCAATTTGGGGCTGGATTAGAAACTAGAATTTTGATTCAGATCTGGTATACCTTGTAAAAAAAATAGCAATTTGAAAACAAGGGAGTTCATGACAAAACTTTACAATAATGACATATTCCATGAGTAATACCTGTTATCGTATGCATGTACACGTACAGTCCTATTTTTTTCAAGACTGCTTGAGGAAGTAAAATGGGGACATTGTTTCAGAGAAGTTGTTAAGTTATTGCAATGCTAATTGTACATGGAGGCAGTCTGCCAATATACAAGCAACAACACTTCTCCCACTTGACCCACGACCGACCTTAGCAGCTTTAATTATAAGCTAACATAACTTATTCAAAGATTTTACCAAGATGTTGTGTGTTACTGTAGAAATGTAATACTGTGTGCATGTTGGTTCTTCATTAATGAGAATGGTTCTTTATTAATGAGAATTGTACCAATGTACTATTCACAGTGCACCTGTAACTTAAGAAAAACTAAGCAAGCCCTTAAATATTAGCTAACTGTTCAAGTGCACAACTGAATAGTGGTATGGGTACAAGGGAAGAATATATGTAAAATGGTAAAGTAAGAGCTTATTTCAGAAACTTGTCTTATTGAGTTGCTTGTGTTACGAGAATACACATAAAATTAAGATGTTTGCTGGCCTGGGCTAGCATCAGTGGCATCAGCAGTTGGTCTGCCACCTGCCCTCAGGGGAAGGAGAAATAAGGAACAATGGAGCAGCGTCTGGAGATGTGTAATGAAGGGACGTGGGAGAGAGAGAGCTGTCTGGAGCGGCTCCCCCCTTTGAACCCTGAACTGTTTGAAGTGATGGACAGGCGATACCCCAGCAGGGGGATAAAAAGGGACAGGTCCGCTAAGACAGGACACACATGCCACCCGAGGTAACGAGACCCTGGAAGCGGTGCGCCTCTCACGAGTGGGTGAGAAGTACTAGACAACGACCAGGGTGGAAAGGTACGATCAGCGGGATCCCGGTGTGTGTCCGCCCTTGCCTGGGTGCCGGGTTCACTGCAGAGGATCGACCGCATCTGGAGGAGGGGTCACAGTCGGTGACCTCAGGTGACATCACCAAGGACCCGCCCAAAAGCTGTTTGTGAGCCATCTCGCTGGTCTGTGAGTGAAGCAGTGTTCTGAATGATCAGTTGTTCCTGTTCTCTCGGTCTCTTCCCCCACGTTGTCCATCGCCATGGCAACGATTACTGCGAACTGAACTTTGAGTCATTTTGAAATTTGGTCATTTACCCCTAGACAATGATAGAGCTTGATTGATGCTGTTATCTTAATTCTGTGCACATGTGTGTTTATCATCACTGAACTGTTGCATTTATTATCCTTTCGATTACTGTGTTGCTTGTTTCTTTAATAAAACTTTCTTAGTTCTAGTACTCCAGACTCCAACTGAGTGATCCATTTCTGCTGGTTTGGCAACCCAGTTACGGGGTACGTAACATAAGTGGGGTTCTCGTCCGCGATTTTGAACGCTAAATTTGGGACGGAGTAAATTGATTGGGTTAAAATTCCCGAAAGAAAGAAAAGACAAACAGCAGAAATGGGGGTTGAGGAATTTATAAAGGCGCCGACCTTGGAGGCATTAGAGGATGCCAGGAAATCGGAATTGATAGCTGTGGCCAAACGGGTGAATCTTGCTAAGGTGAAGTCGACAATGAGGAGAGAGGAGATACACAGAGCTATTGTAGAGCACTATGTATCTAAAGGTGTGTTTCCCCAAGGTGAGCTGGGGGAGGTGTCTATTGAAAAACCTGCTGGAGATGCGGTACAGGTACAGCTTGAAAAATTGAGACTCGAGCACGAGTTCCGGGTACGGCAGTTAGAACACGAAGAGAAGCAGTTAGAAAGGCAGGAGAGAGAGTTAGAAAGGCGGGAGAAAGAGATGGAAAGGAAAGAGAGAGAGAGACAGTTGGAGAGAGAGGAGAAACAGAGGGAAAGGGAATTCGAGTTGGAAAAGTTAAGGATAAGGGCCGAGCAGGGGCTCGTGCCGAACCAAAGTGGAGGGTTCCGGGCGACCCAGGAGGTTAGGCTGGTTCCCCCTTTTGACGATACCGACGTGGATCGCTACTTTCTCCACTTCGAAAAAGTGGCTATAAGTCAGGACTGGCCAAGGGATAAGTGGGTTGTTTTACTTCGGAGTGTACTGAAAGGGAAGGCCCAAGAAGCTTACTCAGCTTTGTCCGCGGAAGATGCCCAGAGGTATGAGGTGGTGAAAGAGGCCATCCTCAGGATTTATGAGTTGGTCCCGGAGGCATACCGGCAGAGGTTCCGGAATGCGAGGAAGCGGTGGGACCGCACGTATTTGGAGTTTGCTCGTGAGATGCAAACATATTGTGAGCGTTGGTGCGCCTCGAAAGGGGTAGAGGGGGATTATGACAGACTGCTGCAGCTGATTCTGATTGAGCAGTTTAAAGGTTGTGTCCCTGAGGGTATGAGACCCTACCTCGATGAGAAAGAGGCAGCCACGTTAGCCGCAACTGCTAAGTTAGCGGATGAGTATGCGTTGACGCATAAAATGAAGGTTGCCCCGAGTAAAGGCTACCAGAAGGGTAGTCAGGACGGCGGGGAGAGTCCGCCGGAAAAGTCAGAAAGTAAGCCGGGGACTAGTGGAAAGGATAAGGTAGACTGGGAGCAGTCTGGTAGGAAGTCTCCTGGGGTCGTCTGTTATAATTGTGGGAAAGTCGGACACTTTGCGTCCAGGTGCTTTGCCCCAAGGAAGGAGACGGGGAAAGGAAAAGCGGAAATTTTGAATGGCTGTATTGAGCTGTTAAGCGAACCGCTAGGGAAGGACAGGTCTGAAAAAGTCCAGGAAGGGCGCGAGAGGTTTATCTTGGCCGGATTGGTGTCAGTGAAGGAGGGGTTAAAACCAGTTCCAGTGCGGATCTGGAGAGACACGGGAGCGTGTCAGTCACTAATACTGAAGAGTGTATTAGAGTTTAGCTCAGAGACCCGGACTGGGGAGGTCAAGGTCAAAGGTGTTGGGGAAGGGACAGAGTCAGTCCCTTTGCACCAGATACACTTACAGAGCAACCTGGTCTCTGGAGTAGTCACGATCGGGGTGAGGTCCGAATTACCGATGAAAGACGTGGAAGTCTTGCTCGGTAATGACATCGCCGGAGGAATCGTGTTCCCAGTCGGGAGATTGACAGGTCAGCCTGCCAGCATTGAGGCCCCGCCCGCGATAGTGAATTTAGCTGAAACATTTTTGCCAACCTTGTACGAGAAGGGGGTAGAAAATGAAAAGAAAGAGGGTAGTGAGACAAGTGGTAGTGAGGGAGCTGGGACGGACGTAGCAGTAGCCGGGAAAGAATTTGTGCAGACGCAGGAGCGAGACGAGGGGCTGATGGTTTTTGCAGAGACAGCTCTCTCTGACACAGCCTTGACAAGGGAACTAGTAGGCTATTGTGCGGATGAGGAAGTGCTAAGGAAGAAAGGGAAATCAAGTACAGTACCCGCAGATGAGGAATGGGGGGTGGTGCAAAAGAGTTATGGGGATGAGGTTTTTAACATGGCCCACGAGGTACCCCCCGGTGGACATCTTGCGGTGCTGGAGGAAACAGTTGGTGGAATCATGAAAGAGATTTACCGGCTGCCCAGGGGGAAAAATGTTATTGATCATGACCGACGCGAACTGAGACGGTCACCGGCTTTTGATATGCTAACAAACCTGGTCGGTGTTAGCGTGGAAATCAATGAAGCTAGGGGCCCCCTGCTAAGAGGAAAAAACCATTTTGAAAAGATTAGGATGGGATCGGTCAGATGGGAGAAGGCTATTGTTTTGGCCAGGTCTACTGATAAGGTCTCTCCCTTAATCCCCGAAGGAGTAATTAAACGACTCGCACCCATGTGTTTGATTGTCCCGAGGAAATGCAAAGAACTGGGACGTTGGGTGATTGTGGTTACAATAGGGCAGCCAAGTAAACAACACCCATATTTTTTGAGTAATTCAGTGACTAAAGGGCTGATGAACACAGAGGTGTGTATTGGCAATTTAATACGGCTGTCTGAAGCCAGTTTGATAGTGAACCTTGAAAAAAATGAATTCGGCCACACGAGGGTCACTTACCTGGGAATTGTGGTGACACAGGGGCAGCTGGCAGTGATGCAAGCTACAGTGCAGGCTATCGCTGACCTCCCAACCCCGACAGACAAGAGGGCCCTCAGAAGGCTCTTGGAGATGGTGGGGTACTGCAGGAAGTTTTGCAATAACTCTGCGGTCAATACCCGTCCCCCTCCTACTAAGCCCTTGCGAGAGAAAATTGAGTCGGAATGGGACGACCCTTGTTATTGTGGTCCGGGACAAAACCAAATGAGAGGTTACATTGGTCGCAATTCATCAGTGTTTTTGGCCACTATGAAGTTTGCTGAGTTGGAGCCTGGTCTAAGGGATTATTAATAACACGTGTAAAAGGAACAGAAAATGTGATGACTGTCTGTCAAGGTGTTGACAGCTTCAAATTCTCTGTATTAGCCAAATAACTGATAAAGATGCATATTTGTGTGTGTATCCAATAATGTAGTCATGTTTGTAATTTTTACCTCCCGGTAAAAATCCTTAAAAGGGGGGAAGTGTTACGAGAATACACATAAAATTAAGATGTTTGCTGGCCTGGGCTAGCATCAGTGGCATCAGCAGTTGGTCTGCCACCTGCCCTCAGGGGAAGGAGAGATAAGGAACAATGGAGCAGCGTCTGGAGATGTGTAATGAAGGGACGTGGGAGAGAGAGAGCTGTCTGGAGCGGCTCCCCCCTTTGAACCCTGAACTGTTTGAAGTGATGGACAGGCGATGCCCCAGCAGGGGGATAAAAAGGGACAGGTCCGCTAAGACAGGACACACACGCCACCCGAGGTAACGAGACCCTGGAAGCGGTGCGCCTCTCACGAGTGGGTGAGAAGTACCAGACAACGACCAGGGTGGAAAGGTACGATCAGCGGGAACCCGGTGTGTGTCCGCCCTTGCCTGGGTGCCGGGTTCACTGCAGAGGATCGACCGCATCTGGAGGAGGGGTCACAGTCGGTGACCTCAGGTGACATCACCAAGGACCCGCCCAAAAGCTGTTTGTGAGCCATCTCGCTGGTCTGTGAGTGAAGCAGTGTTCTGAATGATCAGTTGTTCCTGTTCTCTCTGTCTCTTCCCCCACGTTGTCCATCGCCATGGCAACGATTACTGCGAACTGAACTTTGAGTCATTTTGAAATTTGGTCATTTACCCCTAGACAATGATAGAGCTTGATTGATGCTGTTATCTTAATTCTGTGCACATGTGTGTTTATCATCACTGAACTGTTGCATTTATTATCCTTTCGATTACTGTGTTGCTTGTTTCTTTAATAAAACTTTCTTAGTTCTAGTACTCCAGACTCCAACTGAGTGATCCATTTCTGCTGGTTTGGCAACCCAGTTACGGGGTACGTAACACTTGATATATGTGCAACACACACACACACACACAATGCTGGAGGAACTCAGCAGGCCAGACAGCATCTATGGGGGGGGGGAGAAAAGTACAGACAAGTTTTTGACCCGAAACGTCGACAGTACTTTTTTGCGTAGATGCTGCCTGGTCTGCTGAATTCCTCCAACATTTTGAGTGTGTCACTCGGATTTCCAGCAGCTGCAGATTTTCCCTTGTTCTTGATATGTTTTGGATCTACCTGTCTCTATCGCTGTACACCTGCTATCTTTCCTCTTCCCTCTCAGATTTAATGTAGGGTCTCGATTTAATGTAGGGTCTCAACTCAATGTTGACTTGCACTTTTTTGCCACCATAGATGCTGTTTAGCTCGCTAAATTCTTTCAGTGCTCACTAGTTAGTTTTATATTGCAAAATATTTTTGAAAACTAGAAATAAAGCACAATCTCTGTTGCTGATGAGTTTTTACTCAGATTACTTGTGACAAGTGGGAGCTATTCTTTTAATGTCAGTGTAATTATGCAACTTAAAGCATGAGCTTCATTTCTTTGCTAACACCCAGGTTTGAGTTTAATTTAAAATAAAGAAGAGAAGGAACTGTGAGAAAATTGTATCGAATGTCCAAGAACATTTGGCACAGGTGTAATACAAAGTGGAAGGGGCCACTGCAGTTTTCTGGTATTTATTAAATCCTACTTTGCCAGCTGGCGTACGGTATAAATATAGCTGAGTGTTTTTGGCCCAGCCTTGTAATCTTTACAGAAAACTAAGCGTAACCAATGACTTAATTGTGTGCACAATGCCTGCTCATGCTAATTCCCAAGTTTAATAATAAACTAGGCTTCTAACTTTTTCTTTGCTTGTTTCCATTTTCCTTTCTGGTAGCTCTGAAAGTAAACTGCATTGGATCCTGTGGGGTTGCCAACAAAGCAAATGATACAACATGGCAGGTGGAGGAGCAGTACTTCAGCAGCACACTCAGTGTTGCTGAAAAAGGTGAGTTGATTTGAAATGCTTGAGTCAATAGTTTATTTGACTTTGGTACTTTACATTGTGATGTTGCTCACGAATGGTTTTGTTTCAGAGATTCAAAGTTCAAAGTGCAATTATTATCGAAGTATGTCTAGTTTATGCAACCTTGAGATTCGTCTCCTAACAGACAGTCACAAAACGAAGACAGCAAAGGAACCTATTTTAAAAGAGACGCCGTCGAACACCCAATGTGCAGACAGGAAGAGAATGCAAATAATAAATGCAAGCAAATGGTGTTCTGAGCTAAAATCCGCAAAAAAAAGGTTTGAGACCCATAGTTGTGTGCAGAGCCGAGTAAACAATGTGAAGCAGCAAGCTGAATCGGCCCATCCCTCACTTTGGTCCCCAACACCCTGACCTCTTCAATTTGGCATCGAACATCGGGTTCTGTTGTTTCCCACTCTGGGCGCTGGACCCCGCTGCCTCGATTCAGAATGTACCCGACCTTTTCAATTCACTCGGTGCTTAAATTGATCGAACCTTGGGCCTTCCTAGCTCTTGGTGCCTCGCTTCATCAAATTGCCTCCAAGTCCAAGGGGACTTGTTTGCAATGATCATTTACCAGAGAAAGAGTGATTCACAAAGTATTTATTGTTTGTTTCATTAGCCACCAGCCATAAGTTGCTGAGATTCACCAGCGCCATCTATTCTTAGTATTTTTCAGATGTATTTTGATACCAATTTAAACAAGATAAATAAAACAAAACAGTAAAATTAAAATGTTTTTCAGTTGCGAATGCCAAATTTTTCTTAGAGCAAGTAATTTAACATCTGTCTTAAGAGATAAGCAATCTGATTGGATGCAAAACTGAAGAATAACACTTGAAGATGAAGGCAAGACCATTTGAAAAATGTAAGCTGAACCTTGCTGGCTATTGTCATTTGTTCTGTAGGTAATCAGTCATATTCTGATGCAATACCATATGTGCAATGGAGGAAGGAAACCTATGTCTCCAAGAAATGATTCAGCCCTATTTTTCCTATTTATGCATAAGTAATATACACTAAAGTTACTGTACAGTTAAAATGTCAGATCTACAATAGTTTGTCACATGGTTGTCAGCCTGCTACACTAACAATTTGCTTGACTTGAATAGTTTTGGTAGTTTCTGTTGTTCTGCTTGACTCTGATTATTTCGGTTTAAATTTCCAAGACACGATGAGCACCATTATAGGTGCTTAACCAGTCGATGGCATTAATGGTAGTATTCATAGTCACTAGCTTCTGGTGAACTCCCTGCCATTGAGAGGATACAACGGTGATTCATCGGTTCTTGGTGTATAATTGGGTTGTGAAAATATACTGCCTTTTACTGGAATCCAGGAAATCCTGTTAAACTTGTTTTTTAAAGTTAGTTACTGAAAGTTGTGCATTCTGAAATGTTAAGATAACGAAACCAAAATCATTTTTGGAATGACAAAATTGCATACACCTCGAAAACTTGTTTTTTCTAAAAGCTATGTATTATTTGAAAATGGTAACATACTACATTTCCTTAGAGCCTTATAGTAGTAACCGTTCTTTGTTTTGCATATTTGTATTCGTAATACCATTTGATCACATGGTTTAGCGAGCAAGTGCGAGCTCGAATAATATTGAAGCATAAAAACAATGAACTCCCTGGTTCACTTTTTAATCTGTGATTGGAATACCCAAACAAGATCCCAATTCTTTAACTGAGAAACGTGTTTTCCATTATGATTACTGAGGGTGTTTAGAATTGTATATGTGAATAGTATTTGAAGACGCCATTGTAGTTATAATAAAGCAAGAATTTAGTAACCCACTATTACTTATAACCTCCTAGACCATATTCTTGCAGTGTCTTCAACAGCATTCCAGTGAATAATGCTTTATGGGGAAGGGATGAACAGAGTCCCGACCTTCAAATGAGGATTATGTAAAGGACACAATGTTTGAAATGAGAAGCTAGGAACATCTTTTAGGAACTTGTAAATATCATTGGGAAGCTTAAGAATAGCACTATTAATGTAAATGAAAGAATATATGCAGATTCCCCCCCATCCCTTCCCACCGATCTCCCTCCCGGCACTTATCATTGTAAGCGGAACAAGTGCTACACATGCCCTTACACTTCCTCCCTTACCACCATTCTGGACCCCAGACAGTCCTTCCAGGTGAGGCGACACTTCACCTGTGAGTCGACTGGTGTGATATACTGCGTCTGGTGCTCCCGGTGTGGCCTTCTATATATCGGTGAGACCTGACACAGACTGGGAGACCGTTTCGCTGAACACCTACGCTCTGTCCGCCAGAGAAAGCAGGATCTCCCAGTGGCCACCCATTTTAATTCCATGTCCCATTCCCATTCTGATATGTCAATCCATGGCCTCCTCTACTGTCAAGATGAAGCTACACTTAGGTTGGAGGAACAACACCTTATATTCTGTCTGGGTCGCCTCCAACCTGATGGCATGAACATTGATTTCTCTAACTTCTGTTAACGTCCCTCCTCCCCTTCTTACCCCATCCCGTATTTATTTTTATTCCCCCACATTTTTTCCTCTCTCTCTGTCCCTCTCACAATCATTCCTTGCCTGCTCTCCATCTTCCTCTGGGCTCCCCTCCCCCTTTCTTTTTCCGTTGACCTCCTGTCCCATGATCCTCCCCCTTCTCCAACTCTGTATCCCTTTTGCCAATCAACTTTCCAGCTTTTAGCTTCTTCCTGCCCCCTCCTGTCTTCTCCTATCATTTCAGATCTCCCCCTCCCACTTTCAAATCTCTTACTATCTCTTCTTTCAGTAGTCCTGATGAAGGGTCTCGGCCTGAAACGTCGACTGTACTGCTTCCTATAGATGCTGCCTGGCCTGCTGCATTCCAGCAACATTTTGTGTGTGTTGCTTGAATTTCCAGCATCTGCAGATTTTCTCATGTATGCCGATTTATTGTTTTTTAGTTAGATATAATAATTAAGATCTAGCATTTCATGCACTGTGCAATTTAGATCCATAATCCTAGGTTTGGGTTGAATTCCTTGAAGAGTTTTTATCATGAATATTGCTTAAAATGTTAGCACTCTGATAATGAGGTACCCCACATAAGTTGTAGCATTAATTGACAGTAACAGGTATGATTAATTTAGCTTAACAGGAAACATCTCATTAAAGTATGTTTCCAATTGCTCTTCTTCGGACTACGTTAATTTCTAACCAATTGCCAAGGTATTCAAACTAGTGCATTGTTTTGTGAAGATGAGTCACTCTTCGGGTGAACTATTCCCAAGCAGGTATACTGTCCCTGAGCAATTAAAAATAAATTATTTTTTTTTTAATTGCAGGTGTTGGAAAACTCTAGGTCAGGCAGTATCTTTGAAAGTAGAAGTAAAATTAAAAGCAATCTTGTTAAATCTTGTTAAAGGTGAAAGAATAAGGAATAAGTCATGAACTTAATTTTGATTTGTTTTCAAATGGACAATATTTTGTATAGGTTGAGGTTGATAGCCTTTTTAAAGTTTAATCGTTGAATTAAATGTCTACAATTAAAATACCGTTTCCAGGCAACTTTGGACTTTGAGAAGAGTATTTTTAAATATATGAAGGAAATGTGGATAAGGTTATTTTCCCCATTTCTGTGAATAATGATTAATTAAGATAAACAATGAATGCTACCTATTAATGATTACCTATAATCTCTTCCAAATCTGGAAATTCCTCTTGTAGGATTTATTTTCAATATAGGAATGTTTGAACTGATGCCATTCTTTTGCTTTCATATCTCATTTCTGCTCAGGATTAAGTTTTAGAATTGGTGTTTTTGCAAAAATAGATTATGAAAATGGATTTTCTATTTTTTTTAAATTTGTTCATATTTTTTCATCCAGGCTTTGCTGGTGAGTCCAGCATTTGTTCTTGAAATGTTGATTACTGGGCCACTTGAGGGTTACTGATAAGGGTGGTATAGTGGCATTCACACCAGACTTTGAAGTGAGTGTTCCCAGGTTCAAATCCAGCCGGCTCTTGCACACTTTCCATCCATGCTGGGTTGAGCGTCGAGCTAGCTACTCGGCCTTGTAAGAAAACAGACAAATGCTAAAGAGGCAGCAGGGTTGCCTCTGATGCACCACAAGGTGAGGAGGGGAGCTCAACAATCACGTATTGAAGAACGAACCGTATTAGGAGGACTAGAGTCACATAAGCAAGACCATAAGGATGGTACACTTCCACCTCTGAAGGATGTTGTGTATTTAATATTTAAGCCATATTTGAGTAAGGTTGTAAATATATTGATTGAGCATTATTTATGTAATTCATTATGGTTTTATGTTGAAAAGATGTTCATTGCATACATCATGATACTACCATGTGATATGTGCATGCCTCGCTTAAAGTAAAAAAAAACAAGCTAGACTAGCCTTTTTGGCTTTGTTTTCCTTGGAATTAGTTCTATACTTTTGAGTTACAAACCTTAACAATGATGATGAGATTTTTTAGATGAGCCCAAGATGACTAGGTATCAGTTGAAGCATTGCAAGATATTTGACTTCTTAAAAAGTGCAGCGAGGAACAGCCGAGTAAAAAAAATCGTATGTGTTCTTTGGAAGGGGAGAAGACATTCAAGTTTTTTAAAAAAGCAGAAAAAAGGATTTGCAGCTTTATAAACAGTGAATACTGAGTAATCATTTAAAAAAAGAGCAGTAATGGCTGGCTACATTAGAAAGATAGACGAGTTCAGTTGCTCAATAGACGAGCACTGTGCTTACACCAGAGGTGAATTACAAATCAGTTAAATTTCATTTGTTTCAGTCATTCCACAAAACAGCATTTCAAAGATTTCAAAGATCAATTGAAGCCTGCAGAAAAAGATAACAGTGAAAAATGCAACCACCTTTAAACCCACGTTGGGCTTGTCTGTGGTAAAATCAAGGAGGGCCAACATTGTGGGGCATGATTGGCTGAGACATCTACAACTTGATTGGAGATCCATCCACTATTTGCATGCCTCATCCCTTGCAATAGAGTCAACTGAAAGTGAATTAAGGTACTGGATGGTGCCCAGTTAAACCCGTGTGACCAATTAACCTACAAATCTGAATGTCTTTGGAATGTGGGAGGAAACCAGATCACTTGGAAGAAACACACAATTGTGGGGAGAACATACAAACTCCTTACAGACAGCAATGGGATTTGAAGCTTCCCATTCAGATTAAATGAGCTGTTTGTCACTTACACCAGGGTGGAATGAAATTCCTTTTTGGCATGGAGCTCATGGGGTAAACATGGCAAAAATAAACACAACGAGCAACAGCAAATCGGAGATGGGAAGCCTGAGAAGACGTAGCTCACTCTGGTTCGTGGATTGAGTAGAAAAATCAGTGACTTGGGATTGATTGGCAAGGACAAATTAAAGTAAGACGGGTGCAAGCAGAGCGGCCAGTCTTGGAGTGGAGAGAGTTAGAGTGGGGTTTTGGAGGCTTTAGCTCTTCAAGGCTTCAGTGTGGGGAGGCTTGAGCGGGCGAAGGAATAAAAGCTGTAGGTAGTTATTTTTTCTCCCCCACAGTTCATTGTTCTTCCTTCTTTGTTTGCTCAGTTAGAACAGTAGAGATGCTAGGCATCTGAGTCTGACTCTGACTCAGAAGGGAAGGTGGGGAGAGAAGAGGTGAACTGTGGTGATAGGTGATTTGTTAGTTAGGACAGCGGACAGGAGGTTCTGTGGGCAAGAACAAGACTCCTAGATGATTTGTGGCCTCCTGGGTGCCAGGGTCCGGGATATCTCGGATTGAGACTGCAGTATTCTTAAGTAGGAAGGTGAACAGCTAGAGATCGTGGTCCATGTAGGTACCATTGACATGGGTAGGAAGTGTGACGAGGTTCTGCAAAGTGAGTTCAGGGAGTTAGGTGCTAAGTTAAAGGACAGGATCTCCAGGGTTGTGATCTCAGGATTGCTACCCATGCCACGTGCTAGTGAGGTTAGAAATAGGAAGATTATACAGTTTAACACATGGCTAAGGAGTTGCTGTAGGAGGGAGAGTATCGGATATTTGGATCATTGCACTCTTACAACGGAAGTGGGACCTGTACAGAAGAGACAGTTTGAACCTGAACTGGAAGGGGACTAATATGCTAGCAGGAAGTTTTGATAGTGCTGAATGGGGAGGGGGTGTGGGGTTAAACTAGAGTTCTAGAGGGATGCGAACCAGAGTGCCAGAACGGATAAGGAAGAGGTTTGGAAACAGTTAAGACCTTGGATGGAGTCAGGAATCAAATGGTTGAGCATGGTGCCACTAATGTCCTGAGTATCGTAGGAAAGACAGATAAGAGGATATGGATTAACTTGGAATTATGATAGTGTAGCCATTGGTGAGATTTGGTTGCAGGAAGGGCAGGACCGGCAGCTCAGTATTCTGGGGTTTCACTATTTTCGATGCAACAGGGCAGAAGGAATGGCGTTACTGGTCAGAGAAAAAGGACAGACTGGTGAACTTGTCTACTGAGGCATTATGGGTGGAACTGAAGATTAAGAAAGGCATGACCACAGAACAGGGGCTATATTATAGGCCATGCAATGGTCCACTGGATTTAGACGGACAAATTAGTAGAGAGATTGCTGGCTGTTGCAAGAAACAAGATTGTTATAGCAGGTGATTTTAACTTTCCATATATTTACTAGGACTTCCACACTGTAAGAGGAGTAGATGGGATAGAGTTTGTCAAAAGTGTTCATGAAAGCTTCCTTAATCTGTACATAGAATTCCCAACGAGAGAGTGTGCAATACTTGATCTCCTATTTGGGAATGAGACAGGGCAGATGACAGAAATTAGTGCAGGGGAACACTTTACATCGAGTGATCGTAATGCTATTAGTTTCAGGGTAATTATGGAAAAAGATAGGTTTTGTCTGCGGGTTCAGATTCTAAATTGGAGAAAGGCCAATTTTGATACTATCAGAAAAATGGATCTGGCAAGTGTGGATTGGGACGGGCTGTTTTTTGACAAAGGTGTAGGTAGGAAGAAATAGCAGGTATAGGCAGGTAAGAACAAGTGAGGTGCTATGGAGTATAAGAAATGCAATAGGACATTCAAGAAAGAAATCAGGAGGGCTAAAAGGTGAAGGAGAATCCTAAGGGATTCTGCAGATATGTTAAGAGCAAAAGGATTGCAATAGTCAAAATTGTTCATCTGGAATATCAGAATGGTAATCTGTGCCAAAAGAGATGGGCAAGATCTTGAATGGGTTTTTTTTTTGCATCTGTATTTTGGCAGGAGATGGACACAGACTATATAAAAGTAGGCAAAGTATATAGTGAGGCAAAGCAGCAGTGAGGTCATGGAACTTGTACAGATTTCAGAGGAGTTGGAGTTTGCTGTCTTGAGGCAAAATAGGGTGGATGAATCCCAGGGCTTGACAAGGTGTTCCCTTGGGCTCTGTGGGAGGAAAGTGCAGAAATTGCAAGGGATATTTAAATCATCCTTAGTGACAGATGAGGTACTGGAGAACTGGAGGATAGCTAATGTTTCTCTGTTTAAGAAAGGCTCTAAGAATAAACCAGAAACTATCGGCCATTGGGAAGCTATTGGAAGCTATTCTGTGAGTATTTGGATAGACCTGGACTGATTAGGAATAGTCAGCATGACTTTCTGCATGATGGGTTGTTTCTAACCAATCCCAACACTATATTCCATCTGCTACTACTTTGTCCATTCTCCTAATCTAATTCTTTCTGCTTTTGCAACACTACCTGCCCCTCCACCTATCTTCATATTGTCTGCAAGCTTGGCCACAAAGCCATCAATTCCGTCAACCAGATCATTGACATATAATCTAAAAAGAAGCGGTCCCAACACAGACTCCTGCAGAACACCAGCAGTCGCTGGCAGCCACTGGCAGCCAACCAGGAAAGGATCCCTTCATTCTCATTCTTTGCTTCCTGCCAAAGAGCCAATGCTCTTTTCGTACTAGTATCTGTCCTATAATAGGCCTTCTGAAAATGCAAGTATATAACGTACACCGATTCTCCTTCGTCTATCCTGGTTCTTATTTCCTCAAAGAATTCCAACAGGTTTGAAGGATTTGTCAGGCAAGATTTCCCATTAAGGGAAGCAATGCTGACTTTGGCCTACTTTATCACTTGCCTCCCCAAGTATCCTGAAACCTCATGCTTCATATTCGACTCTAATGTCTTCCCAACCAGTGAGTTCAAACTAATTGGCCTATAATTTCCTTTCTTATAACTCTCTCCCTTCTTGAAGACTGGAGTGACATTAGTAATTTTCCTGTCCTCCTGGAGCCATGTCTGAATCTAGTGATTCTTGGAAAATTTCTAATGCTTACACAATCTCTTCAGCTACCCCTTTCAGAACCCTGAGGCGTAGTCCGTCTTGTCCAGGTGACTTATCAGACCTTTCAGCTTCCCAAGCATCTTCACCATAGTAATAGCAACTATACTCACTTCTGCCCCCTGACACTCTTGAATTTCCAGCATACTTCTACTTTCTTCCACAGTGAAGACTAATGCGCGATACTTATTCAGTTCATCCACCATTTCTTGTCTCCCCCCCCCCCCCATTACTACATTCCGGCATCATTTTCCAGTGGTCCGATACCTACTCTTGCCTCTCTTTTACTCTATATATCTGAAAAAACCTTTGCTATCCTCATTGATATTATTGGCTAGCTTGCCTTCTGTTACTTTTAAACAGTTCCTATTACTCTAACTTCCCACTAACTTTTGCTCCCTTAAATGCCCTGTCTTGTTTTTAAGTTGGTTTTGACGTCCCTCGACAGCCATCCTCCTAGCGGACTCAACCACAAGCTGCTCCATAAAAACATCTGTTTTGGGATCAAATTCTCTCTTGGGATCCAAAATCAGAACCAATCTGATTTTCCCAATCTACTTGCATATTGGATCACCCCCCCCCCCCAAACCCCATGACTATCGTAACATTGCCATTTTGACATTCGCTTTCTTCCCCCCTTGTAACTCGTAGCCCACATCCTGGCTACTGATAGAGTCCTGTGAAAAGCTCCCAGTGGGGTCTTTTTACTTTTGCAGTTCTGTAACTATCCACAACTATTCTAAATCTTCTGATCTTGTGCCACCTGTTTCTATGGATTTGATTTCATTTTTTAACCAACAGAGCCAGAGCACTTCCTCTGCCTACCCGTCTGTCCTTTCGATACAATGTGTATCCTTTGATGTTAAGCTCCCAACTATAATTGTATTTCAGCTGTGACTCAGTGATGCCCACCATGTCATACCTGCCAATCTCTAACTGCACTACAAATTCATCTACCTTATTCGGTATATTGCATGCATTCAAATATAACGCCTTCAGTCCTGCATTCGTCATCCTTTCAATGTTGTCCCCGTTTTACTGCAACTCATTCCACTGACTGCAGTTTTGCCCTAACATCTGCCAGTCCTTCCTGATGGTCTTGTTACACAGTGCCTCTGTTTGTATACCAGCTGCCCCATACTCAGCCCTATCACTCTGGTTTCCATCCCCCTGCCAAATTAGCTTAAACTCTCCCTAACAATTCTCAGCAAACATGCCTACAAGGATATTGGTCCCCCTCAGTTTCAGGTGTAAACAATCCCTTTTGTACAGCTCATACCTTTGGCAGAAGCGATCCCAGTGATCCATAAATCTAAAGTTCTGTCCCCTGAACCAGTTCCTCACCATGCATACATCTGCCAAATCATCCTATTCTTGCCTTCAGTGGCACAGGCAGCATTCCAGAGATTACTACACTAGAGGTTCTGCTTTTCAGCTTTGTATCTTGCTCCCTAAGTTCTTTTTTCAGGACCTCCTCCTTTTTCCTGAATATGTCATTGATGCCAATATGTACCAGGACTCTTGGCTGTTCACTCTCCCCCTTTAGACTGTGGTGGAATCGATCTCAGATCCATGATCCTGGCACCTGGAAGGCAACATAACATTGGTATGTCTCTATATTGTCAACAGAATCTCCTATCTACTCTAACTATGGAATCCCTTGTCTCATCCTTATCTCTGCTTCAGTTCTCTTCTCCGCCTTCCCTTTGCCAAACTAGTGCCAGCGACCAAGACACGGTGGCCTCCCCCTGGTAGGTTGTTTCTTCCCCCTTCCAACAGTATCCAAAGTTATATACTTATTATTGAGGGGAACATCCACAGGGGTACTCTGCACTATCTGCCTATTTCCTTTCCCTCTCCTGACAGTCACCTAGGTACCTTCCTCCTGAAACTTAGAAGTGACTACCTCCCTGTAGCTCCAATCCATCACCTTGGTTTCCTGTGTGAACCAAAGGTCATTGACCTGCACTCCTGTTCTTTAACATGGTATCTCAGGAGCTGCAGCTTGGTGCACCTGGTATAAATGCTGTTATCTGGATGGCTGGAGTTCTCCCAGAACTCCCACAACTCGCTCAAAAAACACAACACAGCCCCTGGAGTCACTCTTACTGCTCTAACTATGTACTAACAGACAAAGAATGAAAAAGAAGAACTTTACCAGATTTATACCTTGCCCAAGCATGTTCTTGCTAAAGCCTGATGAACCGAAGTCTCTCCATTCTAAAACTGGTCCACTCACAATAGCCTCTCCCCTTGTCCCTACCTTGTTTTTACTTGCACTTGCCAATGAATCGTTCTTTAATTTGGTTGCCAGAAAATGCCAAAAGGCCACAGATGCTCCTTTTTAAATCTCATTCACAGAACTGTGAGTTGTCTCCTCTTTTGCTCCCAATTGGGCCACTGGAAAAATGGCAAAAGCCTGTAAATGCTCCTTTTTAGAATCTCGCTCAGACCTGTGAGTTGTCTCCTCTCTCGCTCCAAATTTGATTAGGCTGCTGAGAAAATGGTCTAGATTAACTGGGAAAGTGGTAAAGGAGTGGCAGATTGGACTCGTGCTAAGTGATGTTTCGGAAATTAAATCAGGGCAATACATACGCATTGAATTTCAGTGTTCTGTGGGGATTTATAACAGAAAGTGGCAACACAGGTAGAAAGGATGTTGAAGGTGTATGACAAACTTGTTTTTATTGGTCAAGATTCAAGGTGGTTTAATATCATTTCCAGTACACAATTGTAAGGAGAATGAAATAATTGTTGCTTCGGATCCGATGCAGCCCAAAAAAAACCACTAAAGATAAAGAACACAATTTTTTAAAAAAATGCAATAAATATAAATACATAAGATAGCTTGTATACTTTTATTGTATGTCCCTAAGGTGATGCTAGGCTGTATATAAAGTCACTGATGTGAAATAGAAAAGTAGCGGTGGAGTTAATAGGTGGAGATGTTGATCAATCTTACTGCTTGGGGAAAGTAACTATTTTTGGTCTGGTAGCCTTGGTGTTGAATAGTATGTAGCCTCCTCCCCTGATGGGAGTGAGACAAACAGTCCCTGAGCAAGGTATGTGGGTGGATCTTCCATGATGTTACTGTCACTTTCTGTGTATATATATCCTTGATGGCAGGTAGACTGGTGCCGGTGATGTGCTGGGCAGTTTTGACTACCCATTGGGATATTGAATACAGAGGTTAAGACATCGTGTTACAGTTGTTCAGGGTATTAGTGAGATCTCACTTGGAATATTGCATACAGTTGCCATGCTTTAGGAATTAATTAAGTTAGAAAGGGTGCAAAGAAGATTCACAGAGAAGTTTCTAGGATTGGAGGGTTTCACATAAGGAGGGACAATAAAGGCTGGGACTGTTTTGCTGAAGTGAGCGATGGTCTTATAAAATCATAAATAAGGAAAATGGTCACATATTTTTCCCAGGTTAGGGGAGTCTAAAATTAGACGACGTAGGTTTGTGAGAGAGGAAAGCTCCAAATAGGATCCGAGGGGTAAGCTTTTCCACATTGAGGTACTGGTTAATGGAATGAGGTGGTAGCGGCAGATACAATTAAAATGTGTAAGAAGCATTTGGACGGGTTTATGAGAGAGGGGTCAAATGCAGGGGAAAGGGACCAGCTCAGCACCTTGGTTGACATGTTTCTGTACTGTTTAACGCTGACTCTACTTAGAATGCAGGAGAATGAAACTGTTTATCAAACTTGGCACTTGTAATATCTGATTTTAATTGTAGAGTACTGATGCACAATAACAAACAGGAATTCCGGGTGTCATGTTCTGCAATTAGGATTGACAAACAAATTTGAAAGTACTGGTGTTCTTGTCTGCAAATCTGTTTTAATTGTAATTGTTTACCTTCAGTATCAGATCTCAAGGGGATAATTATCTCTTATGTTTTGTAAATAAATGTTTTAATGAGGAAGCTAATTAATTGTTATCCTGAAATTGGAATTTGTCCAGATTTTTTTTTCTGGTGAACCTTCTGTGTGATGTTTTTGAAATCTGCACGGCTAGCAATGTAATACAGTTTCATCCTCCAGTGAGAACTGATTCACCTTCAGTTTGTTGGATATTTTAAAAATTGTAATATCGTTGTATTTGAAAATAATGAATTCCTTACGTATTTTGCAAATTAAACTTGAACTACTGTTTCCCTTTTAATTCACCAAATTTACGTTATGGAAACCGATGACCTTGGAATAATTTTTAAAGCAGCACAGTCATTATGAGATGTTAAAGGGCATGAGCACAAGAGTTCAGCATGCAGGTGGTGGGTTTATGGGCCTGTGCTCTATTGTTCTGTGACTATGATCCACATAAGTAAGTTTGTGAATTATCTGTTAAACAGAGGGTTGCTTTCCACATATTGTATTTTGTTTATAGAATGACCAGCTGTGTTCAGCAACAACACTTCTAAAAGGTTCTGATAACACTTGCTGAGGGAGTTCATCAGAATAGCCCCTGAGATTTTTGAAGCAATTAACTATTTTGAAATCTTAGCTGCTGCTAAGTTAACAAATTTCGCAACACATGCCGGTGATAATAAACCTAATTCTGATAGTTTTGCTCAAGTTATATACCTGTCAGTAAATGCTCGGTTTATAGCTCACCTATGTAAATTGCCTCTGTCTATATAATTGTGTTTTCCATTTGTATCTGGAACAGCCACAAGTAAAACTCCAATAATGCTGCATACAGAGTACTTTGGGGCTAGACTTATTCTCATTGAAACCTATTGAATATTGAAAGGTTTAGGCAGAGTGGATGTGGAGAGGATATTGGGGGAATCTAGGACCAGAGGAGACAGCCTCTGAAAAGTGGGAAGTCCACTTAGAACAGGTGAGGAGGAATTTCTTTAGCCAAAGGGTGGTGAATCTGTGGAATTCATTGCCATGGACAGGTGTGGAGGAAAGTCATTGAGTAGACTTAAAGCAGAGGTTGATAGGTTCTTGGTTAGTCAGGGCATCAGAGGTTATGGGAAGACAGGAGAATGGGGTTGAGATGGATAATCAGCCATGAAGGATTGGCAGATCACACTCTGGGTCAGGTGGCCTACTTCTGCTCCTATGTCTTATGGTCTTATAGACTTGCATATTTTCCATATATTGGATATTATTAAAACCCCACTGTGCTTTAAGGTCACTTTTTTGGATATTACTCAGCGTTGTAACTTTTTTCCAGTGAACCAGGAAGTTTAAAGAATGTAAGGGAGCCGAGCTTCCAGGGAGTGGAGGAAATATTACATGTGAGCCAGATGCTGAACTAATGAGACCAAGTAGATTATTGGAGTGTCACTGCATATTGAGTCTGCTGTCAGTGCCTTGTGTCCAGCCAGAAAGGTATCAGTCTATAACCCTCTTAAACCCACACAAACACTTTAAAGTTATAAATGCAATAGCCTTGAGGTCATTGGTCTGAGGTTTGGAGAACTTGTTCTAAATTATACCCAAATTGTGGTGCATTGGATCCAGAGTAACAATTATTTTGTTCTTCTTTACACTTGTGTACTGGAAATGACATTATGCAGTCTTGAATCTTGAACTGTTTTAACAGGTGATATTTTTGGCATATGTTTAAAGTGGAATGAGCAATACTTATTTTTCTTCATGGGTTTCCATGCAAACTTTAATGGGCAGTTTTTGCTAAAGCTGCTTTATTGGGGTATTCAGGTTCACAGTTCTGTAAGATGCTGAGTGTTGTCTTAGTGGTGTTTATTTGCTTAAGTCTTGACAATTTGTCATTACAACTGAGGCTGTTGAGCAAATGTAGTTTTTTATTTACAGTGCCTTGAAAGAGTACTATTTTCACATTTTGCTATCTCATTTTCTAAATTTATATTATATCGAAGTAAGATATTTCGAAGCTAATCTACAAATCATTATGCATCGTGTCAAATCAAAAGAAGAATTCCAAAACCTGTCAACAAATTACTAAAAATTAAGAAACAGAATTGAGGCTGAAAAAATATTCATCCCTTTTGTAATTACTACACTAACTTTCCTCAGGTGCAATAAACAACATTACCAACTCACCCAATTAATGTAGAAAATTGGAGCATCACTTGTTCTCAATGAATTCAGAAGAATAAATACCACCGCTCTCTATAAGGTCCAATAGTGTGGTAGCTTTTCAAAAGACCAAACCAAAATTAAGACAACAGAGCAATCAATGCAAGTCAGGAAAATGATAATAGAGAAGCATAAATCTGGAGAAGGGCACAAGACCATATCAGAGGCATTGAAGTGATAAGTTTCAAGACTGCTTCAGTGTGTAAAGATTAAACTTTGTACTGGTTCTAACTAAGAGTGTGAGTGCCTAGCTTCCCTGAGTTCAAGGAATTTTCACAGATTGTCAAGATAAATCTTCTGGAGACATAAGAGAAAGCAGTTGTTGGAAGCTGGAACAAAAACAAGTTGGTAGAGGAACTCAGTGGGTCAGGTAGCATCTGTAGAGGGAAATGGATAGTCAGTGTTTTGGGTCAAGACTCTTCATCTGGACTGGAATAGATAAGTATCCTCCTGTCCAAGGAGAAGGAGCATGATTTGAATAGTAAACTGAAGAACAATTAACCTCAGGATCTGATCCTCTGTTCTTATAGAACCAGATTATCAGAGCTGGACAACATTTACCTCTCAGCTTCACAGAGCTGTATACTTAAAGAATTCTTTCGGCTCTCACTTTGTAGATTTGTCAAAATTATATTGGCAAATCTGTTACAAATGCTATTCCACCTCGAATGTGGGCAGAATATAGAGCGATATCACCATCTTTGTTTAGACAGCTCACAGTAAACATTTTGGTGACAAACCAATTATGAATGTGAAATATCCTCAGGAGGATCAATTCCATTAGTGTCAAAGGGCTTGAAAAGAGCCCCTTCAGCCCATCATTATCTGTACCAGCCATCAACTGCCTGTCTTAAACTGATTTTGTTTTCAGTGCTCACCCTGTGTCTGTCTTTCTCACGGTCTTTTGGTACTCATTTTTATAACAAAATAAATTTTATTCATAATAAAAAAAATTTTTAAGAATAAACCATTCAGTGTCTTTTCATTTTTACCTACATGGCCAGGGCTTTTGATACTGTTCTACTACACATTAATAACACTGGTGCTACTTCTGGCATTCTGGGGTCGTGTACTAATGACTACAATAATTGAGGAGCTCCCTCCCTCTCCAGTAGGAGAAGAACCTTCCCCACCAAAGTACCATTAATGTAGGAAGTACATGCTGTCACTACTCTCCTCACTACATGAAGAATCAGAAAGGCTGAAACACCTCATTTCAATATTAATGGGTTTTGAAAATGAGAATGATATTGGACTACTCTGGATTAATTCTTGATGGTATCACAAAGAAAATGCTATCCAGTGCAAGGCTTCTCATTAATTGAGCAGTATTGGAATTTATGTAAGTGTGTAAGCTATGCCATTTGTCAGAGTATTAGAGTAGGAGTGAACTACACGGACCCTCAGCATGTTTTGCTGTTCTGTAATATCATGGCATGTCTGATCTTCGCCACACTTAGTCTGTTTCCTATAATCTGTGACTCTCCTAAAGTCAAAATGATAATGCTCCTGAATCAATTCACCTGTCCAGTCACCATAGCTCTCTGCAAAAGAGAGAATTCCAAAAATTCATAGCCCTCAGTGCTGCTTAATTTGGCAAAGCACCATTCTGACAGTCTCACCTGTACTTGGTTCCCAAGGGAAAGCATTTTGGCATTTGCCTCTCAGAGCTTGTTTTTCAATAAAATCCCCTCCTCCTCCTAAACACTATATGCACAGCCCGACCATCTCATGCAAGGAATTAATCCATGGCCCTTCTCGAAACTCTTACTGATACAAGTATATCCTCCTAACACAAGACTGAAACTACACATTAGCCAAGAAATATTTTCACTATTGCCTTATACATTTGAAACAAGTTCATTGCAACTTCCCAGCAGAAGACCAGCATTGTTCTGATATTATGGTGCTGAGTATTTCATTTTTTTTGTTTAAAATATTGTTTTAAAGTTAAGTCAACGCCAATCAAGTATTACAAGCTGATGCAACATGAGATTAGAAAGATTTGCATTTTTTAAAATGCTGTTCTCCATCTGGTTGAAATTAGCTATCAAACTTTAAAAGAACCTATTAATTTGTGGTCAGCAAGATCTGACAAACAGCGACAAGGTCTTGATTACATAATCTGAACTAGTGATGCATTTCAGGGAATTGATTCTGTCTAGGTTACAGAAGGAGCCCCTTGCATACTGAAATCGTGCACAATCTCCCAAAAGCAGAATGAACTTCCTGTCTGAAGGATATGAGTTTGATAAATAAGCACACAATCCAAGGGGCACAAGTCCTTTGTATTTCCCTCTGTCACGCATGACAAGTCAATGCATTTACCTCCTGTCAGTTTTGGCACTTTGTCATGACGGAATTGTTTCAAGAAAATCACTGAGATAAATTTTGTTGTGTGCTCTGCAAGCTTGGAATCTGTGGAAAGCGTAAACTGTAAAGTTTTATTCAAAGGTTGATTTCATTGGCTCTGCTTGTATTTGTCTGTAAAATTGCAACTGTTTATATTTGAAGAACTGATTACTCATTGGCAGTGTATTAAAGTTTTTAGATTCATTTTCAATTATTTAAATCTTGGAGGGGTTAGGTGCAAGGTTACAACTCACACTGCCTTTTTAAGTTCTTCTAGCAGAAACATGATTAAAACTCGGTATCCTGGTATATTGTACCTGTGTTTCCAAGTTTCTGTACTTCTATGATTAAATTTTATAGAAAATGTTACTAAAACTTTATCGATTGTACATGGCTGTAAAATGTTATAAGAAAGCATAGTCTTAGTACAGGAAGCAGTTACACCAGTGAGAGGGTTGAGATCTTAAAAGGGGGCAATTTACAAGTAGGAAAGAATTTCAAATGTGGAGCAGTTAAGCCAGATGTTGGTGTTGGTCACCCAGATAGGATCATATCTGAGATTTGATTGATACTATTTGGCATTTGGGATCTCAAGGAAAGTCGCTAGGAGTACTATTAGCAAGCAGCAGGAATTCTGCAGATGCTGGAAATTCAAGCAACACACATCAAAGTTGCTGGTGAGCGCAGCAGGCCAGGCAGCATCTGTAGGAAGAGGTGCAGTCGATGTTTCAGGCCGAGACCCTTCGTCAGGACCCTTCGTCAGGAGTACTATTAGAATAGTGGAGACTCTAGGTAAAAAGAGCATGAGTGAGGTTTCAGCGTAAAGGTAGGGTGGATGGGGTAGATATTACAACAGAAACCTGCCTTTATGTCTTTAACATGACAAAATGCTCCAAGATGATTGACTGTAGACTACAAAACAAATGTTTTGGACATATGAAAAGCTATCATGAAAAAAGAATCAGAATCAGATTTAATATCACTTTCATATGTTGTGAAGATCTATTGTTTTGCAGCAGCAGTATATTGTAATACATAATAAAACTATAAACTGCAAGTATATATAATAAAAAAGAAAAGTAAGTACTGCAAAAAGATGGGAAAATACTGAGGTGGGACTCATGGGTTCATTGTCCGTTCAGAAATCTGATAGTGGAGGAGAAGTCGTCATCCTGAAATATTGAGTGTGTGTCTACAGTCTCCTGTACCACCACCTTGATGGTAACAATGAGAAGAGGGCATGTCCTGGGTGATGGGGGTTGATGGATACCGCCTTTTTGAGGTACTGCCTTTTGAAGGTGTTCTGAATGCTGTGGAGGCTAGTGCCCATGATAGAGATTGCTGAGTTTGTAACTTTCTTCAGCTTTTTCCAATCCTATGCAGTGGCCCCTCCATACCAGACAGTGAACTACAAATTAGAATGCTCTCCATGGTACATCTATAGAATTTTGCAAGTGTTTTTGATGACATTCCAGTTCTTCTGAAACTCCTAATGAAATAAAGCTGATTTTGTGCCTTGCTTGTAATTGCATCAATATATTGGGGCTCAGGATAGATCCTCAGAGATGTTGACATCCAGGATCCTGAAAATGCTCCCCCTTTCCACTTCTGATCCCTCAATGTGGACTGGTATGTGTTCCTTTAAGTTCCACTTATAAAGTCTGCATCAATTCTTTGGTCTTACTGATGTTGAGTACAGGGTTGTTGCTGCAACACCACTCAACCAGCTGATCTGTCTTGCTCCTGCACGCCTCTCGTCACCATCTGAAATTCTGCCGACAAAAGTTGTGTTGTCAGCAAATTTATAGATGGTGTTTGAGCTGTGCCTAGACACACAATTGATGGTGTAGAGAGAGTAGAGTAGTGGGCTAAGCAGGCATCCTTGAAGTGCATCGGTGTTGATTGTCAGCGAGGAGGAGATGTTATTTCTGATCTGCACAGACTGTGGTCTCTCAGTGAGGAAGTCAATTAATAAAATTCCTATCTCTACAGGATCGCTGTCAGCTGGAGAATATACTTACCCATTCCGGTTTCTTCTATCAGGTAAGCATATATTTGTGTATTCTAAGAGATGTTAAAATTGCATAGATTAACATTATTGATTGGAGTGATATTTTTGTCATAGAATGTCAATGACGGAGCCTTTGTCTTTTATCATAATAATTTGTTTTTAGAGGAGACTGCTTAAATCTTATTGTCCTATTCCTGGGATAAGTATTTGTTCCCAACCCTGTTGCTTCTGTAGTTTTTCTTGTGTTTGATGCAGGTTGTTATTTTGATTGTATAAAACCCTAGCTGCATTTTCTCTGGATTTTTTCTTTCTATGTCTTTCTATATATGCACTTCATATACTGGGAATCCACTTTTGGATATTGCTTGTGGGAACTTACTGTAAAATAACTTTGTACTTAAATAAAGCTGATTGTCTTAACTTCACACAGCCATCTTGATTACCTCAATCTGCACTCATCCCATTTATGAACAAGACTATCTAATCACATGCTAACTCAGATTTTATTTTATAATGCCTTGAAAGGAGAGAAAAGAGAGCTGCATAGAACAGGACAATGTAGCACTGGAACATGCACCAACCGTGATACCCCTCTAAGCAATCTCATTTTCCTGCACATGTCCCATTTTCCTCTCTATTCCCTGCCTGTTCATGAGTCTGTCTAAACGTCTCTTCCTCCCCTAGCAGTGTGTTCTACACATTTAAATATGCACATATTTGAAACAAAACTTGCCTCTCATATCTTTATCTCTGCTCCCTTGTATTGGACCTTTCTACCCTGGGGAAAAGGATTGACCATCTACCCCATCCATATGTTATAATTTTATATATATCTGTCAGACTGCTTCTGGCTGTTCAGGCTTGCCAAACTTCTCCATGTAGCTAGTTACTGTCCAATCATGGCACTATCCTGGTGATCGTGTCTTGGAGACTCTCCAAAGCATCCGCATCCTCCCTGTATTGTGATGACTAGAATTGCGCACAATACGGCAAATGTACCCTAACAAGAGTTTCATGCAGTACTTTTGTACTCAGTGCCACAACTGATGAAAGCAAGCATGCTGTGTTCCTCCTTTACTATTCTATCTACTTCTGTTGGCACTTTCAGGGAGTTGTAGAATTGCACTCCAGGATCCTTCTGTACATCAGTGCAGTTAAGGATCTTGCCATTTACTGTATACTCTCCTCTTGCAATTTATCTCTCCAAATGCAGCTCCTCATAGTTTATCCAGATTAAACTTCATCTCCCATTTCTCCACCCAAATTTCCAACTGAACTCTACCTTGCTGTATCTTTCGATAACCATATTTTGTGGTCACTATCCACAACTCCATCAATCTGCAAACTTGTTAGTCAGGCAAAATTTACTAATCTGATGAAATAATTTTAAGTTGCAAATCCTGCTGTAGTACAATAATTTGTATTATACAATAATTTATACTAAGGCAATGAAGTTTGTAAATAGTCTTTAAGAATCATTAACCTTTTGCCGATTTATAAATTTGAAGTTGCATGCAATTCTCATTTATTTTCTTCCCAGCTGATATTGGGAAAGGTTGGGTATCAGCTGTCTCACCATTTATGGGTAGCTGATACATATGATTTTGATAATACTAATAGAAGCACCCCATCATTACTCTTCCACATTTAATCAATTAACAAAAATGTGAATTAACCAAAGCTGTTTTTTGACCTCTGCAAGTGTCTTAAAATAGGAAATTTATTTCATTCCTTTTTCTGTTCCTTCATCTTTCCAATCTAGAGTTAGGTTCTGCAGATAATTACTAATCTAGAGCAATAGTTACCACATTTTTAAGTATGTGGTATCTCCTTGAAAATATTGACTTGGGCATTCACTATTTGAACTTTTAACAAAATATTGTTCATTTCCCAAAAATTAATAGTGTCAGCACATCAAAAACCTTTATTATCGTACACTGTTGAAACTTTAGTGTTCGTTACAATATCCAACATCTGCCTGAAAGCTCAACAATATTTGCAAAATTATGAACAGAGAATGATTCCAGTGATGAAGGTTTAAGTTATGTTGAATAAACCAAAGAAGTTTTGTTGTCCTCCTCAGAACAAATGAAAAGGCATCTGTTTAAATGTATTTGCAGTCATAGAATGTCTAGACAGTGGATAAAGAAATATTTTTCTCCATTGATGGAAGAGCCAAAAACTAGACAACCTAGAATGAAGGTGATTGGAAAAAGAACCAAAAGCAATTCTTGCAGAGAGCCAGCATGGATTCAGTTGACTGAATGGTCTCTTGTGTGGTAACCTTGGTGATTCTGAAAGACTGCTGAGATGAAGTACACTGTTATGCAAATGTCCAGATACATCAACATTGTTTACAGGATGAGTTGGGCAGATAGAATTAAAGCAGAGATCATTTAAGATCTTGGGGTATGATATTAAATTGTAGAATTTAGGGTTCTAATGACAGCATGCTTTGGGAAGTGTTGCTGAACATCCATGCTTTGGAAATTGTGTTAGCAGAGCAGTCTAATTTTTTTTGAAGATGATCACAAAATGTCAAGGAATGATTGACAGATCAAGTTAGGTTGGGATTGGATCATGTGTTTTTCTTTCCCTTACCAAAGATAAGTGTTCTGCAAATTCTGGCCAATGGCCAATTAATGTTCCAGATGTGACTGAACTACATAGAGGTTGTCCATGTGTGTAGTCGCTCAGCATTCACTATCCACAGAGATATTACGAATCTCCCAGCCTACTCCTTGTTCTCCCAGAATTCATTCTAGGCATTGCCGGGTGCAACATTGCAGCATTTTGGAGGAAAGTGTGTAATTATTATTACCCAGAATTAAAATCTAATGGTCAACCTAACGGTTTTGAACAGTCTTGTAAAAGTATCCGAGCAGTCTAATAGTGTATGGTTGCTACAATCACATGGTGCACAGAGGATACTTTAGAGTTTCTGCATTCGCAATCAAACAGTGAGCCACTCTACCCTCTATGAAAGTCTGACACCACAGTTACAAACACAATCTCTTCAAAAGCAATACACCAAGAATGAACCTGGGTTTGTAATTGATGTTCCAAGTCAAGCATAGAATAGAGAAGGAAAAGGCAAAAATTGCCTCCTGTAGACCTGTGTGCATCCTGCACCCCAGGATAGATAGTGAAGTCAGACAGCAGAGAATGCTGCTTCCTCAAATCTCCAACTGCCCCACTCTCAGTCCTGACGTCTGGAACTATTGGATGGAGTTTGTGCATTCTCCCTGTGGTGGCATGGGTTTTTCGTGGTTCTCCGCCCCTTACTCCCACATCCTGAAGTCAGGATGATTGGATGGTGAATCGACTACTGAAAATTACCTCCATTGCAGGTGTGTTGTGGACTTAATGGCATTTGAAGGGGAACAGGTTACTATGGTATAAGTGTGGACTGGAATTGATGTATTACTCCAAGAGCTGGCGTAGACTTGATGACCAAGACCCAAATGTTATACAGCTTCAGATACATCTTCACTGGGTGAAGTTACCTCTGCTCTACCTTAGTTGAAGCACATTTCCAGAAATACCCAACTGAGTAGAAAGTAAGCCAGTTGAGGATTCCAACAGGGGATATAAATTCTTGCTATACTGCATTTGCATGGCAGTTTGTGTAGCAAAGTTAATAAAATTATTTATTTGTTTTTTTTATGACCTTAAAATACATTTAAAAAGGATTGTAGTAACTATGGTCGTTGACTATGACGGAATTACAACCACTTAATTTGTGTATATTTTCTTTCAAAGCTACGATACCTACTTCATTTGAAGGTCCCTTTGGGAAGATAAGCTATCGCATCAGGGCTACAATAGAAACTGCACGATTCTCTAGAGATTATAGAACTGAGAAGGTGTTTTACGTTCTTAATCTGCTCAATCTGAATGAGATCAATGATATTGAGGTAATTTGATGGTTTGAACATACTTGCATATATTGCATTTAATTTGTATACTGCTAAGTGAAAATGTATTCCTGTAGTCATTATTGTTCCATGGAGTGCAAGTTTTCTGCATGGAAGGTCTATAAACTGTACACATATGGGCAGGGCATAATAACTTTTTAATGTAAACTAAAGTGAAACAAAGACTCTGATAACCATCCTAACTATAAGAAAGAATTGTTCCAATTACAAAAGGCATTGATTCTGCGCCATGTCCTTAAGGGCTTAGCAGGTGTTAGATTAAAATTACATATTTAAAGTTTTCCCAATGTCACCTCTAATTTTCTACTCTTTGCCCCACCCACCCCTGGAATATTTTAATGTTTTGATGGAGCTGATTGGGCCACATATCACAGCAGCAACATCTAGATCTTAATTACCTTATCAGTCTGTGACTGGAAGGTGAAGATTATGCTGGGCAGTTATTGGAGTGTGTAAGGGTTGAGCTCAGTGTGTATCTTAACATCTCATGGAATACCAGCCTTTCTGTTTTTTTTTAACCTTTCTGTTATGACAATTATAATGTACCTGTAAGGAGTTAATTTGATTCAAGTTTTTCATTGTGCAAAGTAATATTGCTACTGTAAAAAGAAGGAATCTAGAGCAGGTTGACTATGAGCAGCAACCTGACTTAAAGCTAAAGGGTTTGGCTTTAGTCTCTGTAGAAACTGTGAAAGCTGTAACCACTGGCTTGTTCAATTTGGTCTGGGGAATTGTGTATCGTAAAATCAAGCAAAGCTTTTGGTGTAGTCTTCGGAGAATTGCTGTTTGAAGTGCTAATCATTGCTCCAGTTATTAGAGTTGGAGAGTCATAGAGTAGTAGAGCTTCATAGGTAGCAGACGTGAGACTTGCCCAGTCCTCCGACCCATTATGTCCGTGTTAACCTTCTTTGCTCACCTAGAATAATCCCATTTGCCTGGAGTACATCCATGTCCTTCTATCCATTGCCAATCTAGTACTGTACCTGTCTAAATGATAGGTTATAGAGAGAGCTGGTGGATGAATGCTTTTCTGCACTGTAATCCATAGCAAGTGATATTTACTATAGCGGTTGCTGCTCATAATATGTACAATGAACTTGAATGAGAATGTCTGGGGTATGGTTAGTAAGTATGCAAATACATTAATAATTGGTGGAATCATAAATAACGAGGTTTTCTAAGGATGTAGTGGGATGTACATAGATCTGCTGGAAAGCTGGATGAAATAGTGACAATTGAATTCAGTTAAATGTAAAGTTAATACGTTTTGGATGGTCAACTTATGGTTAGACACATGGTGTAAATTGAGGGGATATTAGAGTGGCGAAAGACATTTTTATATGTGTGCCTCTGTAGGCCAAAACATTGAGTGTAAGAGTCAGGATGCCATGTTGCAGTTGTACAAAATGCTGTTTGGGCTGCACTTGGAGCAGTATAATTGGAGTAGTAGCGGTTCCAATCACACACGACAGGAGACGGTAGCATTCGAGGTTAACCAGAATCTGCCTGGAATGGAGGGCTGTGGTTCCAAGGAGATACTGAATCGAGGATAGAAATACAAGGCACAGCTTTAAGAGAGGAAATTTTTTTTAAGGAGATCTGAGGGGAATGTTCTTTGACACAGAGGGTGATGGTTATCTGGACCAAAAGATTGAAGACGTAGCAGAGGCAAATGCTATTACAATATTTAAAAGGCAGTTAGACAGGTAGTCGGCGTACCTGACGCCGGCCCCTTTGGCCTGAGTCGACGTAGTAGTAGTGGACAGGTACTTGAATTGGAAAGGTGTAGAGGGATACAGGCATAATTGAGCAAATTGGATTAGCATAGGTAGGCATATTAGTTGATGTGCACAAGGTCACTGTAGGAGGAGCTATAGGGACTTATTTCTGCACTGTATGTTTCTATAATTCTATGAAGTGATTGAATTGTACTGCTGTACCAACTCTGCCAGTCAGATCCAGATAGCAACCACACCGTGTGTAGAAAGCTTTGCCTCCAAATTTACTTTAAAACTCCTTCCTCACACCTTAGACCTACACACTTTTGTTCTTGATACCATTGAAAAAAGATTAACTATCCAACCTATTGATGCCTACACGTTTCTTTGTATAATGCGGTGACCAGAACTGTACACAATACTCCATATGTGTCCTCACCAGGTTTATAGAGCTGCAACATAACTTGCCAACCTTTAGATTAAATGTTCGGACCAATGAAAGCAAGTATACATATGCCTTCTTTACCACCCAATCCATTTGTGTTGACACTTTCAGGGAGTTACTCCCCAAGATCCTGCTGTATATCAGTGCTCTTCAGGGACTTCCCATTTACTTTGCTCTTGTATTTGACTTCCCTAAGTCAAATGTAAGAAGATTGTTACATTCTAACCAAGTACTCCTCACACCTGTCTGGATTAAACTCCGTCTGCTACTTCTGCACACCTATCTCCATCTGATCAATATCCTGTTCTGTCTTTCCACAGCACTGCCAATTTTTCATCTGCTAACTTACTAACTAGTCTACCTGTGTTTCAGCAGAGATCCCAGCACTGAACCTTGCAGAACACCACTGGTAGCTGACTTCCAATCAGAATAGCACCTCCCCACCACTACCCTCTCTACAATGACAAGACAATTTTGAATCCAATCTATCAAGTCTCTGTAGATACCATGTAACTTAATCTTGCAGGTTGGCTTACCATGAAGGACTTTTTCAAATGCTTTACTGAAGTCCATGATTTACCATGGAAACTACACCTACTGCCTTACCTTATTCAATTATCTGTCACCTTAAAAAAAGGCTCATTTGTCAAAAAAGGCTCAGTCAAGTTTGTGAGATGTGACTTACCCTGAATAAAGGCGTGATGACAAACCCTAATAAGTTTGTCAATCCGATCCCTAAAAATCTTAAATAATTTCCCTACTGCTGATGTAAGATATACTGGCCTATAAATACCTGGACAACACACAAAATGCTAGAGCTCAGCAGGTCAAGCAGAATATGGAGAGGATCAGTCAACTGTTTATTCCTCCAAGCATTTTGTGGTGCTCAAGACTTCCTGCATCTGCAGAATCTCTTGTATCTCTAATTTCCTGTGTTGTCCCTGTTACCTTTCTTAGACGAAACAGTGATGTTGGTTATTCTCTTCAACTCTCTGGGACCGTGTCTGTGGCAAGAAGGCCCCAGAGAGCCTGCCTGAACCTGGGATAAATGCCATCAGGCCACCTTAATGTTCATAGAGACCCAATGTACAGTAGCATAATGGTTAGCATAATGCTATTACGGTGCCTGCGACCTGCTTTCAGTTCCCATTGCTGTCTGTATGTTCTGCCCGTGACCACTTGAGTTTACTCCAGGTGCTCCGGTATCCTCCAACATTCCAAAGATGTATAGGTTAGTCGGTTAATTGGTCACATGGGTGCAGTTGGGTGGCATGGACTTGTTGGGCCAGAAGGGCCTGTTAGCATGCTGTATTGCTAAATTACAATTCTGTCCTTCTACCCTATACTACCTCACTATTCTCCATGTCCTTCTCTTTAGTGAATATTGATATGAAGTACATGTTTTGTTGCTCTAGCATTTCCTCTGACTGCAGGCATATCTCTCCTCCTTTGTCCTTAACATCACAAGGTGTGGCAGGAGAGAGGCAACATTTTGCTGGCAGCTAACAACAATGCAATTGCATACTTGAGATCTGACCTTTTAAACCTGAAAATTGCTGTGAAAACTTCCAGTAAGTAATGCGCTTTTCAGCAATTGTGTGAACCTTTGGACAGAGCCAGCAGACTTGAGCAGAACAGACCTTTTAGAAGGTGAGCACAGAAGTTGGAAACATTGGGGAGACCTCCACTGTGCCAGAAAACATGGTTGCCAGGTAGGGCTTCAGGTCAGACTGAAGCCCAGGGTCTTATGACCCTCTCCCCAACCCCCACCCCCAGCATCCTCCTGACTAATGTGTAGTCATTAGAAAACCTCCACATGATGGTGACATCATGTAAGGGACAAAGCTGCAGTTTCTGCTTTATAATAAACTTGTCATGGTGAATGGACATGGTGGTCCTGTCTCATTTTGCTCATCCTAAACTAGGAACACCTGGCAGTGAAATGCTGTCCATTCTACCTTCTGCAAGAATTCCTCACCATCATCCTGACTGCAGTCTATATCTCACCTCAAGCCAGCACGTGAAAAATGGAGTGCTGTTATCAACAAGAACAAACTGCATATCCTGGTGCTTATCACATTGTTGTGGGAGACTTTAATCAGGCTAACCTGAAGTTTCTGCCTAACTGCTATCAACACAACACCTACAACATTGAAGGATCCAACACACTTGACCGCTGCATCAGTGGTGCCTATCTTGCCTACCTTGCTGTGCCCCTCCTGCCTGCATACAGACAGAGACTGAAGAGCACAGCGCCGATGAGGAGGACTGCAGAGAGTTGGATACAGAGGTGGAAGAGTGAACTTGGGACTTCAAGTCAGTGGACTGGACCATGTTCAAGGAAGGATTTGACACCTGACCTAAATGAACTATCCACATTTGTCATCGACTTCGTAAGGTCATGCATTAACAAGAGTGTACCAACACAAAAATTTAGAGTCCATGAATCAGAAGCTCTGGATGAATGAGGAGATTCATAATTGGCTAAGGGCTGGATATGTGGCATTTAGGGCTAGTCATATAAGAACTCCAGGTATCACCTCTGGATGGTCATTGCAAATGCAAAGAGGCAATTTCGAACAAAGTTGGAATCTCAGACACTCAACGGCTGTGATAGGGCTTGCCCAATATTACTTCTGAGATTGGTTAGCATAAGTGGAGATAACCCATCTCTCCCGGATGAGCTCAGTGCCTCCTTTGATAAGCGCTGTGACACACCCACACACGAGTACCCACATCTCCAGATGACCCTATATCTCAGTATTTGTGGCTTATGTGTAGCATCCTTCAGGAGGGGGAATCCACGAAAGGCGTCTGGACAAGACAGTTTACCGGGCTGACGACTTAAAGATCTGTGCAGACCAACTGACTGCAGTATTTGTACATAAAGTTGACCTCTAGCTTTTACTGTCTACGGTTCTCATCTGCTTCAAAAAGGTATCTTGTACCAGTGCCCAAGAAGAATGTGGTGAACATCGACTACCATCCGGCAACTATCATGTCAACAATGATCAAGTGCTTCGAGAGGTTGGTTGTGGTGTGAGTCAGTTCCTGTCTCGGATTACCTGGATCTGTTCCAATTTGCCTCCTGCCACAACAGGTTAACAGCAGATATCATTTCTCTGGCTTTTCACTTTGCTGTGGACCATCTGGGCAACAACAACTCGTCAATTGCAGCTGAGCATTCAACATAGTCATCCCATTCAAACTCAACATGCTTCAAGACCTGGGCCTCTGTACCTCAACTCTGTAACTGGATCCTCAACTTCCTCATTGGCAGACCTCAATCGGAATGGATGAATGATAACATCTCCTTGAAGACCATCGGTACAGGTGTACCTCGAGTCTACATGCTTAGTTCCGTGCTCTCCAATCTATACACACATAAGTCCAGCTCCAATGCCATATACGAGTTTGTTGACAATGGCGCTGTTGTTGGCGGAATTACGGAAGGTGATGTGTCAGATAACTCGAGCGAGAGAGGTCACCTGGTGAGTGGTGCTGCATGTCAGAAAAACTAAAGAGCTGATTATTGACTTCAGGGAGGGGAAGGAGGGTGAATATGTTCTGGTCTATATTGGTGGCTCAGTGGTAGAGTCAGCAACATTAAATTCCTGGCTGAGTACATAGATGCAATCGCGATTAAGGTGCGCTAGTGTCTTTCTTAGAGGGCTAAGGAGGATTGGCGTGTTACTGAATGCTCAAACAAACCTCCACAAATATACTTTGAAACTATTCTGACTGGTTGTATAATGGTCTGGTATGGCACTTCAAATGCACAGGAACATAAGGAGCTTCAGGGTGTGGAGGACTTGGTGCAATACATGGAATGCAGTTTTGAAAAAAAAAGATTCCAGATTGAATGGGTTGTCAATAAAGAGAGTTCTATGGCTCTGGGCCTTTATTCACTGGAATTCAGAAGAATGGGTGAGGGGGCCGAATTGAAATGTATCGGATGGTGAAAGATCTTGATAGAGTGGATGTGGAGAGGATGTTTCTTATGGTGGGGGAGTTAAGACCAGAGGACACAGCCTCAAAATAGAATGGAGATGAGAATCTCCTTCATCCAGAGAGTGGTGAATTTGTGGAATTCATTGCTGTGGAGGTCAAGTCTTTACGAATATTTAAGGCAGAGATTGATAGATTCTTGATTGGTCAAGGCTTGAAGGGTTATGGGGAGAAGGCAGGAGATCGAGGCTGAGAGGAATAGTGGATCAGCCATGATGAAATGGCAGAACAGACTCGATGGGCCAAATGGCTTAATTCTGCTCCTATATCATATAGTCTTATTATGGGCACATCCCTGCCCAAAACTAGAGGTATCAAGAAGGCACCATCATCAAACATCCCCACCGTACAGACCATGCCATCTGTCACAGCTACCATTGGCAGGAGGTACAGAAGGCTGAGGTCCCAAACCATCAATTTCAAGAGTAGCTGTTTCAACTATTTGGTTCTTGAACCAACTTGCATAACCCTCATCACTACTCAGCATCATATTGGATTTTGTGAATAAAACATGCGAGAGTCATTTTATGTGCTGAACAAAAGCCGCAGCCCTTACTTCCATCACGAACAAACCCAAAGGAGTTACCTTATGCTGACGTCATTATGTCAGACACCGTCTCTTAAAATGAATACAACAACTCAGTGACTGTGTGTATAAATTATATGGAACAATTTCTATTATGAACATTTTAGGTGTCATCTGTTACCTATTATATCCTACACAGCACCCCCCCCCCACAGAATTCAGCAAAACTGACACTGAGAGTCTGTCTGGAACTCATTTGAGCCACTAGGCTGGGGTCCCATGTGCGTGTTTGGAGTAACAGCAGGCTCTTGGCTCGACCGGGGTGTGCTGACACGTTCGTGGTCATGTCATGATGCAGAGGATATGCTAGTGGAACGATCCAATCTTTGTGGGCTGGTTTAAGGTGATCTACAGAAATACATTCAGGTTTAGCCTTCCTATCTACAATAAAAATCTTATCACACTGTTCCGAAACGCGGAATGGACCATCGTGAAGGGACTTAAGCAGGGCGTTGATGTGCATCAAGCTGACAAAAAATGAGCAGGGTAGAACATAGGTCAACCAGAAGGCGAGTGCTGTATGCCATGATGTGTAGGAATGTGTGTGAAACAATTGAGTTTACTGAGGAGGGCAGAATGCTGCTAACTTGTTGACCAGATGGTTGTCCTGTCAGAAATAAAATCGCCCGGCCCTAGTAGCTGCTTCACAAACACCAACTCAGCTGCGGAGGACTGTAGGTCTTGAGTCGTTCTGAGCCCCAGCAGGACCCACGGGAGAGAATTGTACCAACACTTGCCCGCCAGGGAGATTCTCAGAGCAGCCTTTAAGGAACGGTGAAACTACTCGTACAGGCCATTGGACTGCGGGTCATACTCGGTGGTGTGATGCAGTTTAACGCCGAGGCTCTTAAGCTACTGCGACCCAGAGGTCTGATGTGAATTGGGGGCCACGGTTGAAAGAAATATCAGATGGCATACCGAAGTGAGCAACCCGGGTGTTGATGAACGCCCAAGCCATGTCCGCAGCTGTCGTCAATGCTAGAGGGACAAACTCAGGCCACCTGGTGGTACGGTTCACAATGATAAGGAGAAGTGTGAAACTGTGGGGTGGGGGAGAAGACCAACCAGGTCCACATTGACATGGTCGAACTGTCACTCAGGGAACTTGGAAGGTGCTGATGGTGCCTGAACGGGACGGTTAATTTTCACCTGCTGACACACACAACACACGCTGCACTCCAGTCTTGCACATCCTTTAAGGCTTTAAAACAACTAGTTTCTTGGAAGCCTTCTTACTCAGATGCGAAAGGCCATGAGTGGAGTTAAAAACGGTACGCCTCCAGTTCGCAGGCGCTATGGGGCGAGGGCAACCAGTTGTGACATCACACAGGAGGGAAACTCCTGTGTCCCTGAACTTGACATCAGCCAAGCGCAGCCTGTGACTGCTGTCCTGTAAGCCTGGACCTCTACATCAGTAGATAGATAGCTTAGTCAACCCTGATGTGTATGGCACAGACGCGAACTGTGAGAGGCAATCAGCCGTAGCATTATTTTTCCTTTCAATGTGCTGTATATAGTCATGAATTCTGAAATGTAGACCAGGTAGTATTATTGCCGTGCAGACTAGAGGTCTGACCCTTTTGCTATTGCGTACATGAGGGGTTTGTGGTTCAATGAATGTTGTGAAATACCAACCCTCCAGTAGAAAATGAAAATGGTAGGCGGCCAGGTCGAGACCAAGAAGTTTGCAGTCAAAAGTGCCATACTTCCTCTTTTTTTGGGGGGGCGGGGGGAGGGTGACAGAGCTGCCAGCTGAAGAAGACAAGCAGTTACCACATGCCTCCAAACAACTGTTCATGCACAGCACCCACAGGATAGTCATTGGTGATAACTGTAGGTGCATTGGGAAACGGGTATGCCAGTAGGACATTCAAATGCTCCAGTCATGTCTGCGGACCACTCAAGCATGCAGTTAGGGGCACTGCCTTTAAAGGTACTATACAAGGGGAGTATAAGTTTAGCAGCTCGTGGAATGAAACTGATAAAAAATTCACCAGACCTAAAAATTCTTCAAGGGCTTTGGTAGTGCGAGTCAGCAGAAAGTCAATAGTAGAGATCCTGAACTGGCATTCAGTGGGGTTAATAATCAGCCCAGGTTGGCTTAAGCACTTGAAAAGTGTGCGGAGATGTGATAAGTGTTCAGTTTTAGATATGCTGGCGGCAAGTATGTCATCCAGGTAACCAAAAAAAAATCCGGCTCTTTTATCACAGAGTCTTAGCAGTCACTAGAAAGTCTGTGCGGCATTTTCAGCCCCAGCAGTGTGCACAGGAACTCAAATAGGCCAAATGAAGTTTTGGGAACGTCCTCAGTGCACACATGAACCTGCTGGTAGCCCCTGACTAAGTGTACTGTAGAAAAAAACTCTTTCTGACTAAATGCGCTGAAAAGTCTTGAAAATGAGGGACCGGGGTAGTGATCGGGCAGTGGCGGTGGTAGTCGTCGGATGGACGGCAACCACCATCAGTCTGAAGGACCATCTAGAGAGTTGAAGCCCAAGGGCTATTCGACCTTCTTACAGTGCCAAGCATTCCCATGTTGGGAAACTCATCCTTTGTACTGACCAGCTTTTCTGGGTCCAGTGCCTTGACTAAAGAGTCCCAACTCACTTTAGTTTGCCTGTCCAAAGTGTTTCAGAAGGGGCAGCCACAAGATACTCCGGCACTACCTACCTGCCCTTCCTGGTGGTTACCCATCTGTTTAGCTGAACCTATGCTATGACCACCTCTATTCCTATCTCTAATGCGCTGCATCATTTATGCAGCTCAGTGAACGTTCCTGCTGCACCAACCAATCTACGAGATCTGAAATGAGCTGCAGCCAGACACACTTTCTGCATATATAGTCATCAGGGGCACTTGGCTTCTCCCTGATCTCTCTCGTGCAGCACTGTAGCAGATAGCTTAGCGCAGCGCTTTACAGTACTGGCAACCTGGGTTCATTTCCTGCCGCTGTCTGTAAGGAGTTTGTACATTCTCCCTGTGACCACATGTGTTTCCCCTGAGTGCTCTGATTTCCTCCCACAGTCCAAATACGTACTGGTCAGTAGGTTAGTTTGTTATTGTAAATGGTCCTCTGATTAGGCCAGGGTTAATTTTCAGCTTGCTGGGCTGCACAGCTTGAGGGGTAGAAAGGCCTATTCTGCACTATGTCAATGAACAAACAAATCTCACGGGCACACTACTTAATGTTGTTACTGCCCCTTTAATAAACAGTGAACTACAAAGAAGGGAAATAAAACTTTATCTTGCCTTCCCCACCAAAGCCCACGCTTCAACCTCAAACTAGCGCTTCTCAAAATGCTGCTCTGAAATGACCACTCCAAATGAACGTGCTTCCCTCTTATTAATCAACTCTGCCAAAATGAGCAGTTGCTTACCTGTAACTTGCACTCCCCATGACTAAGGTCTTCTAATCGGGCAACCTCCTTGTGAATCTTCTCTGCACTCTCCCCTTCAGTGCAACCTCATAATGTGACAACTGAAATGCACATAGTAATCCACAAGTGCAGCCTGTTGTGATTCATTAAATGGTAACACCATTAGGCCATTGCAATTTGATAAACATGGTTGAGTAATGAGCCCAACATGAACTGAAATTCTGTCTTGCTGTTTATTTATGACCTGTACAGAGGGGATATTTGATGGGCCTTCTTGACACCTCCATTTCTGAGCAGGAATGTGCCCATAATAAGACCTAAGATATAGGAGCAGAATTAAGCCATTTGGCCCATCGAGTCTGTTCTGCCATTTCATCGTGGCTGATCCATTATTCCTCTCAGCCTCGATTTCCTGCCTTCTCCCCGTAACCCTTCATGCCTTGACCATTCAAGAATCTATCAATCTCTGCCTTAAATATTTGTAAAGACTTGACCTCAACAGCTGCCTGTGGTAATGAATTCCACAGATTCATCACTCTGGTTGAAGAGATCCTCATCTCCATTCTAAGAGGAAGCTCCTCTATTCTGAGGCTATGTCCACTGGTCTTGGACTCCCCCACCATAGGAAACATCCTCTCCACATAGACTCTGTTAAGATCTTTCACCATCTGATGCATTTCAATTATCTTTGTTCTTTACCCTCCCTTCAATTATTCCTCCTCCTTCAACTCAGTTCTCTCCATGACATGTTAAGAATTAATCATGTGTTAACTCTATTGCCTGCAGTGGAGGACAGCTTCTGGTTTGAGCTGGAAGCTAACTGCAGAAGCTTTACTTGGGGTCCTTGAAACTGGAAGCATTTGGGTGGGAAGATTTAGTTCTCACCTCAGTCGGGGTTGTGTAGCAGGTAGTTCTCTTTCCAAGTGACCTGAAAGACTTAATCAAATATCTGTATATGAACAGATGCTATGTCATTAAAAGAAATCAAGAGAACCTTTGCCGTGGAATAATTTATCATCACATTGTCATATTTTTGAAAATAACTTTTGAAGCATTTATTTCTTCACAGCAACCAAATATTGCAACTGTAACCAAGAAGTTTAGCTACCTGATCGTGAAAAGTGGGATTATCACTTTAACATTGAGCTCTGATCTTAAAGGATACACTTCGGGTCAAATCATTCATCTTACAATGGACATCCAGAACAAATCTGGGAAGGATATAGGTAATATTATCGCCGGTCTCATCCAGGTAATCTGCATTGAATTCTAACACCCTTGAATTTTAAGTCGCTCTTTACTGACATGATTGCAGTGCCTCCATAATTACTGAAAAAAGTTAACAAAAGCAACTTCCATTTATGGGAGCATTTTCAGACAAAAGAATATTTAGCTGTGTCAGGAGATGCTTTGTCAGATGGAGAAATTTTGGGAGAGGATTCAAGCTTTAGGCCTTCGAAGCTGAGGCATGCCTGTTATAGACCAACGTCCTTTTGCACATCAGAAGGTCATTGATGGATCTGTGAGAAAGAATAGAGTATAGGGAACTAAAGTGAGTAATCAGTCTGATGGGAATGCTCTAAGAGCTGGCTCAGGCTAAAGGACCTCCAAAGAGAAAATATTAGAATAAAATCGAGAGATAGATATTTTATTGATCCCACAGAAAATTACTGTGGCACAGTAACATTACAAGTACAGAGATATACAAATACAGGTATACAAATATTAGAAGAGAAGTAAGAAAGAAAAAATAAGTTATCTCCAAACAGTCAACAGGAGGTGGTCATCGCTTTCCCGGCTATTGGTTGACTCATTATAGAGCCTAATTGCTGAGTGCTGTCTGGAGCAGCTCAGTTGTCTTAGTCTAGTACTAAAAAATGTTCCTCTGTTCAGCCAAGGTGGCATGCAGAGAGTGAGAAACGTTGTCCAGAATTGCCAGGGTTTTCTGTAGGGTCCTTTGTTCTACAACAGCCTCCAGTGTGTCCAGTTTGACTCCTATAACAGAGCCAGCCTTTCTAATTGGTTTATTGAGCCTGTTGGCATTACTCGTGTTGATGCCATTGCCCAGCACACCACCACATAGAAGATTGTGCTGGTGATAACGGACTGGTAGAACATGTGAAGGAGAGGCCTGCATAGTCCAAAGGATCTCAGTCTCCTTGGGAAGTAGAGGTGAATCTGAATCTGGCCCTTCTTGTACACAGCCTCTCTTTTAATGCTGCACCCAAGTCTGTCATCCAGATGCACCCCCAGGTACCTCTAGGTCATCACGATATCCACATCCTCACCATCAGTAGTAACAGGGAGCAGTGCAGGCTTAGTCTTCCTAAAGTCCTCTACCCAGGACCCTATATTCATCCTCCCAACTATTGCTGGGTCATCAGAGAATTTCTGCAGATAACATGACTCAGCGTTATATCCAAAGTCCAAGGTATACAGGGTAAACAAGAAGGGAGCCAGTACAGTCCCTTCTGGGACCCCAGTGCTGCTTTTGCCATGTCTGATACACAGGTCTGCAGCTGCGCAAACTATAGTCTGCCAGGAACATGTGTAGACCGTACAGCCCCACTGTACAGGAGTGTGGACCGTACAACCCTTTGTGCCTTTTCTTCATTCAAAAGAATCATGATATGATCTTGCCTTCAGCTCCACTTAAATCATAACTCCTATTCAGACCAAAGAATTGTGTCTGTCAGCCTTCAGTGTTATTCATAGATTGAACCTCCACAACTCAGTAGGGCAGAGCACAGTCCTGTTTCCAGGACCTTTAACACAAATACCTCATTCTTTTGAAATAGATTACCATTTATTCTAAATCTGTAGCTCACAGCTCAAACTTCCCTACGAGTATCTACTCTGTCTAAGAACTTAATCTGAAATGTTGACAGTAAAATTGATCAAGCACGTTTGCAGTATAAAATTATGCTGTGAACTTTCTGATTGGACAGGATGGCATGGGCTATTGAAAGTCACTAACTGGTTGATTCAACTATTTGTAGTTGTAGAGATCCATCCAGTAAAGGGCCTTGTGCATCATGGAAGGGGCTGCTACCTGCTGTTGTGAGATTGCCGTCAGCAGTGCTTTGGTGGAGGAAACTGCCTACTCACCATGGCAATGTGACCAGTGAGCTCAGCAAGTGCATTCAGAGGGAGATTCAGCCGATAAGATCACCTCTCATTCTTAAGCATCAGCGAGTAAAGTCCCAACCTGTTCAACTGTGTGAGACAGCACCTTTATCCCAGGAATCAACTGAAAGCGTCTTCTCTGAACAGCACCCATGGCAAGTGTAACATTTGTTACATAAGTGGACCAAACCTGGAAGCAGGACTCCACTAAGGCTGGTGCAGACTAGATGGGCCAAAGAGCCTGTTTCTGTTCTGTGACTTCCGTATCTAGCACAGTTATAGCAAAGTCTATCCAACTTCCACACTCCCTTGGAATAAGGCCATCAGATGATATTCCACCCCAATTATTTACCATACTTTGTACTTCATGTATGATGAAAACCCGATCACTTTGATTCTCTGCTTTTAGCCAATATGTAGCTTTCAGTCCTTCCCAACTGCACGGCTCAGCTAGAACCTTTGGTAGTTGCTAAGCAAGGTTAGATAACACTGCAGAGAAGGCAGAACCATGCAGGGATGAGAATTGTAATTTAGTCTGGAGCAAGTGCTGGCCGAACATCAGTGGTGCAAAGGTGAACAAGTATTTCAGCAGAGCTTCGGGTGAATTAATGTTTACAAGGAATAGAATGTGGAAGGCCAGCAGGGAGTAATTAAGTCCGCAGATGATGTGTCTGCCAGCAGCAAGTGAGCTGAGACAGCTGGAGTCTGCTGCTATAGTGGGTGACCTTGAAACTAGCACAGTGTGAGGAACAAAGTAGAAATCATATTGATGCTAAAACATCAAAAACATTGGGTGACTTTCTTTCATTAACTGGAGTTATAAAGAGAATGGAGTTTGTAGTGGATACTGACAGTAATTCTCATTTTTCACTATTTTTACTGAGGGATATTTTGTGTTCTCTTTATGTTGGGTTTCAGCCAAACAGCCTCACAATATTAAAAAGAGAGGCGAGTTGAGGTGCACTGTGAGGTGGAATGTGGGCATAATCAATGTTGCTATGTTTTTTAGATATTGCTGAGAAACTTGAATGTAGAGTAGAAATGAGACCTACATTTCAATGTTAAATTTTAGACTGATCGTTTTATTTTGTACAGGAACAATGCTTTTCCTCTTAAGGTATAAATATGTAGTGGCAGGAACTAACTGAAAAATGAAAGAGCTGTCAGCAGTGGAAATAAATCATCTAGCAAACACATGCAGATTTAGCTCTTGATGCTAATTCATGAAAAGAGCTCTGTCTAGGGAGTGAGTAGGCAATTTGAAGAGAGTTTTCAGATATGCGGCATAAGTTCTGTTGAAAACATCTCCACAATTTCTATCAAGGCTATGTGCTTAACCCACTGCTCTACTCGCTATACACTTATGAATGTGAGGCTAGGCACAGCACCAGTGCCATATTTAAGTTTGTTGTTGGCCAAATCAAAGGTGGTGACAAATCAGCATATAGGAGGGAGGTTGAAAATCTAGCTGAGTGGTACCACATCAAACTCACTCAATGTCAGCAAGACCAAGGAGCTGATTATTGAATTCAGGAGGAGAAAACTAGTGGTGCATGAACCTGTCGTCATTGGGTGATTAGAGGTGGAGAGAGTCAACAGCTTCAAATTCCTCAGTGTTATCATTTCAGACAATCTGTCCTAGGAAGAATACACGGCAGCGCCTTTACTTCCTTAGAAGTTTGCAAAGATTCAGCATGACATAGAAACTGGCAAACTTCTATAGGTGTGTAGTAGAGTGTATATTGACTGGTTGCATCACTGCCTGGTATGGAAACTCCAATGTCCTTGAATGGAAAATCCTACAAAAGGTAGTGAAGATGGCCAGTCCATCATGGGTAAAGCCTTCTCATGACTGAACACATCTACAAGGAGTGCTCTTTGCAGGAAAGCTGCATCCATCATCAAGGACCCCCACATCCCAGGCCATACTTTCTTCTCACTGTTGCCATCAGAAAGAAGGTACAGGAGCCTTAGGACCCACACAACCAGGTTCAGGAACAGTTAATACCCCATAGCCATCAGGCTCTTGAATCAGTGGGATTAACTTCAGTAGCCCACCACTGAACTGTTCTCATAACCTATAGACTTTCAAAGGACTTTTTACATGTTCACAATATTTATTTATGTATTTTTTTCTTTTTGTATTTTCACAATCTGTTTTTTGCACATTGGTCGTTTGTCCATCCTATTGGGTACCGTCTTTCATTATGTTTCTTGGACTTACTGAGTATGCCCGCAAGAAAATGAATTTTCAGGGCTGTATATGGTGACGTATATGTACTTCGATAATAAATTTGCTTTGTGTCTTGAACTTTGAAAAGTAAATTTTATTTAATTACATTAAATCCATGAGACTGCAATACTTCTGATGAACCATGTGTGATGAATGAAGTTGCCAAGCTTAAATATAATTATTTAGTATTTAATTGATTTTTTTTTTTTAGTTTTTATCTTTGATCTACTGGCTTTTTGTGATTAGTGGTGAGTCATCAACATACACTTTTTCAATTAAGAAGTGCAGACATGTCTTCACTGTTGTCCAGTGTCACCTTGGGGCAAAATGCAGGCATATCTTTCCGTAAGCTTTGCATATGTTTGCTGTAAGTGTTATAATATGGAGCAGTTGGGTCAAGATCTATCCACAAAATCAGAATCGGGCTGAGAGGCTATAACCTCAGACTTGGCCTTAATGCTTAGAGTTTAAACTTATTTTTTAAATTCAGAAATTTAAAAGTTGAACATAGACTGACAGGGTTGTTATGTTACTGCAGTTCTTTATTATGTACATACATGATAACACAGGGGTGACTTGATAGAAGTTTATAAAATCATGAGAGGCATGAATAGGTTGGACAGAATCTGTTTCTCAGAGTATAGATGTCAAATACCCTTAAGACATAGAATTAGGGTGAAAAGGAGAAATTCTAAAGATGTAAAGGGTTTTTTTTTACAAAAGTTGGAACTAGAATATACTGCTGGGGGGGTGATGGAAGCAGATACGATTGTGGCATTAAAGAGACTTTTAGACAAGCACCTGAATATGCAGGGAATGGAGGGATTAGTTTAATGCAGCATCATTTTGAAAAGGGCATCTTGGACCAAACGGCCTTTTCTGATACTGTTCTGTGTATAAATAACTGAAAGCTTTTTATCATTTAAACTTTAAACAATTAGTGATCAATAAATCAACTGAATGATTCTATTTAAAAGTTCTTCCATATGACCAAGCATTTGTAATATTTGCTACTTTCTCTCAGCCATTTATTTCCCTGTAAATCTTCATATGAAAGGTTTGTTTTTGCCTCCTTAGATTTCTGTATTCTTAGAGATAGAATTCTCGGAATTTTGACACGTAACCAGAAGTAGACAGACTATTTTGACACTCCAGTCTTTATCACTTTTCATCTAGATCAGAGTTGCTGAGTGTTTTTTTGCCTAAGGCAGCTTCACTGCAGAACACGATTAAAACCAATGTTTTGCTTAAATTGGACTCTCTCATGGCACACCAGTTTTTGATGAGTGCATTGCATTATACTGTTTAATTTTAATGAAGTTTTCCTCATTAAATGTCTTATCATTTTGTTTCAGAAAGTTACCTATAAATCAAAGCGAATAATCTATGACCTGCGGACAATTGCAGAAGTTGAAGGGTCTGGAGTAAAGTCTTGGAAACAAGCAGAATGGAGGGAGCAGATCATTGTGCCACCATTACCTCAGTCATCTCTGCATGGTTGTAATTTAATACAAGTGGATTATTTCATTCAAGTGAGGACAATGTTATTGCTTACAATCTAATCCACTTAAGAACCACTTTACCTCTGGCCCTCATCACTGAAACTAAAACTAATTATTAAATGTTTGCTGACCTTGGTACTAATTATGCAAATACAAAACTTTGTAGTATAGTCAGTCATTTAACATCTTGCAAGAGTGACTGGGAGTTACAGAATACACTTAAGTCAATAAAGCAGCAAATAGGAGCCAGATAGAAGATATTAGGATAAGTGCTTGATTAAAGACGTAGGCTTTTCAAGTGCCAAGGAGGAGTACAAAGGCAGTGAACGCAAATGGTTTCTGAATGGAATTCCAATGTTCAAGACTTAAATGGCTGAAGATGTGTTGGAGAGATGTTGAGGTTTTGGTAGAGTATAGAGTGTGAGGAGGAAATGAGCAAGCCAGGCTCTGAACACAGTGATGGGATCTTAACATTGAGGCTTTGTAGTAAATTGGGTTAAATGAAACGTTAATCTTATACGAGTTTGCAGATGATGCTGCCATAGTGGGCTATGTCTCAAATAATGATGATTTGTAGCAGGAAGGAGATGATAGTTTAATAACATAATCCAAGACATCAAACTTTATCTCAGTGTCAGCAAAACAAAAGAGCCTGGTCATTGACATCAGGAAGGGGAGTGGTGCAACGGTGCTGAGGTTGAGAGCTTCAAGTTCCTTGGAGTGAACACCACCAATAGCTTTTCCTGGCCCAACTATATTGATGCCACAGCCTCATATTGCTTCCTCACGAGGATGAAGAAATTTGGCATTATCCCATCAATCCTTACCAATTTTTTTGATGCATCATAGGAAGCATCCTATCTGAATGTATCATGGCCTGGTACGGCAACTACTGGATGCATCATAGCTTGGCATTGACCACAAGAAACTGTACATAGTTATGGATGCAGCTCAGCACATCACAGAAACCAGAGTCCATGGACTCTGTCTTTACTTTTAGCTTCCTCAGTAAAGCAGCCAGCAGTAATCAAAGAGCCCACCTACCCCAGATGTTCTCTTCTTCCCTCTTCCATTGGACAGAAGGTACAAAATCTTGAAAGGATGTCACAGGCTCATGGATAGCATCTACCTCGCTATTATAAGACGATTGAGTGGTATGGTAAAATGGACTTTTGACTCAATCAACCTCGTTTACTGAGTTACAGGCAATGCAACAGAGGCAGTTACTGAACGATTAGTGCCGGCAGCGCAACTCTGGATTAGAAAGGAAGTCATTGTTGTAAACTGCCATTCAAACCTGGGAACGGTATGTGGTTGGTTGGTAAGGAACAAGTTTGCAGGGCGAGGTGAGGTGGTTTTGCTGTTCTTGGTGCTAAACTACAAGAAACATTGTCTTATTCAAGGTTGTACATCAGGTCAGTGAAGTGAGTGAGAGAGAGATGGTGATAAGATAGGTACTATTAACATAAATGTGGAATCTGACATGGTTTTGCAAGGTATTGCAGGGGTTTTTTTAATAATAGCAATAGATGAATTGTTGCTTGAAATGCTCTGGTAATGACGAGATAGGTAAGAACCATTTGAGGGCTTTCCACTGAGCTGGATCACAGAAACAAAGTACTGAAGGTTGTACAGTACTGTGCAAAATGCTTGAGCATGTGTGCGTTATATGTGTATGTATGCATATGTACCCACCCCCCCCCTCAAGGCACCCAAGACTTTTAAGACTTTTGCACAATGCTGTATTTGTCAATGTGGAGTGGATATTGATCTGGTGGGAGTAATGGATACTAGGAGTGGCAAGGGTGGAGTGCTGCTGGAGGGATGTAGCACAGGTGGCAGAGAAAGGAGTGCTGGTGGGTGGGTGCAGACACACCCGGCCCTGAGACACTAGGCAAGGACATTTGATTCCAAACAATTGGTTTATTGATCATTACAGAATGTTTCTCTGGCGCTTCCCACTCCCTTTCCCTTTTCCAACCATGATTCCCTTCTCCCTGCCCCCTTCCCACACTCAGTCCACAATAGAGACCCATATCGGAATCAGGCTTAGCATCACTCATGTCATGAAATTTGTTTTCTTTTTACGGCAGCAGTACAGTGCAATAGATAAAATTACTACAGTACTGTGCAAAAGTCTTCAACACCCTAGCTATATATGTATATTTTGTAAGCTGTAGATGCAGTCAAATAACAGGAGGTTATGTTGCAATTTTATAAGACTCTGGTTAGGCCACATCTGGTCGCCCCACTACAGGAAGGATGATGAGGTTTTGGAGAGAGTGCAGAAGAGGTTCACCAGGATGCTGCCTGGCTTAGAGCTATCATGAGAGGCTGGATAACCTTGAGTTATTTCTGGAGCACTGGAGGCTGAGAGAATATCTGATAGAGATTTACAAGATTGAGAGGCATAAGACAGAGTGGACAGAGTATCTGTTTCCCCAGGGTTGAAATGTCTAATACCAGAGGGCATGCATTGAAGGTAAAAGGGGTAGGTTCAAAGGGGATGTAAGGGGTAAGTTCTTTACTCAGAGAGTGGTGGATACCTGGAATGTGCTGTCTGGTATGGTGGGGGAGGCAAATACTTCAGATACTTTTCAGAGATGTTTGGATAGGCGCATGGGTGTAAGGAAAATAGAAAGATATGGACATTGTATAGGTTGGAGGGATGAGTGTTCAGGTGTTTTTGCTTTTTAGCTGGTTCAGCACAACATTGTGGACCGAATGGCCTGTTCCTGTGCTATCAGGCCAGGAGGTTCAGAAGCCTGAAGTCCCACACTGCTAGTTATAAGAACAGCTACTTCCTTTCAACCTTTCAGTTCTTGAATCGGCACAACCCTAATCACTAGTCAGTGTAGCAACACTATGACCACTTTGCACTACAAGTGACATTTTTTGTTTCTAATTGTTCTGGCATAACTCTGAATAACTTGTTTTCTATGTGAAACTTGCATCTGTAATACTATGTGCATGTGTGATACTGCAAGTAAGTTTTTCATTGCACATGTCCTTGTGTCTATGACAATAAACTCGACTTGACTCTCTGGCACAAATCACTCCAGTAAAGCCCCAAGCGTGCAGCACACTCAGAACTTTGATGCCAATCACAAATTTTCCAGATTACTGGGTGTTGTTGATACCCCAAATACCCTTTTCATTCACTTTTTAGACTATTGCCATACGTTAAATTTTCCAGTGAGCTTAAAAGGAGTAAAACAGACAGGGCCAGATGATTGAGATATCCTGACTTCTGAACAGATTATTGGCCTTTTACTATAGTTGATGACCAAAAGTGAAATGGCTGACATTTGTGTCATCATGTTTCCCCTGCGCCCCTCCGCCCATTACCTCTGAGCCCCATCTGATGTGTGAGCTAAAAGGATCAGTTCACCACTAACCTAGCAATAAAGGTAGTATTTCTCATCATTACTCCTGTAGATTTCTATTGATTATTGCTTAAAGAACTATGGGGGAAACGGGAATAAAATGGGACTGATCTTGTGTTTTCCAGGTTTCCGTCCGATCACCAGAGGTTTTAGTCAGCTTGCCAATTTATATTGGAAATATTGCAATCAACAGTCCACCACTGACACCTTCTAGGCAGTCCCAGCTTCCAGAGGCAGTGATACCTACAGCTCCTCCAGCTGAGGAGGTTGGGGCAATAGGTTACCAGCCCATGGATAGCGTCGTTCTTCCAACCAAAAGCCATTCTCAGCAGCAGACTTCATCACCTCAAGCTTTCAGCTACACACCTGGCTTTGAAAATGATGCTGGCACGCAGATTCCTGTTCCTAGACTTTGTATTTCAACTGGTGCTACAGTCCCATACTATGCAGACGGACCTGTTGTTGCAGATTTCACAGAAAATCCCCTGATCTTACCTCCTGAATATAGTACGTGGGCCCAGCCATTTGGTAAGTTGTCTCCCTCTTACTACAAACCTGAAATGCATAGGACTATCAATAGTTATCTATTTTCATGTAATTTTGCTAAATAAATACTGGCCAAGGATTTCCTGCTTCAGATATGATTATTCTTGTGTTTTAAAGGTCTTTGAATATTTAGAAACATCAGTAAGGGAAAACGCCAAGCTGCTTGCAGGTTTGAAGAATGTGTAATTTGATTGTTGTCTTTTAACAGATCCTCCCCCAACATACGAAGAGAGTTGCAGCAGTGCTAATTCCAGCATGAGTGCAGGAAATTAATCTACAATAGACTTCAAAAGGTGCACTGCAGATTGTGTACAGAAATGCCTCTTAGTGACATTTTACTGAAAAGCACAGCCTGACTTTATGATTCACCACTGCAAATGCATTCTGAGTTTGAAGAAGTTGATACTTTATTCTCAAGATGCATTATCAACACTCACAGGTATTTCTCCAGCTTTGTGGAATGTCTGCCTTCTGCTTCCCTGCTGGAAGCATAGCTATTTTGGTATATTAATCTGAGTTCTTTCCTTATGAGTATTTTTGGAATGCAAAGCACTGAAGGGTTATAATATAAATATTTAAAGCCTTTCATTTCATGTATATAAATAAATATAATTTTACTCTTGCTGAATAGCTCCACCGTATAATAGACTGTTTATCTAATCAGTCTAGTTCTGTAGAGGAAGCTGAAAATTATAGACAACTCTGAGCCTTAAGAACCATAAATAAGTGATGATGCTTGCTCCTTGTATTTGCTTGTTTGGGCAAAGGAATATCTGTGATTATAGGTGGACTGTATGCAATAGGAATTAATTTCCAATTCTGATCAAGTTTGAGCCTTCTTTTTTACTTATCAATGTAGTGGGCTATTTACACCATGTGCTGTAACAACTGAGCTAATGTTATACTGGCCTTTTGGAAGGACCAATACCAGCCAAAATGCATTAACAATCCTTTCACCTTGAAGTGTTATTTTGCACCTTTTGATAGAATATTTTCCAAAAGAGAGATCCATATATACTGTATTTATATAGTGTATGTTTGCGGAGTCATATCATCATCTTTAAACTAGCACATAAAAAAAGGCAAGTTCAAACTTCGGCACATTATTATAACTTAAGCCTTACTGAAGTCAGTTGAAAGCCAAACCACTTACTGGAATGTTTACTTAGTGCATCTTTTTAACTGCTGTATTTGTAACCTTTTGGAATTTTACGTGCACAGTTTGAAGTACTATATAACATTTAAATTCTTAAGTGCAGTACTGAAATATATTTTAATGGTTGAACCAAGGAATCTGCAGTCTGTTGAAAGTAACTTGTAGATGAATGGTTTATCTGGAGTTCCCATTTTATTAATGGCTTTAAAAAAAATTGAGAGTGTGCATTTAGATGCAAGGAACCTAGAAGCGTGTTGATTTAATTTTTCACTTTGATGCTTAGAGTTTGAATTAACGTAACATTGCTGTTTTGAATAAATTCCTATGCAAGCTCTCAATTAGCTGTTTGGTGCAATACCACCATGAGTACTGGCTGCCAGCTTTTCCTGTAGGGCGGGACTTCCATCAGTTCCTTAGGGAACATCTACAGAAGGATGTAGATTTATGAAAGGGATGGATTGGGAGGAAGCTTGACTCGGGCAGAAATTAAGAGGAATCAGTCTTGAAGAGTATACCATGAGTAGCGTAGGGACATTGGTGAATCTGAAAGTAATTACTTTCATTTGCTAGTACCAAGTGTCCTGTTATTGAATACAATTCAAGATGCATTCATTGCTAGATTTATAGAGTGAAGTAAAATATTTTGTCTTGAAACTGGTGATAGTAGTGGTCAAGATCACTCTCATTTTGCTGCTACCCATGTGTAACAGATGGGATCTGAATTTATTCTAGTCACAATTTTGTTCACTGAAGAGTATTTTCCTTTGCAAGACTGAAAAATGAGGCTGGAACTAATTTTAATCTCACTATTATAATTAAGTGTTTTTAACTTTCCTTACATTTTGTAAGAAAAAATGATGAAGGGAACAATAACTTTTTATCAACTATTTGTTACCATTGGCCTGGAATTCCCAATTCTCATGACCTTGTTTCTTTTCTTTATTGTATACAAGTCTTCTCCCATCTATAGGCACAAATTATAAATAGTTTAGCTAATTTTGCAGTCGTTTCAGTAGGTTCATCAGCTGAGAATTTGTGAGATATTTTGCTGAATTCCAAGGATGACAATAGAAATCAGTGAAACGCATTGCTCCTCTGATTTTTTTTTTCCTATCCCACTATGAATCACAAGCACCATATCTAATTAGTATAATAATAAGCAAAGCTTTCATACTTATGCAATATCTTAGGAATTTGTCCAGGTTATGGAAAAGGGACACTCACAAATCTGATTTACTGCTAAATTATCCCTTTTATCTTGCAGATTGCACTATTGTGGGCACTACAGCCTGACTAACAAATGTACTTTGGGAATTTGGGGAAGAAGGGAAGGGTGTTCCTGTGCAGTGTTCCATGTAGTAACTGGATGCACAGGGTGTTAAATGGCACCAAGTCACTGGTGTGTAGTCGATGAAGAAGGAAAGCAGATTGAGGGAAAGGGCTACAGTAATGAGTGAGTGTACTCTTTCCAGCACCAAGTTGCCAAGCAGCTTTGTTAAATCCGCTTTGCAAAATTGAAAGTCATTTGGTAGCTGCTTCTAGCTCAGCTGATATAGGATTACTGGAAAATGTTTACATTTTGAAGCTGATTATATTAGGAACAACTCAGGACATCCAGATCTCATCATATACGGTAGAAAATAAAATACTGCATAATTCCAGTGGCTTGCCCTTTCTCGTCCAAAGGAGGTGACCTGTCATGTGCTTGCTGTGAACTGTGTGTAAACTTTTCCTGACTTGAATACTTGACATGAAGGGTTGACAGGAAAGGTCACAGATGGTAAATGTAAATGACTTTGGGGAAGACTCTCTTACTTTAAATTTTAACAATGCATTTCTTAAAGAAGACCAAAGGTGTCCAAAGTGCTTATAACAGTCAACCATTGAAGTCTCTCACGGTCTCTAGCCTCCACAAATGAGAGGAAGATGTGAACTGATCTATAGCTGCAGTCTAGTTGTGCAGCCCACTCTTTTGCGCATCTACTCTATTCCCATTAGTACTGTCTCTGTTAATACCTTGCCAATTAAAGTGCCTGTCTGAATGTCTCTTAAATGTAGTGATAATGTCCAACAAAACCACTTCTGGCAGTGAGTTTCAGGTATCAACCACCCCTTTATTTTAAAATAAAGACTTTCCTGTCAGATCTCCTTTAAAACTGCTTCTCCCAACCTCTGCCCCTTGTGTTTTTGTTGACCCTCAGCATGGGAAAAGAATAACCAGCTACCTTATTAATGTCTGTTATCATTTTATATTCCTTGATCAAGTCACCCTTCAACCTCCTTTACTTGGGAAAACAGGCCTAGCCTATCCAATCTCTTACCATCACTAAAGTCCTACAGTCCAGGCAAAATCCTGATGAATCTCCTCTACACTTCCTCCGATGCAAACGCATCCTGTAGTGTGGTGGCTAGAAATGTGCCCAACAATCTGTTCATAAGGTCATACAGCATTTCAAACAACCCCCCTTCAGCCCATCATGTCTGTGTCAGGACTTGATAATTCAAGTGCCCTCCTATCTTAGACACCACTTCCTTTAGGAAAAGTTTCTTACCATCTACCTTATCTGTGCCCCACATAATTGTGATAAGGATGAGGCATATACCAGCTCTGTTAGGGCCCTGGAGAGAATTAAGAAACCTTGGTGTGCAGGACCAAGGTTCTTTGAAGATCTAGGTACAATGTTATAAAAGATTGGCTAAGCCATAGCTGGAGAACTGTGCATGGTTCTGCTTGCCACATTATGGGAAAGATATCTGTACGGTTCCTCCCCCTGGCCCCATCCTGTGCTCCAGGGAAAACAAACCCAACCCCTCCATAACTCTAAAATCTCATCTCAGGCAGCATCCTGGTGAATCTCCTCTGCATTCTCTCCAGAGCAACCACATCCCTCCTATGGTGTGGCGAGCAGAACAGGCACAGTACTCCAGCTGTGGCTTAACCAATCTTTTATAACATTGCACCTAGAGCTTCAGAGAGCCTTGAACTTGCACACTAAGGTTGGTCTATTTCTCAGTTCTCTCTGGGGCCCTAACAGTCCTGGTTATATGTCTTACCCTTATCAGACTCCCCCCAGAATTGTATCACCTCAAGTTCATCAGGATTAAATTCCATCTGCCATTTCTGTGCCCAGTTTATCAATGTTCTGCTGTGTTTGAATACCACACTCATAATCAACAGCACCAATTTTTGTGTCATCTGCAAACATTAATTATACCTCCTACATTCACATAAATTGATGTGTATAACAAACAGGTGTTGGTACTGGGTCCTTTCAAGATACGATCACCATTTTTGCTAGTGGGGCACATTAAGTGGGAGCTATTGCAATTGAAAATCCCTAAAGAGAAGGAGGAAGTAACATTAATCAGTATCTTCACTTTTACTTCAATGAATGAAATAGTTAAAAGTAGAATTGCCCATCTATTGCTCAGCTTACTGAAACTTCCTCACTCACTTTAGCCTACACTGAGACTATGCCACTCCGGGATCCACAGAGCAGAACAGAAAATAACATTTCCTGAAAATTCTCCAATCTAAGAGAGTATGTCTAGCTGCAATTTAAAGCGTTACTCAATACTTGGTTAACTTAGCAAGGATATAAGCAACTTTTAGGTTTTCCTCATCCAGTGCCAGATGGAAGAACTTGGCAAGGTAGAGACATGGAGCACAGATCAGTACAGCACAGTTTGGTCCTTCAGCCCATGAAGCTGTGCCAGCCTGTTTAAACCGGCTCCACAGTCAAGCTAACCCTTCCCTCCAACAGAGCCCCTTATCCTCTATTTTTCTTGCATCTGTGCACTAGGAGTCTCTTAAATGTCCCTATCATATCAGCCTGTACCACCACCCCCTGCAGTGCATTCCAAGCACCTACAACTCTGTTTTTTTTAAAAAAATAACTACCTCTAACATCTCCCCTAAACCTTCCTCCACTCACCTTAAACAGATGTCTTCTGGCATTGGCTGTTGCTGCCCTGGGTCAAGGGCGCTGTCTGTCCACTCTGTCTATCCTTATAATCTTATACACCTCTGTCAAGTCATCTCTTACTCTCAGTCACTCCAAAGGGAAAAGTCCTAGCTCGCTCAGCCTTTTCTCATAAAGCATGTTCTCTAATCCAAGCAGAATCCTGTTTGCCAAACAATTGATTAATAGCTTCTTACTACAGTTGCAGTCATTATGTTAAAAACAAGGAAACTGTGTGCATAATTTGTGTTCCGCCTTGTCAAGATTTTGTGTGCTGTACCAGGGGAAAATCTCTCCGAAAATGTTTTCCCCTTGGGGAGAAACCCATGAGCAGTATAACCTGAGGTTGTGCCTCTTTAACTTTACATTCATGTCTGAAAATTGAAGCATTTAGATGGCAGAAGAGGGAGTTAAGTCAATGTTTTCCACAGTCAGAAAGCTTGGGTTGGTCAAATACAGTACACTCGTCATTCAAAGCAGAAATTCGACCCCCAAGTTGTTTACTGCACTCCAGCATCTATCAAAGGGATTATAGTTTATAATATGTTTTTCAGTGTTGTGTGCCTTTTTGTACTATTTAGAATGGCATTAGAAGTATTTTCTCTTGTGTTTATATAGCCTCATTAGGATCCAGTGAAAATTCTAGAAATGTGTATTTTATCTAAGTACAGTACTTTTTTCATTGTTACAACTTGGGAAAGATATTCTCTCCCTATCTTCATTCCTGTTATAATATTAACGTCGTTGAATCTTAATCATGCTTTATCAACTTTGTCTTGTGCACTGGAGTGAATTATTGCCTTAGCAACATATTGTAATTTGATCCATCCAGGGGAATAATTAATAAGAACATGCAAGTTTTTTTTAATTTTGTTTCACTTAAAGTAGATAAGATTCTGAAGCAAGCCAACCACATTTTTAACTCGGATGCAATTCACAGAACTCTGGATTGTGTTGGAAATAGAACGAGGTAAATATAAAGCAAAAAATTGTTCAGACTAACTCCTCAACTGTAAAATTACTAACAGGTACAAATCCTCAAGGATTATTTATGTGAAATTTATTTCTGTTATTGTTAACTTAATTTTTTGTCAGTAACTACTATATATTTTAAAACTTTTAGCATGTATTTTTTTCTATTTTCAGAATCAAATGTTATAATTTTTTTTAAAAACTGGTTTTAATTTGTATTTTCCGAAGCACAGGCAGTTTTCACAGAATGCTGGGACATGGTTTGTTGTTCCCCAATAATAGAATTATTTGTTCTAATTGATAACAGCACAAGTTCCAGTACATCTGTTTGTCCCAATGAACTCTCTGGATTTTTTTCTTAATCTTCTTTCCCACCCTGCAGAGTCCAGAATGTTCAGTTCTTGCAATGTCAATTTGGGTAGCTTAAAGTTTCAAAACTCTGAAGTTTAAATGTATTCAATAACCACCCCTCCCACAAAGCCCCAACTCATGTATATTATTTTTCTTGGAAACTGGTCTGAATTTGAATAGGACTCGTTCCAGTACCAGAGTTTTTATATGATGTTGAGAAGGGAAATGGCTTTAATCAGTGCTGAAGCACACTTTGGGCTCGTAGCTTTATGAACTTGCCTTTCTTCCTCTCCTGTGTTAATTATTCTCAGTTTGAACTCTTCGTAGAATGCATTGACGTCATATTTTCCTCTGCAATGATTTTGTAATAAACTGATATATTGATGCACTTTAGTGTTTTAGAATTTCATGTAATTGTTTGGAAATGTAAATTGAGTAATCAAACACCATACTAATAAATTTTTTCAAAGTAATTATGCTGTCTCTCTTTGATGAAATGTAGCTGAATGTAGAAAGTGATCTAACCCTGAAAATGCCTTTTTAGAGAATGAGGTTTAGGGGTGAATAAGTCAACTTGTTGAAGATTACCTGTTTTTTATCACTATCTCAAACAAAATCAGTGCTACAGGATCGAGGATGGATTCCAAGTAGCCAATGTGGGCCCCTTCTGCCGATGAGGCAAGCATCTGGTAGCTTGCAAGTTGGCACTCTTCTGTGGCTTACACCAGGTTTCTGTGTGCTCTGATCTTACTGAGATGAACTCATTCTGTAATGCTTTCACTTCATGAAAACAGTGCCCTTCTAGTTTATCCCTCCGGAGGTGATGTCAGTCCTGAGTGAGAACTGGTGAGTGGTGTTCAGATCTGTCATTGTCCATCTTCATGCTAAGAGTGGAAGTTGCTCAGGTACAGTCCCTGTCAACATAGATAACCTTTGCAAACCATTTACCAAATGGTTTCGCCAAGCGAGAACTTGATCCAGTGTTGGGGAAACCAAGGTGACTGGAGGCCCAGGATCTGCTACCTGGTGATTAATGCTCACATGTAGATGCACATTTGCAGGTGCCACACAATTTGTTTTCATTGTCTTCTCATAAACAAACCCTCCCATATTTCAGGATCCACCTGTCAGTAAAGGCAGACGGTGATGAAATTCCTATCTTCCTCAATGTACCAGCATAGCCCTAGTTGGTGGAAGAAGGATGTATCTGAAGACCAAGGCCTCAGACATAGAGTAAAATTCATTATCTTACAGATGGCAATGATCCCTGCTTTCCTGTATGTTTCTATGACCTGAATTACCTCCTGCAGGCATCGCAGAGCACTGAAAAGGTATCAGAATGTTCAAAATTCGCTGGAAGACAGCATGGCAACATTAATTCTCTTTCCCAGGCCAACACCCTGAGACTGACAGTCAAATGTTGCACCATATAGGTGCTAAAGACTGGAAAGAGGGGAAGGAAAAGGAGGAGAGGGAGTTGCATTTCTGAGTAAGGGGAATGTCACAGCAGTCTTGAGAAGAAATTACTGATGAGTTGTTGTGTGAGGCTGTGTGTGGAACGGAGCAATAAAAAGGGGATTGTATTAAAGGCCCCCTAGTCATCAACAGGAGTTGGAGCAACAGGGAGATCATCAAAGTTTTCATTTAGGGTGTACATGGGATGGAATTTTTGTGTTTTCAGGAAAGTTTCTTCAGGCAATATTTAGAGGGCCCTACTATTAAATAGTAGGCAAAGTTTGGCTTTTTCTTGGTTAATAGGGTGGGCAGGTTTCTGGGGTGTCAGTGGGGGAGCACTATGCGAGCAGTGACCACTTTTTTATTAGTTATAAAGCAGTTGTGGAAAGAGACAGCTGGTCCACTGGTTCAAGTTCTAAATAGGGACAAGGTGAATTTTGACAGTGTGAGACAAGATAGTGCAAAATTTGGTTGGAGGGGGTTACTTGTGGGCAAAGAGACAGCTGAGAGGCTATTAAAGGTGATGTAGGAGGAGTTCAGGGGCCACATATGCCTGTTAGAAAGAAGGGCAAGGCTGACAGGACTTCAGAGCAGGGAAACCATAAGACTGAGTAGCAGATACAGGCTATTCGGCCCATTGAGTCTCCTCTGCCATTCCATTATATTTTACCCCTTTCAACCTCATTCTCCCACCTTCTCTCCGTTACCTTTGACGCCCTTACAAATCAAGAGCCTGTCAACCTCTACTTTAAATATAGCCAATATCTTGGCACCCACAACCATCTGTGACAATGAATTCGGCTGATTCATCTTACAGCTAAAGAAATTCCTCCTCATCTCTGTTCGAAAGGGGTGTCCTTCTATTCTGCGACTGTGTCCTCTGGGCCCAGTATAGGAACCCTCACCTCCATAACCACTCGATCTAGTCCATTCAGTATTTAATAGGTTTCATTGAGATTCCCCCCCCCAATTCAGGAGGGCAAAAAGGGAGCATGAGATATCCATGGTGGAGAAGATTGAGTATAAAAAGGGATGTAAGAATATTGAAGAGTAACAAGGGAAAGAATAGGGCCCATGAAGACTAAAGTGGAAACCTTTGTGTGGAACTGCAGGAGATGGGCAAGGTCTTCAGTGAATATATCTCTTGTTTTACCATTGAGAAAGACATGAAGACTTTGGAACCAAAGTTAATGGGGATGCCTTTGGAATAGTGCTCTTTTCAATAGAGGATCTTTTCAATACGCCTTCAAATGAATGAAAGTAGACAAATCTTTGGGGCCTCAGTAAATACGTTCAAGGACACTGTGGAAGGTATGCAAAGAAGCTGCAGGAGTCCTGGCTGAGATACTGTATATGCATCATCACTAATCATGGGTGAGATGATAGAAGACTGAAGGATGAGTATTGTTGTACCCTTATTTAAGAAGGACGGCAAAGAAAAACCTGGGAACTACAGAGCAGTCAGTCCAATATCTGCAAATGACCCTCCCTCCCTAGCATACTGCTACCTAACTTCCAGGCCACTGAGAACAATGCTGATGAACTATGAGTGAGGCTGACGTACCATAGAGAACTGAGGGATTGTTGTGTGCTCTGTCTCACTGAAGCATGACTAACACCTGCCTCACCTGCCTACACCATTAAACCTGGTGGTTTCTCACCACTGGATACTTGGGCAAAGCAAGAGGTAGTCACTCCTTGTGGTGCTTGGATGTGACAGTTCTGGCAAGCTCCTGCTCACCCAGTATGGAATATCTAAAGTTAAAGTGTCACTTCAGCTGTCCTGATGGCAGACTGCATCTCACCTCAAAGGCACATGAAGCTGGTCAGTCAATAAGCTATACTCTGGTCAACAGCTATGAAACGGGATATCTTTCAATGCTGTTGGAGGATGGTGCAGAAGTTCTGAGTTTTATGCAAAGTTTAATGGATGCAGTTTGTAGATTAGACTCTAGTTCACATTATGATACATGTCTGATTTTTTTTGGGTGATTTTTGAATTGGGCAGCTAGCAGATAACGAACAGTGAGCTGAATTGAATATGCCTCGATGCTTTTGATTTTGTGTTTTATATTGTGATTTTTGCTTGTATTTTTTTGATGCCATTTGCATGATTTTTTTTCCTGCGTGTCAGGGGAGTTTGATTTTTCTTTGAACGGGTTCCCGGGTTTTCTTTGTTTCATGGCTGTCTGTGGGGAAGACAAGTCTCAGGGTTGTATGCTGCATACATACTTTGATAATAAATGTACTTTGAATCTTTGAATATTGAAGTCCTCTTTGTCATTGCTTGTAACTATAACCAGGCCAATTCCAAGAGTGTGTTAGTAAAATGCAACCACCACATCTCCTGTCCCAGTGAGAGCCCAAACACTCTCAACCATTGTTACACAACCATCAGGGGTGCTTACTGAGCCAGCCCTCTCACTCACTCTCTCTCTTACATCCTGCATGCAAACAGAAGATAAAATAGGAGAATCCACTGGAGAAAGTCCTAACGTGCTGCTCTGAAGAAAACACTTTGCTACCAGCAACCCCAGGTAGGCAAAGGGCCAAGGTGCTGCAATGCAAATTTGTGGAGTTTGGTGGCAGTCTTAAGCTTGAAATCCCCGGATTACTTCCAGTTTCATACACCTGAGTGTAGGAACTGGAAGAAAGGACAGATGAATGTGTGGCTAAAGGGATGGTGTGGTGGGGCGGGTGGATGGTGTTCAGAGGAAGTGCTTCCAGTTTTTGGATCACTGGGACCATCTCTTGGCTAGGTGGAGCCTGAGCTAGTAGGTTGAGTTGTACCTGAACTGGACTGTCTCTATAATAGCCTTGTTGGGGGGTTGGCCTCTGTAGTTAGGATGTTTTGGCAGAAGGCTGGATCAGATTACAGCTGAAAGGGAGTTTCCATCAAATATAGACCAAAAATTAGGAGAATTATGTCATTTGGCCTGTCGAGTCTGCTCTGCCATTTCATCATGGCTGATCCAATTTACCCCTCAGCCCCAGTCTCCTGCCTTCTTCCCATAACCGTTCATGCCCTAGCCAATCAGGATTCTACTTCTGCCTTAAAAATACATAAAGATTTGGCCTAATCTCAAATAATAACAAGGCAGTCTACAGAGAAGTCATCACCCTAACACAGTGGTGTCGAGAAAACAACCTCTCCCTCAGTGTTGTCAAAACAAAGGAGCTGGTTGTGGACTACAGGAGGAATGGAGATAAGATAACCTCTATTAAAATCAATGGATCTGGGGTTGAGAGGGTGAACAGCTTTAAGTTCCTCAGCATACATATCACCGAGGATCTCACATGGTCTGTACATACTGGTTGTGTGGTAAAAAAAAGCACAACAGCACCTCTTTCACCTCAGAGGGTTGAAATTTAGTATGGGCCCCCAAATCCTAAGAACTTTATATAGGGGCACAATTGAGAGCATCCTGACTGGCTGCAACACTGCCCGGTATGGGAACTGTACTTACCTCTATCGCAGGGCTCTGCACAGAGTGGTGCAGACAACCCAGCGCATCTGTAGATGTGAACTTCCCACTATTCAGGACATCTACAAAGACAGGTGTGTAAAATGGGCCTGAAGGATCATTGGGGACCCGAGTCACCCCAGCCACAAACTGTTCCAGCTGCTACCATCCGGGAAACAGTACTGCAGCATTAAAGCCAGGACCAACAGGCTCCAGGACAGCTTCTTCCACCAGGCCATCAGGCTGATTAATTCACACTGATACAGTTGTATTTCTGTGTTATATTGACTGTCCTGTTGTGCATCCTATTTATTACAAGTTGCACATTGCACGTTTAGACGTAAAGATTTTTACTCATGTATATGAAAGATGTAAGTAATAAAGTTAATTCAATTCAATTTCACAGCTGCCAGTGGCAAAATATTACACAGATTCACCACTCGAGCTAAAGAAATTCCTCCTTGTCTCCATTCTAAAAGAACACCCCACAGGGGACTGTATTGGCTTCATTTTTGTTTATCCTGTATACCTCGGACTTCAGATACAAAACTGAGTCATGTCATCTGCAGAAACACTCTGATGACTCAGCAGTTGTTGGGTGTATAAAGGAAGCTCAAGATTAGTAAGACAAAGGAGTTGGTAATGGTCTTTAGGAAGACTGAGCCTGACTGCTCCCTATGACTATTGAAGGTGAGGACATGGATGTGGTGACAGCCTACAAGTACCTCGGGTTGCATCCAGATGACAGACTTGAGTGGAGCACTAACACGGAGGCTGTGTACGAGAAGGGCCAAGTCGCCTCTACTGCCTGAGGAGACAGAGGTCCTTTGGAGTATGCAGGCCTCTCCTTCACACGTTCTTCCTGCCTGTTGTTGCCAGTGCAATTTTCTATGCGGGGGTGTGCTGGGGCAATGGCATCAACGTGGGTGATGCCAAAGGGCTCAATAAACCAATTAGAAAGGCTTGCTCTGATATTGGAATGAAACTGGACGCACTGGAACAAAGGACCCTACAGAAAATCCTGGCACCCCCTGCATGACACCTTGGCTGAACAGAGGAGCACTTTTAGTAATGGGCTAAGACAATTGCGCTGCTCCAAAGAGCACTATAAGAGATCCTCAGCCGTTAGGCTCTACAATGAGTCAACCTATAGCTGGGGAAGTGATGACCCTCTCCTGTTAGACTGTTTGAGGTAACTTTTTTTTGTTCTTTCTTGCTTCTCCTAATATTTGTATATCTGCACTTGTAATGCTACTGTGAGACTGTAATTTCCTTTGCGATTAATAAAGTATTTATGTATCCTGAGGCTGTGTCCTCTGGTCTTAGACTCTTCCCACCATAGGAAACATCCTCTCCATATCCACTCTATCAAGGCCTTTCACCATTCGATTGGTTTCAGTGAGATCAACTCGCAAATTAACTTTTAGGAAATCCAGCACGAGGACTCCCAAGTCCCTTCTGTGCATCAGTTTTTTGTATTTTCTCTCCATTCAGAAAATATTCAAGCCTTTCATTTCTTCTACCAAAGTGCATGACCATACACTTCTCAACAGTATTCCATCTGCAATTTCTTTGGCCATTCTCCTAATCTGTCTAAATCCTTCTGTATCCTCTTCCTCAAAACTACCTGACCCTCCAGTTATCTTCATATTGTCTGCAAATTTTGCAACAATGCCACCATGCCACCAATTCCATCATCCAAATCATTGACATATAACATAATATAATTGGTCCCAACACAGACTCCTTTGGAACACCACAAGTCACCGGCAGCCAGTCAGAAAAGGCTCCCTTTTTTCCCCACTCTGTCTCCTGCTAATCAGCCACTGCTTTACTCATGCTAGAATCTTTCCCGTAATATCCATTGGCTCATAGCTTGTTAAGCAGCCTCATGTGACACTTTGTTAAAGGCCTTCTGAAAATCCATGTATACAATATTGACCAATTCTCCTTTGTCTATCTTGCTTGTTACTTCAAAGAATTCCAACAGATTTGTCAGGCGAGAGCTTCCCTTGAGGAAACCATGCTGACTATGGCCTATTTTATCATGGGCCTCCAAGTACCCTGTGACCTCATCCTATTGACACCAACATCTTCCAAACCAGAGGTCAGACTAACTGGCCTATAGTTTCCTTTCTTCTGCCTCTCTCCCTTCTTGAGCGGAGTGACATTTGCAATTTTCCAGACTTCTGGAACCACTCCAAAATCTAGTGATTCTTGAAAGATCATTGCTAATGCTTCCATAACCTCTTCAGCCACCTCTTTCAGAACTCTGGGGTGTACACCATCTGGTCCAAGTGATTTATGTACCTTCAGACCTTTCAGTTTTCCAAGAACCTTCTCTCTAGTAATGGTAACTTCATGCACTTTATGCCCCCTGACACCTGGAACTTCCACCATACTGTCAGTGTCTTCCACAGTGAAGATTGATGCAAAATTCTTAATCAGTTCATCCACCATTTCCTTATCCCCCATTACTAGCTCTCCAGCATTGTTTTCCAGCAGTCCAATATCCACTCTCATTTCTCTTTACACTTTTATGTATCTGAAGAAACTTTTGGTATCCTCTTTAATATTATTGGCTAGCTTACTTTTGTATTCTATCTTTACCTTAATGACTTTTTTTAGTTGCCTTCTGTTGGCTTTTAAAAGCTTCCCAGTCCTCTAACTTCCCACTAATTTTTGCTCTATTATATGCCCTCTCTTTGGCTTTTATGTTGGCTTTGACTTCTCTTGTTAGCCACAGCTGTGTCATCTTTCCTTCAGAATACTTCTTCCTCTTTTACCTTAAGCTCTCTAATCAATTCCAGTTCATTGCACAACACCCGATCCAGAATAGCTGGTCCCCTGGTGGGCTTAACCACAAGCAGCTCTAAAAAGCCATCTTGTATGCCCTTTAGAAGCTATCCCCACCCCCATCCCTGTAATCCAACACCAACCTGATTTTTCTAACCTACCTGCACATTGAAGACCTCATGCCTGTTGTAACATTGCCCTTTTGGCCTGCATTTTCTATCCCCATTGTAATTTGTAAGCCACATCCTTACTATTTGGGGGTCTGTATACACCTCCTGTCAGGGTCTTTTTTACCCTGGCAGTTCCTTAGCTCTATCCACAATGATTCAACACCTTCCGACCTTATGTCACCTCTTTCTAATGATAGGACTTAATTTTTTTTTACCAGCAGAGCAACACTGCCCCTCTACCTTCCTGCCTATCCTTTCGACACAATATGTATCCTTGGACATTAAGCTCCCGGTAATAATCTTTCAGCCATGATTCTGTGATGCCTACAACATCATGCCTGCCAATCTACAACTGTGCTACAAATTCATCCACCTGATTGTGTATACAGCATGCATTCAGGTACAGCACCTTCAGTTCTGTATTCACCTTTTTCAAATTTGTTCTCCTTTTACGTTGCAACTCACCCTGTTGACTGCAATATTGCCCTATCAACAACCTCTCCTCACTACACATTGCCTGTATTTGTAATGCAACTACCTCATCTTCAGCACTATTATCTGCCTTTCCTATGATACCTCTTACATTGAAATATACGTAGTTGAGGACAGAATCGCACCATGCTGAACCGTTTGATTCCAAACTTTGTCTGAGGTCTGAACAACATCTGCCTCCACACCTCTCCACTAACTATTCTAGCACTCTGGTTCCCATCCCCCTGCATGTCCCTAATGTACCAGCTTCTACCAATACATTCCAGGCACTTACCATACTCTGTATATTTAAAAACAGTAACTGTATTATCTCCCTTAAATTGCCTTCCGCTTATTTTAAAAGGATGTCATCTTATATTAGCTATGTTCCCAGCTGACCTGGGAAAAAGATGCTGGTCGTCCAATCAATCAACGCCTCTTATAATATTATGCTCCTCTATCGAGTCACTTTCCCTTACCCTTTCATCATAGGACATGTTCTTTATTTCATCCTAATAAATCTCCTCTGCATTTTTTCTGAAGCTTCCACATTCTTCCTATAATGAGACAACCAGAACACAATACTTGAAGTGCAGTTGAGCTAGAGTTAGAGTGGGGGATCTTGAACTTTTGGTTCAAGAGGCTTCAGTGAGAAGAGGCAGAGGCTAAGGTAAGTTTCTAGTATCTATCTTATCTATCTATCTTATTGCACAACTAGAGCAAAAGGAATGCCAGGTAGGACAGTGGAATGCTCCTCTTGTGGGATGTGAGAAGACAGCAATTTCCAGTATCACTGATGGCTACACTCACACAAAGTGCATCCAGCTTCAGCTTACAAGCCATGTTAGGGAATACACCCAAGGTTCCGGATCCAGGCATCAGGGTGACTGTCAGGGGAGGGAGAGAGGGGGGATAAACAGCCAGTGCAGGGTACCCTGTGAGTATTCCCCTCAATAACAAGTATATTGTTTTTCATATTGTTACGGGGGTGGGGTGGGTGGTGGAATAACTTAGCAGAGGGAAGCCACGGCAATCAGTGCCCTGTCGTCGTCTAGCTCTGTGAAACAGAAGAGATGGGAGGATTCATTGGTTAGGGGAACAAACAGGAGGTTCTGTCGATGCAAACAGCATTCCCAGACGGTATCTGCCTCCCAGGTGCTAGGGTCAAGGAAATCTCAGATCAAGTCCATAGCATTCTCAAGGGGGAGGGTGAACAGCCAGAGGTCATGGTCCACGTTGGTAACAATGACACAGGTAGGAAGGGTGACAAGGTCCTAAAGAGTGAGTACAGGGAGTTGGGTGTAATGTTAAAGGACAGGACCTACAGGGTTGTGATCTCAGGATTGCTACTTGCACTACGTGATAGTGAGGCATGAAATAGGAAGATAATACAGTTTAGTGGGTGATTAAGGAGTTTATGCAGGGAAGGACTTCATACTTTTGAATCATTGGGCTTTTTTTCTGGGAAAGGTGGAACCTGTATAGACAGAATGATTTGCACCTGATCTGGAGGGCACTGATATCCTTGCAGGAAGGTTTGCTAGTTCTCCTCTGGCAGTTGGGGGTTTAAACTAGAGTTGCAAGGAGATGGAAATTAGAGTGCCAAGGCAGCTGGTGGAGTGGTTGAAGGGAAAGATAATGTTAAGCCTACATACAAAGTCAGGAATCGAAAGACTGAGCATGGTGGGAGTAATATTGAGCCTATTTCAATGCAAGGAGTATTATAGGTAAGGCAGATGAGCTTTGAGCATGGAATTATGACATTGTCGCCATTAATGCAACTTGATTGCAGGAGAGAAGGGCTGGCAGCTTAATGTGTTTTAGACACTATAGAGGGGTAGATATTAAAAGAGTGGAGTGGCAATACCAGCCAATGGAAATGTCATGGCAGTGCTCAGACTAGAAAGGCTAGAGGGCTGGGCTACTGATGCCACGTGGGTGGAACTGAGGAATGAAAAAGGGATTACCATGTAATGAGGTTTGTGTTGGGGAACACTGGATCTCATGATCAGAATTCACTTAGTTTCAAGGCAATTATGGTGAAGGAAAGGACTAGTCCTCAGTTTGAGATTCTAAATTGGAAAACAGCAAATTTTAATGGCATCAGAAAGGATCTGGCATTTGTGGATTTTGATAGTTTGCTGTCTGGCAAAGGGATGTTTGGTAAGTGGGAGGTCTTCAAAAGTGGAGTATTGAGAATAGTTGTATGTTCCTATCAGAATAAAAGGCAAAGCTAACAGGTTTAGGGATCCTTGGTTTTCATGGGGTATTAAAGCCCTGGTTTGAAAAGGAGGAGCTGCACAGCAGATATAGGCAGGTAGGAAAGATGAGGTGCTTGCAGAGTGTAAGAAATGCAAGAGAACACTTAAGAGGGAAATCAGATAGGGCTAAAAGAAGACATGAGGTAGCTCTCACAGACAAGGTGAAGGAGAATCTCGAATGCTTCTAAATGTATATTAAGAGCAGAAGTATATCAAGGGACAAAATTGGTCCTCTTGAAGATCAGCATGGTGCCAAAGAGATGGGAAGGATCTTAGACGGATTTTTTTTTTGCATCTCCATTTACTCTGGAAATGGGCACTGTCTATAGAACTGAGGCAAAACAGCAGTGACGTCATGGAGTGCAAATAGATTACAGAGAAGAAGGTACTTACTGTTTTGAGGTAAAATAGGGTGAATAAATCCGAAGGGCCTAGCAAGGTTTCCCTCAGACCTAGTGCAGAAATTACAGGAGCACTGGTAGATATTTAAAATGTCCTTGACCAAGGATGAGGTGCCAGAGGACTGAAGGATTGCTGTTCCATTGTTTAAGAAAGGTTCAAAACAGAAATGGGGGAAGCCCTTCAGTACAGAAAGTGTAGCGTGAAGTACTTCTTTAAAAATTAGAGCAAAAGAGCGGGGGGGGGGGGCGTGAAGTATCACTGGCAGATAAGATCATTGAAATTCCTAAAGGATTTTATAAAAGTGCGAGAGGGAAGAGTGGGGCCCAATTGATAGTTCTCTTCTATATGTAGAGAAGGACGTTGTAACTGGAGATTTCTGGGGAGGAGCTATGAGGCACATACTAGACTGTATTGTTAAACAGAAGAGGGTATGAAATGCCTTACTAGACATAAAGCTGGATAAATCCCATGAGCCTGACGAGATGTGTCCCAGTTGCTATGGGAAGCAAAATGTAGAGATTTAGAGATTTCTGGAATCTTGATGGAAATTTATATTCTCCATTGGCCACTGTGACTTGCCCAAAGACAGAGGACAGTAATTATGATTCCTTTATTTCAGTGCAGCAGTGATAAGCCAAGGAATTGTAGGGCAGTAAATCCTACATTATAATTGGGATATTATTAGGAAAAATTCTGAAGGACAGGATCAAATTGATCTTAGTCAACTGAGCTTTATTGCTGCAAGATCCTGTGTGACTAAATGTTTTTTTTGTTTCAGAAATGGAATTGTTCGTTTATTACTGTCACATTTGAGGTGGGGAAGTGTTGAACAACAACATCTATCTTGGAATGTTCTGTGGCAGATGGAACCGTTCCACATTTCTTTTCTATACAGAGCAACGTACGACCTGCTCCCAACACCTGCCAGCCTCAGCACCTGGTATGAAGATATGACAGACAGGTGTGCTGCTTGTGGCGAGAAGGGAACACTTCAACATATTTTGAGTGCATGCAGAGTCAATCTTTCCAGTGGCATGTACACTTGGAGACATAACAATGTTCTCAAAGTTCTAACAGTAGTGGTTGAACAGAGAGTACTGCAGCACAACTTATCTCAGGCCCCATGCTGCACAGAACATCCCATATCATTTGTGAAGGAAGGCTCCAAGTCAAGGGTGTACAGCGCAGGCTCACGATCAAACATACTTTCTTCAGCCAATGATTGGTGTGTCAAGGCCGACCTGGATGGGAAAGGCAGTTTCCCAGAGCAAATAGCTTTCACCACATTGCGTCCAGATATAATCATATGGTCTGACACCAGTAGAGAAGTGGTTATTGGTGAACTCATAGTCCCCTGGGAAGATAACATTGATGAAGCCCATGAGCACAAATTAACCAAGTATGCAGAATTAAGATCAGAGTGCAGAGACAGAGGGTGGAAGGTTTCCTGCTATCTATTCGAAGTAGGTTGCCGTGGCTTTATTGCGTTCACTTTCCAGAAGTGGCTGTGTGACCTTGGCTTCAGTAGAAGAGAGATCAAGTCAACTAGCAGGGCTGGAGCTGAGGCAGCAAAGACAGGATCATCATGGGTGTGGGCCAAGTATGTCCAGAGGGGCAGATAGTTGGACAGTGTATACATGTCTTGCAAACCCTTCAGTAGTTGCATAGACACCTGAAGAGTAGACTATCTGTTGGATGGAAGTGACCAACAACTCTGCTAGAGGCAGATGCCAAGTTTTTAAACTCACCAGTGGGAGGTGGTGCTTTAGCACTGCTGGCCCACCACCTCAAGGGAGTCTTGATTATAAGCGGGCGGAAACTCCTGAAGACAGGTGGCAGATCAACTGATGATCCCACTGGTGATAGCACAGGACAGTTAACATCTTAGTCCAAGTGTATTTTCAGTTCATAGATACAGTGAGAAGCTTGCAAATCATTACCCAGTGCTTGAAGTAGAGCACAGTCAAAAATTAACAATGCAGAATAAAGTATAGCAGCAACAGAGAAAGTGCAGTACAGATAAACAATAAGATGCAAGCTCATAATGGGGTAGATTGTGAGGTCAAAAGCCCATGTTATTGTACCAGGGAACTATCATACTAGGGAACGATTTGATAGTCTTATAACAATGGGGTAGAAATTGTCCTTGAGCCCAGTGATGTATACTTTCAAGCTTTAGTTTTCCTTTTAGAAGTATGAAGTTGAGGACATTGTGGTTGATGTAGTTAGCATGAAGTTCAGTCAAACCTGAATGTAATCCAAAAGATAAGATACCATGGGTCCAATGTAAATCAGATTCAAAACTGGCTTGGTTACAGGAGGAACATGTCGGTAGAAAGGTGCCTTTGCGACTGGAAGCCTGTGAACAAGAGGTACCACAACATTGTTGCTGGGATACTTACTGATTGTTGCTGGGATACTTAATTGATTGCTATATGCAGTAATCACTCGGTGATTAATATAGGTTTGATTAGCTGATGACACAGTGGCATTGTGGATAGTGAGTGGGGTGTAGATACAGATCAGCTGGTATGTTTGGCAGAACTAGGTAGAAATTAATCCTGATCAGTGCAAAATGATAAATGCTGAGAGGCCAGCTAAAGGTAGAACACATACATTTGGTAGGATCTACAGTGTATTGAGAAACAGAGGGACCTTGGTGGTGCAATCCCAAAGATCCCTGAAAGTTGCACAGACAGAGGATGGTGAGGAAGGCATGCAGAATGCCAGCATTCATGATAGTTATGGTACAGCTTTATGAAGTGCTGGTGAGAACATATCTGGAATGTTGTGTACAGTTCTTGACACCTTGCTAGAGGGTGAATGTGATAAAGCTATAGAGGGTGCAGAAGAGACCTACCAGGATGTTGTCCAGTCTGGTGGTCTTGGGTTATAAGGAGACACTGGACAGGCTGGGACGAGACAGAGGTGACTTTATGGATAGGGAATTTAGTAAAGAACTTTTCCGGTGACAAGATTGTGTAAGGCCAAACATTTAAGATAAGGAGTAAGTCGTTCAGAGGACATATAAGAAAGATTTTTGTTCAGCCAGAGGGGATTTTGTGCCTGGAAGTTACTGTTGCAACATTTAAGAAATACCTAGATGAACACTTGGACTGACAACACATATTTGCTGGTAAACAAAGTTAACACAGAGTACTTGGTGGCCAGCATGGACGCAGTGAGCTTAACGGCCTTTTTCTGTGCTGTTCAACTCTGAGATCTTATCTTGAAGAGCATGTTATTTAGTTCTTCCTATTGCATAAAATTAAATAGAATAATGTGTGTCATTGAGCAAAGCTTGAAGTATATCGCAGCCAAGCAATCATCGTACAGAAGTTCTCAGTTCAGATGTCTCAGTAAATTGAAAGCTGTTATTTGATACGGGAGTTTGAGTTTCTGCTTTGTGCTGACATTCCTATTGTACAATGGCACATTATTTCCAAGGCCACGGTACAATGGCCCACACATGTGACCTCATGAACATTGCTCTATTTGTCATTCTACCTCAAAACTCTTGAATGGGTTGAATTGCACCCTTTGAGTCTGGCAGTTGGGCCGGACTGAGGCTGTGCTGGGAGGTTCTGCATGACTCCAAGACAAAACTGTGCAACAATCCCTATCATACGAACTCTTTCGACGTTTCGATGACAAACTCTGCCATCTTCTTCAGGGATGAATTTATTTGTCATATACACCAGGAAAGCACTAGATCCTTTTTCAATTCCTGTCAAGTTTGGCAGATGGGAGAACACTTACCCCTGTATTGGGCTGAATCAACAGATCATTAAATAGCAGTAACTAAATACTGTTACAGAGAATTTGATGTGTCAAGTCCATATATAATATATAATTGAGATCTATATCATGTATATTCAAATCTTTACATTGCAAAGTGGCTGAGGGGAGACCTTACAAAGGTTTATAAATTGAGGAAGGGAACAAAGTGGGTGGATAGTCACAGTCTTTGTCCCAGGACAGGGAAGTCTAAAACAAGAGGAGACAGGTTTAAGGCGAGAGCAGAAGTATTTAAAGGAGGCCTGAAGGGCAATGTTTTCAGACAGTGTGTATTGAACGAACTGCCTGAGGAAGTGGTAGAGACGGGTACAATTGCAACATTTAAAAGACATTTAGGGAGATACAGAGATAGGAGAGGTTTAGAGCAAGGGTTCCCAAATCTTTTTTTATGCCGTGGACCAATACCATTTAGCAGAGGTTCTGTAGACCCCAGGTTGGGACCCTGGTTTAGGAGGAAATGGGCCAAACACAGGCAAATGGGACCAGCCCAGGTAGATTCTGCAGATGCTGGAAATCTTGGGAAACACACACAAAATGCTGGAGGAACTCCGCGAGTCGGGCAATATCTATGGAGGGGAATCTCCCTCTGTATATGCTGCATGACTTGCTAAGTTCCTCCAGCACTTTCTGTGTTTGCCGCTCAGGTAGACACCATGGTCAGCATGAACAGGTTGTGCTGAAGGGCCAGTTTCTGAGCTGCATAACTGTATGTCAAAAGCTCAATAGTCCTTACAGTTGCACTGAGGACAGGAGACAAGGAGCGTCTCTGGTATGGAGATATTAAATGGCTCCAGTATAAAATGCAAGGTCATTCGAGGACTGGCAGCACAAACACATGGGTGGGTTCTGTTTTTCAAGAGTCTATTGCTTCTAAATTCCTGAAATCTAATATGTGAAGGGATGTAAAGTGGAAGCAGTTTATTGTAGATAGAGAAAGAGCAGCGAGTACCTGCCGCTCGCTGTGAGGGAAGATAGATAGAAACAGAGCAACTTGGGATGCTGATGTTAGATCAGAAAGTGGGCTGAGAGAGATGCAAGAGACTGCAGATGCTGTAATCCAGAGCAACAAACAATCTGCTGGAGCAACACCTTCTATTCCGACTCGGTAGCCCTCAACCTGATGGCATAAGCATCAATTTCTTCAACTCCTGGTAATTTCCCCCCCCCCCCCACCATTCCCCATTCCCATTTCCCTCTCTCAGCTTCCTCTGCTTTCCCCCTTTCCTTTCTTCCATGGCCTTCTATCCTCTCCTATCAGATTCTCCCTTCACCAGCCCTATATCTCCTTCACTAATCAACTTCCCAGCTCTCTACTTCACCCTCCCCCTCTCCATTTCAGCTATCACCTACTACCTTGTACTGTTTCCTCCCCCCCGCCCCACCTTGTTGCTCTGACTTCTCATCCTTTTTTCTCCAGTCCCGATGGAGGGTCTAGGCCCGAAATATCGACTGTTTACTCTTTTCCATAGATGTTTCCTGACCTGTTGAGTTCCTCCAGCATTTTGTGTGTGTTTCTTGGATTTCCAGCCTCTGCAGATGTTCTCCTCTTTGTGCTGGAGGAATTCAGCAGGTTGAGCAGCATCTGTGGGGTGGAAGGAACCATCAGCGTTTCAGGTTGAAACCCTGCTGCAGGAGTGAGAGTGGAGCAGGAAGGTGGCCGATAGAAAGGTGTGAAGCAGGGGGTTAGACAGGAGCCAGCAGGTGATAAATAGGTTGAGGAGGGGTCAGAGTCAATAGGCACGTGGCATCACCAGGAGGAGGTTTGGAGGGGTCACGGGCAATAGGTTGATAGATGGGGGAAGACGAGGGAAGAGGGGCCAGGTGGGGTGGGGAAAGACAGGGTGAACTGGGAGATAGGCTGGAGAATAACTGGTGATGCAATGGTTGTAAGTGCTGGAATCTGATAAGACCATAAAACAAAGGAGCAGAAGTCGGCCATTCAGCCCATCGAGCCTGCTCCGTCATTTTATCATGAGCTGATCCATTCTCCCATTTAGTCCCACTCCCCTGCCTTCTTACCATAACCTTTGATGCCCTGGCTACTCAGATACCTATCAATCTCTGCCTTAAATACACCCAAAGACTTGGCCTCCACAGCCACCCGTGGCAACAAATCCCATAGATTCACCACCCTCTGGCTAAAAAAATTTCTTCGCATCTCTGTTCTGAATGGGCGCCCTTCAATCTTTAAGTCATGCCTTCTCATACTAGACTCCCTCATCATGGGAAACAACTTTGCCACATCCACTCCGTCCATGCCTTTCAACATTCGAAATGTTTCTATGAGGTCTCCCCTCTTTCTTCTAAACTCCAAGGAATACAGTCCAAGAGCAGACAAACATTCCTCATATGTTAACCCTCTCATTCCCAGAATCATTCTAGTGAATCTTCTCTGTACCCTCTCCAACATCAGCACATCCTTTCTTAAGTAAGGAGACCAAAACTGCCCACAGTACTCCAAGTGAGGTCTCACCAACACCTTATAGAGCCTCAACATCACGTCCCTGCTCCTATACTTTATTCCTCTAGAAATGATAGATAGATAGATAGATGTACTTTATTGATCCCGAGGGAAATTGGGTTTCGTTACAGCCGCACCAACCAAGAATAGAGCATAAATATAGCAATACAAAAACCACGAACAATCAAACAACAAAATGCAAACTATGCACGATGGAAATAAGTCCAGGACCAGCCTATTGGCTCAGGGTGTCTGACCCTCCACGGGAGGAGCTGCAAAGTTCGATGGCCACAGGCAGGAACAACCTCCCGTGACGCCCAGTGTTGTGGACTATGGCTGGAGTCCAACAGCAAAAAGTTCAATATCTGGTCTACAAACACGTTCCTCGATCGTAATATGACCCGGATTGCACCATCCGTTGTTAACCAGAACAGTAAGCACCCAACTCCTTTACGCTTACCGCTCTCAGTGCACTTCTAGTCAGCCCGAACGGTCTGGAAGCTATCCATGGATGCCAACATTGCATTTGCCACCTTCACCACTGACTCAACCTGGAGGTTAACAGTAAGGGTATCCTGTACGAGGACTCCCAAGTCCCGTTGCATCTCAGAACTTTGAATTCTCTCTCCATTTTAATAATAATGGAAGTGATAATGGGACCATTCACAGAACATCCTTGGCACAGGTGCTCCTCAAGGCTGCATGCCTACTCCCCTCCTCTACTCCTTACACCCACAGGACTGTGTGGCAAAGCACAGCTCCAGTGCCAGCTTCCAGTTCGCTGACAGCACCATTGTTTATGGCCAGATTTCAGGTGGCAATGAGTCAACTTGCCGGAGAGAGAGGGCTCCTGGAGAGTGACACTGCAGTAACAGCATCGTGCTCAATATCAGTAAAACTAAAGAGCTGATTGCTGACTTCGGGGAGGGGAAGGGAAGGGGGGTAGGGGGTGAAGGGGTGCCAGATCATCAGTCGTGGAGAGAGGCAGCAGTTCTAAATTCCTGGGTGGGCATTAAAGTTTTGGATGGCCTGTTATGGGCCCAACATATAGTTGCAATCATATGAAAGGGGAACCAAGTTCTTTACTTTTTTAGGAAGTTAAGGAGGTTCAACTTGTCACTGAACTCTCAAACAGACTTTTACGTGTCTCTTGTTGAAACGTTTCTGATAGATTGCATCATGACAATTCAATGCAGAGGAATGTAAGAAACTGTAGAGACTAGTGCACAGAACTCAATATATCACGGGCACAGCCATCCCTGACATTGATAGGATGATGTGGACGGGTGTGTCTCAAGAAGGCCATACCCAAGAATAAAGATCCCCACCATTTGGGCCATGCCATCTTCTCACAGCCCTCACTGGATAGGAGGTGCAGAAGCCTGAAGTCTCACTCCACCTCATTCAAGAGAAGCTACTTCTTTTCAACCAGTCAGTTAATAAACCAACTGGCAAAATCCTGATCACTGCTTCAGTAGAGCAACATTATGACTACCTTGCACTAAGATGGATTTTTTATTGTGTTCAAACATTGTGCATGATTTATATTTAATTTGTTTAATTTACTTTTCTTGTGAATGCTACTTGTCTGATGCTATGTGCCCTTAATAAGACCATGAGACATAGGAGCAGAATTAGGCTATTTGGCCCATTGAGTCTGCTCTGCCATTTTATCATGTCTGATCCAATTTTCCTCTCAGCCCTAATCTCCTGCCTCCCCCCGCCCCACCCCGTATCCCTTTGTGCCCTGACCAACCAAGAATCTATCAATCTCTGCCTTAAATATACATAAAGACTTGGCCTCCACAGCTGCCTCTGGCAAAGAATTCCACAGAGTCACCATTCTCTGGCTGAAAGAATACCTCTTCATTTCTATTCGAAAAGGACACTCTCTATTCTGATGCTTTGTCCTCTGAGCTTAGACTCTCCCACCTTGGGAAACATCCTTTCCACATTCACTTTATCAAGGTCTTTCATCATTCGATAGGTTTCAATGAGGTCACCCCTCAAATTCTTCTGAATTCCAGCGAATACAGGCCCAGAGCCATAAAATGCTCTTCATGTGACAAACCATTGAATCATGGAATCATTTTCGTGAACCTCCTTTGAACCCTCTCTAGTTTCAGCACATAAGGGGCCCAAATCTGCTCAGAATACTCCAAGGGAAGCCTCATCAGTGCTCTATAAAGTGAAAACATTACATCTTTACTTTTATATTCTAGTCCTCTTGAAATGAATGCAAACATCCCATTTGCCTTCCTCACCACAAATTCAACCTGCAAGTTAATCTTCAGGGAATCCTGCATGAGGATTCCCAAGTCCCTGTGAACCTCACTGTTTTGTATTTTCTCTCCATTTAGAAAATAGTTGCTCCTTTCATTCCTTCTACCAAAGAGCATGACTGTACACTTCTTGACACTATTCCATCTGCCACTTCTTGACACTATTCCATCTGCCACTTCTTGACCCATTCTCCTAATCTGTCCAAGTCCTTCTATAACCGTTTTATTTCCTCAAAGCTACCTGCCCCTCCACCAACCTTCATGACGTCTGCAAACTTTGTAACAAAGCCATTAAATACATAATCCAAATCATTGACATATAACATAATAAGAATTGGTCCCAACACAGACACTTATGGAACACCACTAGTCACTGGCAGTCAACCAGAAAAGGCTCCCTTTATTCCCACACTTTGCACCCTGCCAATCAACCACAGCTTTATCCATGCCAGAATCTTTCAGGTAATGCCATGGGCTCATAGCTTGTTAAGCAGCCTCATGTGTGGCACCTTGTCAAAGGCCTTCTGAAAATCCAAGGACACAACATAAACCGATTCTCCTTTGTCTATCCTGCTTGTTGTTTCTTCAAAGAATTCCAACAGATTTTTCAGGCAAGATTTTCCCTTGAGGAAACCATGCCGACTGTGGCCTATTTTATCATGAGCCTCCAAGTACCCTGAGACTTCATTCTTTATAATTGACTCCAACATCTTCCCAACCACTGAGGTCAGACTGACTGGTCCATAGTTTCCTTCCTCCTGCTTCTCTCCCTCTCTCCCTTCTTGAAGAGTGGACATTTGCAATTTTCTAGTTGTCTGGAAACATTACTATAACTTCCCAATCCTCTAACTTGCCACTAATTGTTGCTCTATTATATGCCCTCCCTTTAGCTTTTACGTTAGTTTTGACTTCTCTTGTTAGCCATGTTTGTGTTATCTTTCCTTTAGAATACTTCTTCCTCTTTGGGATGTATATATCCTGGGCTTTCCGCATTGCTTCCAGAAATTCCAGCCATTGCTGCTCTGCCATCATTCCTGCCAGTGTTCTTTTCCAATCAATTCTGGCCAACTCCTCTCTCATGCCTCTGTGATTCCCTTTACTCCATTGTAATACTGATACATCTGACCTTAGCTCTCCTCCTCAAATTTCAGGGTGAATTCGATCATATTATATCACTTACTCCTAAGGGTTATTTTACCTTAAGCTCTCTAATCAATTCTGGTTCATTGCACAACACCCCATCCAAAATAGCTGGACCCCTAGTGGACTCAACTATGAGTTGCTCTAAAAGGCCATCTTGTAGGCACTCCAGCAACTGCCCATCCTGTAATCCAGCACCAACCTAATTTTACCAATCTACCCCTTGACTATTGTAACAATGTACTTTTGGCCTGCATTTTCTATATCCTGTTGTAATTTGTGGGCCACATCCTTACTACTGTTTGGGGTCTGTATACAAATCCCATCAGGGTCTTTTTACTCTTGCAGTTCCTTAGCTTTATCCACAATGATTCAACACCTTCCGACCCTATGTCACCTCTTTCTAATGATTTGGTTTCTTTTTTTTCACCAACAGAGCAACGCTGCCCCCTCTGCCTTCCTGCCTATCCTTTTGCATCCTTGGACATTAAGCTCCAAACTACAATCTTTTAGCCATGCTTCAGTGATGCCTACAATTTGTTACGTACCTTGTGGGTATCTTGTGACTTTCTTATGACCATGATGTAATTGAGTATCTTGTGAGCATGATGTAATGGTCTTGTGATGGTGGGGTGATGTAATTTTCCCACCAGTGTGAGGTCACGTGATGACATGTTCTCAACAGGTATATAACGGGAAACTCCTGTTGTTATGCAATTGGTTCATTGTTTAATTCGTCAGTTACTCTGTTATGCTGTGTATTTGTCTCATGACGCAGTTTCATTTTAAAGTGGAGTTTTACTTTCTATTGTAAAGGAAAATCGTTGTGCTGGCAGTTTCGCCAATCGCTGCCAGTTTTGTTTGGGGTACCTTTGATTTACCTTTACAGTCTAGTATTGGAGAGTAAAGACCTTATCAAAGTACGGGAACCTGAAGGATTGAGTAAAGTTGGTGTCATTAAGCGGTTTCATAAAGGAGCGACCTTATTGAATCTTCATTCAGAAATAGTGACCTGCATCTGAGATAACCCCTGTAATATCAGGAAGGTTTGTGCAGTGTTCATTCGCCAGGAAAAGGTCAGTTCCTTTAAGCTGTTTTATTTCCTTCGTTGTGAATCCTTTGGACAGAATCAGTAGTAACGTCACGTCTTCAAAGAAATCCGTTTCCGGAGAAGTCTCTCCTTATTGACTGTGTAAATCACACAGACTTTCGAATTTACCATTTTAAGACTGTGTTCGAATTTACCACTTTAAGAACCGTTCCAGAGTTGCTGTATAGCAGTTAACTTTCAGTTAAGTTAGTCGTTTGAATACTTTTTGCTATCGTTGAGCAAAGTTTAATAAATGTTTGTTTGTTTATAAAACCTGACTCAATTCTATATTCATTGTTGCTGATGACATAACAAACATCATACCTGCCAATTTGTAACTGTGCTGCAAGTTCACCTACCTTACTCCACATACTGCACGTATTCGGATACAACTCCTTTAGTCCTCTATTCACCCTTTTTGATTTTGACTGCCGTTTACGTTGCAACTCATCCTATTGACTGCAATTTTGCCCTATCACAACCTCTCCTTACTACACATTGCCTCATTTGTAAACCAGCTAGCTCATCTTCAGCACTATCATCCACCTTTCCTATGATTCTTCTTGCATTGAAATATATGCAGCTCAGGACACTGGTCACACCTTTCGTTTCCTAACTTTGTCTGAGGTCTTACCAACATCTGCTTTCACGAACTCTCCACTAACCATTCTGGCACTCTGGTTCTCATCCCCCTGCAACTCTAGTTTGAACCCCACCATGCAGCACTAACAAACCTTCCAGATAGGATATTAGTCCCCCTCCAGTTCAGATGAAAACCGTCCCTTCAATATAGATCCCACCTTCCCTGGAAGAGAGCCCATTGATCCAAAAATCTTATGTCCTCACGCCTACACCAACTCATTAGCCACGTATTAAATTGCATGATCTTCCTAGTTCCAGCACACAGCATGGGTAACAATCTTGAGATCACAACCCTGAAAGTCCTGCCCTTTAACTTAGCTCCTAACTCCCTGAAATCCCTATGTAGAACTTCATCGCTCGTCCAACCCAAGATATTGGTACCTACATGGATCACGACATCTTGCTGTTCACCCTCCCACTTAAGAATGCTGAGGACTTGCTCCGAGATATCCCAGACCCTGGCACCCAGGAGACAACATACCATCTGGTAATCTCATTCTCACCACAGAATCTCCTGTCCATTCCCCTTCCTAATGAATCCCTTATCACCACAATGTGCCTCTTCTCCCCACTTCCCTTCTGAGTCACAGAGCCAGACTCAATGCTAGAGACCCGAACACTTTGGTTTTGCCTCTGCTACGTCATCAGTATTCAGAATGGTAGACCTGTTGTTGAGGAGGATGGCCACAGGAGAACTCTGCACTGGCTTCTTAACCCCTTTCCCCTTCCTGACTGTCACCAAGTCCTGCACCTTGGGTGTAACGACCTCTCTATATGTCCTATTATCAACCCCTCAGCCTCCTGAATGATCTGCAGTTTGTCCAGTTCCAGCTCCAACTTCTTAACGTGGATTGTTAGAAGCTGCAGCTGGGTGCACGTCTTGTAGCTGTAGTCGTCAGGGACATTGGCAGTATTCCTACCTTCCACATCCCGCAAGAGGAGCATTCCACTATCCTGCTTGGCATCTCTACTGTCTCAGCTGAGCAGATATAAAAAAACTTAACCTGGAGCTTTTCTTTCCTTTGCTTTATCTGCCAGATGCCTTTCTTCGTTGAAGTCTGAAAGAGCGAAAGCCTCCAGACCACCACTTTGTCCACTCAGACACCAGCTGCTGTACTTGCCCTTGCCTTTCCTCAATTTACTCTTGCTAATCAATCCCAATTGCTGATTGGTCACTGGTCAAAACTCAATTTTGCTGTAGCAACCCACTGCTGGCTTTTCTACGTGGGCAGTGGACTTGAATGAAATCAAGTCCTTCCAATGTCCAGTTTGATCGCAGGTCAAAGCTCTCTTTAATGCTGCTGCGAGCAAGTTTGATGGCGATTAATTTTTTCATATAATTAATGTAAAAGATGACTCTTGAATAGCTTTCACTAATTTGCTATTCACAGTTTTTTAAAGTATCTTAATAGTTCTTGTTACGTTTCTTGGCATTCTGTGAAAAGATTTTAATTCTGTTGAACTACGTCAGAAGACTGTTGAATGGCCATAGTTTATGTGCATCATGTCCTATATAGATGACAACATAGTACCGATGTAATCTGGCATGAGTTCAAGATTTTTTTAAGAGATAATATTGAGGAAGGCAATTGAGCCATGTTTTGTCTGACCTGTTTAGCTCTCAGGGACAATCTACACATTAGGTTTCAAGCTGTTGAATTGGTTTTATTCTTGGTTTTAATTTAACTCTGATCTCCAAGCAAATCACTGTTTACCCTTAATAAGCTGGTTGATCCTAAGGTATTTTTGCAAATATAGACCAATAAGAACATGGTATAGACACATAGAAACAGGCCCTTTGGCCCATCTAGCCCATGCAGAAATATTTAAACTGCTACTTGCGTCGGCCTGGGACCATAGCCCTCCATATATCTACCATTCATGTACCCATCCAAACTTCTCTTAAACATTGAAATCGAGCTCGCATGTAGCACTTACACTGACAGCTCATTCCATGCTCTCACGACCCACTGAGTGAAGAAGTTTTCCCTCGTGTTCCCCTTAAACTTCTCACCTATCACCCTTAACCAATGATATCTAGTTGTAGGCCCACCCAACCTCAAGAGAATAACCTGCTTGCACTTAGCCTATATAATTTTGTTTACTTCTATCAAATCTCCCCTCAGTTTTCTATGTTCCAAGGAATGAAGTCCTAACCTATTCAACCTTTCCTTCTAACTCAGGTCCACCAGTCCCAGCAACATCCTTGTAAATTTTCTCTGTACTCTTTCAGTCATATTTACGTATTTCCTGTAGGTAGGAAACAATACTCCAAGTTAGGCCTCACCAATGTGTTTTACAACTTCAACATAACGTCCCATCTCCTGTACTCAAAATTTTGATTTATGAAGGCCCATGTGCCAAAAGCTTTCTTTACGATCCTGTCTACCTGTGATGCTACTTTCAATGAATTATGGACCTGTATTCCCAGATCCCTTTGTTCAACTGCATTCCTCAGTACCCTACTGTTCACTGTGTAAACCTACCCTGGCTGGTCCTACTGAAATGTAACTCCTCCCACTTGTCTGCATTAAATTGCATCTGCCATTTTCGGTCCACTTCTCCAGTTGGTCTAGATTCCACTGCAAGCCATGATAGTCTTCCTCGCTGTCCACCACTCCCCCAATCTCGATGTCATCTGCAAATTTACTGATCCAGTTAACCACGTTATCAGCACCAATTCCTGCAGCACTCCACAGAGTACAGACTTACAGTCAGAGAGGCAACCATCTACTGCCACTCTCCAGCTTCTCCCACCAAGCCAACCTCTAATCCAATTTACCACCTCATCTTGAATGCCGAGTGACTGAACCTTCTTGCTCAGCCTCCCATGTAGACAACGTCCACTGCCTTTCCTTCATCAACTTTACTAATAACATCCTTGAAAAACTCCATAATAGAATAGAATAGTACAGCACATTACAGGCCCTTCGGCCCACAATGTTGTGCCAACCCTCAAACCCTGCCTCCCATATAACCCCCACCTTAACTTCCTCCATATACCTGTCTAGTAATCTCTTAAACTTCACTAGTGTATCTGCCTCCACCACTGACTCAGGCAGTGCATTCCACGCACCAACCACTCTCTGAGTAAAAAACCTTCCTCTAATATCCCCCTTGAACTTCCCACCCCTTACCTTAAAGCCATCTCTTGTATTGAGCAGTGGTGCCTTGGGGAAGAGGCGCTGGCTATCCACTCTATCTATTCCTCTTATTATCTTGTACACCTCTATCATGTCTCCTCTCATCCTCCTTCTCTCCAAAGAGTAAAGCCCTAGCTCCCTTAATCTCTGATCATAATGCATACTTTCTAAACCAGGCAGCATCCTGGTAAATCTCCTCTGTACCCTTTCCAATGCTTCCATGTCCTTCCTATAGTGAGGCGACCGGAACTGGACACAGTACTCCAAGTGTGGCCTAACCAGAGTTTTATAGAGCTGCATCATTACATCGTGACTCTTAAACTCTATCCCTCGACTGGTTGGTTAGACACAAGCTACCACACATGAAGCCATGCTGACTATCCTTAATCAGTCCATGTCTATTCAAATACTCATATATCCAGTTCCTTAGAATATCTTCCACTAACTTTGCCACTACTCATGTCAGACTCACCGGCCTGTTGTTTTCTGGATTACTTTTAGGGACTTGCTTAAATGGTGGAGCAACATTGGCAATCCTCCAATCCCCTGGTACCTCATCAGTTGCTAAGGATGATTTAAATATTGCCAGCAATTTCTGCACTTGCCTCCCACAGGGTCTGAGGGAACATTTTGTCAGGCCCTGGGGATTTATCCATCCTAGTTTGCCTCAAGAGAGCAAACACCTCATCCTCTGACCTGTATAGGATCGATGAAGTTGATGCTGTTTTGTCTCACTCCTATAGACTCCTGAGTAAATACGGATGCAAAAATATAATTTCAGGTCACCCCACCTCTTTTAGCTCCATATATGGTTACCATTCTGATCTTCCAGATGACCAGTTTTGTCCCTTGCAATCCTTGTGCTCTTGACATATCTATAGAATCCCTTAGCCTTGTCTGCGAGGGCAACCTCATGCCTTCTTTTAGCCCTCCTGATTTCTTTCTTAAGTGTTCTCTTGCATTTCTTACACTCCATACGTACCTCATTTGTTCCTACCTACTATGCACCTTTTTTTCTTAACCAAGGCCTCAATATCTCTTGAAAACCATGGTTCCCTAAACCTGTTACCTTTATCTTTTATTCGACAGGCGCATGAAATCTCTCTCATTGGGACTTCTTCGTACAGATTAAGGAAACATTCCTGAAATCATTTGACAGACTCTGTCCCATCTAGTCCTTTTACAGTATGGGAGTCTCAGTCAATATGAGGGAAGTTAAAATCACCTACTCTAACAACCTTCTGCTTCTTGAAAAAGTCTGTGAACTCTCTACAAATTTGTTCCTCTAAATCCCACTCACCTTTGGGTGGTCTGTAATATAGTGCAATAATGTGGTCACACCTTTCTTGTTCCTCATTCCACCCATAAAACCTCAGTGGGTGAGTCCTCCAGTCTGTCCTGACTGAGCACTGCCATGACATTGTCCCTGGCTAGCAACACCACCCGTCCTCCTTTAATCTCTCCCGCTCTGTTGCGTCTAAGCAGAACCCTGGTATTGAGCTGTCTTGCCTCTCCTGTAACTAAGTCTCACTGACAGCTACAACATCATAATTCCATGTGTTAGTCCCTACCCTGAGCTCATGTGCCTTTCTTACAATACTACTTGCATTGAAATATATGCAGCTCAGGACATTAATCACACCACGTTCAACCTTTTGATTCCTGACATTGAGGTCTTAACAACATCTGTCTCCGCAACCTCTCCACTATCTGTCTGGCGCTCTGGTTCCCATGCCCCTGCAGCTCTAGTTTAATCCTTCCCTCCACCACTCCCCCGCCCCCCACCTCCATGTCGCACTTCCACTTCAGGTGCAAACCGTCTCTTCTGTACAGGTCCCACCTTCCCTGGAAGAGAGTCCAATGATCCAAAAATCTAGCATCCTCCCTCCTGCACTAACTCCATAGCCATGTGTTAAACTGTATAACCTTCCTATTTTTGGCCTCACTAGTACGTGGCATGGGTAGCAATCCTGAGATCACAACCTTGAAGGTCCTGTCCTTTAACTTGGCAACTATCTCCCTGAATGGACTGTGCAGAACCTCGTCACTCTTCCTACCTATTTCATTGGTACCAGCATGGACCACGACCTACTTAAGAATGCTCAGCACTCAGCCTGAGGCGTGCCAGACCCAGGCACCCGGGAGGCATCATATCATCTTGGAATTTTGTTCTCTTCCACAGAACCTCCTTTCTGTTCCCCAAACTAACAAATCGCCTGTCACCACAGCTCGCCTCTTGTCCCCGCTTCCCTTCTGAGTCACAGAGACCTGACCACTGTGAGCTTCCTCTGCTAGGACACCTGCTGCAACAGTATTCAAAGAGATAAACTTGTTGAGAGGGATGGCCGCAGGGGTACTCTGCACTGGCTCCTTAACTCCTTTCCCCTTCCTGACTGTCACCCAGTTTCCTGTGTCCTGCATGTGTTGGGTGTAACTGCCTCCCACCTATCAACCCCTCAGCCTACCGAATCATCCGGAGTTCATCCAGTTCCAGCTCCAGCTCCCTAATGTGGATTGTTAGAAGCTGCAGCTGGATGCACTTCATGCAGGTATTGTCATCAGGGTCCACTGGAGGTCTTCCTGCCTTCCCACATCTCGCAAGACAAGCATTACTACTGTTATAATTAAGCAAATGTAAAGGAGGAAAACAATAAATAAACTGTGGGGCGGGGGGGGGGTTGCAGCGGAGAAAATCTACTTACAGCTTTCTCACCTTCTCTCACCGAAGCCTCGAAGTGCTAAAGCCTCAGAATCCCCACTCTAGCACTGTCCACTCCAGCGAAGTTGGCCCCTGCCTTATTTTATTTTATCCTTTCCTATCAGTCCCATTAGCTGATTGGCTGCTGCTCAAAACACCAAACTGCCTCGAGTCGATGCCTTATCTGCTCAATCGGGGAACTGAGTGAGCTACATCTTCTCATGCTCCGGATCGCCAATTGGCCAGTGCTCCAAAAAAAATCACCTTTTCATCTTACCCAGAGGTTTTTATTTACTGATTCAAAGGCTGCCTGTACAGCCTTTCAAGAGGTGTTCCTATCTCCCCCTGGATAAACTTCTCACAACTATTGGGTGAAGCACAAACAGAAAATGTTGGAAACGTTTGGCAGCTTAGGCGGCAGGGATGGAAAGAGAAACATTCAAGTCGAAGACACAGGGTCTCCAGCATGAAAAGTCAGCTGATTCTTGCTCCTCAGATGCTACCTGCCCTCCTGAGTGTTTCAGGCGTTTTCTGTTTTCGTATCAGATTCTCAGTCTGTCTATATATCACAATGCCCTACTCACAACACTTTTGTACAACAGAATCAAGAGATGGCAAGTTTGCTATGTGAAGTGAGATTAAGTGGGGTGCAGTGGCACGACTAAGCAGGAACAATCACAGATGTACTCAGAGGAGACATAATAGAATGGTCAGAGTCCATTTGGGTGGAACTCGGGAACAGGAAGTGTGCAATTTTAATACAAACCCCTAATAGCCACCGGGGCATTGAGGAACAGATGTGTAATCAGATTAAGGAAATGTGACAACATGCCTATTATTTTTACTCAGGGGATTTCAACTTCCCTAATATAAACTGAGACCTTCTTGGTGTGAGGGGTTTAGATGGGGCTGAATTTGTTAAGGTTTCTTAAATCAATATGTGGACAGTCCAACAAGAGGAGGGGCCGTACTGGACCTGGTTTGAGCCTGGCCAGGTGACTGACCTTTCAGTGGATGAACAAGTTAGGGAACGGTGACCAAAGCTCCTCAACTTTCTGGATAGTTATAGATAAGGGTAGGTATGGTCCTTGTGGGAGAGTTTTAGTTTAAGTAAATGAGGGAGGAGAAGGTGGCGGTGCAACGGCAGCACGCGCGGCCTCTCCGGTGATGAATATCTGTAATCTGTCAAGTAGGGGATCGTGCACAATTCTGATTTGATGGAGACGGATGTAAGAGTATGGAGGAACATCTGGAAAAACTTCTGAAATGCTCGCTTCACTGCTGCTGCTACTGTGTGGTAACCGGAGTCTCCTGAGCAGAAGATCCCAAATACTCGGCTTTGCTTGTTTCGGTGGCCGGGGCAAGGTCGAAGGCGCTCGGGAGGCTGTATCGGAGGGGCTGGTCAGAGGCTTGAAGTTTTTGATGGACGGACTCAGTGTCGGCTGTGGTCGGCTTCTTCCAAGGTATCAGCAAGTTGGTGCCTGGAGGTTTATGACAGGGACTTTCTCCCTTTTGCTGTCTGCTATCGGGGACTCGGGAGTCGATCAACTCGGGACTTTGAGACTTTTTTTTACTGTGCCCATAGTTTGTTCCTTATCAAATTATGGTATTGCTTTGCACTGCTATAACTATATGTTATTACATGGTTCTGTCAGTGTTGGTCTTTGGTTTGTCCTGTTTTCTGTGATATCACTCTGGAGGAACATTGTATCATTTCTTAATACATGCATGCATTTCTAAATGACAATAAAAGAGACTGAGTGTTCTCATAATCTAATCTAAATTTGGATTAGGGCAAATTATGAGGGCATTGGGCAGGAACTAAGAAGTGTTAATTGGGAACACCTTTTTTCTGCGAGTCCATGTGAGACATGTGGAGGGTGTTTAAAGATTAATTGCACAGAGTACAGGAAAGGTATGCTCCTGTTAGAAGGAAGGGAGCGATGAAAAGATAAGGGAACCTTGGAAGTCTAGAGGGGGGATGAATTTAGTCAAGAAGAAAAAGGAAAATTATGTAAATCTGTGGAAGTTAGGATCAAACAAAGCACATGAGAATTATAAAGAAGCCAGAAAAGGAATTCAGAAAGCCAGGAAAAGTCTTTGGTAAGCAGGGTTAAGGTGAATCCCAAGGCATTCTATACGTAGATCAAGAGAATAACTAGGGAGGGGTGGGATCACTCAAGGATAAAGGGAGGAACATTTGTTTGGATGCAGAGAATGTGAGTGAGGTATGTGACCCTCATGCTCCATCGGCTGTGTAAGTCTGGGGAAGACGGTCTCTGGCCCCAGCAAACGTGTGCAACTGAGGTGCCAAACCTCCTGTTTGGGTGGATGCTGTGTGATGTGTCACTGTTACAAATCTGTACCACAAAATAACAGATGGTACACCATATGCAATTAAACAATTTAGCTTTATAATTCTTAATTGGACTAAAGGGTTAGTAAAGTAAAACAAAAAGTAAAGGGCCCATTTTATTGAAACAGTCTACTGTGCACAAGTTGGAGCGCATGGTTTCCCCTTCACCGATCCTCCATCAATCTCCCTGGGCTTCGTCGACTCCTGGCTCCACTCCAATTCCACTCCTTTATAGTGTCTACAACCTCTCCTTTCTGACATCTTCACTCTCCATCTTCTGCCGAACCAAAGACCCCAATCAACTGGGTATCAGGCACACAGCATGAAAAAACAGTCCCCTCACATTGCAAAGCAAAGCGTCTCTAACTATAACCCAAATATCGCTTCTACAGAAAGACCATTAGATTAGCAGTGAAACCTTTCTCAGAGTGTTACAGGGACTTAATGAGTACTTTTCTTCAGTATTTACCAAGGAAAAGGATATGGAGGACCAGGAGATCAATGCTGAGTGTATAAATACATTAGGGCGTTTAGAGGTCAAGGAGGCGGAAGTGCCAGGCCTCCTTATGAGTTTTAAGGTGGATAAGTCCCCAGGGCCTGATGGTCTTTACACCAGGTTATTGAAGGAGGCACGATCAAGATTGCTGGGCCCTTTATGTCCTCTCCCCCCACGGGCAGGGTCCGGGAGGACTGGTGAGCGGCTAATGTTGTAACTCACCAGAAGGGAATATGGGAAAACCTTGGGAACTATAGGCCAGCGAGTCTCATGTCAATTGTAGGGAGATTGTTGGAGAGAATTCTTTGGAATAAGCTGTATGAGCATTTGGAAACCCACGTTCTAATTAGAGTCAGAATGGCTTCATGCATTGTCAAAAAACTCAGTCAAGGTGACAAGAGATTGATATGGGTAGGGCAGTGGATGTTGTCTACATGGATTTTAGTAAGGTGTTTGACAAAGAACCTCATGGGAGGCTCATCCAGAAGATTAAGGTGCACATGATCTGTGGCGAATTGTCTGTCTGGATTCAGAACTGGCTCCTGCATAGAAAACAGGGTCGTGGTCGAGGGCTCTTATTCGAGCTGGAGGTCCGTAATTAGTGGTGTTCTGCAGGGATCTGTGCTGGGATCTCTGCTGTTTGCAATGTATATAAATGATCTGGATGAAAATATAGATGGGTTGGTCAGTAAATTTAGCAGATGGCGTTTAACCCAGGTAAATGTGAGGTGCTGCAGCTCGGTAGGGAAAAATGCAAAGAGACAGTGCACTGTTAAGGGCAAGGTACTTAACTGTGTTGCTGAGTGGAGAGATCACAGGATCCAGGTTTATAGCTCCTTGAAAGTGGCTACGCAGGTTGATAATGTGGTTCAGAAAGCTATGGAATGTGTTTATTAGTTGAGGCATTGAGTTCAAAGTCAGGAGGTTGTGTTGTAAATTTATAAAACCCTGGTTAGGCCATATCTGGAGTATTGCTTGGGGTTCTGATTGCCCCACTTTAGGCTTTGGAGGGGGTGCAGAAGAGGTTTACCAGGATGCTGCCTGGTTTCAGGGGCATGTGCTATCATGACAGGCTGGACAAACTTGAGTTGTTTTCTCTAGTCGTGGAGGCTGAGGGGAGATCTGACAGAGGTTTATAAGGTTATCAGAGGCATAGACAGAGTGGACAGAGAGTATCTGTTTCCCAGGTTTGAAATGACAGAGGGCGTGCATTGAAGGTGAGAGAGGGGAGGCTTAAGGAGGATATGAGGGGTATTTTACTCAGAGAGTGGTAGGTGCCTGGACTGCACTGCCTGGTATGGTGGTAGAGACAAATATATTAGCGGCTGTTAAGAGATGTTTGGCTAGGCACATGTATGTGAGAAAGATGGGGAGATATGGATATGGTGTAGGTAGGAAGGATTAGTACATGGGTGCTTTTCATTTGCCTTTTAGCTGGTTCAAAATGGCCTATTCCTGTGCTGTTCTGTTCTTAAAAAAATAGATTGGGACTATATTGTCTGTCATTTAGAAAAATCTCATTGAAATTTACAAGATCGTTGAAGGGTTTGACAGGATGCGTGCAGGGACGATGGTTCTCGAATTCATGGGCACATTTTGAGAGTAAGGGATGAGCTGATTGGAATGGAGGCAGAGACAATCTTCTTCACTCAGAGGGCTCTGAACCCCTGGAATGCTGCACTTCTGACATCTGGGAAGAGTTGGTCACAGTGCCCGATCTGAGTTAATCAAGATCTAAGGCCCCAATGAATAGTGGAGCAAGCTGCAGGAGACCGATCCTCTGCTCCCACTGCAAGTCCTTATTTTCCTGAACTAGGACAAGAAAAATTCGATGAACTGAAACATCAGTAGAGATTAGCACAATAAATGAGTGTGCAGGACAGACGGTGACTTCAGATGTTTGGAAAAGCTGGAATTTTGGGTGTGGCGATGTCTGATAGCTAATGCTGAACTTTGGGTTTGATGATGGCTGGCAGCTACAGCTGAACTACTCTGATATACAAATTTCTTTTACATGCCATTTCTAATAAGTATTTCTCTTTCCTCAAAAGGAGAACGTTGCAAAATATTTAGCGGAACAGCATATTGGTGAAGAGCCCATGATTATTTTGAAACTTCTCAAATAAGAAGTGATTAGTACCTAATCTGAATCTGTTCACATACTGCATAATTTTGGTTTGGTACTAAATGTGAATTTAAAATCATGCACTATCATATGGACTGAAATTACAATTTTCATCGCCTCATTTAAAAATAATGGTATTATTTAAGTAATTAACAGCCTAGCAAGTAATTACACTAAATGAAGGTATAACCCTCGTTAATAAAGATTGTTTTATTCACTATGGGCTAAATTTGGTGAAACCACTGTTTCACTTCTTTCTGTATTAAAACTACTTCTTCATCTCAGATAGTTTGCATTATTCAAAGGTTTCAAAGGTACATTTAATGCCAGAAAAACGTATACAATATACATCCTGAAATGCTTTCTCTTCGCAACCATCCACGAAAACAGAGGAGTGCCCCAAAGAATGAATGACAGTTAAATGTTAGAACCCCAAAGTTGCCCCCCTCCAGCTCCCCTCCCGTGCGTAAGTGGCAGAGAGCAACGATTCCCCCTCCCCCCCGCCAGCAAAAGCAGGCGTCAGCACCCACCACCGAGCACTCAAGTGTGCAGCAAGGCAACAGCAAAGACACAGGCTTGCATATGTATGGCCAGTTGCACTGCTGCAACAGTATTCATCTCTAGAAGAACTAAAGTTCAAAGCTCATTTATTATCACAGTGTGTATCCATTATACAACCTTGAGTTCATTTCCTATCAGGCAGCCACGAAACAAAGAAACCCAAAACCTAACCCCATATACGTATATAAAAAAGACTGTTTGAAACCCAATGCTCAGAGAACAAAAAATGCATCAAGCCCGTAAAAAATAAAAGAACTCATGAAAAAAGACCGTCAAGCACCCAACGTGCTGTGAAAACAAAATATCAGGCAAACAGTACCCGCAAGCATGTAGCGTTTCTGAACTGAAATCTGCAAAGAGAGTTCAACACAGAGCCGGGTAAACGTCTCGCCTCGGGCCCTGACACCCTGAACTTTTCAGTCTGGCCTGGCGCTTAAATCTCCGTCCGAACAACAGGTTCTGCCGCGTGGATGCGCCGGACTTCGCCGCCTCGATTCGGCCTTTAAATCTCCGTCACGTCGATACGCTCTGGGGCCTGCGGCCTGGAGCCTGCAGCTTTGATCCAGTCTGTGCCCAACCTTTCACAGGCCTCCATGCTCTCACCGCCTCGCCTCACCTCACCTCACCTCGCCTCGGTTTTGCCACATCGAATTGCCTCCAAGTCCAAAGGGAAGTTGTAGACTATTGGTTCTGATGATTGCTTGCCAGAATAAGTGTGGTTAACAAGGTATTTAGTTGCTGTCCTTGTTTCAGTAGCCACCATCCAGAAGTTGCTGAGGTCCATTGGCGCCATTTTAAATCAAAGACTGATATCATCTATTATACCATCTATTGCTATATCTAATGCAATTTTTACCTTTTTAGGTAGATGTAGAACAGAGGTGTGTGCAAATAGAACATCGGACGCAGTACAGGCCCTTCAGCCCTCAATGTTGTGCTGACTTTTTAACCTACTCTAAAATCAATCTATGCCTTCCCTCCCACATCGCCTTCCATTTTTTTTGTCATCCATGTGCCTGTCTAAGAGCCTGTCAAATGTTCCTAATGAATCTGCCTCTACCACCACGTTGGATACGCGTTCCATGCACCCACCCCACCTCTCTCTGTGTTAAAAACCTCTCTCTGATGTCCCTGTTATACTTTCCTCCAATCACCTTAAAATAATGCCCTCTCTTATTAGCCGTTTCCAGCCTGGATAAAAGTCACTGGTTGTCTACTTATTGATGTCTCTTATCATCTTAAACACCTCTATCAAGTCACCACTTACCCTCCTTCACGCCAAAGGGAACGGCCCTATCTCACTCAACCTATCTTCATAAGATATCCATTCGGATATGTCCATACATGGCCTCCTCTACTGCCATGATGAGACTAAACTCAGGTTAGAGGAGCAACACCTCATATACCGTCTGGGTAGTCTCCAGCCCCTTGGTATGAACATAGAATTCTCCAACTTCCGGTAATTCCCTCCCCCTCCCTTCCTCTATCCCTATGTCACTCTGCCCCCTCCCCCAGCTGCCTATCACCTCCCTCATGGTTCCACCTCCTTCTACTACCCATTGTGTTTTCCCCTATTCCTTCTTCACCTTTCCTGCCTATCACCTCCCTGCTCCCTCTCCCCCACCCCTTACTGGTTTTTCACCAGAAGATTCTCGATCGCACAGTAACAGCGGCAGCGAACCGGCATTTCGGAAATTTCTCCAGATGTTCCTCTGTGCTTTCACATCTGTCTCCATCAAATCAGAATTGTCCACGGCCCCTGTTTAACAGATACGATATCATTTCACTGGACAGCTGCGCGCGCTGTGTCGCGCTACCATCTTAGATATGCTCTCTAATCCAGGAGGCATCCTGGTAAATGTCCTCTGCATCCTTTCTAAAGCTTCCACATCCATCCTGTCATGGACAACCAGAACTGAACACAATACTCAAAGTCGTAAACATAAGAGATTCTGCAGATGCTGGAAATCCATAAAAATACGGACAAAATGCTGAAGGAACTCAGCAGCTCAGATGACATCTCTGGAGGGGAATAAGCAGTCAGCACGTTAGGCCATGAGCTTTCATCAGGCCTGGAAAGGAAGGATGAGAGGTGATGTGAGGCAGCCTGCACCCTGTCCCCAGGGCAGCAATGCCAGAGTACATCCTTTAAGTTGAGTGAAAGAAATTTTCGGGGAGCTGTCAGAGGTACATTTTTTTTTACAGAGAGCTAGGTGCCTGGAATGCACTGCGAGGGGTGGGAGTAGAGGCTGATTCAAGTAGGCTCTAAGATAGGCACATGGCTGTCAGAAAAATGGAGGCCTATTGACTGGGCAGAAGGGAAGGGTTAAATTGATCACAGAGAAGGTTAAAGGCTGGCACAACATCCTGGGCCAAATGGCAAGTATGTGCTATACTGTTTGGAGTTCTGTGTTGAGTTTAAAGCTTCCTTGTAGAAATGCAACTTCCCCAGAGGAAGGATTAACTCTTCAAGCCACTGAGTTGTCACGTTCTGTGAATAGTTTGTCTGTTTTTGTTTGTTGTTTGCATGATTTGTTACCTTTCACACATAGGATGTTTGCCTGTCTTTGTGGTGTGGAGTTTTTCATGAGTTCTATTGTGTTTCTTTGTTTTGTGGCTCCTGCAAGAAGACGAATCCCAAGGTTGTGTATGGTATACAGTACGTACTTGGATAGTAAACTTTGAACTTGTAGGAAAAACCGCGCATGCGTTGACTTCAGTTGAAATAATGGTCTATCAGATCTTCGGAAAACCTCTGGCAAAGTTATTCTTCTTGAAAAAAATTGTAAAGTTGTGCCCTTTGCAAAGAGATGCCCTGATCAAGTCTGTGAACACTGAGGCAAAACCAAAGTCAGTTGCTGTTGCACCAATGTTCCAGTAACCTTCAGTGATGGCTGGAAGGTACACCCACAATCCAGGGGTTCAAGTGAGCCAAGGCATCAGGTTGGTAAGCTGGCAGGCAGGTTCTCCTTCATAGTCAGGGTAATGAGTGTCGGAGTTGGGAGTGTGGAGCTGTTGCCCCAGATGATGGTGAGGATGTACTTGGAATAATGTCTCCAGCTTTGGTCAGCCTGTTGTATAAAAGACACTAATCAAGTACAAAAAGATTTATGCAAATGCTGCCAGGTCTCGAGGGATATAGGACTATAGGGGGAGTCAGGCAGGACAGTACGCTATTCATTGGAGCACGGGAAGTCAATGACTTCATTGAGGTACGTAAAATCATTAGGGGCAGACATGAATGCACTTGATCTTTTCCCTGGGAGAGGGAACCAAAGCTAGAGCTTATGGGTTTAAGGTGAAAGGAAAGATTTAATGCAGACCTGGGGGGCAACTTCCTCATGCACAGTATGGTGAGAGTCTGGAATGGGCTGCCAGAGGAAGTGATAGGGGCAGGTACAACAGCAACGGTTAAAAGATTCTTCAGCAGGTACGTGAATAGAAAAAAAATATGAGTCAAGTGCTGGCTTATGGGCCACGTTGGGTCAAAGGGCCTGTTTCTGTGCTGTAACTCTCTGTGACTCCAAATCACTGTGGCTGCTGCTGTCGTTAGATCATCCCAGAAAATATGAGAGGAGGTAGGGCTTCATATTCAGTGGTCTCTATAGCGGCCGGCAGGGCTTCACACTCAGTAGTCTCTAGAGTGACCAGCAGGGATCCGTATTCAGTAGTCTCTATAGTGGCCAGCAGGGCTGCGTATTCAGTAGTCTCAATAGTGGCCGGCAGGGATCTGTACTCAGCAGTCTCTATAGTTGCCGGCAGGGCTGCGTACTCAGTAGTCTCTATAGTGGCCAGCAGGGCTGTGTATTCAGTAGTCTCTATAGTGGATGGCAGGGCTGCGTACTCAGTAGTCTCTATAGTGGCTGGCAGGGCTGCGTACTCAGTAGTCTCTATAGTGGCTGGCAGGGCTGCGTACTCAGTAGTCTCTATAGTGGCCGGCAGGGATCTGTACTCAGGAGTATGTATAGTGACATACATCAAAGTTGCTGGTGAACGCAGCAGGCCAAGCAGCATCTATAGGAAGAGGTGCAGTCGACGTTTCAGGCCGAGATGGCCGGCAGGACTGCGTACTCAGTAGTCTCTACAGTGACCGGCAGGGATCTGTACTCAGTAGTCTCTATAGTGGCCAGCAGGGCTTCACACTCAGTAGTCTCCAAAGTGGCCAGCAGGGCTTCACACTCAGTAGCCTGTATAGTGGCCGGCAGGGATCTGTACTGAGTAGTCTCTATAGTGACCAGCAGGGATCCGTACTCAGTATTCTGTATAATGGCCAGCAGGGCTGCGTACTCAGTAGTCTCTATAGTGGCCAGCAGGGCTTCACACTCAGTAGTCTCTATAGTGGCCAGCAGGGCTTCACACTCAGTAGTCTCTATAGTGGCCAGCAGGGATCTGTATTCAGTAGTCTCTATAGTGGCCGGCAGAGATCCGTACTCAGTAGTCTCTATAGTAGGCAGCAGGACTGCGTACTGAGTAGTTTCTATAGTGGCCAGGAGGGCTGCGTACTCAATAGTCTCTATAGTGGCCAGCAGGGCTGCAAACTGAGTAGATTCTATAGTGGCCAGCAGGGCTGCGTACTCAGTAGTCTCTATAGTGGCCAGCAGGGCTTCACACTCAGTAGTCTCTATAGTGGCCAGCAGGGATCAGTATTCAGTAGTCTCCATAGTGGCCGGCAGAGATCTGTACTCAGTAGTCTCTATAGTAGGCAGCAGGACTGCGTACTGAGTAGTTTCTATAGTGGCCAGGAGGGCTGCGTACTCAATAGTCTCTATAGTGGCCAGCAGGGCTGCAAACTGAGTAGATTCTATAGTGGCCAGCAGGGCTGCGTACTCAGTAGTCTCTATAGTGGCCAGCAGGGCTTCACACTCAGTAGTCTCTATAGTGGCCAGCAGGGATCTGTATTCAGTAGTCTCTATAGTGGCCGGCAGAGATCCGTACTCAGTAGTCTCTATAGTAGGCAGCAGGACTGCGTACTGAGTAGTTTCTATAGTGGCCAGCAGGGCTGCAAACTGAGTAGATTCTATAGTGGCCAGCAGGGCTGCGTACTCAGTAGTCTCTATAGTGGCCAGCAGGACTGCGTACTCAATAGTCTCTATAGTGGCCAGCAGGGCTGCGAACTGAGTAGATTCTATAGTGGCCAGCAGGGCTGCGTACTCAGTAGTCTCTAGAGTGGCCAGCAGGGCTGCGTACTCAGTAGTCTCTATAGTGGCCAGCAAGGCTGCTTACTCAGTAGTCTCGATAGTGGCCAGCAGGGCTGCGTACTCAGTAGTCTCTATAGTTGCCGGCAGGGCTGCATACTCAGTAGTCTTTATAGTGGCCGGCAGGGATCTGTACTCAGTAGTCTCTATAGTGGCCAGCAGGGCTTCACACTCAGTAGCCTGTATAGTGGCCGGCAGGGATCTGTACTGAGTAGTCTCTGTAGTGGCCAGCAGGGCTTCACTCAGTGTCTCTATAGTGGCCAGCAGGGATCTGTACTGAGTAGACTCTATGATGGCCGGCAGGGATCTGTATTCAGTAGTCTCTATAGTGGCCGGCAGAGATCCGTACGCAGTAGTCTCTATAGTGGGCAGCAGGACTGCGTACTGAGTAGTTTCTATAGTGGCCAGGAGGGCTGCGTACTCAATAGTCTCTATAGTGGCCAGCAGGGCTTCACACTCAGTAGTCTCTATAGTGGCCAGCAGGGATCTGTACTGAGTAGTCTCTATAATGGCCGGCAGGGATCCGTACTCAGTAGTGTCCATAGTGGCCGGCAGGGATCCGTACTCAGTAGTCTGTATAGTGGCCAGCAGGGCTGCGTACTGAGTAGTCTCTATAGTGGCCAGCAGGGCTGCGTGCACAGTAGTCTCTATAGCGGCCAGCAGGGCTGCGTACTCAGTAGTCTCTATAGTGGCCAGCAGGGCTGCGCACTCAGTAGTCTCTATAGTGGCCAGCAGGGCTGCGAACTGAGTAGATTCTATAGTGGCCGGCAGGGCTGCGTACTCAGTAGTCTCTATAGTGGCCAGCAGGGCTGCAAACTGAGTAGATTCTATAGTGGCCAGCAGGGCTGCGTACTCAGTAGTGTCTATAGTGGCCAGCAGGGCTGCGTACTCAGTAGTCTCTATAGTGGCCAGCAAGGCTGCTTACTCAGTAGTCTCGATAGTGGCCAGCAGGGCTGCGTACTCAGTAGTCTTTGTAGTGGCCAGCAGGGATCTGTACTCAGTAGTCTCTATAGTGGCCGGCAGGGATCTGTACTCAGTAGTCTCTATAGTGGCCAGCAGGGCTTCACACTCAGAAGTCTCTATAGTGGCCGGCAGGGCTTCACACTCAGTAGTCTGTATAGTGGCCAGCAGGGCTTCACACTCAGTAGTCTCTATAGTGGCCAGCAGGGATCCGTACTCAGTAGTCTCTATAATGGCCGGCAGGGATCTGTACTCAGTAGTCTGTATAGTGGCCAGCAGGGCTGCGTACTGAGTAGTCTCTATAGTGGCCAGCAGGGCTGCGTGCACAGTAGTCTCTATAGCGGCCAGCAGGGCTGCGTACTCAGTAGTCTCCATAGTGGCCGGCAGAGATCCGTACTCAGTAGTCTCTATAGTGACCAGCAGGGATCTGTATTCAGTAGTCTCTATAGTGGCCAGCAGGGCTGCGTACTCAGTAGTCTCTATAGTGGCCGACAGGGATCTGTACTAAGTAGTCTGTATAGTGGCTGGCCGGGATCCGTACTCAGTAGTCTCTATAGTGGCCGGCAGGGCTTCACACTCAGAAGTCTCTATAGTGGCCGGCAGGGCTTCACACTCAGTAGTCTGTATAGTGGCCAGCAGGGCTTCACACTCAGTAGTCTCTATAGTGGCCAGCAGGGATCCGTACTCAGTAGTCTCTATAATGGCCGGCAGGGATCTGTACTCAGTAGTCTGTATAGTGGCCAGCAGGGCTGCGTACTGAGTAGTCTCTATAGTGGCCAGCAGGGCTGCGTGCACAGTCGTCTCTATAGCGGCCAGCAGGGCTGCGTACTCAGTAGTCTCCATAGTGGCCGGCAGAGATCCGTACCCAGTAGTCTCTATAGTGACCAGCAGGGATCTGTATTCAGTAGTCTCTATAGTGGCCAGCAGGGCTGCGTACTCAGTAGTCTCTATAGTGGCCGGCAGGGATCTGTACTAAGTAGTCTGTATAGTGGCCGGCCGGGATCCGTACTCAGTAGTCTCTATAGTGGCCGGCAGGGCTTCACACTCAGTAGTCTGTATAGTGGCCAGCAGGGCTGCGCGCTCAGGAGTCTCTATAGCGGCCAGCAGGGCTGCGTACTCAGCAGTCTCTATAGTGGCCAGCAGGATTGCGTACTAAGTAGTCTCTATAGTGGCCAGGAGGGATCCGTACTCAGTAGTCTCTATAGTTGCCGGGAGGGCTGCGTACTCAGTAGTCTCTATAGAGGCCAGCAGGGCTTCACACTCAGTAGCCTGTACAGTGGCCGGCAGGGATCTGTACTGAGTAGTCTCTGTAGAGGCCAGCAAGGCTTCACACTCAGTAGTCTCTATAGTGGCCGGCAGGGATCTGTACTAAGTAGTTTCTATAGTGGCCAGGATGGCTGCGTACTCAATAGTCTCTATAGTGGCCAGCAGGGCTGCGTACTGAGTAGATTCTATAGTGGCCAGCAGGGCTGCGTACTCAGTAGTCTCTATAGTGGCCAGCAGGGCTTCACACTCAGTAGTCTCTATAGTGGCCAGCAGGGATCTGTATTCAGTAGTCTCTATAGTGGCCGGCAGAGATCCGTACTCAGTAGTCTCTATAGTAGGCAGCAGGACTGCGTACTGAGCAGTTTCTATAGTGGCCAGCAGGGCTGCAAACTGAGTAGATTCTATAGTGGCCAGCAGGGCTGCGTACTCAGTAGTCTCTATAGTGGCCAGCAGGACTGCGTACTCAATAGTCTCTATAGTGGCCAGCAGGGCTGCGAACTGAGTAGATTCTATAGTGGCCAGCAGGGCTGCGTACTCAGTAGTCTCTATAGTGGCCAGCAGGGCTGCGTACTCAGTAGTCTCTATAGTGGCCAGCAAGGCTGCTTACTCAGTAGTCTCGATAGTGGCCAGCAGGGCTGCGTACTCAGTAGTCTCTATAGTTGCCGGCAGGGCTGCATACTCAGTAGTCTTTATAGTGGCCGGCAGGGATCTGTACTCAGTAGTCTCTATAGTGGCCAGCAGTGCTTCACACTCAGTAGCCTGTATAGTGGCCGGCAGGGATCTGTACTGAGTAGTCTCTGTAGTGGCCAGCAGGGCTTCACTCAGTGTCTCTATAGTGGCCAGCAGGGATCTGTACTGAGTAGACTCTATGATGGCCGGCAGGGATCTGTATTCAGTAGTCTCTATAGTGGCCGGCAGAGATCCGTACGCAGTAGTCTCTATAGTGGGCAGCAGGACTGCGTACTGAGTAGTTTCTATAGTGGCCAGGAGGGCTGCGTACTCAATAGTCTCTATAGTGGCCAGCAGGGCTTCACACTCAGTAGTCTCTATAGTGGCCAGCAGGGATCTGTACTGAGTAGTCTCTATAATGGCCGGCAGGGATCCGTACTCAGTAGTGTCCATAGTGGCCGGCAGGGATCCGTACTCAGTAGTCTGTATAGTGGCCAGCAGGGCTGCGTACTGAGTAGTCTCTATAGTGGCCAGCAGGGCTGCGTGCACAGTAGTCTCTATAGCGGCCAGCAGGGCTGCGTACTCAGTAGTCTCTATAGTGGCCAGCAGGGCTGCGCACTCAGTAGTCTCTATAGTGGCCAGCAGGGCTGCGAACTGAGTAGATTCTATAGTGGCCAGCAGGGCTGCGTACTCAGTAGTCTCTATAGTGGCCAGCAGGGCTGCAAACTGAGTAGATTCTATAGTGGCCAGCAGGGCTGCGTACTCAGTAGTGTCTATAGTGGCCAGCAGGGCTGCGTACTCAGTAGTCTCTATAGTGGCCAGCAAGGCTGCTTACTCAGTAGTCTCGATAGTGGCCAGCAGGGCTGCGTACTCAGTAGTCTTTGTAGTGGCCAGCAGGGATCTGTACTCAGTAGTCTCTATAGTGGCCGGCAGGGATCTGTACTCAGTAGTCTCTATAGTGGCCAGCAGGGCTTCACACTCAGAAGTCTCTATAGTGGCCGGCAGGGCTTCACACTCAGTAGTCTGTATAGTGGCCAGCAGGGCTTCACACTCAGTAGTCTCTATAGTGGCCAGCAGGGATCCGTACTCAGTAGTCTCTATAATGGCCGGCAGGGATCTGTACTCAGTAGTCTGTATAGTGGCCAGCAGGGCTGCGTACTGAGTAGTCTCTATAGTGGCCAGCAGGGCTGCGTGCACAGTAGTCTCTATAGCGGCCAGCAGGGCTGCGTACTCAGTAGTCTCCATAGTGGCCGGCAGAGATCCGTACTCAGTAGTCTCTATAGTGACCAGCAGGGATCTGTATTCAGTAGTCTCTATAGTGGCCAGCAGGGCTGCGTACTCAGTAGTCTCTATAGTGGCCGGCAGGGATCTGTACTAAGTAGTCTGTATAGTGGCTGGCCGGGATCCGTACTCAGTAGTCTCTATAGTGGCCGGCAGGGATCTGTACTAAGTAGTCTGTATAGTGGCTGGCCGGGATCCGTACTCAGTAGTCTCTATAGTGGCCAGCAGGGCTGCAAACTGAGTAGATTCTATAGTGGCCAGCAGGGCTGCGTACTCAGTAGTGTCTATAGTGGCCAGCAGGGCTGCGTACTCAGTAGTCTCTATAGTGGCCAGCAAGGCTGCTTACTCAGTAGTCTCGATAGTGGCCAGCAGGGCTGCGTACTCAGTAGTCTTTGTAGTGGCCAGCAGGGATCTGTACTCAGTAGTCTCTATAGTGGCCGGCAGGGATCTGTACTCAGTAGTCTCTATAGTGGCCAGCAGGGCTTCACACTCAGAAGTCTCTATAGTGGCCGGCAGGGCTTCACACTCAGTAGTCTGTATAGTGGCCAGCAGGGCTTCACACTCAGTAGTCTCTATAGTGGCCAGCAGGGATCTGTATTCAGTAGTCTCTATAGTGGCCGGCAGAGATCCGTACTCAGTAGTCTCTATAGTAGCCAGCAGGGCTTCACACTCAGTAGTCTCTATAGTGGCCAGCAGGGATCTGTACTGAGTAGTCTCTATAATGGCCGGCAGGGATCCGTACTCAGTAGTGTCCATAGTGGCCGGCAGGGATCCGTACTCAGTAGTCTGTATAGTGGCCAGCAGGGCTGCGTACTGAGTAGTCTCTATAGTGGCCAGCAGGGCTGCGTACTGAGTAGATTCTATAGTGGCCAGCAGGGCTGCGTACTCAGTAGTCTCTATAGTGGCCAGCAGGGCTTCACACTCAGTAGTCTCTATAGTGGCCAGCAGGGATCTGTATTCAGTAGTCTCTATAGTGGCCGGCAGAGATCCGTACTCAGTAGTCTCTATAGTAGCCAGCAGGGCTTCACACTCAGTAGTCTCTATAGTGGCCAGCAGGGATCTGTACTGAGTAGTCTCTATAATGGCCGGCAGGGATCCGTACTCAGTAGTGTCCATAGTGGCCGGCAGGGATCCGTACTCAGTAGTCTGTATAGTGGCCAGCAGGGCTGCGTACTGAGTAGTCTCTATAGTGGCCAGCAGGGCTGCGTGCACAGTAGTCTCTATAGCGGCCAGCAGGGCTGCGTACTCAGTAGTCTCTATAGTGGCCAGCAGGGCTGCGCACTCAGTAGTCTCTATAGTGGCCAGCAGGGCTGCGAACTGAGTAGATTCTATAGTGGCCGGCAGGGCTGCGTACTCAGTAGTCTCTATAGTGGCCAGCAGGGCTGCAAACTGAGTAGATTCTATAGTGGCCAGCAGGGCTGCGTACTCAGTAGTGTCTATAGTGGCCAGCAGGGCTGCGTACTCAGTAGTCTCTATAGTGGCCAGCAAGGCTGCTTACTCAGTAGTCTCGATAGTGGCCAGCAGGGCTGCGTACTCAGTAGTCTTTGTAGTGGCCAGCAGGGATCTGTACTCAGTAGTCTCTATAGTGGCCGGCAGGGATCTGTACTCAGTAGTCTCTATAGTGGCCAGCAGGGCTTCACACTCAGAAGTCTCTATAGTGGCCGGCAGGGCTTCACACTCAGTAGTCTGTATAGTGGCCAGCAGGGCTTCACACTCAGTAGTCTCTATAGTGGCCAGCAGGGATCCGTACTCAGTAGTCTCTATAATGGCCGGCAGGGATCTGTACTCAGTAGTCTGTATAGTGGCCAGCAGGGCTGCGTACTGAGTGGTCTCTATAGTGGCCAGCAGGGCTGCGTGCACAGTAGTCTCTATAGCGGCCAGCAGGGCTGCGTACTCAGTAGTCTCCATAGTGGCCGGCAGAGATCTGTACTCAGTAGTCTCTATAGTGACCAGCAGGGATCTGTATTCAGTAGTCTCTATAGTGGCCAGCAGGGCTGCGTACTCAGTAGTCTCTATAGTGGCCGGCAGGGATCTGTACTAAGTAGTCTGTATAGTGGCCGGCCGGGATCCGTACTCAGTAGTCTCTATAGTGGGCGGCAGGGCTTCACACTCAGAAGTCTCTATAGTGGCCGGCAGGGCTTCACACTCAGTAGTCTGTATAGTGGCCAGCAGGGCTTCACACTCAGTAGTCTCTATAGTGGCCAGCAGGGATCCGTACTCAGTAGTCTCTATAATGGCCGGCAGGGATCTGTACTCAGTAGTCTGTATAGTGGCCAGCAGGGCTGCGTACTGAGTAGTCTCTATAGTGGCCAGCAGGGCTGCGTGCACAGTCGTCTCTATAGCGGCCAGCAGGGCTGCGTACTCAGTAGTCTCCATAGTGGCCGGCAGAGATCCGTACTCAGTAGTCTCTATAGTGACCAGCAGGGATCTGTATTCAGTAGTCTCTATAGTGGCCAGCAGGGCTGCGTACTCAGTAGTCTCTATAGTGGCCGGCAGGGACCTGTACTAAGTAGTCTGTATAGTGGCCGGCCGGGATCCGTACTCAGTAGTCTCTATAGTGGCCGGCAGGGCTTCACACTCAGTAGTCTGTATAGTGGCCAGCAGGGCTGCGTACTGAGTAGTCTCTATAGTGGCCAGCAGGGCTGCGCGCTCAGGAGTCTCTATAGCGGCCAGCAGGGCTGCGTACTCAGCAGTCTCTATAGTGGCCAGCAGGATTGCGTACTAAGTAGTCTCTATAGTGGCCAGGAGGGATCCGTACTCAGTAGTCTCTATAGTTGCCGGGAGGGCTGCGTACTCAGTAGTCTCTATAGAGGCCAGCAGGGCTTCACACTCAGTAGCCTGTACAGTGGCCGGCAGGGATCTGTACTGAGTAGTCTCTGTAGAGGCCAGCAAGGCTTCACACTCAGTAGTCTCTATAGTGGCCAGCAGGGATCTGTACTAAGTAGTTTCTATAGTGGCCAGGATGGCTGCGTACTCAATAGTCTCTAGTGGCCAGCAGGGCTGCGTACTGAGTAGTTTCTATAGTGGCCAGCAGGGCTGCGTACTCAGTAGTGTCTATAGTGGCCAGCAGGGCTGCGTACTCAGTAGTCTCTATAGTGGCCAGCAAGGCTGCTTACTCAGTAGTCTCGATAGTGGCCAGCAGGGCTGCGTACTCAGTAGTCTCTATAGTGGCCGGCAGGGATCTGTACTCAGTAGTCTCTATAGTGGCCAGCAGGGCTTCACACTCAGAAGTCTCTATAGTGGCCGGCAGGGCTTCACACTCAGTAGTCTGTATAGTGGCCAGCAGGGCTTCACACTCAGTAGTCTCTATAGTGGCCAGCAGGGATCCGTACTCAGTAGTCTCTATAATGGCCGGCAGGGATCTGTACTCAGTAGTCTGTATAGTGGCCAGCAGGGCTGCGTACTGAGTGGTCTCTATAGTGGCCAGCAGGGCTGCGTGCACAGTAGTCTCTATAGTGGCCAGCAGGGCTGCGTGCACAGTAGTCTCTATAGCGGCCAGCAGGGCTGCGTACTCAGTAGTCTCCATAGTGGCCGGCAGAGATCTGTACTCAGTAGTCTCTATAGTGACCAGCAGGGATCTGTATTCAGTAGTCTCTATAGTGGCCAGCAGGGCTGCGTACTCAGTAGTCTCTATAGTGGCCGGCAGGGATCTGTACTAAGTAGTCTGTATAGTGGCCGGCCGGGATCCGTACTCAGTAGTCTCTATAGTGGGCGGCAGGGCTTCACACTCAGAAGTCTCTATAGTGGCCGGCAGGGCTTCACACTCAGTAGTCTGTATAGTGGCCAGCAGGGCTTCACACTCAGTAGTCTCTATAGTGGCCAGCAGGGATCCTTACTCAGTAGTCTCTATAATGGCCGGCAGGGATCTGTACTCAGTAGTCTGTATAGTGGCCAGCAGGGCTGCGTACTGAGTAGTCTCTATAGTGGCCAGCAGGGCTGCGTGCACAGTCGTCTCTATAGCGGCCAGCAGGGCTGCGTACTCAGTAGTCTCCATAGTGGCCGGCAGAGATCCGTACTCAGTAGTCTCTATAGTGACCAGCAGGGATCTGTATTCAGTAGTCTCTATAGTGGCCAGCAGGGCTGCGTACTCAGTAGTCTCTATAGTGGCCGGCAGGGACCTGTACTAAGTAGTCTGTATAGTGGCCGGCCGGGATCCGTACTCAGTAGTCTCTATAGTGGCCGGCAGGGCTTCACACTCAGTAGTCTGTATAGTGGCCAGCAGGGCTGCGTACTGAGTAGTCTCTATAGTGGCCAGCAGGGCTGCGCGCTCAGGAGTCTCTATAGCGGCCAGCAGGGCTGTGTACTCAGCAGTCTCTATAGTGGCCAGCAGGATTGCGTACTAAGTAGTCTCTATAGTGGCCAGGAGGGATCCGTACTCAGTAGTCTCTATAGTTGCCGGGAGGGCTGCGTACTCAGTAGTCTCTATAGAGGCCAGCAGGGCTTCACACTCAGTAGCCTGTACAGTGGCCGGCAGGGATCTGTACTGAGTAGTCTCTGTAGAGGCCAGCAAGGCTTCACACTCAGTAGTCTCTATAGTGGCCAGCAAGGCTGCTTACTCAGTAGTCTCGATAGTGGCCAGCAGGGCTGCGTACTCAGTAGTCTCTATAGTGGCCGGCAGGGATCTGTACTCAGTAGTCTCTATAGTGGCCAGCAGGGCTTCACACTCAGAAGTCTCTATAGTGGCCGGCAGGGCTTCACACTCAGTAGTCTGTATAGTGGCCAGCAGGGCTTCACACTCAGTAGTCTCTATAGTGGCCAGCAGGGATCCGTACTCAGTAGTCTCTATAATGGCCGGCAGGGATCTGTACTCAGTAGTCTGTATAGTGGCCAGCAGGGCTGCGTACTGAGTGGTCTCTATAGTGGCCAGCAGGGCTGCGTTCACAGTAGTCTCTATAGTGGCCAGCAGGGCTGCGTGCACAGTAGTCTCTATAGCGGCCAGCAGGGCTGCGTACTCAGTAGTCTCCATAGTGGCCGGCAGAGATCTGTACTCAGTAGTCTCTATAGTGACCAGCAGGGATCTGTATTCAGTAGTCTCTATAGTGGCCAGCAGGGCTGCGTACTCAGTAGTCTCTATAGTGGCCGGCAGGGATCTGTACTAAGTAGTCTGTATAGTGGCCGGCCGGGATCCGTACTCAGTAGTCTCTATAGTGGGCGGCAGGGCTTCACACTCAGAAGTCTCTATAGTGGCCGGCAGGGCTTCACACTCAGTAGTCTGTATAGTGGCCAGCAGGGCTTCACACTCAGTAGTCTCTATAGTGGCCAGCAGGGATCCTTACTCAGTAGTCTCTATAATGGCCGGCAGGGATCTGTACTCAGTAGTCTGTATAGTGGCCAGCAGGGCTGCGTACTGAGTAGTCTCTATAGTGGCCAGCAGGGCTGCGTGCACAGTCGTCTCTATAGCGGCCAGCAGGGCTGCGTACTCAGTAGTCTCCATAGTGGCCGGCAGAGATCCGTACTCAGTAGTCTCTATAGTGACCAGCAGGGATCTGTATTCAGTAGTCTCTATAGTGGCCAGCAGGGCTGCGTACTCAGTAGTCTCTATAGTGGCCGGCAGGGACCTGTACTAAGTAGTCTGTATAGTGGCCGGCCGGGATCCGTACTCAGTAGTCTCTATAGTGGCCGGCAGGGCTTCACACTCAGTAGTCTGTATAGTGGCCAGCAGGGCTGCGTACTGAGTAGTCTCTATAGTGGCCAGCAGGGCTGCGCGCTCAGGAGTCTCTATAGCGGCCAGCAGGGCTGTGTACTCAGCAGTCTCTATAGTGGCCAGCAGGATTGCGTACTAAGTAGTCTCTATAGTGGCCAGGAGGGATCCGTACTCAGTAGTCTCTATAGTTGCCGGGAGGGCTGCGTACTCAGTAGTCTCTATAGAGGCCAGCAGGGCTTCACACTCAGTAGCCTGTACAGTGGCCGGCAGGGATCTGTACTGAGTAGTCTCTGTAGAGGCCAGCAAGGCTTCACACTCAGTAGTCTCTATAGTGGCCAGCAGGGATCTGTACTAAGTAGTTTCTATAGTGGCCAGGATGGCTGCGTACTCAATAGTCTCTAGTGGCCAGCAGGGCTGCGTACTGAGTAGTTTCTATAGTGGCCAGCAGGGCTGCGTACTCAGTAGTCTCTATCGTGGCTAGCAAGACTGCGTACTCAGTAGTCTCGATAGTGGCCAGCAGGGCTGCGTACTCAGTAGTCTTTGTAGTGGCCAGCAGGGATCTGTACTCAGTAGTCTCTATAGTGGTCAGCAGGGCTTCACACTCAGTAGACTCTATAGTGGCCAGCAGGGATCTGTACTCAGTAGTCTCTATAGAGGCCAGCAGGGCTGCGTACTGAGTAGTCTCTATAGTGGCGAGCAGGGCTGCGCGCACAGTAGTCTCTATAGTGGCCAGCAGGGCTGCATTCTCAGTAGTCTGTATAGTGGCCAGTAGGGATCCGTACTCAGTCGTCTCTATAGTTGCCGGCAGGGCTGCGTACTCAGTAGTCTCTATAGTGGCCAGCAGGGCTGCGTACTCAATAGTCTCTATAGTGGCCAGCAGGGCTGCGAACTGAGTAGATTCTATAGTGGCCAGCAGGGTTGCGTACTCAGTAGTCTCTAGAGTGGCCAGCAGGGCTGCATACTCAGTAGTCTCTATAGTGGCCAGCAGGGATCCGTACTCAGTAGTCTCTATAGTTGCCGGGAGGGCTGCGTACTCAGTAGTATCTATTGAGGCCAGCAGGGCTTCACACTCAGTAGCCTGTACAGTGGCCGGCAGGGATCCGTACTCAGTAGTCTGTATAGTGGCCAGCAGGGCTGCGTACTGAGTAGTCTCTTAGTGGCCAGTAGGTCTGCGCGCACAGTAGTCTCTATAGCGGCCAGCAGGGCTGCATACTCAGCAGTCTCTATAGTGGCCAGCAGGGCTACATACTCAGTAGTCTCTATAGTGACCAGCAGGGATCCGTACTCAGTAGTCTCTATAATGGCCGGCAGGGATCTGTACTGAATAGTGTCTATAGTGGCCGGTAGGGATCTGTACTCAGTAGTCTGTATAGTGGCCAGCAGGGCTGCGTACTGAGTAGTCTCTATCGTGGCCAGCAGGGCTGCGCGCTCAGTAGTCTCTATTGCGGCCAGCAGGGCTGCGTACTCAGTAGTCTCGATAGTGGCCAGCAGGGCTGCGTACTCAGTAGTCTTTGTAGTGGCCAGCAGGGATCTGTACTCAGTAGTCTCCATAGTGGCCGGCAGGGATCTGTACTCAGTAGTCTCTACAGTGGCCAGCAGGGCTTCACACTCAGTAGTCTCTATAGTGGCCGGCAGGTCTTCACACTCAGTAGTTTCTATCGTGGCCAGCAGGGATCTGTACTCAGTAGTATCCATAGTGGCCAGCAGGGCTGCATACTCAGTAGTCTGTACAGTGGCCAGCAGGGATCCGTACTCAATAGTTTCTATGGTGGCCAGCAGGGCTGCGCGCTCAGTATTCTCCGTAGCGGCCAGCAGGGCTGCGCGCTCAGTATTCTCCGTAGCGGCCAGCAGGGCTGCGTACTGAGTAGTCTCTATAGTGGCCAGCAGGGCTGCGCGCACAGTAGTCTCTATAGTGGCCAGCAGGGCTGCATACTCAGTAGTCTCTATATTGGCCAGCAGGGATCCGTACTCAGTAGTCTCTATAGTGGCCAGCAGGGCTGCGCGCTCAGTAGTCTCTATAGCGGCCAGCAGTGCTGCGTACTCAGTCGTCTTTATAGTGGCCAGCAGGGATCTGTACGCAGTCGTCTCTATAGTGGCTGGCAGGGATCCGTACTCAGTAGTCTCTATAGTGGCCAGCAGGGCTTCACACTCAGTAGTCTCTATAGTGGCCAGCAGGGATCTGTACTGAGTAGTCTCTATAGTGACCAGCAGGGATCCGTACTCAGTAGTCTCTATAATGGCCGGCAGGGATCTGTACTCAGTAGTCTTTATACTGGCTGGCAGGGATCTGTACTCAGTAGTCTCTATAGTGACCGGCAGGGATCTGTACTCAGCGGTCTCTATAGTGGCCAGCAGGGCTGCCTACTCAGTAGTCTCTATAGTGGCCAGCAGGGCTTCACACTCAATAGTCTCTGTAGTTGCCGGCAGGGATCCGTACTCACTTGTGTCTATAGTGGCCAGCAGGGATCTGTACTCAGTAGTCTCTATAGTGGCCGGCAGGGATCCGTACTCAGTAGTCCCTATAGTGGCCGGCAGGTATCTGTACTCAATAGTCTCTATAGCGGCCAGCAGGGCTTCACACTCAGTAGTCTCTATAGTGGCTGGCCGGGAACTGTTCTGAGTAGTCTCTATAGTGACCAGAAGGGATCCGTACTCAGTATTCTGTATAATGTCCAGCAGGGCTGCGAACTGAGTAGTCTCTATAGTGGCCAGCAGGGCTGCGTTCTCAGTAGTCTCGATAATGGCCAGCAGGGATCCGTACTCAGTATTCTCTGTAGTGGCCAGCAGGGCTACGTACTCAGTTGTCTCTATGGTGGCCAGCAGGGCTGCGTACTCAGTAGTCTCTATAGTTGCCAGCAGGGATCCGTACGCAATAGTCTCTATAGTGGTCGGCAGGGATCTGTACTCAGTGCACTATATAGTGGCCAGCAGGGCTTCACACTCAGTAGTCTCTGTAGTGGCCAGAAGGGATCTGTACTCAGTAGTCTCTATCGTGGCCGGCAGGGATCCGTACTCAGTAGTCTCTATAGTGGCCGGCAGGGGTCCGTATTCAATAGTCTCTATAGTGGCCAGCAGGGCTGCGTAGTCAGTAGTCTCTATAGTGGCCGGCAGGTGTCTGTACTCAGTAGTCTCTATAGTGGCCAGCAGGGCTTCACACTCAGTCGTCTCTATAGTGGCCAGCAGAGCTTCACACTCAGTAGTCTCTATAGCGGCCAGCAGGGATCTGTACTAAGTAGTCTCTATAGTGACCAGCAGGGATCCGTACTCAGTAGTCTCTATAATGGCCAGCAGGGCTGCGTACTGACTAGTCTCTATAGTTGCCAGCAGGGCTGCGTCCTCAGTAGTCTCTATAGTGGCCAGCAGGGCTGCGTACTCAGTAGTCTCTATAGTCGCCAGCAGGGATCCGTACTCAGTAGTCTCTATAGTGGCCGGCAGGGATCCGTACTGAGTAGTCTCTTTCGTTGCCGGCAGGGCTTCACACTCAGTAGTCTGTATAGTGGCTGGCATGGATCTGTACTCAGTGGTCTCTATAGTGGCCAGCAGGGCTGTGTACTCAGTAGTCTCTATAGTGGCCAGCAGGTCTGCGTACTCAGTAGTCACAATCGTAGCCAGCAGGGTTCCGTACTCTGTAGTCTATATAGTTCCCGGCAAGGCTGCGTACTCAGTAGTCTCTATAGTGGCCAGCAGGGTTTCACACTCAGTAGCCTTATAGTGGCCGGCAGGGATCTGTACTGAGTAGTCTCTATAGTGGCCAGCAGGGCTTCACACTCAGTAGTCTCTATAGTGGCCAGCAGGGCTGCGTACTCAGTACTCTCTATAGTGGCCAGCAGGGCTGCGTACTCAGTAGATTCTATTGTGGCTGGCAGGGATCTGTACTCAGTAGTCTCTATAGTGGCCGGCAGGGATCTGTACTGAGTAGTCTCCATTGTGGCCAGCAGGGCTGCGTACTCAGTAGTCTCTATGGTGACCAGCAGGGATCCGTACTCAGTCGTCTCTATAGTGGCGGCCAGGGATCTGTACTCAGTAGTCTTTATAGTGGCTGGCAGGGATCTGTACTCAGTAGTCTCTATAGTGACCGGCAGGGATCTGTACTCAGTAGTCTCTATAGTGGCCAGAAGGGCTGCCTTCTCAGTAGTCTCTGTAGTGGCCAGCAGGGCTTCACACTCAGTAGTCTCTATAGTGGCCGGCAGTTATCTGTACTCAATAGTCTCTATAGTGGCCGGCAGGGGTCCGTATTCAGTAGTCTCTACAGTGGCCAGCAGGGCTTCACACTCAGTAGTCTCTATAGTGGCCAGCAGAGCTGTGTACTCAGTAGGCTCTGTAGTGGCCAGCAGGGCTGCGTACTGAGTAGTCTCTATAGTGGCCAGCAGGGCTGCGTACTCAGTTGTCTCTATAGTGGCCAGCAGGGCTGCGTACTCAGTAGCCTCTATAGTGGCCAGCAGGGCTGCGTACTCAGTAGTCTCTATAGTGGCCAGCAGGGCTGCATTCTCAGTAGTCTCTATATTGGCCGGCAGGGATCCGTACTCAGTAGTCTCTATAGTGGCCGGCAGGGCTTCACATTCAGTAGTCTCTATAGTGGCCAGCAGGGCTGCGTACTCAGTAGTCTCTATAGTGGCCAGCAGGGCTTCACACTCAGTAGTCTCTTTTGTGACCAGCAGGGATCCCTATTCAGTAGTCTCTATAGTGGCCGGCAGGGATCTGTACTCAGTAGTCTCTATAGTGGCCGACAGGGATCTGTACTCAGTAGTCTCTACAGTGGCCAGCAGAGCTGTGTACTCAGTAGTCTCTATATTGACCGGCAGGGATCCGTACTCAGTAGTCTCTATAGTGGCTGGCAGGGCTTCACATTCAGTAGTCTCTATAGTGGCCAGCAGGGCTGCGTACTCAGTAGTCTCTATATTGGCCAACAGGGCTTCACACTCAGTAGTCTCTTTTGTGACCAGCAGGGAGCCGTATTCAGTAGTCTCTATAGTGGCCGGCAGGGATCTGTACTCAGTCGTCTCTATAGTGGCCAGCAGGGATCCGTACTCAGTAGTCTCTATAGTGACCAGCAGGGCTGTGTACTCAGTAGTCTCTATAGTGGCCGGCAGTGATCCGTATTCAGTAGTCTCTATAGTGGCCAGCAGGGCTGCGTACTCAGTATTCTCTTTATTGGCCGGCAGGGATCTGTACTGAGTAGTCTCTATCGTGGCCAGCAGGGCTGCGTACTCAGTAGTCTCTATCGTGGCGAGCAGGGATCTGTACTCAGTAGTCTCTATAGTGGCGAGCAGGGATCTGTACTCAGTATTCTCTTTATTGGCCGGCAGGGATCTGTACTGAGTAGTCTCTATAGTGGCCGGCAGGGCTGCGTACTCAGTAGTCTGTATAGTGGCTGGCAGGGATCTGTACTCGATAGTGTCTATAGTGGCCAGCAGGGATCTGTACTCAGTAGTCTCTGTAGTGACCAGCAGGGCTTCACACTCAGTAGTCTCTATGCTGGCCAGAGAAAACTTCATGAGAAAAGGAGTCAAGGAAATTGTTACTAATGAAACGCTGTAACAGGAATACTGGGCTGGGGAACCAATCACTTGTACGCTTCAGGAACCCAAGGTCAACATTAAGAATCCACATATTTGGTAGAATTAAAAGTCTTTTTTAACTTATCCCTACATTTACCGATTCCAAATTCAGAAATCTCTATTTTCCGGCCTTTGGTGAAACTGCCAAAGATGAGAATGAGATTTGTAGAGAGGAAAGATGCCAAGTCGCATTAGAGTCTTGTGTTCTTTTATCCCCAGAGACAGGAATCGGCTTGTTGACCCACTGGGCTCTTTCTATATAATTTATGCAACGGCTTTCTCATTTGCCTTTTATTCTGATTGAAGAGGGCTGTTGCTGTGTCTATGAGGTCACCCATTCGAAATTCAAACTAGGTTTATTGTCAAAGCATGTATACATTATACAGCCTTGAGATTTGTCTCCTTCCAAGCAGCCACAAAACAAATTAACCCAAAAGAACTCATTAAAGAAATGAAGACCGTCAATCACCCATTGCGCAGAGGAAGAGAAACTAATCATGCAAACAATAAACGCAAGCAAATAGCGTTATGAACTGGAGTAAACAAAGAGAGTCTGTCCACCGACCCTTAGTTCTGCGTGGAGTCGCATCCCTCACCTTGAACCCCGACACTCTGACCTTTACAATCTGGCCCAGCGCTTCATCGTTGTCCAAATATTGGGATCAGTTACTTTGATACATTCTGAGACCTGGACCCCGCCACCTCGATTCAGGAATGTATCCAACCCTCTTAACTCAGCACAATACACAATACCAGAAAAAAAACGCAGCTCCTTTCTGTATCCTTTCTGTTGAAGTGCAATGCAAGAGCATGTGCACGCATGCACACATGTGAACAGTAGAAAAGCAAGTCAAGAATGCCACGTTGAAGGGAATCCAAAATGATTCAGTGGTCCCAGCTAGAGCGCACTGAACTTGCATGCGGAAGTACGTGCAGATTTCCACAATAACGGGCCAGTCTCATCACTCATAGAGAGGCTTCTGATGGAGTGATATTACTCTTCGTAATAAGATAACAGTCAGCTGCTCAGAGGGGATTCACTAAACCTCTTCAGTATCCAGCATTCCAAGTCAAAGGCCTCCACACCAAAGCAACAGAAATCAGATGTCGACCATTTTCAGACACTGAGACTTGCAAGTTACTAACTTCAATTATGTGATTTATGTAATTGAATATTAAACAATACATTGTGCAAAAAGGGCAGATTTACAGATTCTGATGCAGTTTATGGCTGATACAAAGGGGCATCTTTTTATGTTGATTGGAGGAAGGAGTTGGGGAGATACCCCGGCGCTGTCTGTAAGGGGCCTGTACGTTCTCCCCATGACTGAGTGGGTTTCCGCTGCGTGCTCCAGTTTCCTCCCACAGTACAAAGACATGCCGGGTGGTGGGTTAGTTGGTCACATGGGTGTAATTGGGTGGTGCAGGATCACTGGGCCCTTTGCTGTTCTGTATCCTAAATAAATAAATAAAATAAAATGCCAGGGGTACTGTAAGGTCTTTACACAGAGAGTGGTGGGTGTGTGGTATATTGGGGTACTGTAAGGTCTTTACACAGAGAGTGGTGGGTGTGTGGGACACGGGGTACTGTGTGTTCTTTACACAGAGAGTGGTGGGTGTGTGGGACACTGGGGTACTGTGTGTTCTTTACACAGAGAGTGGTGGGTGTGTGGGACACTGGGGTACTGTAAGGTCTTTACACAGAGAGTGGTGGGTGTGTGGGACACTGGGGTACTGTGTGTTTTTTACACAGAGAGTGGTGGGTGTGTGGGACACTGGGGTACTGTAAGGTCTTTACACAGAGAGTGGTGGGTGTGTGGGACACTGGGGTACTGTGTGTTCTTTACACAGAGAGTGGTGGGTGTGTGGGACACTGGGGTACTGTGTGTTTTTTACACAGAGAGTGGTGGGTGTGTGGGACACTGGGGTACTGTGTTCTTTACACAGAGAGTGGTGGGTGTGTGGGACACTGGGGTACTGTGTGGTCTTTACACAGAGAGTGGTGGGTGTGTGGGACACTGGGGTACTGTAAGGTCTTTACACAGAGAGTGGTGGGTGTGTGGGACACTGGGGTACTGTGTGTTTTTTACACAGAGAGTGGTGGGTGTGTGGGACACTGGGGTACTGTAAGGTCTTTACACAGAGAGTGGTGGGTGTGTGGGACACTGGGGTACTGTGTGGTCTTTACACAGAGAGTGGTGGGTGTGTGGGACACTGGGGTACTGTGTGTTCTTTACACAGAGAGTGGTGGGTGTGTGGGACACTGGGGTACTGTAAGGTCTTTACACAGAGAGTGGTGGGTGTGTGGGACACTGGGGTACTGTGTGTTTTTTACACAGAGAGTGGTGGGTGTGTGGGACACTGGGGTACTGTGTGTTTTTTACACAGAGAGTGGTGGGTGTGTGGGACACTGGGGTACTGTAAGGTCTTTACACAGAGAGTGGTGGGTGTGTGGGACACTGGGGTACTGTAAGGTCTTTACACAGAGAGTGGTGGGTGTGTGGGACACTGGGGTACTGTGTGTTCTTTACACAGAGAGTGGTGGGTGTGTGGGACACTGGGGTACTGTGTGTTTTTTACACAGAGAGTGGTGGGTGTGTGGGACACTGGGGTACTTGTAAGGTCTTTACACAGAGAGTGGTGGGTGTGTGGGACACTGGGGTACTGTGTGTTTTTTACACAGAGAGTGGTGGGTGTGTGGGACACTGGGGTACTGTGTGTTCTTTACACAGAGAGTGGTGGGTGTGTGGTATATTGGGGTACTGTAAGGTCTTTACACAGAGAGTGGTGGGTGTGTGGGACACTGGGGTACTGTGTGTTTTTTACACAGAGAGTGGTGGGTGTGTGGGACATTGGGGTACTGTGTGTTATTTACACAGAGAGTGGTGGGTGTGTGGGACACTGGGGTACTGTGTGTTTTTTACACAGAGAGTGGTGGGTGTGTGGGACATTGGGGTACTGTAAGGTCTTTACACAGAGAGTGGTGGGTGTGTGGGACACTGGGGTACTGTGTGTTCTTTACACAGAGAGTGGTGGGTGTGTGGGACACTGGGGTACTGTGTGTTTTTTACACAGAGAGTGGTGGATGTGTGGGATACTGGGGTACTTGTAAGGTCTTTACACAGAAAGTGGTGGGTGTGTGGTACACTGGGGTACTGTGTGTTTTTTACACAGAGAGTGGTGGGTGTGTGGGACACGAGGGTACTGTGTGTTCTTTACACAGGGAGTGGTGGGTGTGTGGTATATTGGGGTACTGTAAGGTCTTTACACAGAGAGTGGTGGGTGTGTGGGACACTGGGGTACTGTGTGTTCTTTACACAGAGAGTGGTGGGTGTGTGGGACACTGGGGTACTGTAAGGTCTTTACACAGAGAGTGGTGAGTGTGTGGGACACTGGGGTACTGTGTGTTTTTTACACAGAGAGTGGTGGGTGTGTGGGACACTGGGGTACTGTGTATTTTTTACATAGAGAGTGGTGGGTGTGTGGAACACTGGGGTACTGTGTGTTCTTTACACAGAGAGTGGTGGGTGTGTGGGACACTGGGGTACTGTGTGTTCTTTACACAGAGAGTGGTGGGTGTGTGGAACACTGGTGTACTGTGTGTTCTTTACACAGAGAGTGGTGGGTGTGTGGGACACTGGGGTATTGTGTGTTTTTTACACAGGGAGTGGTGGATGTGTGGGATACAGGGGTACTTGTAAGGTCTTTACACAGAGAGTGGTGGGTGTGTGGGACACTGGGGTACTGTGTGTTCTTTACACAGAGAGTGGTGGGTGTGTGGGACACTGGGGTACTGTGTGTTTTTTACACAGAGAGTGGTGGGTGTGTGGGATACTGGGGTACTTGTAAGGTCTTTACACAGAGAGTGGTGGGTGTGTGGGACACTGGGGTACTGTGTGTTTTTTACACAGAGAGTGGTGGGTGTGTGGGACACGAGGGTACTGTGTGTTCTTTACACAGGGAGTGGTGGGTGTGTGGTATATTGGGGTACTGTAAGGTCTTTACACAGAGAGTGGTGGGTGTGTGGGACACTGGGGTACTGTAAGGTCTTTACACAGAGAGTGGTGGGTGTGTGGGACACTGGGGTACTGTGTGTTCTTTACACAGAGAGTGGTGGGTGTGTGGGACACTGGGGTACTGTGTGTTTTTTACACAGAGAGTGGTGGGTGTGTGGGACACTGGGGTACTGTGTGTTTTTTACACAGAGAGTGGTGGGTGTGTGGGACATTGGGGTACTGTAAGGTCTTTACACAGAGAGTGGTGGGTGTGTGGGACACTGGGGTACTGTGTGTTCTTTACACAGAGAGTGGTGGGTGTGTGGGACACTGGGGTACTGTGTGTTCTTTACACAGAGAGTGGTGGGTGTGTGGGACACTGGGGTACTGTGTGTTTTTTACACAGAGAGTGGTGGGTGTGTGGGACACTGGGGTACTGTAAGGTCTTTACACAGAGAGTGGTGGGTGTGTGGGACACTGGGGTACTGTGTGTTTTTTACACAGAGAGTGGTGGGTGTGTGGGACACTGGGGTACTGTGTGTTTTTTACACAGAGAGTGGTGGGTGTGTGGGACACTGGGGTACTGTGTGTTTTTTACACAGAGAGTGGTGGGTGTGTGGGACACTGGGGTACTGTAAGGTCTTTACACAGAGAGTGGTGGGTGTGTGGGACACTGGGGTACTGTGTGTTCTTTACACAGAGAGTGGTGGGTGTGTGGGACACTGGGGTACTGTAAGGTCTTTACACAGAGAGTGGTGGGTGTGTGGGACACTGGGGTACTGTAAGGTCTTTACACAGAGAGTGGTGGGTGTGTGGGACACTGGGGTACTGTGTGTTCTTTACACAGAGAGTGGTGGGTGTGTGGGATACTGGGGTACTGTGTGTTTTTTACACAGAGAGTGGTGGGTGTGTGGGACACTGGGGTACTTGTAAGGTCTTTACACAGAGAGTGGTGGGTGTGTGGGACACTGGGGTACTGTGTGTTTTTTACACAGAGAGTGGTGGGTGTGTGGGACACTGGGGTACTGTGTGTTCTTTACACAGAGAGTGGTGGGTGTGTGGTATATTGGGGTACTGTAAGGTCTTTACACAGAGAGTGGTGGGTGTGTGGGATACTGGGGTATTGTGTGTTTTTTACACAGAGAGTGGTGGGTGTGTTGGACATTGGGTACTGTGTGTTTTTTACACAGAGAGTGGTGGGTGTGTGGGACACTGGGGTACTGTGTGTTTTTTACACAGAGAGTGGTGGGTGTGTGGGACATTGGGGTACTGTAAGGTCTTTACACAGAGAGTGGTGGGTGTGTGGGACACTGGGGTACTGTGTGTTCTTTACACAGAGAGTGGTGGGTGTGTGGGACACTGGGGTACTGTGTGTTTTTTACACAGAGAGTGGTGGATGTGTGGGATACTGGGGTACTTGTAAGGTCTTTACACAGAAAGTGGTGGGTGTGTGGTACACTGGGGTACTGTGTGTTTTTTACACAGAGAGTGGTGGGTGTGTGGGACACGAGGGTACTGTGTGTTCTTTACACAGGGAGTGGTGGGTGTGTGGTATATTGGGGTACTGTAAGGTCTTTACACAGAGAGTGGTGGGTGTGTGGGACACTGGGGTACTGTGTGTTCTTTACACAGAGAGTGGTGGGTGTGTGGGACACTGGGGTACTGTAAGGTCTTTACACAGAGAGTGGTGAGTGTGTGGGACACTGGGGTACTGTGTGTTTTTTACACAGAGAGTGGTGGGTGTGTGGGACACTGGGGTACTGTGTATTTTTTACACAGAGAGTGGTGGGTGTGTGGAACACTGGGGTACTGTGTGTTCTTTACACAGAGAGTGGTGGGTGTGTGGGACACTGGGGTACTGTGTGTTCTTTACACAGAGAGTGGTGGGTGTGTGGGACACTGGGGTACTGTGTGTTTTTTACACAGAGAGTGGTGGGTGTGTGGGACACTGGGGTACTTGTAAGGTCTTTACACAGAGAGTGGTGGGTGTGTGGGACACTGGGGTACTGTGTGTTTTTTACACAGAGAGTGGTGGGTGTGTGGGACACGAGGGTACTGTGTGTTCTTTACACAGGGAGTGGTGGGTGTGTGGTATATTGGGGTACTGTAAGGTCTTTACACAGAGAGTGGTGGGTGTGTGGGACACTGGGGTACTGTAAGGTCTTTACACAGAGAGTGGTGGGTGTGTGGGACACTGGGGTACTGTGTGTTCTTTACACAGAGAGTGGTGGGTGTGTGGGACACTGGGGTACTGTGTGTTTTTTACACAGAGAGTGGTGGGTGTGTGGGACACTGGGGTACTTGTAAGGTCTTTACACAGAGAGTGGTGGGTGTGTGGGACACTGGGGTACTGTGTGTTTTTTACACAGAGAGTGGTGGGTGTGTGGGACACTGGGGTACTGTGTGTTTTTTACACAGAGAGTGGTGGGTGTGTGGGACATTAGGGTACTGTAAGGTCTTTACACAGAGAGTGGTGGGTGTGTGGGACACTGGGGTACTGTGTGTTCTTTACACAGAGAGTGGTGGGTGTGTGGGACACTGGGGTACTGTGTGTTTTTTACACAGAGAGTGGTGGGTGTGTGGGATACTGGGGTACTTGTAAGGTCTTTACACAGAGAGTGGTGGGTGTGTGGGACACTGGGGTACTGTGTGTTTTTTACACAGAGAGTGGTGGGTGTGTGGGACACGAGGGTACTGTGTGTTCTTTACACAGGGAGTGGTGGGTGTGTGGTATATTGGGGTACTGTAAGGTCTTTACACAGAGAGTGGTGGGTGTGTGGGACACTGGGGTACTGTGTGTTCTTTACACAGAGAGTGGTGGGTGTGTGGGACACTGGGGTACTGTAAGGTCTTTACACAGAGAGTGGTGAGTGTGTGGGACACTGGGGTACTGTGTGTTTTTTACACAGAGAGTGGTGGGTGTGTGGGACACTGGGGTACTGTGTATTTTTTACATAGAGAGTGGTGGGTGTGTGGAACACTGGGGTACTGTGTGTTCTTTACACAGAGAGTGGTGGGTGTGTGGGACACTGGGGTACTGTGTGTTCTTTACACAGAGAGTGGTGGGTGTGTGGGACACTGGGGTACTGTGTGTTCTTTACACAGAGAGTGGTGGGTGTGTGGGACACTGGGGTACTGTGTGTTTTTTACACAGAGAGTGGTGGGTGTGTGGGACACGAGGGTACTGTGTGTTCTTTACACAGGGAGTGGTGGGTGTGTGGTATATTGGGGTACTGTAAGGTCTTTACACAGAGAGTGGTGGGTGTGTGGGACACTAGGGTACTGTGTGTTCTTTACACAGGGAGTGGTGGGTGTGTTGGACATTGGGGTACTGTGTGTTTTTTACACAGAGAGTGGTGGATGTGTGGGACACTGGGGTACTGTGTGTTTTTTACACAGATAGTGGTGGGTGTGTGGGACATTAGGGTACTGTAAGGTCTTTACACAGAGAGTGGTGGGTGTGTGGGACACTGGGGTACTGTGTGTTCTTTACACAGAGAGTGGTGGGTGTGTGGGACACTGGGGTACTGTGTGTTTTTTACACAGAGAGTGGTGGGTGTGTGGGATACTGGGGTACTTGTAAGGTCTTTACACAGAAAGTGGTGGGTGTGTGGTACACTGGGGTACTGTGTGTTTTTTACACAGAGAGTGGTGGGTGTGTGGGACACGAGGGTACTGTGTGTTCTTTACACAGGGAGTGGTGGGTGTGTGGTATATTGGGGTACTGTAAGGTCTTTACACAGAGAGTGGTGGGTGTGTGGGACACTGGGGTACTGTGTGTTCTTTACACAGAGAGTGGTGGGTGTGTGGGACACTGGGGTACTGTAAGGTCTTTACACAGAGAGTGGTGAGTGTGTGGGACACTGGGGTACTGTGTGTTTTTTACACAGAGAGTGGTGGGTGTGTGGGACACTGGGGTACTGTGTATTTTTTACATAGAGAGTGGTGGGTGTGTGGAACACTGGGGTACTGTGTGTTCTTTACACAGAGAGTGGTGGGTGTGTGGGACACTGGGGTACTGTGTGTTCTTTACACAGAGAGTGGTGGGTGTGTGGAACACTGGTGTACTGTGTGTTCTTTACACAGAGAGTGGTGGGTGTGTGGGACACTGGGGTATTGTGTGTTTTTTACACAGGGAGTGGTGGATGTGTGGGATACAGGGGTACTTGTAAGGTCTTTACACAGAGAGTGGTGGGTGTGTGGGACACTGGGGTACTGTGTGTTCTTTACACAGAGAGTGGTGGGTGTGTGGGACACTGGGGTACTGTGTGTTTTTTACACAGAGAGTGGTGGGTGTGTGGGATACTGGGGTACTTGTAAGGTCTTTACACAGAGAGTGGTGGGTGTGTGGGACACTGGGGTACTGTGTGTTTTTTACACAGAGAGTGGTGGGTGTGTGGGACACGAGGGTACTGTGTGTTCTTTACACAGGGAGTGGTGGGTGTGTGGGTATATTGGGGTACTGTAAGGTCTTTACACAGAGAGTGGTGGGTGTGTGGGACACTGGGGTACTGTAAGGTCTTTACACAGAGAGTGGTGGGTGTGTGGGACACTGGGGTACTGTGTGTTCTTTACACAGAGAGTGGTGGGTGTGTGGGACACTGGGGTACTGTGTGTTTTTTACACAGAGAGTGGTGGGTGTGTGGGACACTGGGGTACTTGTAAGGTCTTTACACAGAGAGTGGTGGGTGTGTGGGACACGGGTATTGTGTGTTTTTTACACAGAGAGTGGTGGGTGTGTGGGACACTGGGGTACTGTGTGTTTTTTACACAGAGAGTGGTGGGTGTGTGGGACATTAGGGTACTGTAAGGTCTTTACACAGAGAGTGGTGGGTGTGTGGGACACTGGGGTACTGTGTGTTCTTTACACAGAGAGTGGTGGGTGTGTGGGACACTGGGGTACTGTAAGGTCTTTACACAGAGAGTGGTGGGTGTGTGGGACACTGGGGTACTGTGTGTTTTTTACACAGAGAGTGGTGGGTGTGTGGGACACTGGGGTACTGTAAGGTCTTTACACAGAGAGTGGTGGGTGTGTGGGACACTGGGGTACTGTAAGGTCTTTACACAGAGAGTGGTGGGTGTGTGGGACACTGGGGTACTGTGTGTTTTTTACACAGAGAGTGGTGGGTGTGTGGGACACTGGGGTACTGTGTGTTTTTTACACAGAGAGTGGTGGGTGTGTGGGACATTGGGGTACTGTAAGGTCTTTACACAGAGAGTGGTGGGTGTGTGGGACACTGGGGTACTGTGTGTTCTTTACACAGAGAGTGGTGGGTGTGTGGGACACTGGGGTACTGTGTGTTTTTTACACAGAGAGTGGTGGATGTGTGGGATACTGGGGTACTTGTAAGGTCTTTACACAGAAAGTGGTGGGTGTGTGGTACACTGGGGTACTGTGTGTTTTTTACACAGAGAGTGGTGGGTGTGTGGGACACGAGGGTACTGTGTGTTCTTTACACAGGGAGTGGTGGGTGTGTGGTATATTGGGGTACTGTAAGGTCTTTACACAGAGAGTGGTGGGTGTGTGGGACACTGGGGTACTGTGTGTTCTTTACACAGAGAGTGGTGGGTGTGTGGGACACTGGGGTACTGTAAGGTCTTTACACAGAGAGTGGTGAGTGTGTGGGACACTGGGGACTGTGTGTTTTTTACACAGAGAGTGGTGGGTGTGTGGGACACTGGGGTACTGTGTATTTTTTACATAGAGAGTGGTGGGTGTGTGGAACACTGGGGTACTGTGTGTTCTTTACACAGAGAGTGGTGGGTGTGTGGGACACTGGGGTACTGTGTGTTCTTTACACAGAGAGTGGTGGGTGTGTGGAACACTGGGGTACTGTGTGTTCTTTACACAGAGAGTGGTGGGTGTGTGGGACACTGGGGTACTGTGTGTTTTTTACACAGAGAGTGGTGGGTGTGTGGGACACGAGGGTACTGTGTGTTCTTTACACAGGGAGTGGTGGGTGTGTGGTATATTGGGGTACTGTAAGGTCTTTACACAGAGAGTGGTGGGTGTGTGGGATACTGGGGTATTGTGTGTTTTTTACACAGAGAGTGGTGGGTGTGTGGGACATTGGGGTACTGTGTGGTCTTTACACAGAGAGTGGTGGGTGTGTGGGACACTGGGGTACTGTGTGTTTTTTACACAGAGAGTGGTGGGTGTGTGGGACATTAGGGTACTGTAAGGTCTTTACACAGAGAGTGGTGGGTGTGTGGGACACTGGGGTACTGTGTGTTCTTTACACAGAGAGTGGTGGGTGTGTGGGACACTGGGGTACTGTGTGTTTTTTACACAGAGAGTGGTGGATGTGTGGGATACTGGGGTACTTGTAAGGTCTTTACACAGAAAGTGGTGGGTGTGTGGTACACTGGGGTACTGTGTGTTTTTTACACAGAGAGTGGTGGGTGTGTGGGACACGAGGGTACTGTGTGTTCTTTACACAGGGAGTGGTGGGTGTGTGGTATATTGGGGTACTGTAAGGTCTTTACACAGAGAGTGGTGGGTGTGTGGGACACTGGGGTACTGTGTGTTCTTTACACAGAGAGTGGTGGGTGTGTGGGACACTGGGGTACTGTAAGGTCTTTACACAGAGAGTGGTGAGTGTGTGGGACACTGGGGTACTGTGTGTTTTTTACACAGAGAGTGGTGGGTGTGTGGGACACTGGGGTACTGTGTATTTTTTACATAGAGAGTGGTGGGTGTGTGGAACACTGGGGTACTGTGTGTTCTTTACACAGAGAGTGGTGGGTGTGTGGGACACTGGGGTACTGTAAGGTCTTTACACAGAGAGTGGTGGGTGTGTGGGACACTGGGGTACTGTGTGTTTTTTACACAGAGAGTGGTGGGTGTGTGGAACACTGGTGTACTGTGTGTTCTTTACACAGAGAGTGGTGGGTGTGTGGGACACTGGGGTATTGTGTGTTTTTTACACAGGGAGTGGTGGATGTGTGGGATACAGGGGTACTTGTAAGGTCTTTACACAGAGAGTGGTGGGTGTGTGGGACACTGGGGTACTGTGTGTTCTTTACACAGAGAGTGGTGGGTGTGTGGGACACTGGGGTACTGTGTGTTTTTTACACAGAGAGTGGTGGGTGTGTGGGATACTGGGGTACTTGTAAGGTCTTTACACAGAGAGTGGTGGGTGTGTGGGACACTGGGGTACTGTGTGTTTTTTACACAGAGAGTGGTGGGTGTGTGGGACACGAGGGTACTGTGTGTTCTTTACACAGGGAGTGGTGGGTGTGTGGTATATTGGGGTACTGTAAGGTCTTTACACAGAGAGTGGTGGGTGTGTGGGACACTGGGGTACTGTAAGGTCTTTACACAGAGAGTGGTGGGTGTGTGGGACACTGGGGTACTGTGTGTTCTTTACACAGAGAGTGGTGGGTGTGTGGGATACTGGGGTACTGTGTGTTTTTTACACAGAGAGTGGTGGGTGTGTGGGACACTGGGGTACTTGTAAGGTCTTTACACAGAGAGTGGTGGGTGTGTGGGACACGGGTATTGTGTGTTTTTTACACAGAGAGTGGAGGGTGTGTGGGACACTGGGGAACTGTGTGTTTTTTACACAGAGAGTGGTGGGTGTGTGGGACATTAGGGTACTGTAAGGTCTTTACACAGAGAGTGGTGGGTGTGTGGGACACTGGGGTACTCTGTGTTCTTTACACAGAGAGTGGTGGGTGTGTGGGACACTGGGGTACTGTGTGTTCTTTACACAGAGAGTGGTGGGTGTGTGGGATACTGGGGTACTTGCAAGGTCTTTACACAGAGAGTGGTGGGTGTGTGGGACACTGGGGTACTGTGTGTTTTTTACACAGAGAGTGGTGGGTGTGTGGGACACGAGGGTACTGTGTGTTCTTTACACAGGGAGTGGTGGGTGTGTGGTATATTGGGGTACTGTAAGGTCTTTACACAGAGAGTGGTGGGTGTGTGGGACACTGGGGTACTGTGTGTTCTTTACACAGAGAGTGGTGGGTGTGTGGGACACTGGGGTACTGTAAGGTCTTTACACAGAGAGTGGTGAGTGTGTGGGACACTGGGGACTGTGTGTTTTTTACACAGAGAGTGGTGGGTGTGTGGGACACTGGGGTACTGTGTATTTTTTACATAGAGAGTGGTGGGTGTGTGGAACACTGGGGTACTGTGTGTTCTTTACACAGAGAGTGGTGGGTGTGTGGGACACTGGGGTACTGTACACTGGGGTACTGTGTGTTATTTACACAGAGAGTGGTGGGTGTGTGGAACACTGGTGTACTGTGTGTTCTTTACACAGAGAGTGGTGGGTGTGTGGGACACTGGGGTATTGTGTGTTTTTTACACAGGGAGTGGTGGATGTGTGGGACACTGGGGTACTTGTAAGGTCTTTACACAGAGAGTGGTGGGTGTGTGGGACACTGGGGTACTGTGTGTTCTTTACACAGAGAGTGGTGGGTGTGTGGGACACTGGGGTACTGTGTGTTTTTTACACAGAGAGTGGTGGATGTGTGGGATACTGGGGTACTTGTAAGGTCTTTACACAGAGAGTGGTGGGTGTGTGGTACACTGGGGTACTGTGTGTTTTTTACACAGAGAGTGGTGGGTGTGTGGGACACGAGGGTACTGTGTGTTCTTTACACAGGGAGTGGTGGGTGTGTGGTATATTGGGGTACTGTAAGGTCTTTACACAGAGAGTGGTGGGTGTGTGGGACACTGGGGTACTGTAAGGTCTTTACACAGAGAGTGGTGGGTGTGTGGGACACTGGGGTACTGTGTGTTCTTTACACAGAGAGTGGTGGGTGTGTGGGATACTGGGGTACTGTGTGTTTTTTACACAGAGAGTGGTGGGTGTGTGGGACACTGGGGTACTTGTAAGGTCTTTACACAGAGAGTGGTGGGTGTGTGGGACACGGGTATTGTGTGTTTTTTACACAGAGAGTGGTGGGTGTGTGGGACACTGGGGTACTGTGTGTTTTTTACACAGAGAGTGGTGGGTGTGTGGGACATTAGGGTACTGTAAGGTCTTTACACAGAGAGTGGTGGGTGTGTGGGACACTGGGGTACTCTGTGTTCTTTACACAGAGAGTGGTGGGTGTGTGGGACACTGGGGTACTGTGTGTTCTTTACACAGAGAGTGGTGGGTGTGTGGGACACTGGGGTACTTTAAGGTCTTTACACAGAGAGTGGTGGGTGTGTGGGACACGGGTATTGTGTGTTTTTTACACAGAGAGTGGTGGGTGTGTGGGACACTGGGGTACTGTAAGGTCTTTACACAGAGAGTGGTGGGTGTGTGGGACACTGGGGTAATGTAAGGTCTTTACACAGAGAGTGGTGAGTGTGTGGGACACTGGGGTACTGTGTGTTTTTTACACAGAGAGTGGTGGGTGTGTGGGACATTAGGGTACTGTAAGGTCTTTACACAGAGAGTGGTGGGTGTGTGGGACACTGGGGTACTGTGTGTTTTTTACACAGAGAGTGGTGGGTGTGTGGGACACTGGGGTACTTGTAAGGTCTTTACACAGAGAGTGGTGGGTGTGTGGGACACTGGGGTACTGTGTGTTTTTTACACAGAGAGTGGTGGGTGTGTGGGACACGAGGGTACTGTGTGTTCTTTACACAGGGAGTGGTGGGTGTGTGGTATATTGGGGTACTGTAAGGTCTTTACACAGAGAGTGGTGGGTGTGTGGGATACTGGGGTATTGTGTGTTTTTTACACAGAGAGTGGTGGGTGTGTTGGACATTGGGTACTGTGTGTTTTTTACACAGAGAGTGGTGGATGTGTGGGACACTGGGGTACTGTGTGTTTTTTACACAGAGAGTGGTGGGTGTGTGGGACACTGGGGTACTGTAAGGTCTTTACACAGAGAGTGGTGGGTGTGTGGGACACTGGGGTACTGTGTGTTCTTTACACAGAGAGTGGTGGGTGTGTGGGACACTGGGGTACTGTGTGTTTTTTACACAGAGAGTGGTGGATGTGTGGGATACTGGGGTACTTGTAAGGTCTTTACACAGAGAGTGGTGGGTGTGTGGTACACTGGGGTACTGTGTGTTTTTTACACAGAGAGTGGTGGGTGTGTGGGACACGAGGGTACTGTGTGTTCTTTACACAGGGAGTGGTGGGTGTGTGGTATATTGGGGTACTGTAAGGTCTTTACACAGAGAGTGGTGGGTGTGTGGGACACTGGGGTACTGTGTGTTCTTTACACAGAGAGTGGTGGGTGTGTGGGACACTGGGGTACTGTGTATTTTTTACACAGAGAGTGGTGGGTGTGTGGAACACTGGGGTACTGTGTGTTCTTTACACAGAGAGTGGTGGGTGTGTGGGACACTGGGGTACTGTGTGTTCTTTACACAGAGAGTGGTGGGTGTGTGGAACACTGGTGTACTGTGTGTTCTTTACACAGAGAGTGGTGGGTGTGTGGGACACTGGGGTATTGTGTGTTTTTTACACAGAGAGTGGTGGGTGTGTGGGACACTGGGGTACTGTAAGGTCTTTACACAGAGAGTGGTGGGTGTGTGGGACACTGGGGTACTGTGTGTTCTTTACACAGAGAGTGGTGGGTGTGTGGGACACTGGGGTACTGTGTGTTTTTTACACAGAGAGTGGTGGATGTGTGGGATACTGGGGTACTTGTAAGGTCTTTACACAGAGAGTGGTGGGTGTGTGGTACACTGGGGTACTGTGTGTTTTTTACACAGAGAGTGGTGGGTGTGTGGGACACGAGGGTACTGTGTGTTCTTTACACAGGGAGTGGTGGGTGTGTGGTATATTGGGGTACTGTAAGGTCTTTACACAGAGAGTGGTGGGTGTGTGGGACACTGGGGTACTGTAAGGTCTTTACACAGAGAGTGGTGGGTGTGTGGGACACTGGGGTACTGTGTGTTCTTTACACAGAGAGTGGTGGGTGTGTGGGACACTGGGGTACTGTGTGTTTTTTACACAGAGAGTGGTGGGTGTGTGGGACACTGGGGTACTGTGTGTTCTTTACACAGAGAGTGGTGGGTGTGTGGGACACTGGGGTACTGTGTGTTTTTTACACAGAGAGTGGTGGGTGTGTGGGACACTGGGGTACTTGTAAGGTCTTTACAGAGAGAGTGGTGGGTGTGTGGAACACTGGGGTACTGTGTGTTCTTTACACAGAGAGTGGTGGGTGTGTGGGACACTGGGGTACTGTGTGTTTTTTACACAGAGAGTGGTGGGTGTGTGGGACACTGGGGTACTGTAAGGTCTTTACACAGAGAGTGGTGAGTGTGTGGGACACTGGGGTACTGTGTGTTTTTTACACAGAGAGTGGTGGGTGTGTGGGACACTGGGGTACTGTAAGGTCTTTACACAGAGAGTGGTGGGTGTGTGGGACACTGGGGTACTGTGTGTTCTTTACACAGAGAGTGGTGGGTGTGTGGGACACTGGGGTACTGTGTGTTCTTTACACAGAGAGTGGTGGGTGTGTGGGACACTGGGGTACTTTAAGGTCTTTACACAGAGAGTGGTGGGTGTGTGGGACACTGGGTATTGTGTGTTTTTTACACAGAGAGTGGTGGGTGTGTGGGACACTGGGGTACTGTAAGGTCTTTACACAGAGAGTGGTGGGTGTGTGGGACACTGGGGTACTGTAAGGTCTTTACACAGAGAGTGGTGAGTGTGTGGGACACTGGGGTACTGTGTGTTTTTTACACAGAGAGTGGTGGGTGTGTGGGACATTAGGGTACTGTAAGGTCTTTACACAGAGAGTGGTGGGTGTGTGGGACACTGGGGTACTGTGTGTTTTTTACACAGAGAGTGGTGGGTGTGTGGGACACTGGGGTACTGTGTAAGGTCTTTACACAGAGAGTGGAGGGTGTGTGGGACACTGCGGAACTGTGTGTTTTTTACACAGAGAGTGGTGGGTGTGTGGGACACTGGGGTACTGTGTGTTCTTTACACAGAGAGTGGTGGGTGTGTGGTATATTGGGGTACTGTAAGGTCTTTACACAGAGAGTGGTGGGTGTGTGGGACACTGGGGTACTGTGTGTTTTTTACACAGAGAGTGGTGGGTGTGTGGGACACTGGGGTACTGTGTGTTTTTTACACAGAGAGTGGTGGGTGTGTGGGACATTAGGGTACTGTAAGGTCTTTACACAGAGAGTGGTGGGTGTGTGGGACACTGGGGTACTGTGTGTTTTTTACACAGAGAGTGGTGGGTGTGTGGGATACTGGGGTACTTGTAAGGTCTTTACACAGAGAGTGGTGGGTGTGTGGTACACTGGGGTACTGTGTGTTTTTTACACAGAGAGTGGTGGGTGTGTGGGACACGAGGGTACTGTGTGTTCTTTACACAGGGAGTGGTGGGTGTGTGGTATATTGGGGTACTGTAAGGTCTTTACACAGAGAGTGGTGGGTGTGTGGGACACTGGGGTACTGTGTGTTTTTTACACAGAGAGTGGTGGGTGTGTGGGACACTGGGGTACTGTGTGTTTTTTACACAGAGAGTGGTGGGTGTGTGGGACACTGGGGTACTGTGTGTTTTTTACACAGAGAGTGGTGGGTGTGTGGGACACTGGGGTACTGTAAGGTCTTTACACAGAGAGTGGTGGGTGTGTGGGACACTGGGGTACTGTGTGTTTTTTACACAGAGAGTGGTGGATGTGTGGGATACTGGGGTACTTGTAAGGTCTTTACACAGAAAGTGGTGGGTGTGTGGTACACTGGGGTACTGTGTGTTTTTTACACAGAGAGTGGTGGGTGTGTGGGACACGAGGGTACTGTGTGTTCTTTACACAGGGAGTGGTGGGTGTGTGGTATATTGGGGTACTGTAAGGTCTTTACACAGAGAGTGGTGGGTGTGTGGGACACTGGGGTACTGTGTGTTCTTTACACAGAGAGTGGTGGGTGTGTGGGACACTGGGGTACTGTGTATTTTTTACATAGAGAGTGGTGGGTGTGTGGAACACTGGGGTACTGTGTGTTCTTTACACAGAGAGTGGTGGGTGTGTGGGACACTGGGGTACTGTGTGTTCTTTACACAGAGAGTGGTGGGTGTGTGGAACACTGGGGTACTGTGTGTTCTTTACACAGAGAGTGGTGGGTGTGTGGGACACTGGGGTATTGTGTGTTTTTTACACAGCGAGTGGTGGATGTGTGGGATACAGGGGTACTTGTAAGGTCTTTACACAGAGAGTGGTGGGTGTGTGGGACACTGGGGTACTGTGTGTTCTTTACACAGAGAGTGGTGGGTGTGTGGGACACTGGGGTACTGTGTGTTTTTTACACAGAGAGTGGTGGGTGTGTGGGATACTGGGGTACTTGTAAGGTCTTTACACAGAGAGTGGTGGGTGTGTGGGACACTGGGGTACTGTGTGTTTTTTACACAGAGAGTGGTGGGTGTGTGGGACACGAGGGTACTGTGTGTTCTTTACACAGGGAGTGGTGGGTGTGTGGTATATTGGGGTACTGTAAGGTCTTTACACAGAGAGTGGTGGGTGTGTGGGACACTGGGGTACTGTAAGGTCTTTACACAGAGAGTGGTGGGTGTGTGGGACACTGGGGTACTGTGTGTTCTTTACACAGAGAGTGGTGGGTGTGTGGGACACTGGGGTACTGTGTGTTTTTTACACAGAGAGTGGTGGGTGTGTGGGACACTGGGGTACTTGTAAGGTCTTTACACAGAGAGTGGTGGGTGTGTGGGACACGGGTATTGTGTGTTTTTTACACAGAGAGTGGTGGGTGTGTGGGACACTGGGGAACTGTGTGTTTTTTACACAGAGAGTGGTGGGTGTGTGGGACATTAGGGTACTGTAAGGTCTTTACACAGAGAGTGGTGGGTGTGTGGGACATTGGGGTACTCTGTGTTCTTTACACAGAGAGTGGTGGGTGTGTGGGACACTGGGGTACTGTGTGTTCTTTACACAGAGAGTGGTGGGTGTGTGGGATACTGGGGTACTTTAAGGTCTTTACACAGAGAGTGGTGGGTGTGTGGGACACGGGTATTGTGTGTTTTTTACACAGAGAGTGGTGGGTGTGTGGGACACTGGGGTACTGTAAGGTCTTTACACAGAGAGTGGTGGGTGTGTGGGACACTGGGGTAATGTAAGGTCTTTACACAGAGAGTGGTGAGTGTGTGGGACAGTGGGGTACTGTGTGTTTTTTACACAGAGAGTGGTGGGTGTGTGGGACATTAGGGTACTGTAAGGTCTTTACACAGAGAGTGGTGGGTGTGTGGGACACTGGGGTACTGTGTGTTCTTTACACAGAGAGTGGTGGGTGTGTGGGATACTGGGGTACTTTAAGGTCTTTACACAGAGAGTGGTGGGTGTGTGGGACACGGGTATTGTGTGTTTTTTACACAGAGAGTGGTGGGTGTGTGGGACACTGGGGTACTGTAAGGTCTTTACACAGAGAGTGGTGGGTGTGTGGGACACTGGGGTACTGTAAGGTCTTTACACAGAGAGTGGTGAGTGTGTGGGACACTGGGGACTGTGTGTTTTTTACACAGAGAGTGGTGGGTGTGTGGGACACTGGGGTACTGTGTGTTTTTTACACAGAGAGTGGTGGGTGTGTGGGACATTGGGGTACTGTAAGGTCTTTACACAGAGAGTGGTGGGTGTGTGGGACACTGGGGTACTGTGTGTTCTTTACACAGAGAGTGGTGGGTGTGTGGGACACTGGGGTACTGTGTGTTTTTTACACAGGGAGTGGTGGATGTGTGGGATACTGGGGTACTTGTAAGGTCTTTACACAGAAAGTGGTGGGTGTGTGGTACACTGGGGTACTGTGTGTTTTTTACACAGAGAGTGGTGGGTGTGTGGGACACGAGGGTACTGTGTGTTCTTTACACAGGGAGTGGTGGGTGTGTGGTATATTGGGGTACTGTAAGGTCTTTACACAGAGAGTGGTGGGTGTGTGGGACACTGGGGTACTGTGTGTTCTTTACACAGAGAGTGGTGGGTGTGTGGGACACTGGGGTACTGTAAGGTCTTTACACAGAGAGTGGTGAGTGTGTGGGACACTGGGGACTGTGTGTTTTTTACACAGAGAGTGGTGGGTGTGTGGGACACTGGGGTACTGTGTATTTTTTACATAGAGAGTGGTGGGTGTGTGGGACACTGGGGTACTGTAAGGTCTTTACACAGAGAGTGGTGGGTGTGTGGGACACTGGGGTACTGTGTGTTCTTTACACAGAGAGTGGTGGGTGTGTGGGACACTGGGGTACTGTGTGTTCTTTACACAGAGAGTGGTGGGTGTGTGGGACACTGGGGTACTGTGTGTTCTTTACACAGAGAGTGGTGGGTGTGTGGGACACTGGGGTACTGTGTGTTTTTTACACAGAGAGTGGTGGGTGTGTGGGACACGAGGGTACTGTGTGTTCTTTACACAGAGAGTGGTGGGTGTGTGGGACACTGGGGTACTGTAAGGTCTTTACACAGAGAGTGGTGGGTGTGTGGGACACTGGGGTACTGTGTGTTTTTTACACAGAGAGTGGTGGGTGTGTTGGACATTGGGGTACTGTGTGTTTTTTACACAGAGAGTGGTGGATGTGTGGGACACTGGGATACTGTGTGTTTTTTACACAGAGAGTGGTGGGTGTGTGGGACATTAGGGTACTGTAAGGTCTTTACACAGAGAGTGGTGGGTGTGTGGGACACGAGGGTACTGTGTGTTCTTTACACAGGGAGTGGTGGGTGTGTGGTATATTGGGGTACTGTAAGGTCTTTACACAGAGAGTGGTGGGTGTGTGGGACACTGGGGTACTGTGTGTTCTTTACACAGAGAGTGGTGGGTGTGTGGGACACTGGGGTACTGTAAGGTCTTTACACAGAGAGTGGTGAGTGTGTGGGACACTGGGGACTGTGTGTTTTTTACACAGAGAGTGGTGGGTGTGTGGGACACTGGGGTACTGTGTATTTTTTACATAGAGAGTGGTGGGTGTGTGGAACACTGGGGTACTGTGTGTTCTTTACACAGAGAGTGGTGGGTGTGTGGGACACTGGGGTACTGTGTGTTCTTTACACAGAGAGTGGTGGGTGTGTGGGACACTGGGGTACTGTGTGTTCTTTACACAGAGAGTGGTGGGTGTGTGGGACACTGGGGTATTGTGTGTTTTTTACACAGAGAGTGGTGGGTGTGTGGGATACTGGGGTACTTGTAAGGTCTTTACACAGAGAGTGGTGGGTGTGTGGGACACTGGGGTACTGTGTGTTCTTTACACAGAGAGTGGTGGGTGTGTGGGACACTGGGGTACTGTGTGTTTTTTACACAGAGAGTGGTGGGTGTGTGGGACACTGGGGTACTGTAAGGTCTTTACACAGAGAGTGGTGGGTGTGTGGGACACTGGGGTACTGTAAGGTCTTTACACAGAGAGTGGTGGGTGTGTGGGACACTGGGGTACTGTGTGTTTTTTACACAGAGAGTGGTGGGTGTGTGGGACACTGGGGTACTTGTAAGGTCTTTACACAGAGAGTGGTGGGTGTGTGGGACACGGGTATTGTGTGTTTTTTACACAGAGAGTGGTGGGTGTGTGGGACACTGGGGTACTGTGTGTTTTTTACACAGAGAGTGGTGGGTGTGTGGGACATTAGGGTACTGTAAGGTCTTTACACAGAGAGTGGTGGGTGTGTGGGACACTGGGGTACTGTAAGGTCTTTACACAGAGAGTGGTGGGTGTGTGGGACACTGGGGTACTGTAAGGTCTTTACACAGAGAGTGGTGGGTGTGTGGGACACTGGGGTACTGTGTGTTCTTTACACAGAGAGTGGTGGGTGTGTGGGACACTGGGGTACTGTGTGTTTTTTACACAGAGAGTGGTGGGTGTGTGGGACACTGGGGTACTTGTAAGGTCTTTACACAGAGAGTGGTGGGTGTGTGGGACACTGGGGTACTGTGTGTTTTTTACACAGAGAGTGGTGGGTGTGTGGGACACTGGGGAACTGTGTGTTTTTTACACAGAGAGTGGTGGGTGTGTGGGACACGAGGGTACTGTGTGTTCTTTACACAGGGAGTGGTGGGTGTGTGGTATATTGGGGTACTGTAAGGTCTTTACACAGAGAGTGGTGGGTGTGTGGGACACTGGGGTATTGTGTGTTTTTTACACAGAGAGTGGTGGGTGTGTGGGACACTGGGGTACTGTGTGTTTTTTACACAGAGAGTGGTGGGTGTGTGGGACACTGGGGTACTGTGTGTTTTTTACACAGAGAGTGGTGGGTGTGTGGGACATTAGGGTACTGTAAGGTCTTTACACAGAGAGTGGTGGGTGTGTGGGACACTGGGGTACTGTGTGTTCTTTACACAGAGAGTGGTGGGTGTGTGGGACACTGGGGTACTGTGTGTTTTTTACACAGAGAGTGGTGGATGTGTGGGATACTGGGGTACTTGTAAGGTCTTTACACAGAAAGTGGTGGGTGTGTGGTACACTGGGGTACTGTGTGTTTTTTACACAGAGAGTGGTGGGTGTGTGGGACACGAGGGTACTGTGTGTTCTTTACACAGGGAGTGGTGGGTGTGTGGTATATTGGGGTACTGTAAGGTCTTTACACAGAGAGTGGTGGGTGTGTGGGACACTGGGGTACTGTGTGTTCTTTACACAGAGAGTGGTGGGTGTGTGGGACACTGGGGTACTGTAAGGTCTTTACACAGAGAGTGGTGAGTGTGTGGGACACTGGGGACTGTGTGTTTTTTACACAGAGAGTGGTGGGTGTGTGGGACACTGGGGTACTGTGTATTTTTTACATAGAGAGTGGTGGGTGTGTGGAACACTGGGGTACTGTGTGTTCTTTACACAGAGAGTGGTGGGTGTGTGGGACACTGGGGTACTGTGTGTTCTTTACACAGAGAGTGGTGGGTGTGTGGAACACTGGTGTACTGTGTGTTCTTTACACAGAGAGTGGTGGGTGTGTGGGACACTGGGGTATTGTGTGTTTTTTACACAGGGAGTGGTGGATGTGTGGGATACAGGGGTACTTGTAAGGTCTTTACACAGAGAGTGGTGGGTGTGTGGGACACTGGGGTACTGTGTGTTCTTTACACAGAGAGTGGTGGGTGTGTGGGACACTGGGGTACTGTGTGTTTTTTACACAGAGAGTGGTGGATGTGTGGGATACTGGGGTACTTGTAAGGTCTTTACACAGAAAGTGGTGGGTGTGTGGTACACTGGGGTACTGTGTGTTTTTTACACAGAGAGTGGTGGGTGTGTGGGACACGAGGGTACTGTGTGTTCTTTACACAGGGAGTGGTGGGTGTGTGGTATATTGGGGTACTGTAAGGTCTTTACACAGAGAGTGGTGGGTGTGTGGGACACTGGGGTACTGTAAGGTCTTTACACAGAGAGTGGTGGGTGTGTGGGACACTGGGGTACTGTGTGTTCTTTACACAGAGAGTGGTGGGTGTGTGGGATACTGGGGTACTGTGTGTTTTTTACACAGAGAGTGGTGGGTGTGTGGGACACTGGGGTACTTGTAAGGTCTTTACACAGAGAGTGGTGGGTGTGTGGGACACGGGTATTGTGTGTTTTTTACACAGAGAGTGGAGGGTGTGTGGGACACTGGGGTACTGTGTGTTTTTTACACAGAGAGTGGTGGGTGTGTGGGACATTAGGGTACTGTAAGGTCTTTACACAGAGAGTGGTGGGTGTGTGGGACACTGGGGTACTGTAAGGTCTTTACACAGAGAGTGGTGGGTGTGTGGGACACTGGGGTACTGTAAGGTCTTTACACAGAGAGTGGTGGGTGTGTGGGACACTGGGGTACTGTGTGTTCTTTACACAGAGAGTGGTGGGTGTGTGGGACACTGGGGTACTGTGTGTTTTTTACACAGAGAGTGGTGGGTGTGTGGGACACTGGGGTACTTGTAAGGTCTTTACACAGAGAGTGGTGGGTGTGTGGGACACTGGGGTACTGTGTGTTTTTTACACAGAGAGTGGTGGGTGTGTGGGACACTGGGGTACTGTGTGTTTTTTACACAGAGAGTGGTGGGTGTGTGGGACACTAGGGTACTGTGTGTTCTTTACACAGGGAGTGGTGGGTGTGTGGTATATTGGGGTACTGTAAGGTCTTTACACAGAGAGTGGTGGGTGTGTGGGATACTGGGGTATTGTGTGTTTTTTACACAGAGAGTGGTGGGTGTGTGGGACATTGGGGTACTGTGTGTTTTTTACACAGAGAGTGGTGGGTGTGTGGGACACTGGGGTACTGTGTGTTTTTTACACAGAGAGTGGTGGGTGTGTGGGACACTGGGGTACTGTGTGTTTTTTACACAGAGAGTGGTGGGTGTGTGGGACACTGGGGTACTGTAAGGTCTTTACACAGAGAGTGGTGGGTGTGTGGGACACTGGGGTACTGTGTGTTCTTTACACAGAGAGTGGTGGGTGTGTGGGACACTGGGGTACTGTGTGTTTTTACACAGGTGGTGGGTGTGTGGGACACTGGGGTACTGTGTGTTCTTTACACAGAGAGTGGTGGGTGTGTGGGACACTGGGGTACTGTGTGTTCTTTACACAGAGAGTGGTGGGTGTGTGGGACATGGGGTACTGTGTGTTTTTACACAGAGAGTGGTGGGTGTGTGGGACACTGGGGTACTGTGGTCTTTACACAGAGAGTGGTGGGTGTGTGGGACACTGGGGTACTGTGTGTTCTTTACACAGAGAGTGGTGGGTGTGTGGGACACTGGGGTACTGTGTGTTCTTTACACAGAGAGTGGTGGGTGTGTGGGACACTGGGGTACTGTAAGGTCTTTACACAGAGAGTGGTGGGTGTGTGGGACACTGGGGTACTGTGTGTTCTTTACACAGAGAGTGGTGGGTGTGTGGGACACTGGGGTACTGTGTGTTCTTTACACAGAGAGTGGTGGGTGTGTGGGACACTGGGGTACTGTAAGGTCTTTACACAGAGAGTGGTGGGTGTGTGGGACACTGGGGTACTGTGTGTTCTTTACACAGAGAGTGGTGGGTGTGTGGGACACTGGGGTACTGTGTGTTTTTTACACAGAGAGTGGTGGGTGTGTGGGATACTGGGGTACTTGTAAGGTCTTTACACAGAGAGTGGTGGGTGTGTGGGACACTGGGGTACTGTGTGTTTTTTACACAGAGAGTGGTGGGTGTGTGGGACACTGGGGTACTGTAAGGTCTTTACACAGAGAGTGGTGGGTGTGTGGGACACTGGGGTACTGTGTGTTCTTTACACAGAGAGTGGTGGGTGTGTGGGACACTGGGGTACTGTGTGTTTTTTACACAGAGAGTGGTGGGTGTGTGGGACACTGGGGTACTTGTAAGGTCTTTACACAGAGAGTGGTGGGTGTGTGGGACACGGGTATTGTGTGTTTTTTACACAGAGAGTGGAGGGTGTGTGGGACACTGGGGAACTGTGTGTTTTTTACACAGAGAGTGGTGGGTGTGTGGGACATTAGGGTACTGTAAGGTCTTTACACAGAGAGTGGTGGGTGTGTGGGACACTGGGGTACTGTGTGTTCTTTACACAGAGAGTGGTGGGTGTGTGGGACACTGGGGTACTGTGTGTTCTTTACACAGAGAGTGGTGGGTGTGTGGGACACTGGGGTACTTTAAGGTCTTTACACAGAGAGTGGTGGGTGTGTGGGACACGGGTATTGTGTGTTTTTTACACAGAGAGTGGTGGGTGTGTGGGACACTGGGGTACTGTAAGGTCTTTACACAGAGAGTGGTGGGTGTGTGGGACACTGGGGTACTGTGTGTTTTTTACACAGAGAGTGGTGGGTGTGTGGGACATTGGGGTACTGTAAGGTCTTTACACAGAGAGTGGTGGGTGTGTGGGACACTGGGGTACTGTGTGTTTTTTACACAGAGAGTGGTGGGTGTGTGGGACACTGGGGTACTGTGTGTTCTTTACACAGAGAGTGGTGGGTGTGTGGGACACTGGGGTACTGTATGTTCTTTACACAGAGAGTGGTGGGTGTGTGGGACACTGGGGTACTGTGTGTTCTTTACACAGAGAGTGGTGGGTGTGTGGGACACTGGGGTACTGTGTGTTCTTTACACAGAGAGTGGTGGGTGTGTGGGACACTGGGGTACTGTGTGTTTTTTACACAGAGAGTGGTGGGTGTGTGGGACACTGGGGTACTGTGTGTTCTTTACACAGAGAGTGGTGGGTGTGTGGGACACTGGGGTACTGTGTGTTTTTTACACAGAGAGTGGTGGGTGTGTGGGACACTGGGGTACTGTAAGGTCTTTACACAGAGAGTGGTGGGTGTGTGGGACACTGGGGTACTGTGTGTTCTTTACACAGAGAGTGGTGGGTGTGTGGGACACTGGGGTACTGTGTGTTCTTTACACAGAGAGTGGTGGGTGTGTGGGACACTGGGGTACTGTAAGGTCTTTACACAGAGAGTGGTGAGTGTGTGGGACACTGGGGTACTGTGTGTTTTTTACACAGCGAGTGGTGGGTGTGTGGGACACTGGGGTATTGTGTGTTTTTTACACAGAGAGTGGTGGGTGTGTGGGACACTGGGGTACTTGTAAGGTCTTTACACAGAGAGTGGTGGGTGTGTGGGACACTGGGGTACTGTGTGTTCTTTACACAGAGAGTGGTGGGTGTGTGGGACACTGGGGTATTGTGTGTTTTTTACACAGAGAGTGGTGGGTGTGTGGGACACTGGGGTACTGTAAGGTCTTTACACAGAGAGTGGTGGGTGTGTGGGACACTGGGGTACTGTGTGTTCTTTACACAGAGAGTGGTGGGTGTGTGGGACACTGGGGTACTGTGTGTTTTTTACACAGAGAGTGGTGGGTGTGTGGGACACTGGGGAACTCTGTGTTCTTTACACAGAGAGTGGTGGGTGTGTGGGACACTGGGGTACTGTGTGTTCTTTACACAGAGAGTGGTGGGTGTGTGGGACACTGGGGTACTGTAAGGTCTTTACACAGAGAGTGGTGGGTGTGTGGGACACTGGGGTACTGTAAGGTCTTTACACAGAGAGTGGTGGGTGTGTGGGACACTGGGGTACTGTGTGTTTTTTACACAGAGAGTGGTGGGTGTGTGGGACATTAGGGTACTGTAAGGTCTTTACACAGAGAGTGGTGGGTGTGTGGGACACTGGGGTACTGTAAGGTCTTTACACAGAGAGTGGTGGGTGTGTGGGACACTGGGGTACTGTGTGTTCTTTACACAGAGAGTGGTGGGTGTGTGGGACACTGGGGTACTGTGTGTTTTTTACACAGAGAGTGGTGGGTGTGTGGGACACTGGGGTACTTGTAAGGTCTTTACACAGAGAGTGGTGGGTGTGTGGGACACTGGGGTATTGTGTGTTTTTTACACAGAGAGTGGTGGGTGTGTGGGACACTGGGGTACTGTGTGTTTTTTACACAGAGAGTGGTGGGTGTGTGGGACATTGGGGTACTGTAAGGTCTTTACACAGAGAGTGGTGAGTGTGTGGGACACTGGGGTACTGTGTGTTTTTTACACAGAGAGTGGTGGGTGTGTGGGACACTGGGGTACTGTGTATTTTTTACATAGAGAGTGGTGGGTGTGTGGAACACTGGGGTACTGTGTGTTCTTTACACAGAGAGTGGTGGGTGTGTGGGACACTGGGGTACTGTGTGTTCTTTACACAGAGAGTGGTGGGTGTGTGGGACACTGGGGTACTGTGTGTTCTTTACACAGAGAGTGGTGGGTGTGTGGGACACTGGGGTACTGTGTGTTCTTTACACAGAGAGTGGTGGGTGTGTGGGACACTGGGGTATTGTGTGTTTTTTACACAGGGAGTGGTGGATGTGTGGGATACAGGGGTACTTGTAAGGTCTTTACACAGAGAGTGGTGGGTGTGTGGTACACTGGGGTACTGTGTGTTTTTTACACAGAGAGTGGTGGGTGTGTGGGACACGAGGGTACTGTGTGTTCTTTACACAGGGAGTGGTGGGTGTGTGGTATATTGGGGTACTGTAAGGTCTTTACACAGAGAGTGGTGGGTGTGTGGGATACTGGGGTATTGTGTGTTTTTTACACAGAGAGTGGTGGGTGTGTTGGACATTGGGTACTGTGTGTTTTTTACACAGAGAGTGGTGGATGTGTGGGACACTGGGGTACTGTGTGTTTTTTACACAGATAGTGGTGGGTGTGTGGGACATTAGGGTACTGTAAGGTCTTTACACAGAGAGTGGTGGGTGTGTGGGACACTGGGGTACTGTGTGTTCTTTACACAGAGAGTGGTGGGTGTGTGGGACACTGGGGTACTGTGTGTTCTTTACACAGAGAGTGGTGGGTGTGTGGGACACTGGGGTACTGTAAGGTCTTTACACAGAGAGTGGTGAGTGTGTGGGACACTGGGGTACTGTGTGTTTTTTACACAGAGAGTGGTGGGTGTGTGGGACACTGGGGTACTGTGTATTTTTTACATAGAGAGTGGTGGGTGTGTGGAACACTGGGGTACTGTGTGTTCTTTACACAGAGAGTGGTGGGTGTGTGGGACACTGGGGTACTGTGTGTTCTTTACACAGAGAGTGGTGGGTGTGTGGGACACTGGGGTACTGTGTGTTTTTTACACAGAGAGTGGTGGATGTGTGGGATACTGGGGTACTTGTAAGGTCTTTACACAGATAGTGGTGGGTGTGTGGGACACTGGGGTACTGTGTGTTTTTTACACAGAGAGTGGTGGGTGTGTGGGACACGAGGGTACTGTGTGTTCTTTACACAGGGAGTGGTGGGTGTGTGGTATATTGGGGTACTGTAAGGTCTTTACACAGAGAGTGGTGGGTGTGTGGGACACTGGGGTACTGTGTGTTCTTTACACAGAGAGTGGTGGGTGTGTGGGACACTGGGGTACTGTGTGTTCTTTACACAGAGAGTGGTGGGTGTGTGGGACACTGGGGTACTGTGTGTTCTTTACACAGAGAGTGGTGGGTGTGTGGGACACTGGGGTACTGTGTGTTCTTTACACAGAGAGTGGTGGGTGTGTGGGACACTGGGGTACTGTAAGGTCTTTACACAGAGAGTGGTGGGTGTGTGGGACACTGGGGTACTGTGTGTTTTTTACACAGAGAGTGGTGGGTGTGTGGGACACTGGGGTACTGTGTGGTCTTTACACAGAGAGTGGTGGGTGTGTGGGACACTGGGGTACTGTGTGTTCTTTACACAGAGAGTGGTGGGTGTGTCGGACACTGGGGTACTGTAAGGTTTTTACACAGAGAGTGGTGGGTGTGTGGGACACTGGGGTACTGTAAGGTCTTTACAGAGAGAGTGGTGGGTGTGTGGGACACTGGGGTACTGTGTGTTCTTTACACAGAGAGTGGTGGGTGTGTGGGACACTGGGGTACTGTGTGTTCTTTACACAGAGAGTGGTGGGTGTGTGGGACACTGGGGTACTGTAAGGTCTTTACACAGAGAGTGGTGAGTGTGTGGGACACTGGGGTACTGTGTGTTTTTTACACAGAGAGTGGTGGGTGTGTGGGACACTGGGGTACTGTGTATTTTTTACACAGAGAGTGGTGGGTGTGTGGGAACACTGGGGTACTGTGTGTTCTTTACACAGAGAGTGGTGGGTGTGTGGGACACTGGGGTACTGTGTGTTCTTTACACAGAGAGTGGTGGGTGTGTGGGACACTGGGGTACTGTGTGTTCTTTACACAGAGAGTGGTGGGTGTGTGGGACACTGGGGTACTGTGTGTTCTTTACACAGAGAGTGGTGGGTGTGTGGGACACTGGGGTACTGTGTGTTCTTTACACAGAGAGTGGTGGGTGTGTGGGACACTGGGGTACTGTAAGGTCTTTACACAGAGAGTGGTGGGTGTGTGGGACACTGGGGTACTGTAAGGTCTTTACACAGAGAGTGGTGGGTGTGTGGGACAGTGGGGTACTGTGTGTTTTTTACACAGAGAGTGGTGGGTGTGTGGGACATTAGGGTACTGTAAGGTCTTTACACAGAGAGTGGTGGGTGTGTGGGACACTGGGGTACTGTAAGGTCTTTACACAGAGAGTGGTGAGTGTGTGGGACACTGGGGTACTGTGTGTTCTTTACACAGAGAGTGGTGGGTGTGTGGGACACTGGGGTACTGTGTGTTTTTTACACAGAGAGTGGTGGGTGTGTGGGACACTGGGGTACTTGTAAGGTTTTTACACAGAGAGTGGTGGGTGTGTGGGACACGGGTATTGTGTGTTTTTTACACAGAGAGTGGTGGGTGTGTGGGACACTGGGGTACTGTAAGGTCTTTACACAGAGAGTGGTGAGTGTGTGGGACACTGGGGACTGTGTGTTTTTTACACAGAGAGTGGTGGGTGTGTGGGACACTGGGGTACTGTGTATTTTTTACATAGAGAGTGGTGTGTGTGTGGAACACTGGGGTACTGTATGTTCTTTACACAGAGAGTGGTGGGTGTGTGGAACACTGGGGTACTGTGTGTTCTTTACACAGAGAGTGGTGGGTGTGTGGGACACTGGGGTATTGTGTGTTTTTTACACAGGGAGTGGTGGATGTGTGGGATACTGGGGTACTTGTAAGGTCTTTACACAGAAAGTGGTGGGTGTGTGGTACACTGGGGTACTGTGTGTTTTTTACACAGAGAGTGGTGGGTGTGTGGGACACGAGGGTACTGTGTGTTCTTTACACAGGGAGTGGTGGGTGTGTGGTATATTGGGGTACTGTAAGGTCTTTACACAGAGAGTGGTGGGTGTGTGGGACACTGGGGTACTGTGTGTTCTTTACACAGAGAGTGGTGGGTGTGTGGGACACTGGGGTACTGTGTGTTCTTTACACAGAGAGTGGTGGGTGTGTGGGACACTGGGGTACTGTGTGTTCTTTACACAGAGAGTGGTGGGTGTGTGGGACACTGGGGTACTGTGTGTTTTTTACACAGAGAGTGGTGGATGTGTGGGATACTGGGGTACTGTAAGGTCTTTACACAGAGAGTGGTGGGTGTGTGGTACACTGGGGTACTGTGTGTTTTTTACACAGAGAGTGGTGGGTGTGTGGGACACGAGGGTACTGTGTGTTCTTTACACAGGGAGTGGTGGGTGTGTGGTATATTGGGGTACTGTAAGGTCTTTACACAGAGAGTGGTGGGTGTGTGGGATACTGGGGTATTGTGTGTTTTTTACACAGAGAGTGGTGGGTGTGTTGGACATTGGGTACTGTGTGTTTTTTACACAGAGAGTGGTGGATGTGTGGGACACTGGGGTACTGTGTGTTTTTTACACAGATAGTGGTGGGTGTGTGGGACATTAGGGTACTGTAAGGTCTTTACACAGAGAGTGGTGGGTGTGTGGGACACTGGGGTACTGTGTGTTCTTTACACAGAGAGTGGTGGGTGTGTGGGACACTGGGGTACTGTGTGTTTTTTACACAGAGAGTGGTGGGTGTGTGGGACACTGGGGTACTGTGTGTTCTTTACACAGAGAGTGGTGGGTGTGTGGGACACTGGGGTACTGTAAGGTCTTTACACAGAGAGTGGTGGGTGTGTGGGACACTGGGGTACTGTGTGTTTTTTACACAGAGAGTGGTGGGTGTGTGGGACATTGGGGTACTGTGTGGTCTTTACACAGAGAGTGGTGGGTGTGTGGGACACTGGGGTACTGTGTGTTTTTTACACAGAGAGTGGTGGGTGTGTGGGACACTGGGGTACTGTGTGTTCTTTACACAGAGAGTGGTGGGTGTGTGGGACACTGGGGTACTGTGTGTTCTTTACACAGAGAGTGGTGGGTGTGTGGGACACTGGGGTACTGTAAGGTCTTTACACAGAGAGTGGTGGGTGTGTGGGACACGGGTATTGTGTGTTTTTTACACAGAGAGTGGTGGGTGTGTGGGACACTGGGGTACTGTAAGGTCTTTACACAGAGAGTGGTGGGTGTGTGGGACACTGGGGTACTGTAAGGTCTTTACACAGAGAGTGGTGAGTGTGTGGGACACTGGGGTACTGTGTGTTTTTTACACAGAGAGTGGTGGGTGTGTGGGACATTAGGGTACTGTAAGGTCTTTACACAGAGAGTGGTGGGTGTGTGGGACACTGGGGTACTGTAAGGTCTTTACACAGAGAGTGGTGGGTGTGTGGGACACTGGGGTACTGTGTGTTCTTTACACAGAGAGTGGTGGGTGTGTGGGATACTGGGGTACTGTGTGTTTTTTACACAGAGAGTGGTGGGTGTGTGGGACACTGGGGTACTTGTAAGGTCTTTACACAGAGAGTGGTGGGTGTGTGGGACACGGGTATTGTGTGTTTTTTACACAGAGAGTGGTGGGTGTGTGGGACACTGGGGTACTGTGTGTTTTTTACACAGAGAGTGGTGGGTGTGTGGGACATTGGGGTACTGTAAGGTCTTTACACAGAGAGTGGTGGGTGTGTGGGACACTGGGGTACTGTGTGTTCTTTACACAGAGAGTGGTGGGTGTGTGGGACACTGGGGTACTGTGTGTTCTTTACACAGAGAGTGGTGGGTGTGTGGGACACTGGGGTACTGTAAGGTCTTTACACAGAGAGTGGTGGGTGTGTGGGACACTGGGGTACTGTGTGTTTTTTACACAGAGAGTGGTGGGTGTGTGGGACACTGGGGTACTGTAAGGTCTTTACACAGAGAGTGGTGAGTGTGTGGGACACTGGGGTACTGTGTGTTTTTTACACAGAGAGTGGTGGGTGTGTGGGACACTGGGGTACTGTAAGGTCTTTACACAGAGAGTGGTGGGTGTGTGGGACACTGGGGTACTGTGTGTTTTTTACACAGAGAGTGGTGGGTGTGTGGGACACTGGGGTACTGTGTGTTTTTTACACAGAGAGTGGTGGGTGTGTGGGACACTGGGGTACTGTGTGTTCTTTACACAGAGAGTGGTGGGTGTGTGGGACACTGGGGTACTGTGTGTTCTTTACACAGAGAGTGTCGGGTGTGTGGGACACTGGGGTACTCTGTGTTCTTTACACAGAGAGTGGTGGGTGTGTGGGACACTGGGGTACTGTGTGTCTTTACACAGAGAGTGGTGGGGGTGTGGGACCCTGGGGTACTCTTTTGTCTTTACACAGAGTGTGGTGGGTGTGTGGGACACTGGGGTACTGTGTGTTCTTTACACAGAGAGTGGTGGGTGTGTGGGACACTGGGGTACTGTAAGGTCTTTACACAGAGAGTGGTGGGTGTGTGGGACACTGGGGTACTGTGTGTTCTTTACACAGAGAGTGGTGGGTGTGTGGGACACTGGGGTACTGTGTGTTCTTTACACAGAGAGTGGTGGGTGTGTGGGACACTGGGGTACTGTAAGGTCTTTACACAGAGAGTGGTGAGTGTGTGGGACACTGGGGTACTGTGTGTTTTTTACACAGAGAGTGGTGGGTGTGTGGGACACTGGGGTACTGTGTGTTTTTTACACAGAGAGTGGTGGGTGTGTGGGACACTGGGGTACTGTAAGGTCTTTACACAGAGAGTGGTGGGTGTGTGGGACACTGGGGTACTGTGTGTTCTTTACACAGAGAGTGGTGGGTGTGTGGGATACTGGGGTACTGTGTGTTTTTTACACAGAGAGTGGTGGGTGTGTGGGACACTGGGGTACTGTAAGGTCTTTACACAGAGAGTGGTGGGTGTGTGGGACACTGGGGTACTGTAAGGTCTTTACACAGAGAGTGGTGGGTGTGTGGGACACTGGGGTACTGTGTGTTTTTTACACAGAGAGTGGTGGGTGTGTGGGACACTGGGGTACTGTAAGGTCTTTACACAGAGAGTGGTGGGTGTGTGGGACACTGGGGTACTGTGTGTTCTTTACACAGAGAGTGGTGGGTGTGTGGGATACTGGGGTACTGTGTGTTTTTTACACAGAGAGTGGTGGGTGTGTGGGACACTGGGGTACTTGTAAGGTCTTTACACAGAGAGTGGTGGGTGTGTGGGACACGGGTATTGTGTGTTTTTTACACAGAGAGTGGAGGGTGTGTGGGACACTGGGGAACTGTGTGTTTTTTACACAGAGAGTGGTGGGTGTGTGGGACATTAGGGTACTGTAAGGTCTTTACACAGAGAGTGGTGGGTGTGTGGGACACTGGGGTACTCTGTGTTCTTTACACAGAGAGTGGTGGGTGTGTGGGACACTGGGGTACTGTGTGTTCTTTACACAGAGAGTGGTGGGTGTGTGGGATACTGGGGTACTTTAAGGTCTTTACACAGAGAGTGGTGGGTGTGTGGGACACGGGTATTGTGTGTTTTTTACACAGAGAGTGGTGGGTGTGTGGGACACTGGGGTACTGTAAGGTCTTTACACAGAGAGTGGTGGGTGTGTGGGACAGTGGGGTACTGTGTGTTTTTTACACAGAGAGTGGTGGGTGTGTGGGACATTAGGGTACTGTAAGGTCTTTACACAGAGAGTGGTGGGTGTGTGGGACACTGGGGTACTGTGTGTTTTTTACACAGAGAGTGGTGGGTGTGTGGGACACTGGGGTACTGTGTGTTCTTTACACAGAGAGTGGTGGGTGTGTGGGACACTGGGGTACTGTGTGTTCTTTACACAGAGAGTGGCGGGTGTGTGGGACACTGGGGTACTCTGTGTTCTTTACACAGAGAGTGGTGGGTGTGTGGGACATTGGGGTACTGTGTGTTGGTTACACAGAGAGTGGTGGGTGTGTGGAACTTTAGCGTACTCTGTGTTCTTTACACAGAGAGTGGTGGGTGTGTGGGACACTGGGGTACTGTGTGTTCTTTACACAGAGAGTGGTGGGTGTGTGGGACACTGGGGTACTGTAAGGTCTTTACACAGAGAGTGGTGGGTGTGTGGGACACTGGGGTACTGTGTGTTCTTTACACAGAGAGTGGTGGGTGTGTGGGACACTGGGGTACTGTGTGTTCTTTACACAGAGAGTGGTGGGTGTGTGGGACACTGGGGTACTGTAAGGTCTTTACACAGAGAGTGGTGAGTGTGTGGGACACTGGGGACTGTGTGTTTTTTACACAGAGAGTGGTGGGTGTGTGGGACACTGGGGTATTGTGTGTTTTTTACACAGGGAGTGGTGGGTGTGTGGGACACTGGGGTACTTGTAAGGTCTTTACAGTGAGAGTGGTGGGTGTGTGGGACACTGGGGTACTGTGTGTTTTTTACACAGAGAGTGGTGGGTGTGTGGGACACTGGGGTACTGTGTGTTTTTTACACAGAGAGTGGTGGGTGTGTGGGATACTGGGGTACTTGTAAGGTCTTTACACAGAGAGTGGTGGGTGTGTGGTACACTGGGGTACTGTGTGTTTTTTACACAGAGAGTGGTGGGTGTGTGGGACACTAGGGTACTGTGTGTTCTTTACACAGGGAGTGGTGGGTGTGTGGTATATTGGGGTACTGTAAGGTCTTTACACAGAGAGTGGTGGGTGTGTGGGATACTGGGGTATTGTGTGTTTTTTACACAGAGAGTGGTGGGTGTGTTGGACATTGGGGTACTGTGTGTTTTTTACACAGAGAGTGGTGGATGTGTGGGACACTGGGGTACTGTGTGTTTTTTACACAGAGAGTGGTGGGTGTGTGGGACATTGGGGTACTGTAAGGTCTTTACACAGAGAGTGGTGGGTGTGTGGGACACTGGGGTACTGTGTGTTCTTTACACAGAGAGTGGTGGGTGTGTGGGACACTGGGGTACTGTGTGTTTTTTACACAGAGAGTGGTGGGTGTGTGGGACACTGGGGTACTGTGTGTTCTTTACACAGAGAGTGGTGGGTGTGTGGGACACTGGGGTACTGTAAGGTCTTTACACAGAGAGTGGTGGGTGTGTGGGACACTGGGGTACTGTGTGTTTTTTACACAGAGAGTGGTGGGTGTGTGGGACATTGGGGTACTGTGTGGTCTTTACACAGAGAGTGGTGGGTGTGTGGGACACTGGGGTACTGTGTGTTTTTTACACAGAGAGTGGTGGGTGTGTGGGACACTGGGGTACTGTGTGTTCTTTACACAGAGAGTGGTGGGTGTGTGGGACATTGGGGTACTGTGTGGTCTTTACACAGAGAGTGGTGGGTGTGTGGGACACTGGGGTACTGTAAGGTCTTTACACAGAGAGTGGTGGGTGTGTGGGACACGGGTATTGTGTGTTTTTTACACAGAGAGTGGTGGGTGTGTGGGACACTGGGGTACTGTAAGGTCTTTACACAGAGAGTGGTGGGTGTGTGGGACACTGGGGTACTGTGTGTTCTTTACACAGAGAGTGGTGGGTGTGTGGGACACTGGGGTACTGTAAGGTCTTTACACAGAGAGTGGTGGGTGTGTGGCACACTGGGGTACTGTGTGTTGGTTACACAGAGAGTGGTGGGTGTGTGGGACATTGGGGTACTGTGTGTTTTTTACACAGAGAGTGGTGGGTGTGTCGGACACTGGGGTACTGTAAGGTTTTTACACAGAGAGTGGTGGGTGTGTGGGACACTGGGGTACTGTAAGGTCTTTACACAGAGAGTGGTGGGTGTGTGGGACACTGGGGTACTGTGTGTTCTTTACACAGAGAGTGGTGGGTGTGTGGGACACTGGGGTACTGTGTGTTTTTTACACAGAGAGTGGTGGGTGTGTGGGACACTGGGGTACTGTGTGTTCTTTACACAGAGAGTGGTGGGTGTGTGGGACACTGGGGTACTGTGTGTTCTTTACACAGAGAGTGGTGGGTGTGTGGGACACTGGGGTACTGTGTGTTCTTTACACAGAGAGTGGCGGGTGTGTGGGACACTGGGGTACTCTGTGTTCTTTACACAGAGAGTGGTGGGTGTGTGGGACATTGGGGTACTGTGTGTTGGTTACACAGAGAGTGGTGGGTGTGTGGGACATTGGGGTACTGTGTGTTCTTTACACAGAGAGTGGTGGGTGTGTGGGACACTGGGGTACTGTAAGGTCTTTACACAGAGAGTGGTGGGTGTGTGGGACACTGGGGTACTGTGTGTTTTTTACACAGAGAGTGGTGGGTGTGTGGGACAGTGGGGTACTGTAAGGTCTTTACACAGAGAGTGGTGGGTGTGTGGGACACTGGGGTACTGTAAGGTCTTTACACAGAGAGTGGTGGGTGTGTGGGACACTGGGGTACTGTGTGTTTTTTACACAGAGAGTGGTGGGTGTGTGGGACATTAGGGTACTGTAAGGTCTTTACACAGAGAGTGGTGGGTGTGTGGGACACTGGGGTACTGTAAGGTCTTTACACAGAGAGTGGTGGGTGTGTGGGACACTGGGGTACTGTGTGTTCTTTACACAGAGAGTGGTGGGTGTGTGGGATACTGGGGTACTGTGTGTTTTTTACACAGAGAGTGGTGGGTGTGTGGGACACTGGGGTTCTTGTAAGGTCTTTACACAGAGAGTGGTGGGTGTGTGGGACACGGGTATTGTGTGTTTTTTACACAGAGAGTGGAGGGTGTGTGGGACACTGGGGTACTGTGTGTTTTTTACACAGAGAGTGGTGGGTGTGTGGGACATTAGGGTACTGTAAGGTCTTTACACAGAGAGTGGTGGGTGTGTGGGACACTGGGGTACTGTGTGTTCTTTACACAGAGAGTGGTGGGTGTGTGGGACACTGGGGTACTGTGTGTTCTTTACACAGAGAGTGGTGGGTGTGTGGGACACTGGGGTACTGTAAGGTCTTTACACAGAGAGTGGTGGGTGTGTGGGACACTGGGGTACTGTGTGTTTTTTACACAGAGAGTGGTGGGTGTGTGGGACACTGGGGTACTGTAAGGTCTTTACACAGAGAGTGGTGGGTGTGTGGGACACTGGGGTACTGTGTGTTTTTTACACAGAGAGTGGTGGGTGTGTGGGACATTGGGGTACTGTAAGGTCTTTACACAGAGAGTGGTGGGTGTGTGGGACACTGGGGTACTGTGTGTTTTTTACACAGAGAGTGGTGGGTGTGTGGGACACTGGGGTACTGTGTGTTCTTTACACAGAGAGTGGTGGGTGTGTGGGACACTGGGGTACTGTGTGTTCTTTACACAGAGAGTGGTGGGTGTGTGGGACACTGGGGTACTGTGTGTTCTTTACACAGAGAGTGGTGGGTGTGTGGGACACTGGGGTACTGTGTGTTCTTTACACAGAGAGTGGTGGGTGTGTGGGACACTGGGGTACTGTGTGTGTTTACACAGAGAGTGGTGGGTGTGTGGGACACTGGGGTACTGTGTGTTCTTTACACAGAGAGTGGTGGTTGTGTGGGACACTGGGGTACTGTGTGTTCTTTACATAGAGAGTGGTGGGTGTGTGGGACATTGGGATATTGTAAGGTCTTTACACAGAGAGTGGTGGGTGTGTGGGACACTGGGGTACTGTGTGTTCTTTACACAGAGAGTGGTGGGTGTGTGGGACACTGGGGTACTGTGTGTTCTTTACACAGAGAGTGGTGGGTGTGTGGGACACTGGGGTACTGTAAGGTCTTTACACAGAGAGTGGTGGGTGTGTGGGACACTGGGGTACTGTGTGTTTTTTACACAGAGAGTGGTGGGTGTGTGGGACACTGGGGTACTGTGTGTTTTTTACACAGAGAGTGGTGGGTGTGTGGGACACTGGGGTACTGTGTAAGGTCTTTACACAGAGAGTGGTGGGTGTGTGGGACACTGGGGTACTGTGTGTTCTTTACACAGAGAGTGGTGGGTGTGTGGGACACTGGGGTACTGTGTGTTTTTTACACAGAGAGTGGTGGGTGTGTGGGACACTGGGGTACTGTAAGGTCTTTACACAGAGAGTGGTGAGTGTGTGGGACACTGGGGTACTGTAAGGTCTTTACACAGAGAGTGGTGAGTGTGTGGGACACTGGGGTACTGTGTGTTTTTTACACAGAGAGTGGTGGGTGTGTGGGACATTAGGGTACTGTAAGGTCTTTACACAGAGAGTGGTGGGTGTGTGGGACACTGGGGTACTGTAAGGTCTTTACACAGAGAGTGGTGGGTGTGTGGGACACTGGGGTACTGTGTGTTCTTTACACAGAGAGTGGTGGGTGTGTGGGATACTGGGGTACTGTGTGTTTTTTACACAGAGAGTGGTGGGTGTGTGGGACACTGGGGTACTTGTAAGGTCTTTACACAGAGAGTGGTGGGTGTGTGGGACACGGGTATTGTGTGTTTTTTACACAGAGAGTGGAGGGTGTGTGGGACACTGGGGAACTGTGTGTTTTTTACACAGAGAGTGGTGGGTGTGTGGGACATTAGGGTACTGTAAGGTCTTTACACAGAGAGTGGTGGGTGTGTGGGACACTGGGGTACTCTGTGTTCTTTACACAGAGAGTGGTGGGTGTGTGGGACACTGGGGTACTGTGTGTTCTTTACACAGAGAGTGGTGGGTGTGTGGGACACTGGGGTACTTTAAGGTCTTTACACAGAGAGTGGTGGGTGTGTGGGACACGGGTATTGTGTGTTTTTTACACAGAGAGTGGTGGGTGTGTGGGACACTGGGGTACTGTAAGGTCTTTACACAGAGAGTGGTGGGTGTGTGGGACACTGGGGTACTGTGTGTTTTTTACACAGAGAGTGGTGGGTGTGTGGGACATTGGGGTACTGTAAGGTCTTTACACAGAGAGTGGTGGGTGTGTGGGACACTGGGGTACTGTGTGTTTTTTACACAGAGAGTGGTGGGTGTGTGGGACACTGGGGTACTGTGTGTTCTTTACACAGAGAGTGGTGGGTGTGTGGGACACTGGGGTACTGTGTGTTCTTTACACAGAGAGTGGTGGGTGTGTGGGACACTGGGGTACTGTGTGTCTTTACACAGAGAGTGGTGGGTGTGTGGGACACTGGGGTACTGTGTGTTCTTTACACAGAGAGTGGTGGGTGTGTGGGACATTGGGGTACTGTGTGTTGGTTACACAGAGAGTGGTGGGTGTGTGGGACATTGGGGTACTGTAAGGTCTTTACACAGAGAGTGGTGGGTGTGTGGGACACTGGGGTACTGTGTGTTCTTTACACAGAGAGTGGTGGGTGTGTGGGACACTGGGGTACTGTGTGTTCTTTACACAGAGTGGTGTGTGTGTGGGACACTGGGGTACTGTAAGGTCTTTACACAGAGAGTGGTGGGTGTGTGGGACACTGGGGTACTGTGTGTTTTTTACACAGAGAGTGGTGGGTGTGTGGGACACTGGGGTTCGGTGTGTTTTTTACACAGAGAGTGGTGGGTGTGTGGGACACTGGGGTACTTGTAAGGTCTTTACAGAGAGAGTGGTGGGTGTGTGGAACACTGGGGTACTGTGTGTTCTTTACACAGAGAGTGGTGGGTGTGTGGGACACTGGGGTACTGTGTGTTCTTTACACAGAGAGTGGTGGGTGTGTGGGATACTGGGGTACTTGCAAGGTCTTTACACAGAGAGTGGTGGGTGTGTGGTACACTGGGGTACTGTGTGTTTTTTACACAGAGAGTGGTGGGTGTGTGGGACACTAGGGTACTGTGTGTTCTTTACACAGGGAGTGGTGGGTGTGTGGTATATTGGGGTACTGTAAGGTCTTTACACAGAGAGTGGTGGGTGTGTGGGATACTGGGGTATTGTGTGTTTTTTACACAGAGAGTGGTGGGTGTGTTGGACATTGGGGTACTGTGTGTTTTTTACACAGAGAGTGGTGGATGTGTGGGACACTGGGGTACTGTGTGTTTTTTACACAGATAGTGGTGGGTGTGTGGGACATTAGGGTACTGTAAGGTCTTTACACAGAGAGTGGTGGGTGTGTGGGACACTGGGGTACTGTGTGTTCTTTACACAGAGAGTGGTGGGTGTGTGGGACACTGGGGTACTGTGTGTTTTTTACACAGAGAGTGGTGGGTGTGTGGGACACTGGGGTACTGTGTGTTCTTTACACACAGAGTGGTGGGTGTGTGGGACACTGGGGTACTGTAAGGTCTTTACACAGAGAGTGGTGGGTGTGTGGGACACTGGGGTACTGTGTGTTTTTTACACAGAGAGTGGTGGGTGTGTGGGACACTGGGGTACTGTGTGGTCTTTACACAGAGAGTGGTGGGTGTGTGGGACACTGGGGTACTGTGTGTTTTTTACACAGAGAGTGGTGGGTGTGTGGGACACTGGGGTACTGTGTGTTCTTTACACAGAGAGTGGTGGGTGTGTGGGACATTGGGGTACTGTGTGTTCTTTACACAGAGAGTGGTGGGTGTGTGGGACACTGGGGTACTGTAAGGTCTTTACACAGAGAGTGGTGGGTGTGTGGGACACTGGGGTATTGTGTGTTTTTTACACAGAGAGTGGTGGGTGTGTGGGACACTGGGGTACTGTAAGGTCTTTACACAGAGAGTGGTGGGTGTGTGGGACACTGGGGTACTGTGTGTTCTTTACACAGAGAGTGGTGGGTGTGTGGGACACTGGGGTACTGTAAGGTCTTTACACAGAGAGTGGTGGGTGTGTGGGACACTGGGGTATTGTGTGTTTTTTACACAGAGAGTGGTGGGTGTGTTGGACATTGGGGTACTGTGTGTTTTTTACACAGAGAGTGGTGGGTGTGTGGGACACTGGGGTACTGTGTGTTTTTTACACAGAGAGTGGTGGGTGTGTGGGACAGTGGGGTACTGTAAGGTCTTTACACAGAGAGTGGTGGGTGTGTGGGACACTGGGGTACTGTGTGTTCTTTACACAGAGAGTGGTGGGTGTGTGGGACACTGGGGTACTGTGTGTTTTTTACACAGAGAGTGGTGGGTGTGTGGGACACTGGGGTACTGTGTGTTCTTTACACAGAGAGTGGTGGGTGTGTGGGACACTGGGGTACTGTAAGGTCTTTACACAGAGAGTGGTGGGTGTGTGGGACACTGGGGTACTGTGTGTTTTTTACACAGAGAGTGGTGGGTGTGTGGGACATTGGGGTACTGTGTGGTCTTTACACAGAGAGTGGTGGGTGTGTGGGACACTGGGGTACTGTGTGTTTTTTACACAGAGAGTGGTGGGTGTGTGGGACACTGGGGTTCGGTGTGTTTTTTACACAGAGAGTGGTGGGTGTGTGGGACACTGGGGTACTTGTAAGGTCTTTACAGTGAGAGTGGTGGGTGTGTGGAACACTGGGGTACTGTGTGTTCTTTACACAGAGAGTGGTGGGTGTGTGGGACACTGGGGTATTGTGTGTTTTTTACACAGAGAGTGGTGGATGTGTGGGATACTGGGGTACTTGTAAGGTCTTTACACAGAGAGTGGTGGGTGTGTGGTACACTGGGGTACTGTGTGTTTTTTACACAGAGAGTGGTGGGTGTGTGGGACACGAGGGTACTGTGTGTTCTTTACACAGGGAGTGGTGGGTGTGTGGTATATTGGGGTACTGTAAGGTCTTTACACAGAGAGTGGTGGGTGTGTGGGACACTGGGGTACTGTGTGTTTTTTACACAGAGAGTGGTGGGTGTGTGGGACACTGGGGTACTGTGTGTTTTTTACACAGAGAGTGGTGGGTGTGTGGGACACTGGGGTACTGTGTGTTTTTTACACAGAGAGTGGTGGGTGTGTGGGACACTGGGGTACTGTAAGGTCTTTACACAGAGAGTGGTGGGTGTGTGGGACACTGGGGTACTGTGTGTTTTTTACACAGAGAGTGGTGGGTGTGTGGGACACTGGGGTACTGTGTGTTCTTTACACAGAGAGTGGTGGGTGTGTGGGACACTGGGGTACTGTGTGTTCTTTACACAGAGAGTGGTGGGTGTGTGGGACACTGGGGTACTGTAAGGTCTTTACACAGAGAGTGGTGGGTGTGTGGGACACTGGGGTACTGTGTGTTCTTTACACAGAGAGTGGTGGGTGTGTGGGACACTGGGGTACTGTAAGGTCTTTACACAGAGAGTGGTGGGTGTGTGGCACACTGGGGTACTGTGTGTTGGTTACACAGAGAGTGGTGGGTGTGTGGGACATTGGGGTACTGTGTGTTGGTTACACAGAGAGTGGTGGGTGTGTGGGACACTGGGGTACTGTGTGTTTTTTACACAGAGAGTGGTGGGTGTGTGGGACATTGGGGTACTGTAAGGTCTTTACACAGAGAGTGGTGGGTGTGTGGGACACTGGGGTACTGTGTGTTCTTTACACAGAGAGTGGTGGGTGTGTGGGACACTGGGGTACTGTGTGTTTTTTACACAGAGAGTGGTGGGTGTGTGGGACACTGGGGTACTGTGTGTTCTTTACACAGAGAGTGGTGGGTGTGTGGGACACTGGGGTACTGTAAGGTCTTTACACAGAGAGTGGTGGGTGTGTGGGACACTGGGGTACTGTGTGTTTTTTACACAGAGAGTGGTGGGTGTGTGGGACAGTGGGGTACTGTGTGGTCTTTACACAGAGAGTGGTGGGTGTGTGGGACACTGGGGTACTGTGTGTTTTTTACACAGAGAGTGGTGGGTGTGTGGGACACTGGGGTACTGTGTGTTCTTTACACAGAGAGTGGTGGGTGTGTGGGACACTGGGGTACTGTGTGTTCTTTACACAGAGAGTGGTGGGTGTGTGGGACACTGGGGTACTGTAAGGTCTTTACACAGAGAGTGGTGGGTGTGTGGGACACGGGTATTGTGTGTTTTTTACACAGAGAGTGGTGGGTGTGTGGGACACTGGGGTACTGTAAGGTCTTTACACAGAGAGTGGTGGGTGTGTGGGACACTGGGGTACTGTAAGGTCTTTACACAGAGAGTGGTGGGTGTGTGGGACACTGGGGTACTGTAAGGTCTTTACACAGAGAGTGGTGGGTGTGTGGGACACTGGGGTACTGTGTGTTTTTTACACAGAGAGTGGTGGGTGTGTGGGACACTGGGGTACTGTAAGGTCTTTACACAGAGAGTGGTGGGTGTGTGGGACACTGGGGTACTGTAAGGTCTTTACACAGAGAGTGGTGGGTGTGTGGGACACTGGGGTACTGTGTGTTTTTTACACAGAGAGTGGTGGGTGTGTGGGACACTGGGGTACTGTGTAGGTCTTTACACAGAGAGTGGTGGGTGTGTGGAACACTGGGGTACTGTGTGTTTTTTACACAGAGAGTGGTGGGTGTGTGGGACACTGGGGTACTGTGTGTTTTTTACACAGAGAGTGGTGGGTGTGTGGGATACTGGGGTACTTGTAAGGTCTTTACACAGAGAGAGTTGGGTGTGTGGTACACGGGGGTACTGTGTGTTTTTTACACAGAGAGTGGTGGGTGTGTGGGACACGAGGGTACTGTGTGTTCTTTACACAGGGAGTGGTGGGTGTGTGGTATATTGGGGTACTGTAAGGTCTTTACTCAGAGAGTGGTGGGTGTGTGGGATACTGGGGTATTGTGTGTTTTTTACACGGAGAGTAGTGGGTGTGTTGGACATTGGGGTACTGTGTGTTTTTTACACAGAGAGTGGTGGATGTGTGGGACACTGGGGTACTGTGTGTTTTTTACACAGAGAGTGGTGGGTGTGTGGGACACTGGGGTACTGTAAGGTCTTTACACAGAGAGTGGTGGGTGTGTGGGACACTGGGGTACTGTGTGTTCTTTACACAGAGAGTGGTGGGTGTGTGGGACACTGGGGTACTGTGTGTTTTTTACACAGAGAGTGGTGGGTGTGTGGGACACTGGGGTACTGTGTGTTCTTTACACAGAGAGTGGTGGGTGTGTGGGACACTGGGGTACTGTAAGGTCTTTACACAGAGAGTGGTGAATGTGTGGGACACTGGGGTACTGTGTGTTTTTTACACAGAGAGTGGTGGGTGTGTGGGACACTGGGGTACTGTGTGGTCTTTACACAGAGAGTGGTGGGTGTGTGGGACACTGGGGTACTGTGTGTTTTTTACACAGAGAGTGGTGGGTGTGTGGGACACTGGGGTACTGTGTGTTCTTTACACAGAGAGTGGTGGGTGTGTGGGACATTGGGGTACTGTGTGTTCTTTACACAGAGAGTGGTGGGTGTGTGGGACACTGGGGTACTGTAAGGTCTTTACACAGAGAGTGGTGGGTGTGTGGGACACTGGGGTATTGTGTGTTTTTTACACAGAGAGTGGTGGGTGTGTGGGACACTGGGGTACTGTAAGGTCTTTACACAGAGAGTGGTGGGTGTGTGGGACACGAGGGTACTGTGTGTTCTTTACACAGGGAGTGGTGGGTGTGTGGTATATTGGGGTACTGTAAGGTCTTTACACAGAGAGTGGTGGGTGTGTGGGACACTGGGGTACTGTGTGTTTTTTACACAGAGAGTGGTGGGTGTGTGGGACATTGGGGTACTGTGTGTTTTTTACACAGAGAGTGGTGGGTGTGTGGGACACTGGGGTACTGTGTGTTTTTTACACAGAGAGTGGTGGGTGTGTGGGACACTGGGGTACTGTAAGGTCTTTACACAGAGAGTGGTGGGTGTGTGGGACACTGGGGTACTGTGTGTTCTTTACACAGAGAGTGGTGGGTGTGTGGGACACTGGGGTACTGTGTGTTTTTTACACAGAGAGTGGTGGGTGTGTGGGACACTGGGGTACTGTGTGTTCTTTACACAGAGAGTGGTGGGTGTGTGGGACACTGGGGTACTGTAAGGTCTTTACACAGAGAGTGGTGGGTGTGTGGGACACTGGGGTACTGTGTGTTTTTTACACAGAGAGTGGTAGATGTGTGGGACACTAGGGTACTGTGTGGTCTTTACACAGAGAGTGGTGGGTGTGTGGGACACTGGGGTACTGTGTGTTTTTTACACAGAGAGTGGTGGGTGTGTGGGACACTGGGGTACTGTGTGTTTTTTACACAGAGAGTGGTGGGTGTGTGGGACACTGGGGTACTGTGTAAGGTCTTTACACAGAGAGTGGTGGGTGTGTGGGACACTGGGGTACTGTGTGTTCTTTACACAGAGAGTGGTGGGTGTGTGGGACACTGGGGTACTGTGTGTTCTTTACACAGAGAGTGGTGGGTGTGTGGGATACTGGGGTACTTGCAAGGTCTTTACACAGAGAGTGGTGGGTGTGTGGTACACTGGGGTACTGTGTGTTTTTTACACAGAGAGTGGTGGGTGTGTGGGACACGAGGGTACTGTGTGTTCTTTACACAGGGAGTGGTGGGTGTGTGGTATATTGGGGTACTGTAAGGTCTTTACACAGAGAGTGGTGGGTGTGTGGGACACTGGGGTACTGTGTGTTTTTTACACAGAGAGTGGTGGGTGTGTGGGACATTGGGGTACTGTGTGTTTTTTACACAGAGAGTGGTGGGTGTGTGGGACACTGGGGTACTGTGTGTTTTTTACACAGAGAGTGGTGGGTGTGTGGGACATTAGGGTACTGTAAGGTCTTTACACAGAGAGTGGTGGGTGTGTGGGACACTGGGGTACTGTGTGTTTTTTACACAGAGAGTGGTGGGTGTGTGGGACACTGGGGTACTGTGTGTTCTTTACACAGAGAGTGGTGGGTGTGTGGGACATTGGGGTACTGTGTGTTCTTTACACAAAGAGTGGTGGGTGTGTGGGACACTGGGGTACTGTAAGGTCTTTACACAGAGAGTGGTGGGTGTGTGGGACACGAGGGTACTGTGTGTTCTTTAGACAGGGAGTGGTGGGTGTGTGGTACATTGGGGTACTGTAAGGTCTTTACACAGAGAGTGGTGGGTGTGTGGGACACTGGGGTACTGTGTGTTTTTTACACAGAGAGTGGTGGGTGTGTGGGACATTGGGGTACTGTGTGTTTTTTACACAGAGAGTGGTGGGTGTGTGGGACACTGGGGTACTGTGTGTTTTTTACACAGATAGTGGTGGGTGTGTGGGACAGTAGGGTACTGTAAGGTCTTTACACAGAGAGTGGTGGGTGTGTGGGACACTGGGGTACTGTGTGTTCTTTACACAGAGAGTGGTGGGTGTGTGGGACACTGGGGTACTGTGTGTTTTTTACACAGAGAGTGGTGGGTGTGTGGGACACTGGGGTACTGTGTGTTCTTTACACAGAGAGTGGTGGGTGTGTGGGACACTGGGGTACTGTAAGGTCTTTACACAGAGAGTGGTGGGTGTGTGGGACACTGGGGTACTGTGTGTTTTTTACACAGAGAGTGGTGGGTGTGTGGGACATTGGGGTACTGTGTGGTCTTTACACAGAGAGTGGTGGGTGTGTGGGACACTGGGGTACTGTGTGTTTTTTACACAGAGAGTGGTGGGTGTGTGGGACACTGGGGTTCTGTGTGTTTTTTACACAGAGAGTGGTGGGTGTGTGGGACACTGGGGTACTTGTAAGGTCTTTACAGTGAGAGTGGTGGGTGTGTGGAACACTGGGGTACTGTGTGTTCTTTACACAGAGAGTGGTGGGTGTGTGGGACACTGGGGTATTGTGTGTTTTTTACACAGAGAGTGGTGGATGTGTGGGATACTGGGGTACTTGTAAGGTCTTTACACAGAGAGTGGTGGGTGTGTGGTACACTGGGGTACTGTGTGTTTTTTACACAGAGAGTGGTGGGTGTGTGGGACACGAGGGTACTGTGTGTTCTTTACACAGGGAGTGGTGGGTGTGTGGTATATTGGGGTACTGTAAGGTCTTTACACAGAGAGTGGTGGGTGTGTGGGACACTGGGGTACTGTGTGTTTTTTACACAGAGAGTGGTGGGTGTGTGGGACACTGGGGTACTGTGTGTTTTTTACACAGAGAGTGGTGGGTGTGTGGGACACTGGGGTACTGTGTGTTTTTTACACAGAGAGTGGTGGGTGTGTGGGACACTGGGGTACTGTAAGGTCTTTACACAGAGAGTGGTGGGTGTGTGGGACACTGGGGTACTGTGTGTTTTTTACACAGAGAGTGGTGGGTGTGTGGGACACTGGGGTACTGTGTGTTCTTTACACAGAGAGTGGTGGGTGTGTGGGACACTGGGGTACTGTGTGTTCTTTACACAGAGAGTGGTGGGTGTGTGGGACACTGGGGTACTGTAAGGTCTTTACACAGAGAGTGGTGGGTGTGTGGGACACTGGGGTACTGTGTGTTCTTTACACAGAGAGTGGTGGGTGTGTGGGACATTGGGGTACTGTAAGGTCTTTACACAGAGAGTGGTGGGTGTGTGGGACACTGGGGTACTGTGTGTTTTTTACACAGAGAGGTGGGTGTGTGGGACATTGGGGTACTGTGTGTTTTTTACACAGAGAGTGGTGGATGTGTGGGACACTGGGGTACTGTGTGTTTTTTACACAGATAGTGGTGGGTGTGTGGGACATTAGGGTACTGTAAGGTCTTTACACAGAGAGTGGTGGGTGTGTGGGACACTGGGGTACTGTGTGTTCTTTACACAGAGAGTGGTGGGTGTGTGGGACACTGGGGTACTGTGTGTTTTTTACACAGAGAGTGGTGGGTGTGTGGGACACTGGGGTACTGTGTGTTCTTTACACAGAGAGTGGTGGGTGTGTGGGACACTGGGGTACTGTAAGGTCTTTACACAGAGAGTGGTGAGAGTGTGGGACACTGGGGTACTGTGTGTTTTTTCCACAGAGAGTGGTGGGTGTGTGGGACATTGGGGTACTGTGTGGTCTTTACACAGAGAGTGGTGGGTGTGTGGGACACTGGGGTACTGTGTGTTTTTTACACAGAGAGTGGTGGGTGTGTGGGACACTGGGGTACTGTGTGTTCTTTACACAGAGAGTGGTGGGTGTGTGGGACACTGGGGTACTGTGTGTTCTTTACACAGAGAGTGGTGGGTGTGTGGGACACTGGGGTACTGTAAGGTCTTTACACAGAGAGTGGTGGGTGTGTGGGACACGGGTATTGTGTGTTTTTTACACAGAGAGTGGTGGGTGTGTGGGACACTGGGGTACTGTAAGGTCTTTACACAGAGAGTGGTGGGTGTGTGGGACACTGGGGTACTGTAAGGTCTTTACACAGAGAGTGGTGAGTGTGTGGGACACTGGGGTACTGTAAGGTCTTTACACAGAGAGTGGTGAGTGTGTGGGACACTGGGGTACTGTGTGTTCTTTACACAGAGAGTGGTGGGTGTGTGGGACACTGGGGTACTGTAAGGTCTTTACACAGAGAGTGGTGGGTGTGTGGGACACTGGGGTACTGTAAGGTCTTTACACAGAGAGTGGTGGGTGTGTGGGACACTGGGGTACTGTGTGTTCTTTACACAGAGAGTGGTGGGTGTGTGGGACACTGGGGAACTGTGTGTTTTTCACACAAAGAGTGGTGGGTGTGTCGGACATTAGGGTACTGTAAGCTGTTTACACAGAGAGTGGTGGGTGTGTGGGACTCTGCGGTACTCTGTGTTCTTTACACAGAGAGTGGTGGGTGTGTGGGACACTGGGGTACTGTGTGTTCTTTACACAGAGAGTGGTGGGTGTGTGGGACACTGGGGTACTTTAAGGTCTTTACACAGAGAGTGGTGGGTGTGTGGGACACTGGGGTACTGTGTGTTTTTTACACAGAGAGTGGTGGGTGTGTGGGACACTGGGGTACTGTGTGTTTTTTACACAGAGAGTGGTGGGTGTGTGGGACACTGGGGTACTGTGTGTTCTTTACACAGAGAGTGGTGGGTGTGTGGGACACTGGGGTACTGTGTGTTTTTTACACAGAGAGTGGTGGGTGTGTGGGACACTGGGGTACTGTAAGGTCTTTACACAGAGAGTGGTGGGTGTGTGGGACACTGGGGTACTGTGTGTTTTTTACACAGAGAGTGGTGGGTGTGTGGGACACTGGGGTACTGTGTGGTCTTTACACAGAGAGTGGTGGGTGTGTGGGACACTGGGGTACTGTGTGTTTTTTACACAGAGAGTGGTGGGTGTGTGGGACACTGGGGTACTGTGTGTTCTTTACACAGAGAGTGGTGGGTGTGTGGGACACTGGGGTACTGTGTGTTCTTTACACAGAGAGTGGTGGGTGTGTGGGACACGAGTATTGTGTGTTTTTTACACAGAGAGTGGTGGGTGTGTGGGATACTGGGGTACAGTAAGGTCTTTACACAGAGAGTGGTGGGTGTGTGGGACACTGGGGTACTGTAAGGTCTTTACACAGAGAGTGGTGGGTGTGTGGGACACTGGGGTACTGTAAGGTCTTTACACAGAGAGTGGTGAGTGTGTGGGACACTGGGGTACTGTGTGTTTTTTACACAGAGAGTGGTGGGTGTGTGGGACATTAGGGTACTGTAAGGTCTTTACACAGAGAGTGGTGGGTGTGTGGGACACTGGGGTACTGTAAGGTCTTTACACAGAGAGTGGTGGGTGTGTGGGACACTGGGGTACTGTGTGTTCTTTACACAGAGAGTGGTGGGTGTGTGGGACACTGGGGTACTGTAAGGTCTTTACACAGAGAGTGGTGGGTGTGTGGGACACTGGGGTACTGTGTGTTTTTTACACAGAGAGTGGTGGGTGTGTGGGACACTGGGGTACTGTGTGGTCTTTACACAGAGAGTGGTGGGTGTGTGGGACACTGGGGTACTGTGTGTTCTTTACACAGAGAGTGGTGGGTGTGTGGGACACTGGGGTACTGTGTGTTCTTTACACAGAGAGTGGTGGGTGTGTGGGACACTGGGGTACTGTGTGTTCTTTACACAGAGAGTGGTGGGTGTGTGGGACACTGGGGTACTGTGTGTTCTTTACACAGAGAGTGGCGGGTGTGTGGGACACTGGGGTACTCTGTGTTCTTTACACAGAGAGTGGTGGGTGTGTGGGACATTGGGGTACTGTGTGTTGGTTACACAGAGAGTGGTGGGTGTGTGGGACACTGGGGTACTGTGTGTTCTTTACACAGAGAGTGGTGGGTGTGTGGGACACTGGGGTATTGTGTGTTTTTTACACAGAGAGTGGTGGATGTGTGGGATACTGGGGTACTTGTAAGGTCTTTACACAGAGAGTGGTGGGTGTGTGGGACACTGGGGTACTGTGTGTTTTTTACACAGAGAGTGGTGGGTGTGTGGGACACGAGGGTACTGTGTGTTCTTTACACAGGGAGTGGTGGGTGTGTGGTATATTGGGGTACTGTAAGGTCTTTACACAGAGAGTGGTGGGTGTGTGGGACACTGGGGTACTGTGTGTTCTTTACACAGAGAGTGGTGGGTGTGTGGGACACTGGGGTACTGTGTGTTTTTTACACAGAGAGTGGTGGGTGTGTGGGACACTGGGGTACTGTGTGTTCTTTACACAGAGAGTGGTGGGTGTGTGGGACACTGGGGTACTGTAAGGTCTTTACACAGAGAGTGGTGGGTGTGTGGGACACTGGGGTACTGTGTGTTTTTTACACAGAGAGTGGTGGGTGTGTGGGACACTGGGGTACTGTGTGTTCTTTACACAGAGAGTGGTGGGTGTGTGGGACACTGGGGTACTGTGTGTTCTTTACACAGAGAGTGGTGGGTGTGTGGGACACTGGGGTACTGTGTGTTCTTTACACAGAGAGTGGTGGGTGTGTGGGACATTGGGGTACTGTGTGTTGGTTACACAGAGAGTGGTGGGTGTGTGGAACTTTGGGGTACTCTGTGTTCTTTACACAGAGAGTGGTGGGTGTGTGGGACATTGGGGTACTGTGTGTTGGTTACACAGAGAGTGGTGGGTGTGTGGGAGTTTGGGGTACTGTAAGGTCTTTACAAAGAGAGTGGTGGGTGTGTGGGACACTGGGGTACTGTGTGTTCTTTACACAGAGAGTGGTGGGTGTGTGGGACACTGGGGTACTGTGTGTTTTTTACACAGAGAGTGGTGGGTGTGTGGGACACTGGGGTACTGTGTGTTTTTTACACAGAGAGTGGTGGGTGTGTGGGACACTGGGGTACTGTAAGGTCTTTACACAGAGAGTGGTGGGTGTGTGGGACACTGGGGTACTGTGTGTTTTTTACACAGAGAGTGGTGGGTGTGTGGGACACTGGGGTACTGTGTGTTCTTTACACAGAGAGTGGTGGGTGTGTGGGACACTGGGGTACTGTGTGTTTTTTACACAGAGAGTGGTGGGTGTGTGGGACACTGGGGTACTGTGTGTTTTTTACACAGAGAGTGGTGGGTGTGTGGGACACTGGGGTACTGTGTGTTCTTTACACAGAGAGTGGTGGGTGTGTGGGACACTGGGGTATTGTGTGTTTTTTACACAGAGAGTGGTGGGTGTGTGGGATACTGGGGTACTTGTAAGGTCTTTACACAGAGAGTGGTGGGTGTGTGGTACACTGGGGTACTGTGTGTTTTTTACACAGAGAGTGGTGGGTGTGTTGGACACTAGGGTACTGTGTGTTCTTTACACAGGGAGTGGTGGGTGTGTGGTATATTGGGGTACTGTAAGGTCTTTACTCAGAGAGTGGTGGGTGTGTGGGATACTGGGGTATTGTGTGTTTTTTACACAGAGAGTGGTGGGTGTGTTGGACATTGGGGTACTGTGTGTTTTTTACACAGAGAGTGGTAGATGTGTGGGACACTAGGGTACTGTGTGGTCTTTACACAGAGAGTGGTGGGTGTGTGGGACACTGGGGTACTGTAAGGTCTTTACACAGAGAGTGGTGGGTGTGTGGGACACTGGGGTACTGTGTGTTTTTTACACAGAGAGTGGTGGGTGTGTGGGACACTGGGGTACTGTGTATTTTTTACATAGAGAGTGGTGGGTGTGTGGAACACTGGGGTACTGTGTGTTCTTTACACAGAGAGTGGTGGGTGTGTGGGACACTGGGGTACTGTGTGTTTTTTACACAGAGAGTGGTGGGTGTGTGGGACACTGGGGTACTGTAAGGTCTTTACACAGAGAGTGGTGGGTGTGTGGGACACTGGGGTACTGTGTGTTTTTTACACAGAGAGTGGTGGGTGTGTGGGACACTGGGGTACTGTGTGTTCTTTACACAGAGAGTGGTGGGTGTGTGGGACACTGGGGTACTGTAAGGTCTTTACACAGAGAGTGGTGAGTGTGTGGGACACTGGGGTACTGTGTGTTTTTTACACAGAGAGTGGTGGGTGTGTGGGACTGGGGTACTGTGTGGTCTTTACACAGAGAGTGGTGGGTGTGTGGGACACTGGGGTACTGTGTGTTTTTTACACAGAGAGTGGTGGGTGTGTGGGACACTGGGGTACTGTGTGTTCTTTACACAGAGAGTGGTGGGTGTGTGGGACACTGGGGTACTGTGTGTTCTTTACACAGAGAGTGGTGGGTGTGTGGGACACTGGGGTACTGTGTGTTCTTTACACAGAGAGTGGTGGGTGTGTGGGACACTGGGGTACTGTGTGTTCTTTACACAGAGAGTGGTGGGTGTGTGGGACACTGGGGTACTGTAAGGTCTTTACACAGAGAGTGGTGGGTGTGTGGGACACTGGGGTACTGTGTGTTCTTTACACAGAGAGTGGTGGGTGTGTGGGACACTGGGGTACTGTGTGTTTTTTTACACAGAGAGTGTGGTGGGTGTGTGGGACACTGGGGTACTGTGTGTTTTTTACACAGAGAGTGGTGGGTGTGTGGGACACTGGGGTACTGTAAGGTCTTTACACAGAGAGTGGTGGGTGTGTGGGACACTGGGGTACTGTAAGGTCTTTACACAGAGAGTGGTGGGTGTGTGGGACACTGGGGTACTGTGTGTTTTTTACACAGAGAGTGGTGGGTGTGTGGGACACTGGGGTACTGTGTGTTTTTTACACAGAGAGTGGTGGGTGTGTGGGACACTGGGGTACTGTAAGGTCTTTACACAGAGAGTGGTGGGTGTGTGGGACACTGGGGTACTGTGTGTTTTTTACACAGAGAGTGGTGGGTGTGTGGGACACTGGGGTACTGTGTGTTCTTTACACAGAGAGTGGTGGGTGTGTGGGACACTGGGGTACTGTGTGTTCTTTACACAGAGAGTGGTGGGTGTGTGGGACACTGGGGTACTGTAAGGTCTTTACACAGAGAGTGGTGGGTGTGTGGGACACTGGGGTACTGTGTGTTTTTTACACAGAGAGTGGTGGGTGTGTGGGACACTGGGGTACTGTAAGGTCTTTACACAGAGAGTGGTGGGTGTGTGGGACACTGGGGTACTGTGTGTTCTTTACACAGAGAGTGGTGGGTGTGTGGTATATTGGGGTACTGTAAGGTCTTTACACAGAGAGTGGTGGGTGTGTGGGACACTGGGGTACTGTGTGTTCTTTACACAGAGAGTGGTGGGTGTGTGGGACACTGGGGTACTGTGTGTTTTTTACACAGAGAGTGGTGGGTGTGTGGGACACTGGGGTACTGTGTGTTTTTTACACAGAGAGTGGTGGGTGTGTGGGACACTGGGGTACTGTGTGTTCTTTACACAGAGAGTGGTGGGTGTGTGGGACACTGGGGTACTGTGTGTTCTTTACACAGAGAGTGGTGGGTGTGTGGGACACTGGGGTACTGTATGGTCTTTACACAGAGCGTGGTTGGTCTGTGGGACACGGGTACTGTGTGTTCTTTACACAGAGAGTGGTGGGTGTGTGGGACACTGGGGTAATGTGTGTTTTTTTCACAGAATGTGGTGGGTGTGTGGGACACTGGGGTACTGTGTATTTTTTACACAGAGAGTGGTGGGTGTGTAGAACATTTGGGGTACTGTTTAGGTCTTTACACAGAGAGTGGTGGGTGTGTGGGACACTGGGGTACTGTGTGTTTTTTACACAGAGAGTGGTGGGTGTGTGGGACACTGGGGTACTGTGTGTTCTTTACACAGAGAGTGGTGGGTGTGTGGGACATTGGGGTACTGTGTGTTCTTTACACAGAGAGTGGTGGGTGTGTGGGACACTGGGGTACTGTAAGGTCTTTACACAAAGAGTGGTGGGTGTGTGGGACACGGGTATTGTGTGTTTTTTACACAGAGAGTGGTGGGTGTGTGGGACACTGGGGTACTGTGTGTTTTTTACACAGAGAGTGGTGGGTGTGTGGGACACTGGGGTACTGTGTGTTTTTTACACAGAGAGTGGTGGGTGTGTGGGACACTGGGGTACTGTAAGGTCTTTACACAGAGAGTGGTGGGTGTGTGGGACACTGGGGTACTGTGTGTTCTTTACACAGAGAGTGGTGGGTGTGTGGGACACTGGGGTACTGTGTGTTTTTTACACAGAGAGTGGTGGGTGTGTGGGACACTGGGGTACTGTGTGTTCTTTACACAGAGAGTGGTGGGTGTGTGGGACACTGGGGTACTGTAAGGTTTTTACACAGAGAGTGGTGGGTGTGTGGGACACTGGGGTACTGTGTGTTTTTTACACAGAGAGTGGTGGGTGTGTGGGACACTGGGGTACTGTAAGGTCTTTACACAGAGAGTGGTGGGTGTGTGGGACACTGGGGTACTGTGTGTTTTTTACACAGAGAGTGGTGGGTGTGTGGGACACTGGGGTACTGTGTGTTTTTTACACAGAGAGTGGTGGGTGTGTGGGACACTGGGGTACTGTGTAAGGTCTTTACACAGAGAGTGGTGTGTGTGTGGGACACTGGGGTACTGTGTGTTTTTTACACAGCGAGTGGTGGGTGTGTGGGACACTGGGGTATTGTGTGTTTTTTACACAGAGAGTGGTGGGTGTGTGGGATACTGGGGTACTTGTAAGGTCTTTACACAGAGAGAGTTGGGTGTGTGGTACACTGGGGTACTGTGTGTTTTTTACACAGAGAGTGGTGGGTGTGTGGGACACGAGGGTACTGTGTGTTCTTTACACAGGGAGTGGTGGGTGTGTGGTATATTGGGGTACTGTAAGGTCTTTACACAGAGAGTGGTGGGTGTGTGGGACACTGGGGTACTGTGTGTTTTTTACACAGAGAGTGGTGGGTGTGTGGGACACTGGGGTACTGTGTGTTTTTTACACAGAGAGTGGTGGGTGTGTGGGACACTGGGGTACTGTGTGTTTTTTACACAGAGAGTGGTGGGTGTGTGGGACACTGGGGTACTGTAAGGTCTTTACACAGAGAGTGGTGGGTGTGTGGGACACTGGGGTACTGTGTGTTTTTTACACAGAGAGTGGTGGGTGTGTGGGACACTGGGGTACTGTGTGTTCTTTACACAGAGAGTGGTGGGTGTGTGGGACACTGGGGTACTGTGTGTTCTTTACACAGAGAGTGGTGGGTGTGTGGGACACTGGGGTACTGTAAGGTCTTTACACAGAGAGTGGTGGGTGTGTGGGACACTGGGGTACTGTGTGTTCTTTACACAGAGAGTGGTGGGTGTGTGGGACTTTAGGGTACTGTAAGGTCTTTACACAGAGAGTGGTGGGTGTGTGGGATACTGGGGTATTGTGTGTTCTTTACACAGGGAGTGGTGGGTGTGTTGGACATTGGGGTACTGTGTGTTTTTTACACAGAGAGTGGTGGATGTGTGGGACACTGGGGTACTGTGTGTTTTTTACACAGAGAGTGGTGGGTGTGTGGGACACTAGGGTACTGTAAGGTCTTTACACAGAGAGTGGTGGGTGTGTGGGACACTGGGGTACTGTGTGTTCTTTACACAGAGAGTGGTGGGTGTGTGGGACACTGGGGTACTGTGTGTTTTTTACACAGAGAGTGGTGGGTGTGTGGGACACTGGGGTACTGTGTGTTCTTTACACAGAGAGTGGTGGGTGTGTGGGACACTGGGGTACTGTAAGGTCTTTACACAGAGAGTGGTGAGAGTGTGGGACACTGGGGTACTGTGTGTTTTTTACACAGAGAGTGGTGGGTGTGTGGGACATTGGGGTACTGTGTGGTCTTTACACAGAGAGTGGTGGGTGTGTGGGACACTGGGGTACTGTGTGTTTTTTACACAGAGAGTGGTGGGTGTGTGGGACACTGGGGTACTGTGTGTTCTTTACACAGAGAGTGGTGGGTGTGTGGGACACTGGGGTACTGTGTGTTCTTTACACAGAGAGTGGTGGGTGTGTGGGACACTGGGGTACTGTAAGGTCTTTACACAGAGAGTGGTGGGTGTGTGGGACACGGGTATTGTGTGTTTTTTACACAGAGAGTGGTGGGTGTGTGGGACACTGGGGTACTGTAAGGTCTTTACACAGAGAGTGGTGGGTGTGTGGGACACTGGGGTACTGTAAGGTCTTTACACAGAGAGTGGTGAGTGTGTGGGACACTGGGGTACTGTAAGGTCTTTACACAGAGAGTGGTGAGTGTGTGGGACACTGGGGTACTGTGTGTTTTTTACACAGAGAGTGGTGGGTGTGTGGGACATTAGGGTACTGTAAGGTCTTTACACAGAGAGTGGTGGGTGTGTGGGACACTGGGGTACTGTAAGGTCTTTACACAGAGAGTGGTGGGTGTGTGGGACACTGGGGTACTGTGTGTTCTTTACACAGAGAGTGGTGGGTGTGTGGGACACTGGGGTACTTTAAGGTCTTTACACAGAGAGTGGTGGGTGTGTGGGACACGGGTATTGTGTGTTTTTTACACAGAGAGTGGTGGGTGTGTGGGACACTGGGGTACTGTGTGTTTTTTACACAGAGAGTGGTGGGTGTGTGGGACACTGGGGTACTGTGTGTTCTTTACACAGAGAGTGGTGGGTGTGTGGGACACTGGGGTACTGTGTGTTTTTTACACAGAGAGTGGTGGGTGTGTGGGACACTGGGGTACTGTGTGTTCTTTACACAGAGAGTGGTGGGTGTGTGGGACACTGGGGTACTGTAAGGTCTTTACACAGAGAGTGGTGAGAGTGTGGGACACTGGGGTACTGTGTGTTTTTTCCACAGAGAGTGGTGGGTGTGTGGGACATTGGGGTACTGTGTGGTCTTTACACAGAGAGTGGTGGGTGTGTGGGACACTGGGGTACTGTGTGTTTTTTACACAGAGAGTGGTGGGTGTGTGGGACACTGGGGTACTGTGTGTTCTTTACACAGAGAGTGGTGGGTGTGTGGGACACTGGGGTACTGTGTGTTCTTTACACAGAGAGTGGTGGGTGTGTGGGACACGAGTATTGTGTGTTTTTTACACAGAGAGTGGTGGGTGTGTGGGATACTGGGGTACAGTAAGGTCTTTACACAGAGAGTGGTGGGTGTGTGGGACACTGGGGTACTGTAAGGTCTTTACACAGAGAGTGGTGAGTCTGTGGGACACTGGGGTACTGTAAGGTCTTTACACAGAGAGTGGTGGGTGTGTGGGACACTGGGGTACTGTGTGTTTTTTACACAGAGAGTGGTGGGTGTGTGGGACACTGGGGTACTGTGTGTTCTTTACACAGAGAGTGGTGGGTGTGTGGGACACTGGGGTACTGTGTGTTTTTTACACAGAGAGTGGTGGGTGTGTGGGACACTGGGGTACTGTAAGGTCTTTACACAGAGAGTGGTGGGTGTGTGGGACACTGGGGTACTGTGTGTTCTTTACACAGAGAGTGGTGGGTGTGTGGGACACTGGGGTACTGTGTGTTTTTTACACAGAGAGTGGTGGGTGTGTGGGACACTGGGGTACTTGTAAGGTCTTTACACAGAGAGTGGTGGGTGTGTGGGACACTGGGGTATTGTGTGTTTTTTACACAGAGAGTGGTGGGTGTGTGGGACACTGGGGTACTGTGTGTTCTTTACACAGAGAGTGGTGGGTGTGTGGGACATTGGGGTATTGTAAGGTCTTTACACAGAGAGTGGTGGGTGTGTGGGACACTGGGGTACTGTGTGGTCTTTACACAGAGAGTGGTGGGTGTGTGGGACACTGGGGTACTGTGTGTTCTTTACACAGAGAGTGGTGGGTGTGTGGGACACTGGGGTACTGTAAGGTCTTTACACAGAGAGTGGTGAGAGTGTGGGACACTGGGGTACTGTGTGTTTTTTCCACAGAGAGTGGTGGGTGTGTGGGACATTGGGGTACTGTGTGGTCTTTACACAGAGAGTGGTGGGTGTGTGGGACACTGGGGTACTGTGTGTTCTTTACACAGAGAGTGGTGGGTGTGTGGGACACTGGGGTTCTGTGTGTTCTTTACACAGAGAGTGGTGGGTGTGTGGGACACTGGGGTTCTGTGTGTTCTTTACACAGAGAGTGGTGGGTGTGTGGGACACTGGGGTACTGTGTGTTCTTTACACAGAGAGTGGTGGGTGTGTGGGACACTGGGGTACTGTGTGTTCTTTACACAGAGAGTGGTGGGTGTGTGGGACATTGGGGTACTGTGTGTTCTTTACACAGAGAGTGGTGGGTGTGTGGGACACTGGGGTACTGTGTGTTCTTTACACAGAGAGTGGTGGGTGTGTGGGACACTGGGGTACTGTGTGTTTTTTACAAAGAGAGTGGTGGATGTGTGGGATACTGGGGTACTTGTAAGGTCTTTACACAGAAAGTGGTGGGTGTGTGGTACACTGGGGTACTGTGTGTTTTTTACACAGAGAGTGGTGGGTGTGTGGGACACGAGGGTACTGTGTGTTCTTTACACAGGGAGTGGTGGGTGTGTGGTATATTGGGGTACTGTAAGGTCTTTACACAGAGAGTGGTGGGTGTGTGGGACACTGGGGTACTGTGTGTTCTTTACACAGAGAGTGGTGGGTGTGTGGGACACTGGGGTACTGTGTGTTTTTTACACAGAGAGTGGTGGGTGTGTGGGACACTGGGGTACTGTGTGTTCTTTACACAGAGAGTGGTGGGTGTGTGGGATACTGGGGTACTGTAAGGTCTTTACACAGAGAGTGGTGAGTGTGTGGGACACTGGGGTACTGTGTGTTTTTTACACAGAGAGTGGTGGGTGTGTGGGGCACTGGGGTACTGTGTGTTCTTTACACAGAGAGTGGTGGGTGTGTGGGACACTGGGGTACTGTGTGTTCTTTACACAGAGAGTGGCGGGTGTGTGGGACACTGGGGTACTCTGTGTTCTTTACACAGAGAGTGGTGGGTGTGTGGGACATTGGGGTACTGTGTGTTGGTTACACAGAGAGTGGTGGGTGTGTGGGACTTTGGGGTACTCTGTGTTCTTTAGACAGAGTGGTGGGTGTGTGGGACATTGGGGTACTGTGTGTTGGTTAGACAGAGAGTGGTGGGTGTGTGGGACTTTGGGGTACTGTAAGGTCTTTACACAGAGAGTGGTGGGTGTGTGGGACACTGGGGTACTGTGTGTTCTTTACACAGAGAGTGGTGGGTGTGTGGTACACTGGGGTACTGTGTGTTTTTTACACAGAGAGTGGTGGGTGTGTGGGACACTGGGGTTCGGTGTGTTTTTTACACAGAGAGTGGTGGGTGTGTGGGACACTGGGGTACTTGTAAGGTCTTTACAGAGAGAGTGGTGGGTGTGTGGGACACGGGTATTGTGTGTTTTTTACACAGTGAGTGGTGGGTGTGTAGGACACTGGGGTACTGTAAGGTCTTTACACAGAGAGTGGTGGGTGTGTGGGACACTGGGGTCCTGTGTGTTTTTTACACAGAGAGTGGTGGGTGTGTGGGACACTGGGGTACTGTGTGTTGGTTACACAGAGAGTGGTGGGTGTGTGGGACACTGGGGTACTGTGTGTTTTTTACACAGAGAGTGGTGGGTGTGTGGGACACTGGGGTACTGTGTGTTCTTTAGACAGAGAGTGGTGGGTGTGTGGGACACTGGGGTATTGTGTGTTTTTTACACAGAGAGTGGTGGGTGTGTGGGATACTGGGGTACTTGTAAGGTCTTTACACAGAGAGTGGTGGGTGTGTGGTACACTGGGGTACTGTGTGTTTTTTACACAGAGAGTGGTGGGTGTGTGGGACACTAGGGTACTGTGTGTTCTTTACACAGGGAGTGGTGGGTGTGTGGTATATTGGGGTACTGTAAGGTCTACTCAGAGACTGGTGGGTGTGTGGGATACTGGGGTATTGTGTGTTTTTTACACGGAGAGTAGTGGGTGTGTTGGACATTGGGGTACTGTGTGTTTTTTACACAGAGAGTGGTAGATGTGTGGGACACTAGGGTACTGTGTGGTCTTTACACAGAGAGTGGTGGGTGTGTGGGACACTGGGGTACTGTGTGTTTTTTACACAGAGAGTGGTGGGTGTGTGGGACACTGGGGTACTGTGTGTTCTTTACACAGAGAGTGGTGGGTGTGTGGGACACTGGGGTACTGTAAGGTCTTTACACAGAGAGTGGTGAGTGTGTGGGACACTGGGGTACTGTGTGTTTTTTACACAGAGAGTGGTGGGTGTGTGGGACACTGGGGTACTGTGTATTTTTTACAAAGAGAGTGGTGGGTGTGTGGAACACTGGGGTACTGTGTGTTCTTTACACAGAGAGTGGTGGGTGTGTGGGACACTGGGGTACTGTGTGTTTTTACACAGATAGTGGTGGGTGTGTGGGACATTAGGGTACTGTAAGGTCTTCACACAGAGAGTGGTGGGTGTGTGGGACACTGGGGTACTGTGTGTTTTTTACACAGAGAGTGGTGGGTGTGTGGGACACTGGGGTACTGTGTGTTCTTTACACAGAGAGTGGTGGGTGTGTGGGACACTGGGGTACTGTGTGTTCTTTACACAGAGAGTGGTGGGTGTGTGGGACACTGGGGTACTGTAAGGTCTTTACACAGAGAGTGGTGGGTGTGTGGGACACTGGGGTATTGTGTGTTTTTTACACAGAGAGTGGTGGGTGTGTTGGACATTGGGGTACTGTGTGTTTTTTACACAGAGAGTGGTGGGTGTGTGGGACACTGGGGTACTGTGTGTTTTTTACACAGAGAGTGGTGGGTGTGTGGGACACTGGGGTACTGTAAGGTCTTTACACAGAGAGTGGTGGGTGTGTGGGACACTGGGGTACTGTGTGTGGTGGTTTTACACAGAGAGTGGTGGGTGTGTGGGACACTGGGGTACTGTGTGTTTTTTACACAGAGAGTGGTGGGTGTGTGGGACACTGGGGTACTGTGTGTTCTTTACACAGAGAGTGGTGGGTGTGTGGGACACTGGGGTACTGTAAGGTCTTTACACAGAGAGTGGTGGGTGTGTGGGACACTGGGGTACTGTGTGTTTTTTACACAGAGAGTGGTGGGTGTGTGGGACACTGGGGTACTGTGTGGTCTTTACACAGAGAGTGGTGGGTGTGTGGGACACTGGGGTACTGTGTGTTTTTTACACAGAGAGTGGTGGGTGTGTGGGACACTGGGGTACTGTGTGTTCTTTACACAGAGAGTGGTGGGTGTGTGGGACACTGGGGTACTGTAAGGTCTTTACACAGAGAGTGGTGAGTGTGTGGGACACTGGGGTACTGTGTGTTTTTTACACAGCGAGTGGTGGGTGTGTGGGACACTGGGGTATTGTGTGTTTTTTACACAGAGAGTGGTGGGTGTGTGGGATACTGGGGTACTTGTAAGGTCTTTACACAGAGAGTGGTGGGTGTGTGGTACACTGGGGTACTGTGTGTTTTTTACACAGAGAGTGGTGGGTGTGTGGGACACTAGGGTACTGTGTGTTCTTTACACAGGGAGTGGTGGGTGTGTGGTATATTGGGGTACTGTAAGGTCTTTACACAGAGAGTGGTGGGTGTGTGGGATACTGGGGTATTGTGTGTTTTTTACACAGAGAGTGGTGGGTGTGTGGGACACTGGGGTACTGTGTGTTTTTTACACAGAGAGTGGTGGGTGTGTGGGACACTGGGGTACTGTGTGTTTTTTACACAGAGAGTGGTGGGTGTGTGGGACACTGGGGTACTGTAAGGTCTTTACACAGAGAGTGGTGGGTGTGTGGGACACTGGGGTACTGTGTGTTTTTTACACAGAGAGTGGTGGGTGTGTGGGACACTGGGGTACTGTGTGTTCTTTACACAGAGAGTGGTGGGTGTGTGGGACACTGGGGTACTGTGTGTTCTTTACACAGAGAGTGGTGGGTGTGTGGGACACTGGGGTACTGTAAGGTCTTTACACAGAGAGTGGTGGGTGTGTGGGACACTGGGGTACTGTGTGTTCTTTACACAGAGAGTGGTGGGTGTGTGGGACATTGGGGTACTGTAAGGTCTTTACACAGAGAGTGGTGGGTGTGTGGGACACTGGGGTACTGTGTGTTTTTTACACAGAGAGTGGTGGGTGTGTGGGACATTGGGGTACTGTGTGTTTTTTACACAGAGAGTGGTGGGTGTGTGGGACACTGGGGTACTGTGTGTTTTTTACACAGAGAGTGGTGGGTGTGTGGGACATTAGGGTACTGTAAGGTCTTTACACAGAGAGTGGTGGGTGTGTGGGACACTGGGGTACTGTGTGTTCTTTACACAGAGAGTGGTGGGTGTGTGGGACACTGGGGTACTGTGTGTTTTTTACACAGAGAGTGGTGGGTGTGTGGGACACTGGGGTACTGTGTGTTCTTTACACAGAGAGTGGTGGGTGTGTGGGACACTGGGGTACTGTAAGGTCTTTACACAGAGAGTGGTGGGTGTGTGGGACACTGGGGTACTGTGTGTTTTTTACACAGAGAGTGGTGGGTGTGTGGGACACTGGGGTACTGTGTGGTCTTTACACAGAGAGTGGTGGGTGTGTGGGACACTGGGGTACTGTGTGTTTTTTACACAGAGAGTGGTGGGTGTGTGGGACACTGGGGTACTGTGTGTTCTTTACACAGAGAGTGGTGGGTGTGTGGGACAGTGGGGTACTGTGTGTTCTTTACACAGAGAGTGGTGGGTGTGTGGGACACTGGGGTACTGTAAGGTCTTTACACAGAGAGTGGTGGGTGTGTGGGACACGGGTATTGTGTGTTTTTTACACAGAGAGTGGTGGGTGTGTGGGACACTGGGGTACTGTAAGGTCTTTACACAGAGAGTGGTGGGTGTGTGGGACACTGGGGTACTGTAAGGTCTTTACACAGAGAGTGGTGAGTGTGTGGGACACTGGGGTACTGTAAGGTCTTTACACAGAGAGTGGTGGGTGTGTGGGACACTGGGGTACTGTGTGTTGGTTACACAGAGAGTGGTGGGTGTGTGGGACACTGGGGTACTGTAAGGTCTTTACACAGAGAGTGGTGGGTGTGTGGGACACTGGGGTACTGTAATGTCTTTACACAGAGAGTGGTGGGTGTGTGGGACACTGGGGTACTGTGTGTTCTTTACACAGAGAGTGGTGGGTGTGTGGGACACTGGGGTACTGTAAGGTCTTTACACAGAGAGTGGTGAGTGTGTGGGACACTGGGGTACTGTGTGTTTTTTACACAGAGAGTGGTGGGTGTGTGGGACACTGGGGTACTGTGTGTTTTTTACACAGAGAGTGGTGGGTGTGTGGGACACTGGGGTACTGTGTGTTCTTTACACAGAGAGTGGTGGGTGTGTGGGACACTGGGGTACTGTGTGTTTTTTACACAGAGAGTGGTGGGTGTGTGGGACACTGGGGTACTGTGTGTTCTTTACACAGAGAGTGGTGGGTGTGTGGGACACTGGGGTACTGTAAGGTCTTTACACAGAGAGTGGTGGGTGTGTGGCACACTGGGGTACTGTGTGTTTTTTACACAGAGAGTGGTGGGTGTGTGGGACATTGGGGTACTGTGTGGTCTTTACACAGAGAGTGGTGGGTGTGTGGGACACTGGGGTACTGTGTGTTTTTTACACAGAGAGTGGTGGGTGTGTGGGACACTGGGGTACTGTGTGTTCTTTACACAGAGAGTGGTGGGTGTGTGGGACACTGGGGTACTGTGTGTTCTTTACACAGAGAGTGGTGGGTGTGTGGGACACTGGGGTACTGTGTGTTTTTTACACAGAGAGTGGTGGGTGTGTGGGATACTGGGGTACAGTAAGGTCTTTACACAGAGAGTGGTGGGTGTGTGGGACACTGGGGTACTGTAAGGTCTTTACACAGAGAGTGGTGGGTGTGTGGGACACTGGGGTACTGTAAGGTCTTTACACAGAGAGTGGTGGGTGTGTGGGACACTGGGGTACTGTGTGTTTTTTACACAGAGAGTGGTGGGTGTGTGGGACACTGGGGTACTGTGTGTTCTTTACACAGAGAGTGGTGGGTGTGTGGGACACTGGGGTACTGTGTGTTTTTTACACAGAGAGTGGTGGGTGTGTGGGACACTGGGGTACTGTAAGGTCTTTACACAGAGAGTGGTGTGTGTGTGGGACACTGGGGTACTGTGTGTTCTTTACACAGAGAGTGGTGGGTGTGTGGGATACTGGGGTACTGTGTGTTTTTTACACAGAGAGTGGTGAGTGTGTGGGACACTGGGGTACTTGTAAGGTCTTTACACAGAGAGTGGTGGGTGTGTGGGACACTGGGGTATTGTGTGTTTTTTACACAGAGAGTGGTGGGTGTGTGGGACACTGGGGTACTGTGTGTTCTTTACACAGAGAGTGGTGGGTGTGTGGGACACTGGGGTACTGTAAGGTCTTTACACAGAGAGTGGTGGGTGTGTGGGACACTGGGGTACTGTGTGTTCTTTACACAGAGAGTGGTGGGTGTGTGGGACACTGGGGTACTGTGTGTTCTTTACACAGAGAGTGGTGGGTGTGTGGGACACTGGGGTACTGTAAGGTCTTTACACAGAGAGTGGTGGGTGTGTGGGACACTGGGGTACTGTGTGTTTTTTACACAGAGAGTGGTGGGTGTGTGGGACACTGGGGTACTGTGTGGTCTTTACACAGAGAGTGGTGGGTGTGTGGGACACTGGGGTACTGTGTGTTCTTTACACAGAGAGTGGTGGGTGTGTGGGACACTGGGGTACTGTGTGTTCTTTACACAGAGAGTGGTGGGTGTGTGGGACACTGGGGTTCTGTGTGTTCTTTACACAGAGAGTGGTGGGTGTGTGGGACACTGGGGTACTGTGTGTTCTTTACACAGAGAGTGGCGGGTGTGTGGGACACTGGGGTACTCTGTGTTCTTTACACAGAGAGTGGTGGGTGTGTGGGACACTGGGGTACTGTGTGTTCTTTACACAGAGAGTGGTGGGTGTGTGGGACACTGGGGTACTGTGTGTTATTTACACAGAGAGTGGTGGGTGTGTGGGACACTGGGGTACTGTGTGTTTTTTACAAAGAGAGTGGTGGATGTGTGGGATACTGGGGTACTTGTAAGGTCTTTACACAGAAAGTGGTGGGTGTGTGGTACACTGGGGTACTGTGTGTTTTTTACACAGAGAGTGGTGGGTGTGTGGGACACGAGGGTACTGTGTGTTCTTTACACAGGGAGTGGTGGGTGTGTGGTATATTGGGGTACTGTAAGGTCTTTACACAGAGAGTGGTGGGTGTGTGGGACACTGGGGTACTGTGTGTTCTTTACACAGAGAGTGGTGGGTGTGTGGGACACTGGGGTACTGTGTGTTTTTTACACAGAGAGTGGTGGGTGTGTGGGACACTGGGGTACTGTGTGTTCTTTACACAGAGAGTGGTGGGTGTGTGGGACACTGGGGTACTGTAAGGTCTTTACACAGAGAGTGGTGGGTGTGTGGGACACTGGGGTACTGTGTGTTTTTTACACAGAGAGTGGTGGGTGTGTGGGACACTGGGGTACTGTGTGTTCTTTACACAGAGAGTGGTGGGTGTGTGGGACACTGGGGTACTGTGTGTTCTTTACACAGAGAGTGGTGGGTGTGTGGGACACTGGGGTACTGTGTGTTCTTTACACAGAGAGTGGTGGGTGTGTGGGACACTGGGGTACTGTGTGTTCTTTACACAGAGAGTGGTGGGTGTGTGGGACACTGGGGTACTGTGTGTTCTTTACACAGAGAGTGGTGGGTGTGTGGGACATTGGGGTACTGTGTGTTCTTTACACAGAGAGTGGTGGGTGTGTGGGACACTGGGGTACTGTAAGGTCTTTACACAGAGAGTGGTGGGTGTGTGGGACACTGGGGTACTGTGTGTTCTTTACACAGAGAGTGGTGGGTGTGTGGGACACTGGGGTACTGTGTGTTTTTTACACAGAGAGTGGTGGGTGTGTGGGACACTGGGGTACTGTGTGTTTTTTACACAGAGAGTGGTGGGTGTGTGGGACACTGGGGTACTTGTAAGGTCTTTACACAGAGAGTGGTGGGTGTGTGGGACACGGGTATTGTGTGTTTTTTACACAGAGAGTGGTGGGTGTGTGGGACACTGGGGTACTGTAAGGTCTTTACACAGAGAGTGGTGGGTGTGTGGGACACTGGGGTACTGTGTGTTTTTTACACAGAGAGTGGTGGGTGTGTGGGACACTGGGGTACTGTGTGTTCTTTACACAGAGAGTGGTGGGTGTGTGGGACACTGGGGTACTGTGTGTTTTTTACACAGAGAGTGGTGGGTGTGTGGGACACTGGGGTACTGTGTGTTCTTTACACAGAGAGTGGTGGGTGTGTGGGACACTGGGGTATTGTGTGTTTTTTACACAGAGAGTGGTGGGTGTGTGGGATACTGGGGTACTTGTAAGGTCTTTACACAGAGAGAGTTGGGTGTGTGGTACACGGGGGTACTGTGTGTTTTTTACACAGAGAGTGGTGGGTGTGTTGGACACTAGGGTACTGTGTGTTCTTTACACAGGGAGTGGTGGGTGTGTGGTATATTGGGGTACTGTAAGGTCTTTACTCAGAGAGTGGTGGGTGTGTGGGATACTGGGGTATTGTGTGTTTTTTACACGGAGAGTAGTGGGTGTGTTGGACATTGGGGTACTGTGTGTTTTTTACACAGAGAGTGGTAGATGTGTGGGACACTAGGGTACTGTGTGGTCTTTACACAGAGAGTGGTGGGTGTGTGGGACACTGGGGTACTGTGTGTTTTTTACACAGAGAGTGGTGGGTGTGTGGGACACTGGGGTACTGTGTGTTCTTTACACAGAGAGTGGTGGGTGTGTGGGACACTGGGGTACTGTAAGGTCTTTACACAGAGAGTGGTGAGTGTGTGGGACACTGGGGTACTGTGTGTTTTTTACACAGAGAGTGGTGGGTGTGTGGGACACTGGGGTACTGTGTATTTTTTACATAGAGAGTGGTGGGTGTGTGGAACACTGGGGTACTGTGTGTTCTTTACACAGAGAGTGGTGGGTGTGTGGGACACTGGGGTACTGTGTTTTCTTTACACAGAGAGTGGTGGGTGTGTGGGACACTGGGGTACTGTAAGGTCTTTACACAGAGAGTGGTGGGTGTGTGGGACACTGGGGTACTGTGTGTTTTTTACACAGAGAGTGGTGGGTGTGTGGGACACTGGGGTACTGTGTGTTCTTTACACAGAGAGTGGTGGGTGTGTGGGACACTGGGGTACTGTAAGGTCTTTACACAGAGAGTGGTGGGTGTGTGGGACACTGGGGTACTGTGTGTTTTTTACACAGAGAGTGGTGGGTGTGTGGGACACTGGGGTACTGTGTGGTCTTTACACAGAGAGTGGTGGGTGTGTGGGACACTGGGGTACTGTGTGTTTTTTACACAGAGAGTGGTGGGTGTGTGGGACACTGGGGTACTGTGTGTTCTTTACACAGAGAGTGGTGGGTGTGTGGGACACTGGGGTACTGTGTGTTCTTTACACAGAGAGTGGTGGGTGTGTGGGACACTGGGGTACTGTGTGTTCTTTACACAGAGAGTGGTGGGTGTGTGGGACACTGGGGTACTGTAAGGTCTTTACACAGAGAGTGGTGGGTGTGTGGGACACTGGGGTACTGTGTGTTCTTTACACAGAGAGTGGTGGGTGTGTGGGACACTGGGGTACTGTGTGTTTTTTACACAGAGAGTGGTGGGTGTGTGGGACACTGGGGTACTGTGTGTTTTTTACACAGAGAGTGGTGGGTGTGTGGGACACTGGGGTACTGTAAGGTCTTTACACAGAGAGTGGTGGGTGTGTGGGACACTGGGGTACTGTAATGTCTTTACACAGAGAGTGGTGGGTGTGTGGGACACTGGGGTACTGTGTGTTTTTTACACAGAGAGTGGTGGGTGTGTGGGACACTGGGGTACTGTGTATTTTTTACACAGAGAGTGGTGGGTGTGTAGAACATTTGGGGTACTGTTTAGGTCTTTACACAGAGAGTGGTGGGTGCGTGGGACACTGGGGGTGGTGTTACAGATAGATACATTAGGGGCTTTTAAGAAACTCCTGGATGGGTATTAGAAAAATGGAGGGTTATGTTGGAGGGGATGGTTGTTTTGATCTTCGAGTACGTTAAAGAGTATTGTGGTGTAATGTTCTGTGTAATTAGATCCCTGAAATAGTTTTTGTAGCTTTGATATTTGTGTTTTTCAACAAATGGATAACATGCTCTCAACAGGGGTCTGACGAGAGCAGGCGTCAGCTGTGAATGGGAAACAGTCAATTTTCTGTTTTTTCTCTAGTCCCGATGAGAGCTCTTCAGGCTGAAGGGTTAATTCTTCCTCTCTCCACGGCGTAGAGCTGAGTCAGTGGGGAAGTTGTGTTTCTTTAAGGAAGTTTTGTTTTCACCCTTCGGTCACTCTTCCCACCTGGTCATTTCTACTCGCAGCAGGGCTGTGTGTTTGGGGACACTGTGTCAGGCATATGTCATGTGAATAACGTGGCCTTTCCTGGTGTCATTGCCTGAATGTGAACAGGGACTCGATGCTGGGAGGCGGGCCTGATGTTGGTTCACTAACACTTCTACAACCACTGTCCCTATTCTCCTTCTTAAATAGAGGGTCAACATTGTCCATTCTTCAGTTCTCCAGGACCTCACCTCTGACTAAGGAGGATGCAGCGATCTCTGCCAAAGCCCCAGCAAGCTCCCCTCTTACCTCTCTTAATAACAAGCAATGGATTCCATCAGGCCCTGGGTGCATCCATCTTAATATTATTGAAAGACACAACACTTTCTCCTCCTTGATATTAGTGTGTCCTGGAATATCAGAACACTCCTCCCTGATCTCTACTCAGTTAGTACGTGAACCACTCTCCTTGGCTCCTGGCATAAATTCCCTCCTTTGTCCCCTGGTGGTCCCATCCTCAACCTGGCTACCTTCTTGCATCTAAAATATGGAGTAACATGCCTTGGGATTCTCATTAATCCTACTTGTCAAGAACATTTCATGACACCGTTAATCCCTCCCGATTCTGTGTTGAATTATCTCCTGCTTCCTTTCCCCCTATTCTAGCTGCTGTTTTATTGGGTACCTGTGTACTTCAAGTAGATTTAGTGGAGACAATGATGAAGATATTTTACAGTGTTTTTGAAATGCTGAGGGAAGGTTGGTCAGATACAAAAGGAAAATACACTGCTGCTAAAAGGACTTTGAGTTTTATGCAAGGTCCTGGGTTTTGATCTTCAAACATCAGAAGGTATGTCACACTAATAATGGAATATGGCACTGGAGAGGTAGTATGGGGGACGAAGAAATGGCAGAAAGGCTTAATAAGCATCCTGACGAAGGGTCTCGGCCTGAAACGTCAACTGCATCTCTTCCTACAGATGCTGCTTGGCCTGCTGCGTTCACCAGCAACTTTGATGTGTTTTGCTTGAATTTCCAGCACCTGCAGAATTCCTGTTGTTTATGTTATAAGCATTTTCTATCAGCTTTCACTGTCGAAGACACCAGCAGTATAACAGAAATTTGAGAGTGTCAGGGGCAGGAGTGAGTGTAGTTGCGATTAATAAGGAGAAGGTGCTTGGGAAGTTGAAAAGTCTGAAGTTAGGTAAGTCAACTTAACTAGATATACTACACCCCAGGGTTCAGAAACATAGAGTCATAGAAAAGTACAGCACAGAAACAGTCTGTGTCGAGCTACTTAAAGCCTACTTCATCAACCTGCACCGGGACCATAGCCCTCCATACCCATACCATCCATGTGCCTATCCAAACTTCTCTTAAATGTTGAAATCAAGCTCACGTCCACCACTTGTGCTGGCAGCTCATTCCACACTCTCACCACCCTCTGAGTGAAGAAGTTTCCCTTCATGTTCCTCTTAAACTTTTCACCTTTCACCCTTAACCCATGTAGTCCCACCCAACCTACTTGCATTTACCCTGTCTATACCCCTTACAATTTGTATAGCTCTATCAAATCTCTTCTCAGTCTTCTACACTCCAAGGAATAAAGTCCTAGCCTATTCAATCTTCCTTTACAACTCAGGTCCTCCAGACCTAGCAATATCCTTGTAAATTTTCACTGTAATCTTTCAACCTTGTTTACACCTTTCCTGTAGGTAGGTGACCAAAACTCCACACAATACTCCGTTAGGCCTCACCAATGTCTTATATAACTTCGATATAACATCCCATCTCCTGTACTCAATACTTTGATTTATGAAGGCCAATGTGCCAAAAGCTTGCTTTAGCTGTGGCTGAAGTGATTGTGGAGGCATTAGTAGTGATCATTTGAAACTCACAACATTCTGGACTGGCTTTGGAGGACTCCATTCTTTAAGAAGGAAGGGAGGCAAAAGTCAAGAAATTACAGTCTGGTTAGGCTGAATTCTGTGATTGGGATGATTAAGGATAGCCATTATTAAGGATAACATTTCAGGGTATTTGAAGGCACGTGATCAAAATAGGCCGAAGTTCGTATGGTTTGCTTAAGGGAAAACCTTGCCTGACAAATCTATTGGAATTCTTTGAGGAAATAACAGGGAGGATAGACAAAGGAGAGCCAGTGGATGTTGTTTACTTGGATTTTCAGAAGGCTTTTGACAAGCTGCCGTACATTATGCCGCTTAACAAGAGAGGAGCCTGTGATATTACAGGAAAGATATCGAATGGATAGAAGGTTATCTGACTGGCAGGAGGCAAAGAATGGAAATGAAGTGTTGACTGCTGGTGGCTAGTGGTGCTTCATAAGTGTTAGTGTTGAGATAGTTACTTTTCATGCTATATGTTAATAATCTGGGTGGTAGAATTAATGGGTGTGTGGCCATGTTGTGGACAAAGCAAAGATAGGTGGAGGGGCAGGTGGTGTTTCAGGAGGACAAACAGATTAGCAGACTGGGCAAACAAGTGGCAGAGAAGTATGTGGTTATGTACTTTAGTTGAAGGAATAAAGGTGTAGACTACTTTTTAATGGGGGAGCAACTTCAGAAATCGAATGTGCAAGGGAACATGGGAATCCTTGTGCAGTTAACTTGCAAGTTGAGACAGGAGTCAGCAATGAGAGGACAAGAAAATAAAACCAAGGCTGTAACGCTGAGGCTTTATAAGGCATTGATCAGACCATATTTGGAGTATTGTTAGCAGTCTTAGCCCCCTTATCTCAGAAAGGATGTGCTGGCATTGGGAAGGGCCCAGAGTAGGTTTGCATAAATAAATCCAGGAATGAGAGGGTTAATGCACAGTATAATGAGTATTTGATGGCTCTTGGCCTGTACTTGCTGGAGTTGAGAAGAGTAACACAGAAACTCATTGAAAAAAACCAGTGCTTTGACCAGTGGCCAATCCAGACAATGGAAATTTTGAGAGGAAAGAACTTCAACCAGGTCCACTGCCCAAGTACAAAAGGCAGCAGGTCGTAACAGCGAAAGAGAGCTTTGACCAGTGAACAATCGGCGTTTGGGCTTAATTAGTGAGAACAAATTAAAGGAAGACAGGCGAGCACAGTGGCCATCGTCTGTGTGGGCAGGCTCAGAGTGGTGATCTTGAGGCTCTAGCCCTTCGACGTTTCCATGAAGAGCGGCTTCAGTCAGAGAAAGCAAAGCAAAGAAAAGCTCTTGGTCATTTTTTTTTCTTCCTTCTTTACATCTGCTTAGTGAGAACAGTAGAGGTGCCAGGCAGGACAGTGAAATACTCCTCTTGTGGGATGTGGGAATGCAGGGAGACCTCCAGTGTCCCTGACAACTACAACTGCGAGAAGTGCAGCTTCTAATAACTCGTGTTACGGTGCTGGAGCTGGAACAGGATGAACTCCGGATCAGTCGGGAGGCTAATGGGGTGATAGAGAGGGCGTATGGAGAGGTAGTTACACCCAAGGTTCAGGACACAGGAGACTGGGTGACAGTCAGGAAGGGGAAAGAGGTTAAGGAGCCAGTGCAGAGTACCCCTGTGGCCATCCCCTCAACAACAGGTATACCACTTTGGATACAGTCATGTGGGGGAGGGAGGCGATGACTTAACAGAGGAAAGTCACGGTGGTCAGGTCTCTGGCATGGAGCATACTTCTGTGACTCGGAAGGAAAAAGGGGAGAAGAGGCATGAGGTTCTGTGAGTGAGAATGAGGTTCCTGGATGGTATGTTGCCTCACAGGTGGCAAGTTCCAGGATATCTTGGATCGAGTCCTCAGCATTCCTGACTGGGAGGTCGAACAGCCAGAAGTCATGGTCCACGTAGGTACCAGTGACATGGGTAGGATGAGTGACGAGGTTCTGCACAGGGAGTTCAGGGAGTTGGGTGTGAAATTTAAGGGTTGTGATCTCAGGATTGCTACCGGTGCTACGTGCTAGTGAGACCAGACCCAGGAAGATTATACAGTTTAATACATGGCTAAGGAGTTGGTGTAGAAGGGAGGGCATAAGATTCTTGGATCATTGGGCTCTCTTCCAGGGAAGGTGGAACTTGTAGAGAAGGGATGGTTTGCACTTTAACTAGAGGGAGACTAATAACCCAGTAGGAAGGTTTATTAATGCTGCACAGTGGGGTTTAAATTAGAGTTTCAGGGGGATGAGAACCAGAGTGACAGAGCAGTTAGCGGAGAGGTTGTGAGTGGAGGCAATTGTTGGCAAGACCTCAGACAACGTTAGGAATCAAAAAGTTGAGCATGGCACGACTAGTGTCCTGAGCTGTCCATATTTCAGTGCAAGAAGTATCGTAGGGAAGGCAGATGACAGTGCTGAAGATGAGGTAGTTGGTTTACACACAGAGGGAATGTGTAGTGAGGAGAGGCTGTTGATAGGGCAAAATTGCAGTCAACAGGATGAGTTGCAACATAAAAGGCAGACAAAATCGAAAAGGGTGAATACAGAACTGAAGGTGTTGTATTTGAATGCATGCAGTGTGCAGAATAACTTGCAGCAAAGTTACAGATTGGCAGGTATGATGTCCTAGGCATCACTGAATCATGGCTGAAAGAAGGTTATAGCTGGGAGCTTAATGTCCAAGGATACGCATTGTATCGAAAGAACAGGCAGGAAGGCAGAGGGGGCGGCATTGCTCTGCTGGTAATAAATGAAATCAAATAATTAGAAAGAGGTGACATAGGGTTGGAAGGTATTGGATCATTGTGGATAGAGCTAAGGAACTGAAAGAGTAAAAAGACCTTGTTGGGAGTTATATACAGACCACAACCCAAACACTAGTAAGGATGTGGCCTACAAATTACAATCGGGGATGGAAAATGCACGCCAAAAGGGCAATGTTACAATTGTCAAGGAGGACTTCAATATGCAGGTAGATTGGGAAAATCAGGCTGGTGCTGGATCCCAGGAGGGGAAATTTCTAGATTGACTACAAGATGACTTTTTAGAGCAGCTCATGGTTGAGCCCACTAGGGGATCAGCTATTCCAATCGGGTGTTGGGCAATGAACCAGAATTGATTAGGGAGCTTCAGGTAAAGGACCCCGAGGGGAAAGTGATCATAATATGATCAAATTCACCCTGAAAGTTGAGAAGGAGAAGCTAAAGTCAGATGTATCAGTATTACAGTGGAGTAAAGGGAACTACAGATGCATGAAAGAGGAGTTGCCAAGAATTAATTGGAAAAGAACACTGGCTGGGATGACAGCAGAGCAGCAATGGCTGGAATTTCTGGAAACAATTTGGAATGCACAGAATATATACATCCCAAAGAGGAAGAAGTATTCTAAAGGAAAGATGACACAACCATGGCTAACAAGAGAAGTCAAAGCTAACATAAAAGCAAAGAGAGAGCATATAATAGAGCAAAAATTAATGGGAAGTTAAAGGATTGTGAGCGTTTAAAAACCAACAGAAGGCCATTAAGAAAATCATTAAGAAGGTAAAGATGGAATATGAAAGTAAGCTAGCCAATAATACTAAAGAAGATACCAAAAGTTTCTTCAGCTACATAAAGTGTAAAAGAGAGGTGAGAGTGGATATCAGACCGCTGGAAAACGATGCTGGAGAGGTAGTAATTGGGGACAATGAAATGGAGGTGAACCAAATAAGTGTTTTGTATCAGTCTTCACTGTGGAAGACACTGACAGTATGGTGGAAGTTCCAGGTGTCAGGGGTCATGAAATGTGTGGAGTTACCATTACTAGAGAGAAGTTCTTGGGAAACTGAAAGGTCTGAAGGTGGATAAGTCACCTGGACCAGATATTGTGCACCCCATGGTTCTGGGAGAAGTGGCTGATGAGATTGTGGAGGCATTAGTAATGACCTTTCTTTTTAAATCTTTTTATTAAATAAGTATACAAAAAGGTAAGCCATATAGGCACTAATACACTGTTAGAATATAACAAAATTACAGAAGATCTTAATACAAAAAAAATACTACAAACAATGTAATTTAAACATAACGTACCAAGGTAACATAATAGTATACTAATTTTTATATATATATCAATAGAGAAAAGGAAAAAAAAACCCAAAAAAAACCCACCGTGCAACTAACTAAAAGCAAAGCAAAGCAATGGGCTAACTTGAAACCAAACAGAGTTAAAAAACTTAAAATCACGTCCTCAATCCCGACCTCCATTAAAAACAGTAAAAAAAAAACAAGAAGGGTATATATTACATTAAATGAAAATTTTGAATAAAAGATCTCCAGGTCTGTTCAAATTTAAATGAGGAATCATAAAGATTGCTTCTAATTTTCTCCAAATTCAAGCATAATATCGTCTGAGAAAACCAAAAAAAGGTAGTTGGAGCATTAAGCTCTTTCCAATGTTGTAAGATACATCTTTTCGCCATTAAAGTAAGAAATGCAATCATTCTACGGGCTGAAGGAGAAAGATTACTGGAAATTTTAGGTAGTCCAAAGATAGCAGTAATAGGGTGAGGAAAGATATCTATATTCAATACCTTGGAGATAATATTAAAAATGTCTCTCCAAAATGTTTCCAGAGTAGGGCAAGACCAAAACATATGAGTTAAAGAGGCTATCTGCCCCGGACATCTATCACAAAAAGGATTAATATGAGAATAAAAGCGCGCTAATTTATCTTTGGACATATGTGCTCTATGAACAACTTTAAATTGAATTAGGGAATGTTTAGCACAGATAGAGGAAGTATTGACTAATTGTAAAATCTGCCCCCAGTCATCCACGGAAATGATAAACCCCAATTCCTGTTCCCAATCTACCCTAATCTTATCAAATGGAGCTTTCCTAAGTTTCATAATAATATTATAAATCATAGCCGATGCACCTTTCTGACGTGGATTAAGGTTAATTATAGTATCTAAAATGTATGTAGGAGGAAGCATTAGAAAGGAAGAAAGTATAGTACTTAGGAAATTTCTAACTTGTAGATATCTAAAAAAATGTATTCTTGATAAGTTATATTTATTAGATAATTGTTCAAAAGACATAAGGGAACCATCTAAAAATAAATCCAAAAACCGTGAAATACCATTAGTCTTCCAAATTTGAAAAGCACGATCCGTAAAAGACGGAGGAAAAAATATGTTACCTAAAATAGGAATCGCTAACCCAAATTGATTAAGATCAAAAAATTTTCTGAATTGAAACCAAATACGTAAGGTATATTTAACTATCGGGTTAGACACCTGTTTAAGGCGTTTCAAATCAAAAGGAAGAGAGGAACCTAAAATAGAGCCAAGTGTATAACCCTGAACAGATTGTAATTCCAATGCTACCCATTTAGGAATGGATAGTATATCCTGGTCAAGTAACCAGAATTTCATATGTCGAATATTAATTGCCCAATAATAAAATCTAAAGTTAGGTAATGCTAAGCCTCCATCTCTCTTAGCTTTCTGTAAATATATTTTACCCAGTCTCAGGTTTTTATTTTGCCAAATAAATGAAGAAATTTTAGAGTCGACTTTGTCAAAAAAAGATTTTGGAACAAAGATTGGTAATGCCTGAAATATATATAAAAATTTTGGCAAAAAAAAACATCTTAACTGCATTAATACGACCAATCAAAGTTAAATATAAAGGAAACCATTTAGATGAAAGTTGAATAATATGGTCTATTAATGGTAAAAAGTTAATCTTAAATAAGTAATGACCTTTCAAGAATCACTAGATTCTGAAATGGTTCCGGAAAACTGCAAATATTACTCCACTCTTCAAAAAGGGAGAGAGGCAGAAGAAAGGAAAATAGAAAGGCTATTTAATCTGACCTCAATGGTTGGGAAGACGTTGGAGCCGATTATTAAGGATGAGGTTTCAGGGTACTTGGAGGCACAAGATAAAATAAGCCATAGTCAGCATGGTTTCCTTAAGGGAAAATATTGCCTGACAAATCTGTTAGAATTCTTTGAAGAAATAACAAGCAGGATAGACAGAGGAGAACTGGTTGATGTTGTGTACTTGGATTTTCAGAAGGCCTTTGACAAGGTGCCACACATAAGGCTGCTTACCAAGGTACGAGACCGTAGTATTACAGGAAGGATTCTAGTTTCGATAAAGCAGTGGCTGATTGGCAGGAGGCAAAGAGTGAAAATAATGGGAGCCTCTTCTGCTTGGCTGCCAGTGACAAGTGATGTTCCGCAGGGGTCTGTGTTGGAACCGATTCATTTCACATTACATGTCAATGAGTTGAATGATGGAATTGATGGTTTTGTTGCAAAGTTTGCAGATGATATGAAGGTAGGGTAGGGGCAGGTAGTTTTAAGGATTTAGACAGATCAGGAGAATGGGCAACAAAATGGCAGAAAGAATACAGTGTCGGGATATGTATGGTGATATACTTTGGTAGAAGAAATGAAAGTGCTGACTATTTTTTAAATGGAGCAAAAATACAAAAAACTGGAGCTTTAATGGACTTGGGAGTCCTTGTGCAGGATTCCTTAAAGAAAAAATTGCAGTCTGAGCCTATGGTGAGGAAGGCAAATGCAATGTTAGCATTCATTTCAAGAGAACTAGAATATAAAAGCAAGGATGTAAAGTTGAGACTTTATAAAGCACTAGTGTGGACTCACCTGGAGTAACCTGTGAGCAGTTTTAGGCCCCTTAATTTAGAAAGGATGTGCTGAAACTGGAGTGGGTTCAAAGGAGGTTCATGATAATAATTCCATGTTTGAATGGCTTGTTGTATGAAGAGTGTTTGATAGCTCTGGGTCTGTATTCACTAGAATTCAGAAGAATGAGGAGTGACCTCATGGAAACTTAATGAATGGTGAAAGGCCTTGATAGAGTGGATGTGGAGAGGACGTATCCTATGGTGGGAGAGTCTAAGACCAGAGGACATAGCCTCAGAATAGAGGAGTGTACTTTTAGAACGGAGATGATGAGGTATTTCTTTAGTCAGAGAATAGTGAATCTGTGGAATTCATTGCCACAGGCAGCTGTGGAAGCCAAGTCTTTATGTATATTTAAAGCAGAGGTTGATAGATTCTTGACTGGTCAGGAGATTGGCACTGAGAGGAAAATTAGATCAGCCAGTGTGAAACAACAGAGCTTCTTGATGGGCCAAATGGCCTAACTATGTTCCTATTTCTTCTGAAGGCATCCGTTAGTCCTGCGAGACCATGGATCTGCACCTGGAAAGTCTTCACTCTCCAGGGCGCAGGCCTGGGCAAGGTTGTATGGAAGACCAGCAGTTGCCCATGCTGCAAGTCTCCCCTCTCCATGACACCGATGTTGTCCAAGGGAAGGGCATTAGAACCCATACAGCTTGGCACCAGTGTCGTCGCAGAGCACTGTGTGGTTAAGTGCCTTGCTCAAGGACACAACACGTTACCTCGGCTGGGGCTCGAACTCACGACCTTCAGTTCACTAGTCCAATGCCTTAACCACTTGGCCTTATAAACCTATCAGATATTGAAAGCCCTACATGGAATGTACGTGGAAAAGGTGTCTCCAATAGTGAAGGTCTCCAGGAGCAGAGGACACAGCCTCGGAATAAAAGGGCACCTCTTTAGAACAGAAATGAGCTCACAAGTCAATGAATATGTTGTTAAAAAAAAGATCACTCCCTACTCTGTACATAGTTTTCTTCTTTCGATTGTTCTTTCTTTCCTCTCCTTTTCTGTGACTGTATACCTCAGATAAATATTATGTGGAGATTTGTGACAAATATGATTATATGATATATATGTACAGTATCTGAAATACATCTTATGGAAATGTTTGTCTGATGATGAAATTCAATGAGAAATAAATTACAACAAAAAAGAACAGAAATGAGGAGGAACATACATCAAAGTTGCTGGTGAACGCAGCAGGCCAGGCAGCATCTATAGGAAGAGGCGCAGTCGACGTTTCAGGCCGAGACCCTTCGTCAGGACTAACTGAAGGAAGAGTGAGTAAGGGAAATGAGGAGGAATTTTGTTTGCCAGATGCTTGTGAATCTGTGAAATTTATTGTAAAGGATATCTGTGGAAGATAATTCAAAGAGTATATTTAAAGTGGAGGTTGACAAGTTCTTGATTAAGGGTGTAAGGGTGTTAAAGGCTACAGGGAGCAGAGCAGAATTGATGGGTTGGTTGAATGACCTGGTTCTGCTTCTATGTCTCGTGGTAACATGGTCATATGGGCTATTCATGTAGCTGCTGAATAGTGATTTGGCCAAGCAGCTGTGAAAAACATGACCCTAATCCATGGGGTTCAATGAGTGCACTCTGCTTGTGGGGGTATTTATTGTCTGCAGTGATGGTGGTGGGGAGCTCCTCCACAATAGTGTCTCTGGTGAAGGAGACCTCCTGTCCTGGAAGGAGAAGAGGTCAGGGTGAAAGTAACAGAACCTCTCAAAATGAAACCAGAATACCAGAAAAGTCCAAGGTTTTTTTTAACCTTGTTCTACTTCAGTGATCTGATCTGTATGAACAGAATAAGAGACAAGCTTTTCACTGTACAAGTAACAATAATATTCCAGTTCCAGTAAATGGACGTCTCTAACATGGCTGTGCTGAATCCGTCCTGGTTTGGGAAGCCATGCAGGCACCGTGGGAGCTTTCAGGTAATGGATGAGTGTCGTGGCAAGGCAGCTAACCCTTGCAGGCTACTGGGCGAGGTTGGTATTTAAGTGATGGGGACATCAGGATGTCATTGGACTGCTATCTGCCTGCCATCCCCCGTCCTCATCTGCTGGGCCGCAGTTGCGGAGAGAGGTCGATATCTGACACGACGACTGTTGGATGCTGCTTCAGTTGTCCGGTGGCCATTATCCTGCTCTTCTGTAAGGCTGTTTCAAGGCCACTGAGTGTAAACATCACTGTGGCGTCAGTCCGAGCACAAAGGCTGGGGGGAGGTGGGTTTTCCTGTGGGGACGTAACTCAGGTCATGAAACGCATGGGGATGCAATTATATTGTGTAAGGGATTGAATGTGAAAGTTGTGTTTTGTTACACTGGATAATGAAGCTGTCAGGAGCTTTTCTCACTGCTTTGTTTATAGAGAGAGTCATAGTTATACTGCATGACACAGGCCCTTCAGCCCAATGCATCCATGCTAACCTAAGTTCTCTACTTGAGTTCATCCCTTTTACCCACATTTGGCCCATATGTAGCTCTCTTAAACTTTGCATTTCACTCTTTTCTACCTGTGCATAGATCGGTCTTGGGCTGATCCGGCCCAGCCCCTGAATACTTGTGATCTTACTCCTGACCGTCCAGTTTAGGGGAGCACAGTTAGTGTTCGTTTTGCATTGAGAGCTCATTCTTAACCAAGATAGAGTGAGCAGCCTCACTCTATGACCAGTTTCTGTGTGCAGCTTTAGATTAGTGCACAGGTGGATTGGAATTGGTTTATCATTGTCACATGTACCGAGATAGAGTGACAAGATTGATTGCCTACTGTTCCTGTGGATCACATCATTGCACAGTGCAGTGAGACAGAACAAGGTAAAACAATAGCAGTATGCGAAATAAAGTGTTATCGTTACAAAGAATGTGCAGTGCAGCTAGACAACAAGTTGCACGATCATGACAAGGTAGATTGTGAGGTCAAGAATCCATTTTATGGTACTAAGGAACCATTCAGTTGTCATACTTGCTAAGCTAAAAACTTCCCGTTTATTCTCTACCCCAGAGAATGCATGGACTGTGAAAGCGTATTGAAAACTTCCTCGACCTTGGCGCTGGCACACGGAATGAAATTCGGCTTGCAATCAATTCAGCCAGTGCACTCCTGAAGGGAATGTCTGCGTTCACTGTCTCAACACTCAGTGACGTGCCGCCCTTGATAAACTCTCCAGCCTTACGGGAAAAGAAAAGGTCATGTGGGACCTCCCCATCCTCATCCCAACAAAACATAGGTTGTTTTGCACACTCACAGTTGTTTAGTTCTCGGGTTCTTTGACAGGGTTATGGTTTTGTGCCAGGAAGAATTTCCCCGTCAACACTACAGCAATTTGGAAAATCTGAAGGTTCCCATATGCTTGTATCTTGTTCAAATTAACCGTACTTTTGCAATTTGCCAGTCATTAAAAGTTGTTATCTGTGTCGGTGATGTTGTGGTAATGGCACATGGACTTCAGAACGAGAGCTCCCCGGGCTCGATTCCGGCCGGTCCCTTGCGCACTTTCCATCCGTGCTGGGTCGAGCTAGTACTCGGCCTCGTAAAACAGACAACGCTTAAGAAACGGCAAGGTTGCCACCCGATGCGCCACAGGGAGGAACTTTAAAACTTGTTGCAAAAGTAAAATTTTCACCAAAGACTGGCTGCTTGGAGAAGGAACGTGGATCAGCTCAGTTACAATTATTTGAATAGTCTGTGTAGTTCATATCGTGCATCCAAACATCGCATTTTATTGTTCTTTTCCAAAGGATATCATCACTGGATGTGTTTCAGTCCTTCACCTGAGAATTGTCGTGTGTCTGAGTCTGAGATTGAGGTCTGAACATATCAGGTTTCTGACTCTCAGGACTGAAGCATTCTCAAGATAGGATGACACCACTATTAGTAATTGACTTACTCAGATAAACCTCATTAAAATCAGTGTCGGATAGGCCTGACTCTCTGCCTGGGTACAGCACAGTTGACCACATTGATTGCATTTATATAGTTCCTCCAACACAAGAGATGTTTGAAAGCTTTACATGTGATTGTCATCAGATCAAACTTGGCAGGGAGTTGAAGCTATTAGGACAAAGTGATCCACCTCAGCTGCGGCCTTGGCAAATGAAATAAATTTTGAGAAAGTGAAAAATGGAAGGGAAGAGCACTTGAAAGGTTTCTGTCATTGTCGGACTATTGTACTGGCAGGGAATGTGATGGATTTTCATAGTTCTAGCCTTTGGTCTTTGTTAAGGCTGATTGAAACTTCTACATCAACTCGACGCCGTAACCTTCGCAAGTGACTTACGCCCGTTGTCAGCACTTATACTTGTGCGTTGGTGTGTCTGCGTCGCTCTGCAATTCGCGCACGTCACGCATGTGCACACACCTGCCCGCACAAGGCTTCATGGTCATGATAGTCTTTCTCGGAGTAAACAAGTTTAAAGCGAGCGCCTTTTTTCGTAAAAGCGAAATGTGTCCTCCATAATTTCGGAGGTCTGTAAAGCTTTATGGAAAGCATTGCAGCCAGAGTTCCTTCCCTGCCCTTCAGTCGCCCAATGGGAAGCTATTGCAGCGTAGGAGGAAATGCGATGCTACCAAGCGGACCAATCACAGTTGTTCGGTCTGTGTTGCCACGACGCGTAGTTACATTTTGGGAGAGGTGTGCGTCAGGCTAAAGCATAGGGATCCGCGTAGGCTCTGTGTAGGGTTCGCGGCGACGCCATACCTACGGCGTCACTTTGACACAGAAGTATAAATCAGCCTTTAGTTGGGCTGTGACTGAATTTTTGTAGTGTTATTAGGGGACTGACTGGAAAGGAGGGCTGTGAAAAGAATTCTCCCTGGATATCCAGGGAATTAGTTACCTTCCTGATTGTTATTCAAATATCCTGAGGGAGGGTCGATTGAAGCGTTAATAGACCACACACATTTAAAATGAAGGTATCACTTGGGTCACAAAGCCATACAGAATAAATGTGGATTCCCAGTGCTTTGCAGCCCTGTCTGCAATTCAAGGTAGTTTGTTCATTTTGAATAAGCATGGGCACCATCACTGAAAGTGGATTATAACCACTCTGATAATAAGGTTTGTATAAAAGGACAGTTAAATAATACAGGCAACACACATCAAAGTTGCTGGTGAACGCAGCAGGCCAGGCAGCATCTGTAGGAAGAGGTGCAGTCGACGTTTCAGGCCGAGACCCTTCGTCAGGACTACAACCATTTTATCATTAGACACTGGGCAGATAGGAACGCTTTTGTCCAGACAATGAAAACAGAGAGGTGAGTCGAAAGAGATCGCCATGATGACGCAGACATTTAAAGGTGAAATTGTGAAAATATTACTTCATGAAAATATGACTAGTTATTCCAGTGGGGAATTTAGAAGGAACTTCTGAGCTGGGGATGTGGAACCTGCTGCCACCAGTAGATGGAATCAGGCACACCGATACACCTAACAAGGAAGTAAAAGGTGTAAAGAATGGAATGGTTTAGGAACCACAGAGCACCACCTCATGGACAACAGGCACCCACACAGCACTGGAGATTCCAGACCACCTTGTGGTAGCTTTGTCTCTTCACAGAGTGAAAATAACAGAATTTTATACCAGAAAAAAATCCATCTCAGATATACAGAAAAAGAGTAAAGGAAAGACGTGAGTGGATATCGGACCGCTGGAAATTGATGCTGGAGAGGTAGTAATGGGGGACAAACAAGTGGTAGATGAACTGAGCACTACAACTGCAAGGAGTACATCCAGTTACAGCTTCTAAAGATCTGTGTTAAGGAGTTGGAGCTGGAACTGGATGAATTCCAGATCATTTGGGAGGCTGAACGGGTATATAGAGAGGTAGTTACACCCAATTGCTGGACATAGGAGACTGGGTGACAGTCAGGTAGGGGAAAGGGGTTAAGGAACCAGTACAGAGTACCCCTGTGGCCATCCCCCTCAACAACAGGTACATCACTTCGAAACTGTTGTGGGGAGGGAGTGGTATTTGACCTAACAGGTCTCTGGCACTGTGTCTGCCTCTGTGACTCAGAAGGGAAAGGGGGGAGAAGAAGCACGCTACAATGATAGGAATTCGTCAGTTGGGGAATGATCAGGAGGTTCTGTGGGTGGAACAAGATTCTTGGATAGTATGTTGCCTCCTGGGTGCCAGGGTCCAGGACGTCCCTGTATGAGTGCTCAACATCTTTAAGTGGGAGGGTGAACAGCCAGAAGTTGGGGTCCATATAGATACCAATGACATGAGTAGGACAAGTAACGAGTTCAGGGAAGTAGGTGCTAATTTAAAGGGTAGGACCTCCAGGGTTGTGATCTCAGAATTACTACCCATGCCACATGCTAGTGAGGCCCGAACTAGGAAGATTATACAGTTTAATATGTGGCTAAGGAGTTGGTGTAGGCAGGAGTCCATAAGATTTTTGGATCATTGGGTTCTTTTCCAGGGAACATGGGACCTGTACAGAAGGGACAGTTTGCACCTGAACAGGAGGGGGACCAATATTCTGGCAGGATGGTTTGTTAATGCTGCACAGTGGGGTTTAAAGTAGAGTTGCAGGGGGATGGGAACCCAGTGGGGAGGTTGTGGAGGCAGATGTTGATAAGATCTCAGACAAAGTCAGGAGACAAAAGGTTGAGCATGATACGACTTGTGTCTGAAACTGCATCTATTCCAATGCAAGAAGTATCTTAGGAAAGGCAGATGATGATGTTGAAGATGAGGTAGCTGGTTTACAAACAGAGGTAATCTGTAGAGAGGAGAGGCTCTTGATAGGGCAAAACGGCAGTCAGTATAATGAGTTGCAACAAAAAAGGCAGACAAATTCATAAAAGGTGAATACAGGACTGAAGATGTTATATTTGAATGTGCGCAGTATACAGAATAATAGGTTTACTTCCTGAGAAAACTAAAGAAATTTGGCCTGTCCCCTAAAACCCTCACTATTTATAGATGCACCGTAGAAAGCATTCTTCTAGGGTGCATCACAACCTGGTATGGAAGTTGTCCTGTCCAAGACCGGAAGAAGCTGCAGAAGATCGTGAACACGGCGCAGCACATCACACAAACCAATCTTCCGTCCTTGGACTCACTTTACACCGCACGCTGTCGGAGCAGTGCTGCCAGGATAATCAAGGACCGACCCACCCAGCCAACACACTTTTCATCCCTCTTCCCTCCGGGAGAAGGCTCAGGAGCTTGAAGACTCATACGGCCAGACTTGGGAACAGCTTCTTTCCAACTGTGATAAGACTGCTGAACGGATCCTGACCCAGATCTGGGCCTGCCTAACAGTTTTTTTCACTACCTTACTTTCCATTTTTCTATTTTCTATTTATGATTTATAATTTAAATTTTTAATATTTACTAATTTTTACTATTTTTAATATTTAATGTTTGTAATCCAGGGAGCAGGAAGCGCAGAATCAAATATCACTGGGATGATTGTACGTTCTAGTATCAATTATTTGGCGACAATAAAGTATAAAGTATAAGGTAGATGAACTTGTAGCTGTTGGGTAGCTAACATGTGGCTGTTGTGTTCTACTATTTATTGTTATGTTTATTATTTAGTGTTGTGTTTGTTATGTTATGATTGCACTGCCCCTGAGAAACGCTGTCTCATTCTGCCCGCAGAGCTGATGTAGGGTTAGAATGACAATAAAGTTTTTTGAATCTTGAATCATGAATCTTGTAGCACGGTTACAGATTGGCAGTTGAGATGTTGTAGGCATCACTGAATTATGGCTGAAAGAAGATTATAACTGGGAGCTTAGTGTCCAAGGATACACATTGTATCAAAAGAACAAGCAGGAAGGCAGAGGGAGCGGCGTTGCTCTGTTGGTAAAAAATGAAATCAAATCATTAGAAAGAGGTGACATGGGGTTGGAAGATGTTGAATCATTGTGTATAGAGCTAAGGAAATGCAAGGGTAAGAAGATCCTGATGGGAGTTGTGTAGAGACACCCAGACAGTAGTAAGGATGTGGTCTACAAGTTACAATGGGAGATAGAAGATGCATGCCAGAGGGACAATGTTACAATAATCATGGGGGACTTCAATACTGCAGGTAGATTGGGAAAATCAGGTTGTTGCTGGATTCCAAGAGAGAGAATTTCTAGAGTGCCTACAGGATGGCTTTTTAGGGCAGCTCCCTGTTGACCCCACTACAGGATCTGCTATTCTGGATTGGATGTTGTGCAATGAATTTGAATTGATTAGAGAGCTTAAGGTAAAAGAACTCTAAGAGGAAAGAGCAGAAATTAGTGGGAAGTTAGAGGATTGGGAAGCTTTTAACAACCAACAGAAGGCAACTAAAAAGTCATTAAGAAGGTAAAGATGGAATATGAAAGTAAGCCAGCCAATAACATTAAGTAGGATACCAAAAGTTTCTTCGGATACGTAAAGTGTAAAAGAGAGGTGGGATTGGATATTGGACTGCTGGAAAATGATGCTGGAGAGGTAGTAATGGGGGACAACGAAATGGTGGATGAACTGAATAAGTATTTTGCATCAGTCTTCACTGTGGAAGACACTAGCAGTATGGTGGAAGTTTCAAGGTGTCGGGGGCCATGAAGTGTGTAGAGTTACCATGACTAGAGAGAAGGTTCTTGAGAAGCTGAAAGGTCTGAAGATAGATAAGTCACCTGGACCAGATGGTGTGCACCCCAGGGTTCTGAAAGAGATGGCTGAAGGGATTGTGGAGGCACTAGTGATGATCTTTCAAGAATGACTAGATTCTGCCAGTGACAAGTCGTGTTCCATTGGGTTTGGTGGTGGGATCACTTCTTTTCATGTTATACGTCAACAAATTGGATTTCAGAACTGATGGCTTTGGGACCAAGTTTGCAGAAGTTACAAAGATAGGTGTAAAGGGTAGGCAGTATTGAGGAAGCAGGGAGTCTGCAGTAGGACTTAGATAGATTCAGAGAATGGGCAAAGAAGCCAGATGGAATATAGTGTAGGGAATTATGTGCTTGTGCCATTTGGTAGAAGGAATAAAGGTATAGACTATTTTCTAAATAGGGAGAAAATTCAAAAATCAGAGGTACAAAGGGACTTGGGCGTCCTTGTGCAGGATTCCTTGAAGGTTATCTTGCAGGTTGAGTTGCTGGTAAGGAAGGCAAATGTAATGTTAGTATTCATTTCGAGAGGACTAGAATACAAGCAGGAGCAGAATTAGGCCATTCGGCACAATGAGTCCTTGCCCTCCATCATGGCTGATTTATTAACCTTCTCTATCTCATTCTCCTGCGATATTCTGGTAGGATGGCAGCAAGATCTGTCGCAGTGGCTTCTATGGGGTCAACAGAAGGTGCTACTGTTGTACTTAAACGTATTTCTAATGATCACAAGTTTCTGCAGGTCAGCGAGTTGCTCTGAGGGGGAGAAAATGAGGGAGCTGCTCAGTGTGCTGACGCCTGAGTTTATGGAGGCACACAGTCAAGTAGCAATTGGCAGTCATGGTCACTATTCTTGTGATCGCAAAATCCCTTCGGGCATTGTTAATCTGGTGGTTCGATTCGCTGATTTATTGTCCAGAATGGAGGCGGTGCTGCCCTCCCAGGGTTTTTCTCAGCAGAAAGCAGGCTCTGTTGTGGATCGACTGCAGATTTTAGCGGCACTCTATGGATTCAGGGTGTCAAGATCTACAGCCGCTGGGCGAGAGGCATCCAAGCTGGTGTGCTCCGTCGGGAACGGGTGCTGCGGTTGTGGTCAGCTAAAGATTTCAATGGACTGAAGGGTCTGGACTACATACATACATAGATATTTTGCGTGGTTGCATATTACTGATATTCTATATGTGCTTGCATATGAAAGGACTGGGCCTCAAGCTAAGGTGTCACCTGGCGGGCATCGGGACCGCTGCGTACCACTGAAGGCAGCATGGTGCAGCATCAGAGCTGGAAACCCTAATGTGGTCGACTGATGATTTTGATAGGCTGGGTGGGCAGGGGGAGATCTGGGCTATATTCATGTATATTCTACACCACTGTATTTGACTGATATTCTATACGTGCTTGTTGCCTTGCATGTGTGACGACTGGGCCTCAAGTCGAGGTGTCACCTGTGGGGGGGCGGAAGACTCCATCGGGGGCAATGTGGCTCAGCTTCCAGGCTAGAGTCGTCCAGAGTTCGCTCAGCGGAAGACGGACTCTATTGTGGTCGACTGTGAATTCACGGCATGAGTTTTGGTACTCTTTTATTGAGTGATTGTACTTGCTATCTTGTGTGTGCTTTGTGCTGTGTGTGACTGTTGGTACTGTGTTTTGCAACTTGACCCTGGAGTAGCACTATCTCGTTTGGCTGTATTCATGGGTATTCATGTACGGTTGAATGACAATTAAACTTGAATTGAATTGAATTCTCCACATAACCTTTAATATCCTGAGTAATCAAGAAGCTATCAACCTCAGCTTTAAACACACTCAATGGCCTGGCCTCCACAGCTATTTGTGGCAACGAAATCCACAGATATATTATAAATTAGCTAAAGAAGTTCCTCCCTATCTCTGTTCTCAGTGAACAACATTCTATACTGAGACAGTGCCCTCTGTTCCGAGAGTCACCCACTGTAGGAAACATCCTGTCCACATCCACTCGGACCAGAGCGCATAGCCTCTGAATAGAGGGATATCCATTTAGGACAGAGATGAGGAATTTCTTTAGCCAGAGGGTGGTGAATCTCTGGAGTTCATTACTACATATGGTTAAAGTGGAGATTGAAGGTTCTTGATTAGTTAGGGCATTAAAGGTTACAGAGATAAGGCAAGAGAAAGGGATTGAGAGGGAATATAAATCAGCCATGATGGAATATTGGAGCAGACTCGATGGGCCAAATGGCCTAATTCTGCACCTACATCTTATGGTCTTATAATACATATTTCAGGGGAACCCTTAGTAGGAAATTTCACAGGTAAAACCATTTTCATTTTTAAATTAATGAACTTATCTCCTTAGGGTGTATTCATGATGCCGAATGTTAATGTATCAGATTCAAGTCACATCTGTAATAGACACCTCTGTGATTACACTCGGGTGCAGGAATCATTAAATAACTCTGTGCTAGTATAACTATTAATCAAATTCAGGGAATGGAATCAAAATAATATCTAGCATTATTCTAATTGCTTCAAAATTGCCTTCTGTTTTTTAAAAAAAGAATATTGAACATCCTGAGAGGGACAATATTAATAAGACAATACAGTGGCATTTTCTTGGGATAACATCAAGTGCCATGGAACGATAGATAATGTAATTTAGAAGAAATGTGACCAGAGTGCAAGTATACAGTGTGATACAGCCTGTTTGTATAGTGGCCCTTCAATATTATTAATGCATCTTACAGGATTTAAAATTCAATTTAAAGACAAAATTGAAGGCATTGACAACGTACCTGAACATTCTTCTCTTCCTGTGACAGAGTGCAGTGTCCAGAATGCACATGACTTGACCTGCTGTTAATGTTGGCCACTGGTTCACTTTTCCTTCCAGCGCTTTTGTTCGGATACTGTTGCCTCTACTGTTTACTCCACTGCCTCTTCCGGTTGGGGGAAGTAGAAAGCTTCACAGAGATTGCAAAAGGCCATGTATAGTGGTCAGTACATCACCCTGAACTACTCGAAGTTGTCGCTTGGTGAAGATTGTATCAACGATGTTCTTGGGCCACCATTGAGGAGTTCCCTGGTGAAAACTTTCCCAGTGGAGAAGAGCACGGTCACCTCCCAGTAGTTACCGCAGTCAGGTATCTCCTTCCTTGAAAGTGCTCGTACACTTCCCAAGTTTTAAATCTTTGGTGAATCCTGGATTTGGGCTATCAAATTGTGGATTTGGTGAGGACGCTGCTGCTGCTCCCATGTCTTTGTTGAGTTTCAGGTGATATGTAGTCTTTTTTTACATCTTGTTGGTCAGGATTAGAGGAAGACTTGAAAAGATTTTCAAACTTTTCATGTTTTAATCCACAGATTTTGATTAGAATTTGTTGTATTTATTTAGGTAATATCTGAGGAGTAATCTTGTGTGTGTGTGTGTGTGTGTATAAATAATATAGTTTGATTAAGCATTCTTGTTGGTTTATTATGAGTTATATACATAAATATGTGAATTGCATATTGTACACGACTCACTTGAAGTAAACTCAAAGTTAGACGCATATTTCGAGCTCCTGTGTCTTATTTTGAATTAGTTTACTGCTTTAAAGTTACAAAACATAACAGAATACTTTTGTGAAAATTAATGTAACAATTCATAAAAAATATAATAATAATTTGGTCTGGCTTCTGTCTGCTCTGGTGGTGCACTGATCAAAAATGTATTATCACAATAGATTCTGGACTAGTTCCTGAGGATTGGAGGGTGGCTAATGTAACCCCACTTTTTAAAAAAGGAGGGAGAGAGAAACCGAGGAATTATAGACCGGTTAGCCTAACGTCGGTGGTGGGGAAACTGCTGGAGTCAGTTATCAAGGATGTGATAACAGCACATTTGGAAAGCGGTGAAATGATCGGACAAAGTCAGCATGGATTTGTGAAAGGAAAATCATGTCTGACGAATCTCATAGAATTTTTTGAGGATGTAACTAGTAGAGTGGATAGGGGAGAACCAGTGGATGTGGTATATTTGGATTTTCAAAAGGCTTTTGACAAGGTCCCACACAGGAGATTAGTGTGGAAACTTAAAGCACACGGTATTGGGGGTAAGGTATTGGTGTGGGTGGAGAATTGGTTAGCAGACAGGAAGCAAAGAGTGGGAATAAACGGGACCTTTTCAGAATGGCAGGCGGTGACTAGTGGGGTACCGCAAGACTCAGTGCTGGGACCCCAGTTGTTTACAATATATATTAATGACTTGGATGAGGGAATTAAATGCAGCATCTCCAAGTTTGCGGATGACACGAAGCTGGGTGGCAGTGTTAGCAGTGAGGAGGATGCTAAGAGGATGCAGGGTGACTTGGATAGGTTGGGTGAGTGGGCAAACTCATGGCAGATGCAATTTAATGTGGATAAATGTGAAGTTATCCACTTTGGTAGCAAAAATAGGAAAACAGATTATTATCTGAATGGTGGCCGATTAGGAAAAGGGGAGGTGCAACGAGACCTGGGTGTCATTATACACCAGTCATTGAAAGTGGGCATGCAGGTACAGCAGGCGGTGAAAAAGGCGAATGGTATGCTGGCATTTATAGCGAGAGGATTCGAGTACAGGAGGAGGGAGGTACTACTGCAGTTGTACAAGGCCTTGGTGAGAACACACCTGGAGTATTGTGTGCAGTTTTGGTCCCCTAATCTGAGGAAAGACATCTTTGCCATAGAGGGAGTACAAAGAAGGTTCACCAGATTGATTCCTGGGATGGCAGGACTTTCATATGAAGAAAAACTGGATGAACTGTGCTTGTACTCGTTGGAATTTAGAAGATTGAGGGGGAATCTGATTGAAACGTATAAGATCCTAAAGGGATTGGACAGGCTAGGTGCAGGAAGATTGTTCCCGATGTTGGGGAAGTCCAGAACGAGGGGTCACAGTTTGAGGATAGACGGGAAGCCTTTTAGGACCGAGATTAGGAAAAACTTCTTCACACAGAGAGTGGTGAATCTGTGGAATTCTCTGCCACAGGAAACTGTTGAGGCCAGTTCATTAGCTATGTTTAAGAGGGAGTTAGATATGGCCCTTGTGGCTATGGGGGTCAGGGGGTATGGAGGGAAGGCTGGGGCGGGGTTCTGAGTTGGATGATCAGCCATGATCATAATAAATGGCGGTGCAGGCTCGAAGGGCCGAATGGCCTACTCTTGCACCTATTTTCTATGTTTCTATGTTTCTAATATGACAAGACTGTTCATTTTAAAATGTTGAAAATGGATCAAAATGTAACAAAATTGATTTTTTTACTGTATGAGCCAGTGTTCTGCTGAAGGAAATTAACCCCACCTCGTGAGCAGTATGTCTCACTTAAACTCATGTAAACTTAAATAAAAAACTAACGGCAATGTTGAATTAGAGAATGAGATTCTGCCCTGTTACAGTTGCACACACTGAACTGAAATGGGAAAGCTGCTTCTTGTGGCAAAATCATGCATCAACAAGAAGGCCTGTGTTGTCAAGTGACAATAATGCAGCCATATTTCATACTGGCACAGAGCAAGCGTGAATAAATTTTATGTATTTTAAAGGTTGTTTCTGAATACAACTCATGAATAGAAAGTGATATTGTATACAATGCAATATTCATGCCTGTTTTAGGAACTTCTGCAAAATTTAGTGGATATCAATAACTATAATGAAATTTAAACAGGACAATGGGCTCTTGTGTATTTAAGGCCATGAATAAAAAAGTTCTGAGGAAATGCATTCAACAAGGGAAGCATGCTTTCAGGGTCTACTTGTCTCACAATGACAGTCAGTGTGCACAAAAAGCAATGAAACATTAAAGATTCATGTCCCATAACTGGACAAGATATGAATAAAAGTGTCTAAGATTTCAAAAGTTATTGTTAATTGAACCGGTGATTCCGTTTACTAGAAGTAAGAACTCTGATTGCTACCAGAATGGCGAGTCTTACAAGTTTAGGTACAGTTACTGCTTTGGATGCTTGCAGTGCAAACCCTTGAGGAGTGTAACTCCGCTGCACTGGACATTTCCAATACAGAAAAAATTAGTGCACTAATTTTAGTGCTACTAAAAAAATTAGTAGCTACAAAATTGTGTAGCAGTGCTAAAATGGGAGGGATTTGTGGTCAGTCGATTTGCAACAGCAAGGCTAATCTTCCTGTTTCAATTGCTTCCTTTATCTTGCTTGATGTCTGAAACGAATTTGCACATATATGCTCCTGTATACCCTTACATGCACTCTGTTAATTATTGCAATTCCTTTCCGTCGCTGTTTGACTTCCTACACAGGATATTCACCTTCAAACCACTTTAATCAATGCGCATCACAACTTCCGCCTTTATCTCTTTGTTCCATTTTCTTTGTTTCACAACAGCCTGGTTGATACTTTTCACTACAATTTAATCCAGTGCGAAATTAAATTCTCCCTACTTGAGGTATTTTGTTTGCAGGTAATGTTCAATTACATTGCTTTTCCTGATATTGGTACCTCTTCCTTGGCAGGCTTTATCATTTTACCTATCGACGTGCCACTTGAGTCTCTGGGGGAGATGCAGATGTATTCTCTTGTGTTGCCATTGTTAGCTGTGTGCGTTAAAAAAAAGCCAAAAGGTCCAATTTGGATGAATGTGAGGTGTTCTATTTTGTGAAGGCAAATGACAACAGGACTTTCACAGTGAATACATTGTAGGACAGAAGGGTGTAGGAGTACAAGTAAATGGTTCCCTAGAAATGGCATTACTGGTAGACAGGGTGGTGAAGACTCTTGGCACGCTGGCCTTCAGGGCACTGAGTAAAGAAGCTGGGATGTTGAAGTTATACAAGACATTGGTGAGGTGACAGTTGGCATGTTCAGTTCTGATCATCCTGCTACAGGAAAGAAGGCAATAAGCAGGGAAGAGTGCCTAGGAGATTTTTAAGGATGTTGCTAAGACTCGGGACAGAGTTACGGACAGAGGTTGAGCAGATGGGGACTTTTCTCAATGGAGCATCTGAGAATGGGGACTGATCTTGTAGAGGTCTATAAAATCATGAGAGGCCGAGACAGAAAGAGTGAGCAGTGAAATTCCATTTCAGCATGTTCCTCCTCACTCTCTCCCACTAATCATCTCAGTGCCTGTAAAATAGACTTCAAATAGGCTTTTCTGTTTAGATAACAGCGATGAAGGACCTGGACCAATGTCAGCCTTGGAGATCATTCAGCGAATTAGGGGAAGGGGTAACTTCAAAGGGGATGTGCAGGACAAGGATTTTTTTACACAGAGGGTGGTGAATGCCTGGAGTGCAACGGCGGGAGTGGTGGGGCAGGAGATACAAAAGGGGTGTTCAAATGGCTCCCAGGTAGGCACATGAATGTGCCTAGATTGGAGAGATGCAGACATTCTGTAGGTAGACAGGATTAGTTTAGTTAGGCATTTAATTGCTGGTGTAATTAGTCTGGCACTATATCATGGGCTGAGGGGCTTGTTCCTGTTCTGCTCTGTCTGTGTTCTAGGTGTTTGGTGATATTGGGCATTTGAGACGAGTTTTAATATTTCATCCCTACTTTGAACAGCTTAAAGTGTATCTATTTATAGATGTCCTTGGCAAAGAAAGCCAGCTTTTGAATTCTTAAAAGGAGTCTTATTTTTAGCAAATCATGAACATGAAATTCTGCAGATGCTGGAAATCCAGAGCAACACACACAAAATGCTGGAAGAACTTGGCAGGTCAGGCAGCGTCTATGGAAAAGCAAAAGTTGTTTCAGGAAATGACTTATTTCTTCTCATTGCTTGACGGCAAATATGTAAATCAGTGGATAAATATGTAAATCAGAGTACAGGCCCTTCAGCCCATGATGTTGTGCCAATCTTTTAACCTAATCTAAAATCTCTCTAACCCTTCCCTCCTAAATAGCCCTCCATTTTTCTTTCATCCATGTGCCGTTCTAAGAGACTCTTAAATGTCCCTAATGTATCTGCCTCTATCACCACCCCAGGCACTACCATGGACCTACCGTTCCCTGTGTAAAGAAAACCTACATCTGACAACCGCCCCTCGAGAGTTAACTCCAGTCATCTTAAAATTAACTCCCCTACCCCTGCATTAGCCATTTCCACCCTCAGAAAAAGTCTCTGGCTGTCCAGTCGATCTATGTGTCTTATCATCTTGTACACCTCTGTCAAGTCATCTCTCATCCTGCTTTTCTCCAAAGACAAAAGCCCTAGCGCCATTAACCTGTCCTCATAAAACGTATTCTCTAATCCAGGCAGCATCCTAGTTATAACATGCAAATTAGTCAAGAAGACGTAAAAGGCAGAAACTACAACCAAGTGAAAATATAATTCTGATCAGAGTTCACAAAGTTTGTCAGCAAGGACTGTAGACTTTGAACGAAAATAGAAATTGTCAGGGATCTCCAACAGGTCAGGCAGTGCCTGTGATGAGAGAAACAGAGTTAATGTTCTAGGTTGATAATGTTTCATTCAGAACATTTCATTGTCATTCCCTTTCTTTCAGATGCTACCTGACCCGCTGTATTATCTGAATTTTCTGTTTTTAATTCAGATTTCCAGCCTCTGAAGTTTTTGGCTTTTCAAAGACTTACGACGGTCTTCCAGGAACACAGTGGATATTTATTTTATGCTCCTGTAACACCTTTGTTTTGTTTGGATCATATCCAAGTAAACAGACAACCAGGAAGAGTCATTGTGTTAACCTGACTGAAAGATGGCAGTTCCAGCAAAGCAGAACTCCTTCCCTTCGGTGTTCAAGCGAGTGGAGAACTTTGTTAGTCTTCTATCTTTAGGCAAGGAGGTGACATTTGCAAAAAAAAAATCTAAGACCTGCACCTTCATGATACTTTAAGCATCACTTTCAGAATGTCTCAGAAGTGCTTTACAGACAATGGATTGAGAGTGTAGTCTCTGCTATACTGAACATGGCAGCCACTTTGTGTGTAATCAGATCCTACCAATAGCAACATAATAATGACCAAATAATCTGTTGTTAGTCAAGTTCATGTACCAATATCTGCTGTGGGATCTTTCACACTCATATGGGAGACCCAGTGGAAAGTCCTCTGATTTGAATAAGTGAGAGATATCACTGAGCCACACAGTGCAAGAACTGCAAATTGTAGTGAGTTTCCTGGTAACAATTGGAGTGAGATGGAACATTGTGTGGCCGGACGAAATCTTCACAGAGTGAAAATATCTCTGAAGGATTCTGACGTCACAAACTCTAATAACAATCACCGTCACAACATTGGACATCCCACAATCATTCTGAATTCTCTTTCATTTAGTTTGGGGAAATATGCAAGAACTTTTAGATTTTATTCTAAGTGTTTTTCACTTGATTATGTACCCCTGCCATCTGTTACTGATCCTTTGGAAGATAGACACTGTTATGATGATGTTCTATGTGTGCTTTTGGATTTTCTGAAGTGTATAAGGGTATTGAAGATTCCAGTGATGTCATCGTTCAGAATCGCAAACAACAGGAATTCTGCAGATGCTGGAAATTCGAGCAACACACATCAAAGTTGCTGGTGAACGCAGCAGGCCAGGCAGCATCTCTAGGAAGAGGTACAGTCGACGTTTCGGGGTCTTGGCCTGAAACGTCGACTGTACCTCTTCCTAGAGATGCTGCCCGGCCTGCTGCGTTCACCAGCAACTTTGATGTGTGTTGCTCATCGTTCAGAATGCTAGCTTAAATCAACAGCTCCTTTGGAAAAAGGCATATTTTGCCCCGTTAATCCATCAAGTATAAGATCATTTGAAAATATCTGAATTGATAAGGGGGGCAAGAATGGGGAGAAAAAAAAGCATCACTGCGGAGCCTATGGAAGAGAGAGGTACAACGCGCGGATCTCCTACACATGCGCGTGGTGGCGAAGCTGACATGGGGCCTCGTGCAGACGAAGCGGCAAATATGATAAGGACTTTGGAGGAGATGAGGGAAGTCCAAAAAGATATAAAGCAGCAACTCAATGATATAAAGTCAGAGCTCACCAACGTCAATCAGAAAATAGCGATGGCAGAGACTCGAATTGAGAAGGTTGGAGATCACGTGCAAAACATGGAACGGATACTAAGTAAGACGATAAAAATATTAAATCAACAGGAAAGTAAACTGCTTGACCAGGAGGAAAGATCGCGATGGAAAAATGTCAGGATTTATAATGTTCCCGAAGGAGCGGAGGGATTGTCGATGACGGACTTTGTAGACAAGCTGCTGTGGGAAGCGCTGGAGATTCCTCAGACTATGGAGATTGAAATTGAAAGGGCGCATCGTTCGCTTGTCCAGCGGCCTCCCGGAGACCGAGAAGGTAAACCGTGCTCCATTGTACTTAGATTCCTTCGATTTAAGAGCAAGGCAGAGATTCTGCGAAGGGCCTGGGGTAAGAAGAGGGGTTTTTGGAACGGGAAGTTAATATACTTCAATCATGATTACCCTCCGGTTGTCCTACAGAAACAGAAAGAATATTCCGAAGTGAAACGAATATTAAAGCAAGAAAAGATTAAATTACAAACTCTGTACCCTGCTAAACTGAGGGTATTTTACCAAGAAGGGATGCGACTGTACCAGACGGTGGAGGAGGCGACTACAGACATGAACAACAGAGGACTGTCCATTAGCGTGGTCAAACCAAGGGAAAGTCTGGCTGAGCAGTTGTCCTGAGCTGCTTGGGAAATAGTAAGAGAACCGAGAAAGCAGGGGACGGGAACAGGATGAGAGAAGGATTTTAGGAAGAGACTGTCAGTTCTCCGAGGGCAGCCCTCACCTCCTCCAGAAGAGCCATAAGGTTTGGCTAACTTTAAAAGTGCTGATAAACTAAACGGAAGCAAAAATAGACGGTGATATACCTATCTCGAGAAATACGTGTTATAATGTGGATTTTATATTACTCAATTTTTAAAAATTCATTTATTCATTCCTTCTTCCCCACCTAAATGAGAATATATACATGGGAGGAATACACAGGGAAATCATTTCTGTGTAATGGACATAGTTATTTTTACTTTCTTTTATAGGTACTGCCGTGGGGCCCTCAACCCACAGGTAGGAGGGGCTCTCCCCCATGGCTAGACTTTTTTTCTAGCCCAACCCAGGGTCATCTAGAGACCCCAGCCTTGGAATCACACCTTTGTTACCTTTTTTTTTAATTATTCGCGTTTCTTAGCTCTTATTTGTTCAGGGAGTAGATTGTTATATATTCTGCAAATTTCAATGATATATTCTGTAAAGTTATATTCTGCAAATTTCAATGATATACTAACAGATATATACACATGGCTAAGGACAAAGTAAAATTCATTTCTTTTAATGTCAATGGGCTGTTGAATCCAGTCAAGCACAGTAAAATTCTATCAAAAATGAAAAAAGAACAAGCCCATGTAGTATATTTACAGGAAACTCACTTAAGTGATAATGAGCATGGAAAATTAAAGAGAGTGGGCTTCACTAATTTGTTTTTCTCCTCATACAAGTCAGGACATAGAAGAGGAGTTGCTATTCTCATCTCAAGTAAGCTAAATTTTGAAAAAGTATTCCAAATGGGAGATAAGGAGGGCAGATATGTTTTGGTAAGAGGGAATATAGATGGAAATCCAGTTACTTTATTGAATATATACGCACCCCCCGGAAGTGATATTAGTTTCTTCCAGAAAATTACTAATATTATGGTAACGGAAACAGAAGGTCTCTTGATATGTCGGGGAGACTTAAATTTACAATTACAACCAAAGTTAGACTCTTCCAATAGAAAAACTTAGGAAACAAAGTCCTTACATAAGAAAGTTAACACTCTTTTTGAGGATGTTGGTCTAATTGATATATGGAGGGACATTTTCCCCGACAGAAGGGATTACACTCATTATTCTGCCTCCCCCCCATTCCATATATACAAGAATAGGCTATTTCATAACACTTGGAAAAGATAGAGATAAAGTAATCACCTGTGGAATTGGGACAATAGGTGTAAGTGACCATGCACCTATATATTTATCTGTTGATTTTGACCTACAACCAAAGAATACTATTTGGAAACTAAATTCAAGTCTACTCAATGATCCCTATTTTAAGGAACAAATTAAAAAAGAAATTGGTCTTTACTTAGAATTCAATGATAATGGAGAGGTTTCACCTCCCATTCTATGGGATACTCTGAAGGCTGTCTTAAGGGGCAAAATTATAGCGATATCTTCATACAAGAAAAAAATAAGGAATAGAATATTAGAGGACTTGCAAAATAAGGTGAAGGAACTAGAAAAAAAAACACAAATTGAGTTTGGCACAGGTTGCACTAGAGGAAATTTTAAAAGTTAGGAATGAAATTAATAGTTTGGCTACACAAGAAATTAGAAAAAATTTAATGTTTCTGAAACAGAGACACTATGAAAGTGGATCTAAATCTATGAAAATACTGGCGTGGGAACTGGAAAAAAAAGATAGCAGAAAATACAATTCATAGAATAAGGGATCCAAGAACAAAAGTGATAAAAAAATAAGCTAAGTGAAATTCAAGAAGCTTTTGAAATGTTTTACGAAACTCTATATTCCAAAGTTCCTGGGGGAAGCGTAACCCCAATTGACACCTTCCTGAATTCTTTAGAGTTACCCACTTTAAGCAAAGAACAAAATAGAACGATGACTGCTGACATAACTGAAGCTGAACTAAAAACTGCAATTAGTAAGTCACCAGGATCAGATGGATATACGGCAGAGTGGTATAAAGAGTTTGGAAGTGAGTTAATTCCTGTTTTACTCCCCACTCTGAACTGGGCTCTAAGAAAGGCGCAAATGCCCCCCAGCTGGAAGGAGGCGATAATCTCAGCTATACCGAAAGAAGGCAAGGATAAAATGGAATGTGGGTCATTTAGACCAATATCTGTTCTTAATGTGGATTATAGAATATTTACCTCCATCATGGCCAAACGATTAGAAGAGTTTCTACCCACACTGCTATGTAATGATCAGACAAGTTTTATACAGCAACGCTAAACACAAGACAATATACGAAGGACACTTCACATTGTGGATCATATTTTTAAAAATGAAATTGAAGCAATAGTGATAAGCGTGGACGCTGAAAAGGCATTTGATTCGGTTAATTGAAATTTTCTTTACAGAGTTTTACATAGATTTGGTCTACATGTCACAATTATTAAAACTATACAGGCACTATACGACAATCCTACTGTCAGGATTAAAATCAATAGATATTTATCTAATAGTTTTACCCTAGAAAGGGGCACAAGACAAGGTCTCCACTACTCTTCGCATTATATCTGGAACCATTAGCTCAACACATCAGACAAAATGAAGATATCGGGGAATTACTATTAAAGGGACAGAGCATAAATTGGCCTGTTACGTGGATGACATTTTGATCTATCTAGGGCAGCCAGCATACTCTTTATCTAAATTGATGCAATCCTTTGAACAATATGACCAATTATCAGGATACAAGATCAACATAGATAAAACCCAACTACTTTCATGTAACTATAGTCCACCAAGAGAAATTGAAAGTAGATATCCTTGGGCATAGCAAACAGAGTCCATCAAATACTTGGGCATCATTATGCCAAAAGATTTGGCAAAATTATCAGAATGCAATTATCAGCCTATATATAAAAAAAATTAGGGAAGATATAACAAGATGGAACCTAATTCTTTTTCTTGGTCTCAGTTCAAGGATTGAATCTATTAAAATGAATATACTGCCCAGACTACTGTATCTCTTTCAGACCCTACCAATAGAGATTAATCAGAATCAATTCAATGAATGGAACAAGATGCTATCAAGATATATATGGCAAGGTAAAAGGCCTAGAGTTCCTCTCAAAACTTTACAATTAGCCAAGGAAAAGGGGGGATGAGGCCTACCTTCTATTAGAGATTATTATTTTGCAGCACAATTGAGAGCTGTGATATGTTGGTGCAACCCATCATGTGACGCTCAATGGAAAAACATTGAGGAGAGGATGCCTCCCATCCCCATACAGGCAATTTTGGCTGATAACAACCTACAAAGTTACATAAATAATATTGATAATCCGTGGGTGAAATGGGCTCTTAAAATATGGAAAACTATTATAAAAGAATATAAACTAGAGAGAGACATTGCAATTCTTAAATGGTGTGCATATGACTCGGATTTTACACCGAATCTGGATGCTAGATTTAAGGACTGGACAGCTAAAGGAATAACAGCTATTTGCAATATAATGAAAGAAGGAACACTATTCAGTTTTGAAATGCTCAAAGAGAAACACTTATTAGAAAAGCAAGACTTTTACCGGTATTTACAGATGCGACAGTATGTTAATAGGACAGTTAAAAATGTAACCAAGGCAAGTACATGTCTGATAGAGCTATTTAGAAAAGCATATAATTCAGACAACGGTAGTAGAATAATTTCAAGCGTTTATAAGAGTTTGTCAAATCTTAAAACACATTCAACTTCATACATTAAAACAAAATGGGAGAAGGAAGAAGGGATAATAATATCTGAGGAAGACTGAAAATAATATGGAGGTATCAATGGAAGTGTAGCAGTTCACAGAAATGGAGGGAGTTTCGGGTGGAAAAACTTGATAAGATGTTTTATTACACCTTCTCAGAAATCCCATTATAATAGTAACTCCCCTGCTTGCTGGAGAAATTGTGGAAATCAAAATGCAAACCATTATCATATTTTCTGGGAATGCTCTGTTATCAAAGGCTATTGGAGTGGGATACATAATGCCCTACAAGACATCTTTATATGTGAAATACCCTTAGAGAGTAAGACCATATATTTTGGGTATATACCTCAAGATGGTTGAAAAGAGATAAGTATTTAATGAATGTACTGCTGGTGGCTGGTAAAAAGACCCTTACCAGGAAATGGTTATCACAGGAGAGCCCAACTTTAAATGTATGGATGGAAATTACAATGGACATTTACAAAATGGAGAAGATAACAGCATCTGTTAATCATAAGTTGGAACAATTTTATTCATACTGAAAAAAATGGTTTAACTACATAACACCTCATAGGCCTGATTTTATTCTCACAAGTCAATGAATATGTTGTAAAAAATCACTTCCTACTCTGTACATAGTTTTCTTCTTTCAATTGTTCTTTCTTTCCTCTCCTTTCTATAAGTGAATACCTCAGATAAATATTATATGGAGATTTGTGACAAATATGATTATATGATATATATGTACAGTATCTGAAATACATCTTATGGAAATGTTTGTTTGATGATGAAATTCAATAAAAAATAAATTACAAAAAAAATAAGGGCATTGAAGATAGCAGCAGGACGGGGGTCACTTGACCTTTTAAGGTTGCTCTGACATTCATTAAAATCTTTTCCAATTTAGTACCTCAGCACCATTTTGCTTTAGTATCTCCAGATCCCTTAAATGGCTTTACCAGGAGATTCACTACAATTTACAGTACTTGCCCTTGGAAAACAATGGAATTGATCCAACCAGTTAGCACATGCTTTACATATAACCAAATGGTTGTGGTTTAGCTGTAGTTTACCTTTGATAACTTGGTACATTTATCATGATGGTGTTGTGTTTGTGAATATATGATGGAAATGTCAGTTAATTCACACTGCAGAGACATCCTCTGGGTTATCTAAGTGATACTGGGATAATCGTACATAGCATCTAAACCGACGACACCACAAGCATTCACGGATGCTCCCTGCCTATGTGATTCCATTATTGTGGTCAGCAAGTCTATTATGAAAATGCTTTCTTCCTTTTTTTCCTGACCTGTAATGTATTTCAAATCTGCACATTACATCAGGTGACCATGAATATAACAGTTAATGTCAGGTGACAATCAATTTAACAATGTGTCAGGTGACCATCAATGTGACAGTTATGCCAGGTGACCATCAATATGAGAGTTGGATGAATAAGGACAGGATTAGTGATTTAGTGTTTAACTATAAATTTGTTTCAATGATTCAGGCACAAAACATAAACAGAATTATTCTCACCAAAATATAAAACTCCTCCGAGACCCTCATCGAAAGACGCAATTAAATATGACAATCCTAAAGTAACAATCCTCCTTTCGCCCAGCCAGCATTTTCCCATCAATACTAATTCTAATATTTTAGAAACATAAAAAGCCTACAGCACAATACAGGGCCTTCGGCCCACAATGCTGTGCTGAACATGTATTTTCTTGCAAGTGCCTGCAACCTTCAATTGTTTCTAAAATAAAGCGATAATAGGATTTAGAAAAACACTCGTACACAAAGCACTGGAAATATGAGCTTTAATTAACCTCCATAATCAAATCTGAACTAATTAACTGCCTTCTCCCTTTCTTTCTCTCCATTGTTAAGCTAACATGATGGTCTGAAATATACAAGTATTGGAAATGCAGCTGAAAATGTCCATTTTGTTTGCAAATTTATGGCTTGTGATTTACTGCTCAACAGCACCAAGCCAATTGGGCCTTGCAGCTTCCAGCAGCTGAACAGGAAACCAATTAATTATAATGACTTCTTACTCAGAATAAGGATGCGTTTGTGTTCAGGAAGAATGGAAGCATTTCTGGGGGTGAAAGTGCGTCGGAATACTGGAAACACATTTAGTAATTAAGCTTGCATTCAAAGTCACAAAAGGATGCTTTAATGCTGAAGTGGCTTCACAGCTGCGCAGTCGGTATCACTGTGTACAACCAGCCCTGAGGAGGCAGCAGTCTGTCTACTTTCTCCAGCTGTCTGATAGGACCCGCTCACTGACTTTAGCCAGTGAAGCAAATAAGTGATGAATGGACACATCGGCAACTGTATTTAATTTGTAGACGTAGCAGTTCAGAGTTTGGAGTTTGATACAGATCAGTAAGAGTACAATATGGGGACTTTTATTAGATGGCAAAACTGTTAAATCTTATATCATTTGTAAATTGCATTATATCCAATAAACGCCAAATGACTATCTAGAGTAGACATTAATAAAGGGAGAGAGAGCCCAAAGGAATCACATGACTAATTATCAGATGAAAGTCATTCATTATGCATGCTGCCATAAATCAAAGAGGGAGAGAAGGGGGAGGGGTGAAGAGAAGGTCTGGGATTTACCCAAGGCAGGCCCACCTTTTACTGATGTAACAAGATAAGGTTAAATCCTCAACTGATTACATCAGTAAAAATGGATTGGTGATCCAGGAAGTCAGTCGCTCTTAGACTCATTCGTCACAGTTAATCAAGTATCAAAAAGACACAATATCAGTTGTACGATCTGTGAAAAAATTAGAGCCCTATTTTATGTATGAGCACTGATATAAAAAATCCTCCTAATCTCCATTCTAAATGGATGTCCTTGTTTCTAAGTCTGTGCCCTCTGGTCCTAGACTCTGCACACCCATTATATCCCATAAGTTTGGCATGAGTCCCCAGATCCTAAGGACTTTCTACAGGGGCACAATTGAGAGCATCATGACTGGCTGCATCACTGCCTGGTATGGGAACTGTACCTCCCTCAATCGCAGGACTCTGCAGAGAGTGGTGCGGACAGCCCAGCACATCTGTAGATGTGAACTTCCCACTATTCAGGACATTTACAAAGACAGGTGTGTAAAAAGGGCCCGAAGGATCACTGGGGACCCCAGTCACCCCAACCACAAACTGTTCCAGCTGCTACCATCCGAGAAACGGTACCACAGCATAAAAGTCAGAACCCACAGGCTCCGGTACAGCTTCTTCCACCAGGCCATCAGACTGATTAATTTTCGCTGATACAATTGTATTTTTACGCTATATTGACTGTCCTGTTGTACATACTGTTTATTACAAATTACTATAAATTGCACATTGCACATTTAGACAGAGACATAACGTAAAGATTTTTATTCATATATGTGAATGATGTAAGAAATAAAGTAAATTCAATTCAATATCTAAGTCTTTCAATATTTAGTATGTTCCAATAAGATCCCCCTTTATTCTTCTAAACTCCAGCGAGTACAGACGCAGAGCCATAAAATGCTCCTCATACATTAAAAGTTTAATTCCTAGGGTCATTCTTGAAAAGTCCTCTGGACCCACTCCAATGCAAGCACTTTCTCTCTTAGATATGGGACCCAATCTGCTCACAATACTCCAAGTGTGGTCTGACCAATCGTTTATAAACCCTCAGCATTACATACTTTAATATTCTAGTCCTCTTAAAATGAATGCTAACTTTTCATTTGCTTTCCTTATGCTGACTCAGTTTGCAAGTTAACCTTTAGGGTATCCTACAAGTTCCTTTGCACCTCTGAGTTCTGAATTTTCCCTCCATTTAGAAAATAGTCTATGCCTTGACTCCTTCTACCAAAGTGCATGACCATACACCTCCCTATACTATACTCCATTTGCCACTTCTTTGTCCATTCTCCTCATCTGTCTAAGTTGTTCTACAGACTCCTTCCTCAACACTACCTGCCCCTCCACCTATCTTCATATCATCCATAAACTTGGCCACAAAGCCATCAATTCCATTATCTCGATCATTAACATATAAGATGAAAGAAAGTGGACTTAACACTGAGCCTTGTGGAATACCACAAGTCACCATCAGCCAACCAGAAAAAGCCCACCATATTCCCACTCTTTGCCTCTTAACAATTTTCCGTCCATGCTAGTATGTTTCTTGTAATACCATGGGTGTTGTGTATTTGGTATTTCGATAATATTTGAGTAATCGTGTGTGTGTGCGTGTGTGTGTGTATGTATAATCTTGGGTCACCACCCTCCTTTATAGCTGTGAAGCCTGGTAACCTACAGCCGTCACATCAAGTCCTTGGAGCGCTTCCACATAAGCTGCCTCCAGCACATCCTGGGAATTACCTGGCATGAGCAGATGCCTCACACTGAAATACTTGTAAAGACCAACTGCAAAAGTATTGAGGCCATGATCACCCAGCGTCAGCTGCAGGGGCTGGGGCACGTGATAAGGATGCCCCCATGTCGGCTACCCCGCAGAGTGTTATACGGCCAGCTACATCATGGTCAACGCTCAGCTGGAAGGCCGAAGAAGCGCTATAAGGATCGGATGAAGAATGCTTTAAGGAAGTGCAAGATCAGACCAGAGGACCTGGAGGAGGTTGCTGCTGACCATACCACGTGGCGACAGCTGTGCAGGGACGGGATTCATATTCTGGAGATGGAAAGAACAACCAGAAGACAACAGAGGAGAGCCAGAAATGCAGCCATGGTTGCCACCACTACTACATATACATGTCCCACCTGCAATAGAGCTTCTGGGTCCAGGATAGGACTGTATAGTCATCAAAGATCTCACCATTAAAGGAGTGGACGTTGTCATCGGATTTCGATGGACAACCGAAGAAGAATCTTGGGTGCTTAGACTGCACAGCCTAACGATTCTTGTACTCTTGTTCCTTTAAATAATTCATTATGGGTTATATATATAAGTACTTGAATTGCATATGTCATCGCATTAGCACATGATAGGTGCACACCTTGCTTAAAGTATACCTGAAGTTAAACCCACATTTTGGACTTCTGTGTCTTTCTTTGAATTAGTTTAATGTTTTGCAGTTACAAAACATAACATTATCAATGAGGTATTTTTAAGACAAACCGGAGGTGGCTATCGACCTGTTGAAACACAGTGAGACATTAAAACTTAAAAAGAAATACAACGGGAGAAACAGTGCACCCCAGCACATGCAGAGGCCATCAAGCTTCAAGCAAAAAAGAAGTGTAGCTCATGTTATTCAGAAGGGAAGACACAATTGAGCTTTAAAAAATGTCAGAAAACTGAAGAACTCACAGGTTCATGAAGAGCAAGGAAGAATTCTTAGGTTCATAAAGGGTACTGGGTGATAATAATCATTTTAGAAAAGCAGAAATGACTGGCTATGATGGAAAATTTGGTGCATTTTATTACACAATGAGTAATTGGCTCGTATATTTAGCTATTGGAACAGTATTTTGAAGCAAATGAAATAGCCAATGTGAAGTGAGTAACACACATCAAAGTTGCTGGTGAACGCAGCAGGCCAGGCAGCATCTCTAGGAAGAGGCACAGTCGACGTTTCAGGCCGAGACCCTTCGTCAGGACTAACTGAAGGAAGAGTGAGTAAGGGATTTGAAAGTTGTAGGGGGAGGGGGAGATGCAAAATGATAGGAGAAGACAGGAGGGGGAGGGATAGAGCCGAGAGCTGGACAGGTGATTGGCAAAAGGGGATACGAGAGGATCATGGGACAGGAGGCCCAGGGAGAAAGACAAGGGCGGGGGGACCCAGAGGATGGGCAAGGGGTATATTCAGAGGGAGAAAAAGGAGAGTGAGAGAAAGAATGTGTGCATAAAAATAAGTAACAGATGGGGTACGAGGGGGAGGTGGGGCATTAGCGGAAGTTAGAGAAGTCGATGTTCATGCCATCAGGTTAGAGGCTACCCAGACGGAATATAATGTGAAGTGAGTGCCAATTTTGCTGAGTGCATTGGGTTTAAAGACATACACTTTGCTTTGAAGTTTAACTGCTCCAACCAAACCAGCAGAAATGAGCTTTGGTGCTATTGTAAAAGTAATGCAGGAACACTTGAAGCTGAAGCCATTGTTGATTGCTGAACACTTTAATTTTCATAAGCAGATTCAAAAAGAAGGAGAGTCTATTTCAGAGTATGTGTCTGAATTGAAGAGATTATTTGAGGATTGTCATTATGGGCTTAATGATGCACCGTGGGATCACTTGGTTTGTGGAATCTTAAAAGGAAGCTTTCAAAAATGGCTTCTAACTGAAGCACAACTTACCTTTAAAAGAGCAATTGAAATCGCTGTTTCAATATAAACCACAGACAGAGAGACAATCGAGTTGCAGTCAGGAATGAAAGGAAGTGTGAATAAAGTTGCAACATCTAAACAGAAACCAGCCTGGCAAACCAAATTGTGTTACCATTGTGGCAGGGGCTCACATATGCCAAACAAATGCAGGTTTAAAGGCGAAACTTGCAGAAAATGCAATAAAGTAAGTCACATTCAAAGAGCATGTCAGGCAGACAAAAATAAATGTCAAATAAATGCAAAGAGAAGAGAAAAAGCTTAAAAGGTCAAGTGGAAGTTTCAAACAGAGCAGTAATCTGCATGCTGATGATGAAAAGTCAACATAAGAGAGTGACACAGGCTGTGTAGCCTTGAGATTTATAGTACGAAAAGTAACAATAGACAAGCAATAGGGTTTAAGCCCGAAGTGAATGGCAAATTAATTTAAATGAAATTGGACACTGGTTTAGTCACTCCACAAAATGAGTTTGAACCACATTTCAAAGATACTAAACTGAAGCCTGCAGATACCTGTCGAAGAACTTATGCTGAAGAAAAGATAACTCTTGTGGGAATAACATTTGTAACAGTGAAATACAACAATCAGTAAGTCAAATTGCATGTGGTAAAAACAGAAGGGCCATCATTGTGGGGATATGATTTGTTGAGACAACTACAATTTGATTGGAGATCCGTCCATCATTTGCATGCTACGATTCCCTACAATAAAGTCAATGGAAAGTGAATTAAGAAAAGTACTGAATTATGTCACAACTATCTCCATGCTGAATATCATGAACCATTGCCCAAGGGAGGACAACAGGCACTGGTGCCAACATCTGTGCCTCTGGCTGGAAAGCATATTGTATCAATATGCAAGGACCATGCTGCTCAGAGGAATCATGGAAGTGACGAAAGCAGTGGTCTGACTACAACAGTTTTTGTAGGCAACATATCTGACAAAGCTTCTGATATGTTACTCAGGCAGTTACATGCAAAATGTGGTTTGGTTTTAAGCTGGGTGAGAGTTCAAGGAACATCAGGAAAGCTGCAAGCATTCAGCTTTTGTGACTACAAAGAACCAGAATCTACTTTGCGTGCATTGAGGTTATTGCATGAACTTCAAGTGGGAGGCAAAAAGCTGTTTGTAAAAGTAGATGCAAAGACCAAAGCCAGGCTAGACGAATGGAAGGCCAAAAAGAAAGGAGTCAATTGAGATACAAAAACAGAGGATTTGTCAGGTGATGTTCTGGATGAGGAAACCAAGAGGAGAGATCAGATGGTAAAGGGAACATTAGAAGGATTAATAAGAGAATACTCCAATAAACTAAATGCATCTTCCCAAGATCAAGATGCACAAACTAGAAGAAGAAATAGGAAGAGGGTTCATGTTTCAGTCCTGGACAAGCAGTCCTGACAAGGGACTACAGAGGTGATCAAAAGTTGGTATTCGGAAAGATTAAGTACTGTACTGGTCCACTCTCCTACACAGCGGAGATTGTGTCTGTTATCATCTGGAGACGGCACATCGATCAGTCGAGGAGAGCAGTCAATTGATAGAAAAGAAAGTTGGCTACTGCTATCAGAACCAATTCCTGCGATCTCAGAGTCAACTCTATTGACACCATAGAGGCAACCCCAGAACCTGAGACAGTTTCACAGCCACAAGTGTCACCTGCCAAACAGAGCGATCCCACTTGTCAGGAAAGACATTGTCCCAGAAGAGTAAGAAAGCCTTCTCAGCGATTAAATCTTTAGGTATGAACAATTTAAAATTTACTGTGCCATGGATGTCTGTATATAGTAGTTGTGTTATATAGCCTATATATGTATATAAGTTGAGATAGATTCTCCATGAGTTGGAGTTTATAGGTAAGCAGGGAGCAATGTTGTGCATACGTCATCATGCTACCACGTGAAATATGCGCACCTTGCTTAAATTAAGCTCAAAAGTTAGACCCACATTTCAGACTCGTGTGTTTTTCTTTGAATCACTTTAATTTTTTTTAAGTTACAAAAGATAATAATGGGCTCTTATCTTGGTTAGCAGACTCCTGTGTGGCACCTTGGCTGTCTGAAAATCCAAGTAGACCAGAAGACAAAGGAGCAGAATTAGGGCATTTGGCACATCGAATCTGCTCTGCCATTCAATCATGGCAGATCCTTTCTTTTCCCTCTCCTCCAGCCCCACTCCCAGCCTTCTCCCCATAACTGTTGATGTTGTGGCCAATCAAGAACCTATCAATCTCTGCCTTAAATACACCCAATGACCTGGCCTCCACAGCTGCCTGTGGGAACAAATTCCACAAATTCACCATCTTCTGGCTAAAGAAATTTCTCCACATCTCTGTTTTAAATGGACACCCTCTATCCTGAGGCTGTGCTCTCTTGTTCTAGACTCTCCTACCATGGGAAACATCCTTTCCACATCTACTCTGTCTAGGCCTTTCAACATGTGAAGGGTTTCAATGAGACCACCCTCTTCCTTCTAAATTCCAGTGAGTACAGGCCCAGAGCCATCAAACATACCTCATATGATAACCCTTTCATTCCCAGAATCTTCCTTGTGAACCTCCTCTGAACCCTCTCCAATGCCAGCATATTTTTTCTTAGATAAGGAACCCAAAACTGTTCACAATACTCAAGGTGGGGCCTCACCAGTGCCTTATAAAGCCTCAGCAATAACATCCCTGTTCTGGTATTCTAGACCTCTTGAAATGAATGCTAACATTGCATTTGCCTTCCTCACCACCAACTCAACCTTTAGGATGTTCTGTACAAGGACTCCCAAATCCTTTTGCATTTCTGATGTTTAGATTTTCTCCCTGTTTAGAAAATAGTCTGCACATTTATTTCTTCTGATAAAGTGCATGACCATGCATTTTCCAACATTGTATTTCATTTGCCACTCTCTTGCCCATTCTCCTAACTTAAGTCCTTCTGCAGCCTATCTGTTTCCTCAACGCTACCTGCCACTCCACCAATCTTCATATCGTCCACAAACTTGGCAACAAGCCATCTATTCTGTCAGCTAAATCATTGATATACAGCATAAAAAGAAGCGGTCCCAACACTGGCCCCTGTGGAACAGCACTAGTCACTGGCAGCTAACCAGAAAAGTACCCTTTTATTTCACTCGCTGCTTCCTACCAATCGGCATCTGTTTCTAACCTGCCAGTTATTTCCTCAAAGAATTTCAACAGGTTTGTCAGGTAAACTTTCCCTTTGAAGAAATCATGCTGCCTTTGGCCTGCTCTATCATGAGCCTCCAAGTTTTCCAAAACTTGATCCTTAATGATTGACTTTAACATCTTATCAACAATTTTCTATCGTTTGCCTCCCTCCCTTCTTAAAGAGTGGAGTAACACTTGCAATTTTCCAGTCCTCTAGAACCATTTCAGAATCTAGTGATTCCTAAAAGATCATTATTAATCCCTCGCAATCTCTTCAGCCGCCCCTTTCAAAATCCTGGAATGCAGTCCATCTGGTCCAGGTGATCTATCCACCTTCAGACCTTCCACAAACACCTGTGAAAAGTCTCTTCACCTGTAGGAATCTGTCGAAGTCATCTATTGTATCTGGTGCTCCCCATGTGCCCTCCTCCACATTGGTGAGACCCGACGTAAGTTTGGTAACTGCGTTGCCAAGCACCTCCCCTGCATCCGTCTAAAGTGGAATTTTCCAGTGGCCAACCAATGATATCCAGTTCAAGATGGCTATAAAGCCACTGACCCCCCTTGAGTACGAGTCTTCAATTTACAAAACAATTTTTCACTCAAATGAACAGGGGCCATGCTCCACATAGATTAAAACATGGTACCAAAATCCTCATAGTGTCTTGCACTTAATGAAACATTTTTCAAGAACACTTTACTTTGGTAAATCAAGGTATTCTACATTGAATCACTTGCAATTTCCTATTTTCCTTAAGTTCAATAGAGTCAGAGAGAAGTACAGCACAGAAACAGGCCCTTTGGCCCATCCAGTCCATGCTGAAACCATTTAAACTGCCCGGAGCCATAGCCCTCCATATTCAAATTATATATACATACTGATATACGTACCTATCCAAACTTCTCTTAGGCATTGAAACCAAGCTCACCTGCTCCACTTGTGCAGGCAGGTCATTCCACACTCTCACAACTCTGAGTGAAGAAGTTTCCTCTCATGTTCCTCTTAAACTTCTTACCTTTCACCCTTAATCTATGACCTCTGGTTGTAGTCCCACCCAACCTCAGTGGAAAAAGCCTGCTTGCATTTACCCTACCGATACTCCTCATAATTTTGTATATCTCTATCAAATCTCCTCTCAATCTCCACATTCTAAAGAATACATTCTTAACCTATTCAATCTTTCTTTATAACTCAGGTCCTTCAGAACCAGTAACATCCTTGTGAACTTTTTCTGAACTCTTTCAATCTTGTTTACATCTTTCCTGTAGGTGGGTGACCAAAACTGCACACAATACTCCAAATCAGGCCTCACCAGCATGTTATACAACTTTAATATAACTTCCCACCTCCTCTACTCAATACATTGATTTATGAAGACCAATGTGCCAAAAGCTTTCTTTACAACCCTATCTATAATACCTCTTTCACTGAATTATGGATGTGTATTTCCATATCCCTTTGTTCTACCACACTCCTCGGTGCCCTACTTCTTGACCAACCTCCCATGTGGGGCCTTGTCAAATGCCTTCCTAAATGCATGCAGACAACATCAACTGCACTGCCTTCATCCACTTTCCTAGTAACTTCCTCAAAAATCTCTATGAGATTGGTTAGCCATGTCCTACCACACACAAAGCCATGCTGACCACCTTTAATCAGTCCCTGTCTACCCAAATACTTATATATCTGGTCCCTTAGAATACCTTCCAATAACTTTCCTGAAACTGATGTCATACTCTGTAGGGTAACATGATTGGTGAAGATGTACAAAATTCACCATCACTGATACTGAGTTGGGGTTTCAGTTTAAGAAGCTGGTCTGACGTGATGATGTGATTACGTAAAGGGTTTTTTAGCATACTTTGCGTTCAGTTTTTTGGTGTTCAATAAATATGTTGCTACGGCTTTTCTGAAACATGAAATAGCTCCGCCATTTTATTTGAGAAAATATGCATTGGTGACCCTGATGCTCCTGGTCGATTCTGGAGTTATTGAACATGTCAGCCAACACAATTACTTTGAGACTCTGGAATTTTGGGAGCAAAATGTCATCGCTTGGTTTGTACAAGCTGAGGCTCAATTTGCACTGTGAGAAATCTCTGCCGACTACAAATATTTCTATGTAGTAGCATCGCTCAGCAACTCCACGGCTGCGAGAGTGGTGATTCAAACTCAAACAAGATATAATGGCTGAAAATTCACCTCTTACTGATTTTTGGACTGTCAGAGTCTGAGCGCGCCGAACAGTTGCTCTCCTTGCCCGGCCTTGGTGATGATAAGCCTTCAGAGCTAATGGACCACATGCTGACTCCCCTGAGAAATCACCATTCTTGTTTTATTTTTAATGAACTCTTCATGCAGCAAATGCCTGACCAAGTTTGCATAACCCTCGCTAATGCAGTGAGGGAGCTTGCCAAAATGGCTGATAGTCTACATTCAGCGCCAGACAGCAGTGCATCATTCCTTCTCCTTTCTCTACCTCAATAAGCCCGGTCTGCAAGGCCCCTGTCATAAGGACGCCCGCTGCTGCAAAACAAACAAAGCCAGATCTGTGCTTTTACCATGCTCGCTCTGGTACGAACGTTAGGAAGTACTGACTGCCTTGCAGCTTCGACAGTGCCAGCACGTCAGAACATCAGAGGTCTGTGAACACTGCGAGTTCCAACTGCCAGGGACATCTGCTGTTCATTACAGACACCCTTTCAGGGTGACGCTTCCTATGTGACATAGGTGCTCAAGCACGTGTGCTGCCTGCATTGCCTGTTGATGAGAAGGTAAAGAGCAACGAAACCTCGTTGGAGGATGCCAAAGTCAGTAAGATCCAGACTTACGGGACATGATGGGAGATGCTCTGCTTCGGTGGGTGGTGTTACACACGGAACTTTGCCCTGGCTAAAGTGGCTCGACCTCTGCTCGGTGCAGGTTCCCTGTGTCTCCAAGGACTGTTGGTCAATCATAGAACTCCCAGTTTGTGGATATCAAAGACTTTGGGTTGTTACCCTGCTCCCACAGTAATTTCCCCACAATGACTCTGTCAACCTCGTGTACCACCACGTGTGAGTTTACTCAACTGCTGAGCGAATTCCCAACCCTCACCAAGCCCACATTCTACACTACAGTCGCAAAACATGGGGGTTCAGCACCACATTTCCACAACTGGCCCACCAGTTCATGCCCGCACACGTAGACTGCATCCAGAAAAGCTGGCAACTGCGAAGGTTGAGTTTGCCAACATGGAAAGACTTAGCATTGTACGCTGGGCTTCACCCCTCCATATGGTCCGTAAGTCCAACAGTGGTGATTTCTGATGACTTAATGAGGTCACCCCCCCCAATCGTTGCACGATCCCACACATGCAAGACTTTTCAGCGCATTTAGCCAAAAAGTCAACTTTTCCAAAGTCGATTTAGTTAGGAGCTACCATCAGGTGCCTGGGTGCCCGGAGGACATTGCCAAAATGACTGTGATAACGCCATTTGGCCTCTTTGAGTTCCTATGCATACCATTTGGGCTGAAAAATGCGGCACAGACTTTCCAATGGCTGATGGACTCTGTATTAAAAGACTCAGGTTCTCTTTTTGTTCACCTGGATGACATACTTGTTGTCAGTGCGTCCTACTCCGAACACGTATCTCATCTCCGCACACTTTCGAGTGCTTAAGCCAACAGAGTTTGATTATTAACCCGGCTAAGTGCTAGTTTGGGTTGTCAACCATTGACTTTCTTGGCCATAGCATCTCAGCAGAAGGTGCAAAACTCCTCCCATCAAAAATAGTTGCTATTATGGATTTCCCATCGCCCTACACTACAAAAAAAAAACAGAGTTTTTAGGCATGGTGAATTTCTATCACTGCTTCATTCTGTGAGCTGCTGAACTTATGCTTCCCCTGTATAGCGTGCTCAAATGTAATACCCCTAATCACATGCTTAACTGGTCAGTGGACATGAGCAGGACATTTGATGATACCAAGCAAGCTCTTTCTGACTGTGAGCTTCTTGGTCTCTATCTGGCTGTCTGCCATTTTCCTTTTCTTCTAGACAGTCGCTTTTTCACAGTGTTCATTGTCTACAGACCCCTCGTGCACACGATGGCCAAAATATCAGACCTTTGGTCTGCACCGCAGCAATGCCACCTGACCTACGTATCAGAGTTCACAACTGATATTCAACACTGTATATCGAGGAAAAACAATGCCATAGCTGAATGGCTCTCACAGCCAGCCATTGAGGCCATACACATCCGACCAAGCTACTGACCCAGAGATCCGGGTTTACAGAACCGCAGTTACGGGCCTGCAGTTGGCCGACCTCAAGTTCGGGGAAGTTGGGATTTTTCTCCTGTGCGATGTTTCAACCGGTCACCCTTGCCCCATCATGCCCGCAAACTGGAGGTGGACTGTTTTTGACTCCATACATGGCTTCTCACATCCGAGCCAGAAGGCCTCATAGGAGCTGTTTGCACTGAAATTTATGTGGCACAGCCTTTGAAAGGACGTGTGTAATTGGACTTCAGCCTGCATGGAGTGCTGGCAGGCAAAAACCAAATGTCATATTCAGGCGCCGTTGGCACCTTTTGAGGTCCCTGAGGGATGGTTTGACCATGTCCTTGTTGGTCCTCTTCCCTCCTCCTGTGGTTTCACACACCTCCTTACCTCGGTGGACCACAGCACCAAGTGGCCAGAGGTCGTCCCCATAGGAATTATGGGGATGGCCGCAGATGTGATTTTGGATTCATCAGCACCTGGGTCGCTCAGTTTGGTACCCCATCTGATATTTCCTCTGACTCCTGTCCCCAATTCATATCACACTTCTGGGCTGTGATGGCCCAGAACCTTGGAGTCAGGCCACATCACACCACAGCTTATCACCCGCAGTCCAATGGCCTATGCAAGCTGTTTCACTGCTCCTTAAAGGCTGCTCTGAGGGCTTCCCTGATGGATGAGTGTTGGCATGATCATCTCCCACGGGTCCTGCTGGGGCTCAGAACAGCTCCAAAAGAGGACCTGCAGTGGTCTGCGGCTGAGCTGGTATACAGACAGCCAGTACGAGCACCAGGTGATTTCATTCCTGATGTTACTATTGCCTGGGTGGCCTCTCAACAGCAATCCACCTTCCTCAGCAAATTCAATTCCTTTCCACCTATTCCTACCTCCCATCATGGCGTTCAGCACTCTTGGGTTCCTGTTGACCTACATTCCACCTCATTTGTTCTCATCCACCATGATGCACGCCAACATCCCCTTCGGCCCACTTACACTGGCCCATTTCACATTTTGGAATGGGGAAAAAAGACTTTTTTATCATAGATAGGAGGGGTAAACCTGAATGTATTTCGGTCAATCACCTTAAACCAGCCCACCGAGATTCAGAAGATTCGGCTACCATGCCCCTGCTGTCACCACATGACCATGAGCGTCCACGCACCTCTGGACGGCCCAGTGGCACCTGCTGTTCTTCCACCCTCAGAGCACAGGACCCGAGCCGGGTGGCTCGTCCGAGCTCCGAACAGGCTCACAATGTCGGTTTTAGTGAACTCTGTGGTGGGAGGTGGGGCGGGGAGCTGTGTGGGGCAATGTAACTGGTGGAATTGTACAGAACCCACAACCACCAACGTAGGGTTGGGGTTTCACTTTCAGAGGCTGGTCTGATGCGATGCAGCTTTTGGTGTTCAATAAATGAGTTGCCACGTCTTTTCTGAAACTTAAAACACCTCCGTTGTTTTATTTGTGAAAACCCTGCACCAAAGGCCTATAACTTAATTTCCTGGGTTATGTTTAGAGCCTTGTTTAAACAGCAGAACAACACTGGCTGTCCTCCAATCCTCTGGAACCTCTCCTGTCACTAAGGATGATTTACATATCTCTGCTGGGGCCCCGACAATTTCTGCACTTGCCTCCCGTTGGGTCTGAAGGAACATCTTGACAGACCCTGGAGGTTTATCTACCCTATTTTGCCTCAGGGTGGCAAACACCTCCTTCTCTGTAATCTGTACAGGATCGATGAAGTTGAGGCTGCTTTACCTCACTACTGTGGACCCTGTGTCTGTCTCCTGAGTAAATACGGATGCAAAGAATTCATTTAAGATCTCCCCCATCTCTTTTGTTTCCACACATGGATTACCAATCTATTCTTCCAGAGGACCAATTTTGTTCCTTGCAATCCCTTTGCTCTTAACATTTCTGTAGAATCCCTTAGGATTCTCCTTCATCTTGTCTGCAAGAGCAACTTCATTCCTTCCTTTAGCCATCCTGATTTCTTTCTTAAGTGTTCTCTAGCATTTCTGGTAATCCATGAGCATCCCATTTGTCATTTGTTAAAAATGTAATATCATTAAATTTTTATCACCAACTCATTCAAATTGGATACAGTCCAAAGAGACTCACCAAATTAATGCCTGGAATGAGAGTTGTTCTTTCACGGGCAGCTAAAGGGATTCAGTTTATGTTCTCTAGTGTCTAGAGGAATGAGGTTTGACCTTATTGAAACATATAAGATTGTAAGGAAGTATGGCAGACAGAGAAGATATTGAGACATTTCCACCGGGAAATGAGGGAATATAGTTACGAGATGAAAGGGCATTTAAATAGAATCATGTAAGAATTTCTTCTCACAGAGGGTGATGATTATCTGAAACACTCTATCACAAAGAGCTGGATCACTGGGGTATTTACAGAGGAGGTGAACAAATGTTTGAAAGATTGGGAGAACTAGGGTCCTTAGGGAACAGTTCAGAGGAGGAGATAAGATCTCATATTGAATGGTGGGGCTGAACTGAGGGACCGGGTGACCCACTCCTACCATTTTCCTGTGGTCCTGTTTATCTCCTTGTTTTCTTCTCAAATAAAAATCAATCAGTTTCATCGCACCTGATTTTCCCTCAACAATTCTGTATTGAATGCTCTTAAACTGATCAAAGTGAACAAATCCATCAAAACCTTCTGCAATTATTTGCTCACAATTGGCATGAGGCTGTTCTGGTGTAGTTATTTGGTCTAGTCCTTTTTAAACAATGATACCACATCAGCAGGAATACTGTGCACCACATCTGTAACCAACAACTAGAAAATGATGTCCAAAGTCATCTCTACTTTCTTGTGTGATTCCCTTCCAGCACTTGGTTACATTTTTATCCGGGTATTGTGACTTTCCCACTTTCAAAAATGTCAAACACCTTAATATTTCTTTTCTCTCTGCATTCTTTATATTCAATCCTCAACAATCCATCTTCCTCCATCTCTGGATCATCACCCTTCCTGTGACTAGAGGTATGGAGGATTCATTTAGAATCTACACCTTCTATCTTCAGTTTAGCTTTTCAATCTCTAATCAACCCCGTCTTTCCTTTAAAACCCTCTTCTCTTTGATGCATTTTTAAAAGTACATAACGTTTCTTTAATTTTAAAATCCATTTTTAAAATTTCCTAATTTGGCTTTAATCCTACCTCCACATTACCATATTCCTTTCAGTAATTTTGAATTATTAGTCTTCTAGTTTCCAGATTGTAAAGCAGCCAGCTTAATCACAGACCCCACCCACCTCAGACAGTCTCTCTTCTCCCCTCTCCCATCAGGCAGAAGATACAGAAGTCTGAAAGCATGCACCACCAAGTTCAAGGACGGCTTCTACCCTGCTGTTAAGCAGTTCCCTAGTTTGATAAGATGGACTCTTGACCTCACAATGTATGATCTTGCACCTACTGTCTACATGCACTGCACTAGCTGTTACACTTAGTTATTGTTTTACCTTCAATCCACTGTGTAAGAATTTGACCTGTATGAACAGAATACAAGACAATAACCTATACCTCAACAGCAGCAAGACGAAGGAATTGGATGTTGACTTCAGAAGGAGTAGCAGACCGCACAACCCAATTTACATCGGTGGTGTGCAAGTGGAACAGGTCAAAAGCTTTAAGTTCCTCGAGGTCAATATCACAAGTGACCTGACTTGGTCCAACCAAGCAGAGTTCACTGCCAAAAAGGCCCATCAGCGCCTTTAGTTCCTGAGAAAACTAAAGAAATTTGGCCTATCCCCTAAAAACCTCACACAACAGGAATTCTGCAGATGCTAGAAATTCAAGCAACACACATCAAAGTTGCTGGTGAACGCAGCAGGCCAGGCAGCATCTCTAGGAAGAGGTACAGTCGACGCTTCAGGCCGAGACCCTTCGTCAGGACTAACTGAAAGAAGAGTAGGTAAGGGATTTGAAATTCCTTTCAAATCTCTTACCTACTCTTCCTTCAGTTAGTCCTGACGAAGGGTCTCGGCCTGAAATGTCGACTGTACCTCTTCCTAGAGATGCTGGCTGGCCTGCTGCGTTCACCAGCAACTTTGATGTGTGTTCCCTAAAACCCTCACTAATTTTTATAGGTGCACCATAGAAAGCATTCTTCTAGGGTGCATCACAACCTGGTATGGAAGTTGTCCCGTCCAAGATCGAAAGAAGCTGCAGAAGATCGTGAACACGGCGCAGCACATCACACAAACCAATCTTCCGTCTGTGGACTCACTTTACACTGCACGCTGTCAGAGCAGTGCTGCCAGGATAATCAAGGACACAACCCCCACCCAGCCAACAGACTTTTCGTCCCTCTTCCCTCCGGGAGAAGATTCAGGAACTTAAAGACTCATACGGTCAGATTTGGGAACAGCTTCTTTCCAACTGTGATAAGACTGCTGCACGGATCCTGACCCAGATCTGGGCTGTACTCTCCAAATATCCGGACTTGACTCTCGTTTTTTTTTGCACTGTCTTACTTCTCATTTTTCTATTTTCTATTTATGATTTATAATTTAAATTTTTAATATTTACTAATTTTAACTATTTATAATATCTTTAATATTTAATATTTGTCATCCAGGGAGTGCGAAGTGCAGAATCAAATATCGCTGTGATGATTGTACGTTCTAGTACCAATTGTTTGGCGACAATAAAGCATAAAGTATGTTCCACTTTACCTCGGTACAGGCAAACCAATTACAATTCTAAAGCCTTTCTGTTTTGACTTGTTTTACCCTGTATCTTTCAACTAGCCTAGATTTGGAAGTTCCCAACCTTCTTCTTAAAGAGAAGAAGTTCATCATAAGCTTTTATTATCTATTTTGGAACGTCTCCCAGTAATTTGACATTGATTTACCTTCAAGTCGCTTCCATTTATCAGCTCTTGCTAAAGCATATTTCAGCTTTGTAAAATTGGTCTCCCGCCAAATCAAAACTTTTATTCCCGGTCTGTTTTTGTCCTTGCCCATGATTCAGACGTCCAGAAGACTATACTTTTTCATTCGTCCAAATTCATTCCTTAAACTAGGCCCAGGAATACCCAATTGGACTTGTCATGTATTTTTTACAAAAAAACTTGGATGCATCTCAATAACTCTGTACTCTATTTAGCTCTATCAGGGTTTCTTCTGAAGTGATGACATTGAAATCAATATACTGGGCTGGAAATTTTTAATTGCTTGAAAACATGACCTCTGCTGAATCCAATGCTTCAAGTTAGTGGGACTGATTAGTTAATGGAACTAACTTCGTTAGTTAGTCTGGGGTAGGTTTTACTTTGAGCATCAGATTGGAAATGAGACAGATGGTATAGATCGTTGACGGATTTGGGTTTCCAGGACAAGCCACCGAATGATTAGACGCCTGTTCCAATAAAAGCCTTATCTGCGTATCATACCCATGGAAGATACGATGCTTTATATCAGGAGCTAACTCCCAGCCAGCAGTTCATATGAGTTTAAGCCCTTTAAGTGATGCCTTCATACCTTAAGACCTGCTCTTGAAAACCCATGCTGTTCCTTAGACAGATGCCTGTTTTTAAATGATGCTGCAGCAAAAGCCAATTGGTGATACTGTGGCTACACAAAAATTTCCACACGTAAGGACACTGTCTATTGGGGTAGATTTCCCATTTCAAATTAATCTACTGTGCAGCAATGTTCCTAGGCTACTGTCTCATTACTGTACTGGCCAGTGGTGTCGTGGCATCCGCACCGGCCCTTGAGGTGAATGGTCCTGTGTTCAAATCCGGCCGGCACCTTGCGCACTTCCCATTTGTGCAAGCGAGCAACTTGGCCTCTTAAAAACAGACAAAATGGTAAAGAAACAGCAAGGTTGCCACCCGATGTGCCACAAGGTGCAGAAAGGAACAACAACTGTCACATTACCTGCCTAAATGGGGTTATTCCTGGTGTCTGGACGAATAAAAGGTTCTCTGGCATTCACTACACTGCTGTTGGTAAGACATTATAGGACACAATGTTTTGAAAAATTAATTGCTAAAATAGTAAGTTTCATCCACTTACCGACATTATTTTTTGTAACTCCAAAACATAAAACTAAGCAAAACAAAGGAGTTCAGAATGAGCGTTTAACTCCATTCTTTAATTTAAGTGAAGGGCCCTTGTATCACATGCTAGCATCCTGACGTATGCAATTCATTGATTTTACATATAACCTATATTATTAAATGAACAAGAATGCTTAATCAAACAATATATTAAAAATATTACTCAAATAATACTGAAATATTCAATACAGAACACTCCTTCTTGCTTAGTAATAAGATCCAACTCAACAGAGAGTGCATCTCAACTATATACACAGTACACTATAAAATATAACTATTATACAGACATTCAGAACATGGTAAATTTTGAATTGTCTCATTCAGGCCTGAAGACTTAATTGCTGAGGAGGCTTTCTTACTTTTGTGGGATATTGTCTTTCCTGACATTGGGGGTCACTCTGCTCGACAAGTGAGACTTGTGGCTGTGAAGCAATCTTGGGTTCTGGGGCCTCCTCCACTATGGTTGTAGGAGTGACTCTGAAACTGCAAGAAGTGGTTCTGACAGTGGTAGCCACCTTTCTTTTACTTCCTTTTTCTTCATCTAGTTTGTTCATCTTGGTCTTGGGAAGGTGCATTTAATTCACTGGAGTATTCTCTTATTAATCCTTCTATTGCCCCCTTTACCATCTGATTTCTCCTCTTGGCTTCCTTGTCCACAGCATCATCTGATGAATCCTCTGTTGTATCTCCACTGATTCCTCTCTTTTAGGCCTTCCATTCTTCATTCTCACAAAAGCCGAATGCTTGCAACTTTCCTGAAGTTCCTTCAACTCTCTTCCAGCTTAAAACCAAACCACATTTCACAAGTAACTGCCTGATTACAGTAAGCTGTCGTAGTCAGATCACTGCTTTCATCATTTTCTTGGTTCCTCTGAACAGCATGGTCCTTCCTTTTTCCAATATGCTTTCCAGCCAAATACTCAGCTGCTGGCACCAGCACCCATTTGCCATTTATTGGTCAACAGTCCATGGTGTACAGCATGGAAGCAGTTGTAGCATCATCCAGTACCTTTCTTAATTTGCTTTCCGTTGCCTCTGTTGCAGGGGACGTGGCATGCAAATGGTGAATGGCTCTCCAATCAAATCGTAGTTGTCTCAGCCACTCACGTCCCCACAATGCTGGTTCTCCTGTTTTTTTTACGTCATACAAGCCCAGTGTGATTTAAAGGTTATTGTATTTCACTGTTACAAACGTCATTCCTACAGGAGTTATCTTTTCTCCAGTGTAAGTTCTTAGTTGAATATCTAATTATTATTTAGAAGAATGCGGGGGTATCTCATTGAAAGGACTAGACAGAATGGATGTGGAAATGATGTTTCCTATGGTGGGAGTATCCAAAACCTGAGGGCACAGCCTCAAAATTGAGGGATGACCTTGTTAGAACAGAGAAAAGGAGGAATTTTTTAGTCAGAGAGTAATGAATCTGTGGAATGCCCTGCCACAGATAGCAGTGGAGGCCAAGTCTGTGGGTATATTTAAGGCGGAAGTTGATTGTTTCCTGATCGGTCAAGGCATCAAAGGATATGGCAAGAAGGCAGGTATATGGGGTTGAGTGGCTGTGCAGTGCATTTATTTTTGTCTGCCTGACATGCTCTTTGTACGTGTCCCACTTTGTAGCATTTTCTGCAAGTTTCACCTTTAAACCTGCTTTGGTCTGGTGTATGCGCCCCCCCCCCGCCACACCAGCAGCAGAATTTGTTTGGCCAGGCCTGTTTCTGCTTAGATGTTTCATTCTTGTTCACACTCACTTTCATTCCTGACTGCAGCTCAGTTGTGTCTCTGCTGTTTCCACTGATACGGCAATTTTGACAATGAAAGTTGTGTTTCAGTTAGGAGCCGTTTTTGAATGCGTTCCTGTAAGATTGCACAAACTAAACAACCTCTCATTAAGTCCATTACCGAACTGGCAATGTTCAGACAACCTCTTCAATTCAGCCACATACGCTGAAGTGGACTCCCTTTCTTTTTGATTCTGCATATAAGACCATAATACATGGGAGCAGAATTAGGCCATTCCACCCATCAAGTCTGCTCCACCATTCCATCATGACTGATCCCGAATCCTACTCAATCCCATACACCTGCCTTCTCATCATATCCTTTGATTCTATTTCGTCCTATGAAACCTAAAAAATTTTCCAATCAACAATGGTTTTAGTTTTAAATGTTCCTGCCTTACTTTCACAATATCAACAAAGCTCAATTTGGTTGGTGCAGTTAAACTTCGAAGCAAACTGTATACCTTTAAATCTAATACAGTTATCAAATTGATACTTGTTTCTCATTGGCTGTTCCATTTGCTTTAAAATACTGCTCAATCCATTCAGTATATAAAATCCAGTTATCTGTTGTGTAATCAAACACATCAAATTTTCCGACGTAGCCAGCCATTTCTGCTCTCTTTATTTATGATTATTATCACCAGCATTCACTGCTTATGAACCTGCGAATTCTTCTGTTTTCTGCCTTTTTTTAACTCGACTGTCCCTGCACATACTGCTCTGTTTTTTTTTTGTTCTACTGTTCCTCGCTACTCTTCAACAGGTCAGTAGCTGTCTTGAGTTCATTTAAAAAAAATCTTGTTGCCACTGTTAGGTCTTGTAACTCCAAAACATAAAACTAATTGTAATAACAAACGGGAGTAAAGAATGTGAGTCTACATATCACATGTCGCGTCATGACGTAAGCAATTCATGTATTTTTACACAAACAAAAATGCTTAATCAAATAATATATTTACAATTTTACTCAGATATTACTGAAATATTAAGTACACAATAATTGAAATTTCAGCTTCCACGTCAGACAAAAAAACCACTGGTAATAGAATCATCAATCTTCTATTGTATATTCTTTTTATAAAACTTGATTTAGTGAAAATGATGCAATGCCTGGGTAATAGGAATAGATCACAGCCAAACTAAATAATTTAATTAGAGTTTGACAAGCAGAATCATGACTTATTTTTGCTTTGGACCCTGGCAAGGCTGGAGAAGGCATTTACTTTTGGTGTTCCTAGCTTATTTTTAGTAGTTATTATATAAAAATCTTTTTAAGATTTTAGAAACTTTTGTAGGTAAGAACTTAGTATAGCAATTCCCCATATTCTCTTCTGTACATTATAGAGTCATACAGGATCATTCAGCATGGGAAAAGGCCCTTAGCTCAACCCTACCACCGATTCAATGTATTTACACTGATCCCATTTACCTCAATTATGTTCATAGCTTTCCGTGCTTTGTGATTCTTGTACTTGTCCAGATACGTCTTAAATGTAATTTAATGTCAATTATGTATGTCAAACGCATTTTTTATTTTGAAATCATTTAAATATTAAATGAACCACCCTTAATCAATCACTTCCTGTGTGGAAAAAAGAACTTAGCCCCAAGTTCCTTCCTCTCACCTTAAACCTATTGCCCTCTTGTTTATGTTACTCCTCTATGGGAAAAAGGTTCTGACAATCCATCTGTAATACCCTGGTTTAAGACTTTATTAATACAGTTATGCTGTGGATATTTTATTTACTGCAGGTTTTTCTCAAAATGCAGTAAGTGTTCCTTTAATTAAATTATACAATTGAGTATTTCATTTCTACTGTTTAACATAAAAATTCAGTTGATTGACGTTAGGCTTGTTGAATTAGCCGATAGGATTTTCTTGGGAACAGGACACAGAACCCACTTGGAAGGACAGTTACTGATGTTAGGAAATATTCATGTAGACAATAGTCTCATGGAGAATGTGCAGATGATGTTCAGTTAGCTAATTAGCAGATGACATTATACAAAGTTTGATGTTTTTCCCTTGGATGTTGCGTGAATATTTGTTTCCTGGGACAGGTTCTTCAATGCAAAATTGTTTCATGTTGTGACTAAATGAAGTGAAGTAAACTGGATTAATTACGTAACAATAGGCTCCAATGATTACATGCATGATATAGACTATTATTTATAATGGGCCTTATATGGTATTATTGTGTTTGTTATAGTTTAATAATTTTTGTCAATACATTTTGGATCTAATTTTATACTGGTGTGAGTTAAATTATTGTTTCCTGGCGAATGGTAAATTTGCATGGGTTCATACAGGAACTGTCTTCATTTTTCCTTGGAAAGAACATTCAAACTTTTATGTTTGTGTATACCTGGAATCATATTTACCCCAGACATGTTTATTTAATGGAAATGGCCTCCTTCATCATTATTCCCATTCATTGTAGCATTATGTTGCTGTTAGGTTGCATTCACAGCAATAGCTAACTCATTATGAGCTTACGGTGAGAGGGTTACACACCCTATCTATGCCTCTCATAGTTTTTTATATCCTTATCAGGTCATCCCTCAATTTCCAGCACTCCAGAAAAACAAACCCGGCCTGTCCAATACTTCCCCATAACTGAAGTCCTACACTCCTGGCAACGTTCTGATGAACCTCATCTGCACTCTCTCTAGAGCAACCTTCCTCTAGTGTAGTGACCAGAACTGCACACAATACTCCAAGTGCAGTCTAACCAGTTAGAACATACGGTAACATCTCAACTGCCCAATGAAGACAAGCATGCCCCTAGGCTTCATCACCACCCCATCAGCCTGTATTGCAATTTTCGGGGAACTATCGACCTGAATCAGAAGCCCTTTGGTTCATCAACATTCCTTAGACTCTACCATTTACTGTACATATCCTACCCCATGACTTCTCAAAATGCATCACCTCGCACTTAGAAACATGGAAACATAGGAAACCTACAGCACAATACTAGCCCTTCGGCCCACAATGCTGTGCTGAACATGTACTTAATTTAAAAATTACCTAGGTTACCCATAGCCCTTTATTTTTCTAAGCTCCATGTACCTATCCAGGAGCCTCTTAAAAGACCCTATCATATCCGCCTCCACTACCGTCGCTGGCAACCTATTCCATGCACTCACCACTCTCCGCATAAAAAACTTACCCCTGACATCCCCTCTGTACTTACTTCTAAGCACCTTAAAACTGTGCCCTCTTGTGTTAGCCATTTCAGCCCTGGGAAAAAGCCTCTGACTATCCACACGATTAATGCCTCTCATCATCTTATACACCTCTATCAGGTCACCTCTCATCCATCACTCCAAGCGGAAAGGGCCAAGTTCACTCAATCTGTTCTCATAAGGCATGCTCCCCAATCCCGGCAGTATCCTTGTAAATATACTCTGCAACCTTTCTATAGTTTCTACATCCTTCCTGTAGTGAGGTGACCAGAACTGAGCACAGTACTCCAAGTGGGGCCTGACCAGGGTCCTGTATAGCTGTAGCATTACCTCTCGGCTCTTGAACTCAATTCCACGGTTGATGAAGGCCAGTACACCATAGGCTTTCTTAATCACACAGTCAACCTGCACAGCAGCTTTGAGTGTCCTATGGACTCAGACACCAAGATCCCTCTGATCCTCCTCACTGCCAAGAGTCTTACCATTAATACTGTATTCTGCCATCATATTTGACCTACCAAAATGGATCACTTCACACTTATCTGGATTGAACTCCATCTGCCATTTCTCAGCCCAGTTTTGCATCCTTGTCAGGATTGAATTCCTTCTGTCCACACACCACATAACTTTCCATCCGATCTATATCCTGCTGTGGCGCTAGACAAACATCCTTGCTCTCCACAACATTAGCAATTTTCTTGTCATCAGCAAACCAACTAGTCAGATCTCATACATTCACACCCAGGTCATTAACTATATTGTGAAGAATAGAGGTCTGGCACTGATTCCTGTTAAACTATTGATAACAGATTTCCCATTAATAAAGCATCTTTCCACCATTATCCTCTGTCTTCTGTCACTAAGATGATTTTTGGTCCTGTTATCCAGGTTAGCTTAGATGCCTTATGTCCCAGTTATCTGGATCAGCCTACCGTGAGGCTAACTGGCCTGCAGTTTCTATGCTCTACCATTGTATAATATTGCATAGAATCATAGATATCACATCTACTGTAGATCTGTTGTGGTGGTGCCATCACTGCCATTTAGGCTTCTCCTTCTAGGACGTAATGGCACGGTGAACATTCTTGATGGTGATGTAACTGTGATCAAGTGTGTGTTGGCTTGCCTGGGGATGTGGGTGACGTGTTGATGGTGGTTTGTCAGACTTCCTCAAGCTGGCCTGGTTGACCCCTCCATGATGTTTGGAAAGGCACTGGGGTCTTGTGGCTTTTGATCATGATGTTCTATTCTCCTGTGCCAGCCTGACATTTGCCAGGATGGAATGTACATCTCTACTAAGATGATGGCAGAAAACTCCCCTGGTAGATAAAATGGATGACACTTTACTGCCAGCTGCTCCAGGTCCGGGCAGCAGGACCTTGAGTTAATGAAGCAAATACTGCCTCCTCTGCCTTTACCTGATGCCACTATCTGGTCCACACAGTGGAAGGTGAAGCCCTTGGACCGGAATGCTGTGTCCGGAGTTCTGGGGTGAGCTATATCTTTGTGATTATCTTCATGGGTTACAGCTATATAAGACCTTGGTCAGACCCCACTTGGAGTACCGTATTAATTCCTGGTCACCTCACTACAGGATGGACAAGGACACTGTAGAAAGAGTGCAGAAGAGATTTACAAAGATGTTGCCTGGGTTGGAGAGTGTGCCTTATGAGAATAGGTTGAGTGAACTTGACCTTTTCTCCTTAGAGTGACAGAGGATGAGAGGTGACCTGATGGAGGTGTATAAGATGATGAGAGGCATTGATCATGAGGATAGCCAGAGGCTTTTTCCCAGGGCTGAAATGGTTATCACGACCAGTTTTAAAGTGCTTGGAAGTGAGTACAGAGGGGATGTCAGGGGTAAGGTTTACACACAGAGTGGTGGGTGCGTGGAATGCACTGCCAGCGACGGTGGTGGAGGCAGATACAATAGGGTCTTTTAAGAGACTCTTAGATAGGTACATGGAGCTTAGAAAAACATGGGCTATGGGGAAGGGTAACTCTAGGCAGTTTCTATGGTGGGTTACATGGTTGATATAACATTTGTGGGCCGAAGGGCCTGTAATGTTCTGTATTCTGTTAACTGTGAAGCAAAGTACACGGCAATCAATGATGACCCTTTACCAAACTGTGCAGTTACTTTCAGGGAGCTATGAACTTGGACACTAAGATCACTCTTTATGTCAATACTGTTAAGGGTGCTGCGCTATCCCTTTACAACAGGTCAACAGCAGATGCCATTTTATTGGTTCTTCACTCAGCTCTGGAACACCTGGAGAGTGAAGATACATATGTCAGGATTGACTATTATTCAGCATTCAACACCTTAGGACCACTCAAAACTCCAAGACCTGGACCTTGGTATCTCCTGGTGAAACTGAATTCTCAGTTTCCCCAATGTCAGACCCTAATTAGTATGGACTGGCAACAACATCTCCTCTGCACTCACTGTCACCACATGAGTAGAGTCACAACGAACCTCTCATTCAATGTCAGCAAAGGCCAAAGAGTTGATTTAAGGAGGAACTAACCAAAATTCTATGAGCCAGTACTCATTAGGGAAGGGTCAATAGCTTAATATTCCTTGGCACCAACACATACACCAGTAAGTGTCATCACAAAGAAAACACGATAACACCTCTACTTTCTTAGAAGTGTGCATAGATTTGGCATACTACCAAAATCTTCAGCAAACTTCTATAGATGGACAGTGAAGAGTATCCTATCTGGTTGCATCATGGCTAAGAAAAGAAAAGGCTACAGAAAGTCGTGGATACTGCCCAGTCCATTATAGGTGAAGCCCTCCCCACCACTGAGTATAGTTATGCGGAGTGATGCCACAAGAAAGCAGCACCTATCATGAGAGACTTTGGGTATTTGATGGTTTTCTTTTTCTAATGGGTCTCACCCAGCCAACACACTTTTCATCCCTCTTCACTCCGGGAGAAGGCTCAGGAGCGTGAAGACTCATACGGCCAGATCTGGGAACAGCTTCTTTCCAACTGTGTTAAGACTGCTGAATGGATCCTGACCTGGATCTGGGCCGTACCCTCCAAATATCCGGACCTGCATCTTGGTTTTTTTGCACTACCTTACTTTCCATTTTTCTGTTTTCTATTTATGATTTATAATTTAACTTTTTAATATTTACCATCGATTTGTAATCCAGGGAGCGGGAAGCGCAGAATCAAATATTGCTATGATGTTTGTACGTTCTAGTATCAATTGTTTGGCGACAATAAAGTATAAAGTATTAGGTTTCTTTATCTTGTGAATATCTGAGCCTTCAGCAATTTGGGCATCGAGGGAGAGAGGAAGAGGAGAGCCATCCGCAGTACCACCGATGCAGCAGAGAGGGCCTCAAGATGGCTGTGGCTCAAAAGAGGGGAGCCATGGAGTCATAAGTAGCTAGCCATCTGGACACAAGCTGGGGTCTGATCAGCCCCGGCTGGGTCACCTGGAGGAGGGTGTATGATGTTGAAAGACCCAAAACACCCAATGATTCCAGGAACATCACTGAAGATATGTCTAGAAGCATCAGTAGATGTATGTACACAACAGTAAGGAGACAAATCTCAAGGTTGTATACAGTATACATATTTTGATAATAAAAATACTTTGAACTTTTATTGGTGTTTGTCATTCTTTCTGTTTATGTGTAGTTTTTCATAAAATTCTGTTGTATTTCTTTTCTCCTATAAATGCCTGCAAGAAAATGAATCTCAAGGTATAAAGACATATATGTAGTTCGATAATGAATTTATTTTGAACTTTGAACACTGAACAATGGATCTCCCAAAGCATAACAGTTCAGATTTGACCAGATTAAGAACGGCACAGTAGTGTAACGGTGAGCGAAATGGTATCACAGTGCCACTGACTTGGTTCAATTCCACTGTTGTCTGTAAGGGTTTCCTCCAGGTGCTCCAGTTTCCTCCCACATTCCAAAGACATACAGATTAGCAGGTAAATTGATCACATGGGTGTATTTGGGTGGTGTGGGCTCATTGGGCCTGAAAGGCCTGCTACATCTCTAAATATATAAATTAACCTCCATCTGCTACTTCGTTGTCCATATCTGGAACTGATCTATGAGGGGTGATTGGTAAGTTCATGGCCTAAAGTAGAAGGAGTCAATTTTAGAAAACATAGCACATTTATTTTTCAACATAGTCCACTCCTACATGTACACACTTAGTCCAGTGGTCGTGATCCTTTCTTTGTAGAAGTGGTCCACAGCACTGGGTGGCAGTGTTAGCAGTGAGGAGGATGCTAAGAGGATGCAGGGTGACTTGGATAGGTTGGGTGAGTGGGCAAATTCATGGCAGATGCAATCTAATGAGGATAAATGTGAAGTTATCCACTTTGGTAGCAAAAATAGGAAAACAGATTATTATCTGAATGGTGGCCAATTAGGAAAAGGGGAGGTGCAACGAGACCTGGGTGTCATTATACACCAGTCATTGAAAGTGGGCATGCAGGTACAGCAGGCGGTGAAAAAGGCGAATGGTATGCTGGCATTTATAGCGAGAGGATTCGAGTACAGGAGCAGGGAGGTACTACTGCAGTTGTACAAGGCCTTGGTGAGACCACACCTGGAGTATTGTGTGCAGTTTTGGTCCCCTAATCTGAGGAAAGACATCTTTGCCATAGAGGGAGTACAAAGAAGGTTCACCAGATTGATTCCTGGGATGGCAGGACTTTCATATGAAGAAAGACTGGATGAACTGGGCTTGTACTCGTTGGAATTTAGAAGATTGAGGGGGGATCTGATTGAAACGTATAAGATCCTAAAGGGATTGGACAGGCTAGATGCAGGAAGATTGTTCCCGATATTGGGGAAGTCCAGAACGAGGGGTCACAGTTTGAGGATAGAGGGGAAGCCTTTTAGGACCGAGATTAGGAAAAACTTCTTCACACAGAGAGTGGTGAATCTGTGGAATTCTCTGCCACAGGAAACAGTTGAGGCCAGTTCATTGGCTATATTTAAGAGGGAGTTAGATATGGCCCTTGTGGCTACGGGGGTCAGGGGGTATGGAGGGAAGGCTGGGGCGGGGTTCTGAGTTGGATGATCAGCCATGATCATAATAAATGGCGGTGCAGGCTCGAAGGGCTGAATGGCCTACTCCTGCACCTATTTTCAAAGAAGCACGGGTGATTGATAAGTTCGTGGCCTAAGGTAGAAGGAGATAAGTTATTAACTTCAAACTTTCTGCATTATCCCTCAAAGAGTTGAACTGCACGTGCATGTAACGAGAGCGTCTTGGACCTCCAGGGGTCCACAGCAGGGGTGATTGATAAGTTCGTGGCCTAAGGTAGCAGGAGATGAGTTATACAGCTCTCGTTACATGCCCTTGCAGTTCAACTCTTTGAGTGAAAATGCAGAAAGTTTGAAGTTTCCCCTCATCTTCTACCTTAGGCCACAAACTTATGAATCACCCCTGCTGTGGACCACTTCTGGAGGTCCAAGACGCTGACTTCTACAAAGAAGGGATCCGTATGCTCCACCACCACTGGACTGAGTGTGTAAATGTAGGAAAAATAAATGTATTGACTCCTTCTACCTTAGTCCACGAACTTATCAATCACCTCTCGTCTGTCCCGCTGTGAACTTTGGCAGTCTTTTACACTGTCCACAATATTACCAACCTTAGTTTCATGTGTAAACCTGCTAAACCTCCCATCCACATTTTTATCCAAGTCACACACAACAGGGGTCCAAGTACATATCCCTGTAGAAAACCACTGGTCATGGACCTCCAGCAAAATAAATTCAATCGAGCATTGAGGGAGCTTGTCAAACACCTTACTAAAACCCATGTAGGCAACATCTACAACTTTATCTTCATCACCTCCTCGAAATACTCAGTCAATTAGTTAAGACATGATCACCCCTAAATAGATCACCATTTTCCTATCCTTATTTCCCTTCTTGAACAAAGGAACAAAGTTAGCTAATCAGCTGTCCTCTCAGACCTCACCTGTGGTGAGACAGGATGCAAGGATCTTGGTCAAGGTCCAGCAGACTTACCTATTGGCCCTATCAATAACCTGAGATATATCCCATCAGATTCTAGAGACCGATCCTCCTGAACATTCTTCAAGGCACCCAACACTACCTTTTTCTTTGTCTCAAAATGCCCTAGTATATTAGCATGTTCTACATCAGATTCACTATCCTCTATGTCCTTCTCCTTGGTAAATACTGATGCAAAGTACTCATTTAGGACCTCGTCTAAGTCCTCTGCCTCAAAACACATGTTCCCTCCCTTATTCTTGAGTGGTCCTAACCTCTCCCTAGTTATCCTCTTGCTCTTGATGTACGTATCTATAGGATTCTTTTTAATCCTACTTGACAAATATTTTCACGGCCCCTGCTGGCTCTCGTGTTTCCCTTCCAGAGTTATTTTCTAATTTCTTTACAACTTCAAGGGCTTTGTTTGATTTTAGCTTCCTAAATTTTACATACGTTTCTTTTTTCTTCTCGACCTCTTTCTTCACCACCACTTTCATAATCTATGGTTTCCTTATTTTGCCATCCTTGTCCTTCATTGTTCCTGTCCTGTACTTTATGCTGTTGGTCTTTAAACAGCTTCCACATGTCAGATGCTCAAAAACAGTTGTTCCCAATTAACTGGAATTCTGCAGATGCTGGAAATTCAAGCAACGTACATCAAAGTTGCTGGTGAACGCAGCAGGCCAAGCAGCATCTACAGGAAGAGGCGCAGTCGACGTTTCAGGCCTCTCCCCCTCCAGCTTTCAAATCCCTTACTCACTCTTCCTTCAGTTAGTCCTGACGAAGGGTCTCGGCCTGAAACGTCGACTGCGCCTCTTCCTGTAGATGCTGCTTGGCCTGCTGCGTTCACCAGCAACTTTGATGTATGTTGTTCCCAATTAACTCTCCTTTGTTATTTTCCCTGATCCAATTTTATACATCCCAGTGGTTCATACTTATCCTTAATGAAACTATCTTAAAACTTTTGGAGCGGAGATCATTGTTCTATAAATATTCTCCCACTCAAAGGTCAGTTACCTGGCCAGGCTCATTACACAACACTATGTCCAATATGGCCCCACCTCCCATTGGACTATCTACATATGGGATTTAAGAGACTGTCCTGAAATGTACCTAACAAATTTGTCCTGTCTAAACCTTTTGCACTAAGGAGGTCCCAGTGGAAGTCTCCCACTCAACCCTTTTGGTTTCATACCCTTCCCTAATCTACCTAAATATCTGTTCTCAATATCCCAGTGGTCTGTAATATAATCCCATCAGAGTGATTATAATACACCTTCCTTATTTTTGAGTTCCACCTCAGTGGATGAGCCCTCCATTATGTCCTCTCTGAGTGCAGCCATGATATTGTTACTAATTGATAGTACAATTGCTGCATCTTTTTAACTCCCACTCTATCTTTCTTAAAACATCGAAACCTGGAACACTAAGCATCCAGCCCAGTCCCTCTCTCAGCCTAGTCTCTCTAATGGCCCCAACATCATAGTTCAATGTAATGATCCATGCTCTGAGCTCATTACCCCCACACATAAATGTCCCAGCAATAAAATAAACACACTTCATCATGTCCATCCCATCGTGTCTACTACTTTGCTCCTGCCTGTCCTTCCATGGCATTCACCTTCCTGTCAATCCCTCCTCTTTCTGACCTAGTGCTTTGGTCCCCATCCCCCTGCCAAAGTAGTTTAAACCCTCTCATGGATTACCCTTATAGTCTCTTAGGGGCCCACCTTTCCCATGACTACCCTCTTTGCTACTGATATGTGCTTTGCTTTCCGGAAAGGAAACAAAATTCGTGCAATAAGTAGTAGGGTCTTTGTCAGAACCCAATCTCAGAATGTTTTGGCATCCTAATGGAAGTTCGACAAATATACCATAGGAAAATGGGAACGCATTGCAACGTGCTCTTGTAGCACTTTATTCTACCTTGACTGCAATATAACTGATCATTAAGTATTTGTTAGGTCTATGGTCTCATTGTGCTTGTCATTCCATTTTTAATTTGCACCCTATCTCCATAGCTGCTGAAGGGGCTACTGAGGATATGACAGACCTGCAACTTTGTTTTAAACTTCTGGACGATTTTCTCTTTCTATCATTTATCATTATGGAACAAAGGGGAAATAATTCATTTGCTCAGTATGAAATTAAGGAAGTTATTTTTTGGTGTTGTTACAGATAAACCATAGAGGCAATCTCCCACCAATGGCGGTATCAGGGCATTCTGAGAGAGATGTGCATTAGATTGTTACCATTTCTCTTACCTCATAAACCACTACCAGCTCTCCTCTCTTGATTTTGATATCATTTTTCTGCTGGGTGCAGAGGCTGTTCTTTTCACAGGTTTGCGGGATGCTCACCACCAACATCAGGTTTGTGCACCCTGGACAGCGGCATTAATTCTGCTGGGTCTGTGTGTGCAATGAGTTGAGCACAGCTGGTGTAGGTTATGTGACTCCGGTTCTATCACTGCAAAGCTCAATCCATTCTCCTCACACCTCTGAGTGTGCAAACTGTTATGTTGGAGTCATGTAATATCAGCCTGAGGAAGGTCAGCAAGGGTAACTTTTCCAGCTGAGCCAAAAGTATTTGCTGCTTCAGGTTTGAAGGTCCAAGGAAATTGAACATGATATTATGCAGACTCTATAATTAATGATACAATTCTACCAGTCAGCTGGGATCATTTTATTGATTTTTTAATATTTGTAATAAACTGAACATTGAGCTTTCCCAATTACTAATAATCTAAACTCACTCAGTGGTAAGCGAATCCATGATCTTGGAGTTAAATGTGACCATGTACGTGGACAGGAATCATTTAGAGGGATATGTGGCAAATAAGGCCAAATGGGAGCAAAAACAAAAAAAAAACAACCTGCTGGGGGAACTCAACACCCAAGCAACATCTGTGGGAAGAAAGGATTGTCAATGGTTTGGGTTAAAACCCTGCATCAGATCAAACATGAGTACTGAGAAAGGATGTGTAGGTGCAGTAGTAGGTCTTGGAGCAAGCAGTGGAAACCATGGAGAGGGAGCAACAGGAGAGGGTCTCACAGAGCTGCCATCAGAGAGAGGAGGAAAATATCTTCAAAGTCAGGTCCTTCCTCATTACTTGTCTTTACCTACCAAATTAGGCTGAAGGGCCTGTTTTCTGTGCTGTGTTGTACTATGGCTCTATAACTGGAGATAACTTGCTTATTGTGTTAGAGCAAGTTTTCTTTAGGTTTACATCATTCCATGTATCCTATATCTTCAGAGTATGACTGTATGCCATAAATGATGTAAATTGCTTTAAATATTAGATTCATTAAATCACTGTGAAGCCTAGAATTCAAATGTACAGGTTTATCAATTAAAATCTGATTGCTATTACATGGTAAAAAATTTTGAAAATGAGGTGAAATGTTAATTATTAAACACATTGCACAAATGTCTTTTTACAATATTTATTCCCTCTTTGAAAATTGGGAATCAATTAATATTTATTACTTCTAATCCACTGGCAGCACAGTTAATAGTGGTGCTCAATGGTCTCGGGATTCTATGGACACCAGGGCTTGTGACAATGTCACAATGACCTGGCCTAGGCTGCTCAGCTGAGTGAGCAGCAGACGCAGGCTGCGCAAGGGGAAGTAGAAATGTGAAAAGAGAGCCGGCGCACTGACCAGGCCAGCAGCACCCTCACTTTTCCTGGCCAACGTTTGCTCACGGGAAAATCAAATGGATTCACTGAGACTGAGAATGAACACACAGAAGGAGATGAGAAACTGCTGCATTCTTGTTTTCACCGAAACGTGGTTAAAGAACAACGTGCCCAACTGGGCATTTCAACTCGACACAATGACGGATAAAAACTCCCAGTCAATGAAATCCAAAGGAGGTAGACTGTGTGCGCACATTAACAAAGGTTGGTGCATAAACTCATCTGTAGTTAGCTGTCACTGTACTGGGGCAATTGAGCTTCCTACAATTAAATGCCGGCCAGTGTACCTGCTCTGGAGTTTACTGTTGTGCTCATCATCACTGTCTATAGTTCCCCAGGCGCGAACTGGAAGAGCTCACAGTAATTACCAGCTCTCTACAAAACAAGCATCTGGACGATCTCTTCATAATTGCAGGAGATTTCCATCGCGTTAACCTGCAGGGCATTTTACCCAAATTCCACCAACATGTCATCATAGGCACGAGGGAAACAAACGGACTATACCGTGTTTATACCAACAGACTCAGTACTTACAAAGCGATCCCACACCCTCATCTTGGCCTCTCTGACCTGATCTCCATAATGTTAATCCCAGCATACTGACCGCTGCTGAAAATGGAGAAACTAGTCAAGAGGACCATCACTATATGGCCTAGTGAGGCAGTCTCTATGCTACAGGACTGTTATGAATGGACTAACTGGTAGATGTTGAAGGAGGCTGCCACAAAAGGAGAAGACACAGACTTCAAGGAGTATGTCTCATCTATCACCATTTATCTCTGTAAGTGCGTAGATGACGTCGGTATCTCGGGAACAGTCATCTCACAGCCTAGTCAGAAGTCCTGGATGAATACAGAGGTGCATCCACCACTAAAAGCCTAGGAGACAGAACAGCTCTCAGAGCAGCCAAGCGAAACCTATTTTAGGCATCAACAGGACAAGGACAAAAAATCCAGGTAGACCTGTCCAATAATGATCCCCAGCGTATGTGGCTCAGCGTCAAGAGCATTACTGACTCCACAAGTAAAACAGCATTGACTGTACCTGTGGCACCTCCCTCGTCAAGGCTCAACACAACTTCTATGCATCCTTCAGGGCACACAACACAACACCAACTGTGAAAGCTACTCCCTTCCAGGTGAAAGGCCACTATCCGTAACAGCAGGAAGCATGAGAAGGTGAGGGCTCTGCTGAGAGTCAAGTCCCACCACCCCCCCCACCCCCCGAAGGCTGCCAGGCCAGACAACATCCCAGGCTGAGTACTCGGTGGGTGTATGCACTAGCTCACTGACGTCTTTACAAACATCTTCAACACTTCGCTCATCCAGGCTACTGTCCCCACATGCTTCAAATCAGCCACCATCATCACTGTACCAAAGAACTCTACACTTTCAGAACTAGATAATTACCACCCAGTGGCACTGAAGATAACCATCATGAAAAGCTTTTGAATGGTTGGTAATGACACACATCAAAAACTCTATTCCTGCCACACACCGGATACTGACTGATATGCTTACCGACATAAGAATCACTACAACAGATGCCATAGCATCTGTTATGCACGTGATCCTGACCCACCTAGAAAACGGGACACATGTCAGAATGCTGTTTCCGGATTTCAGTTTAGCATTCAGTACCATTGTCCCACAGATCTTGATGAACAAACTCCTACTCCTCGGTCTAAATACGCCACTGTACAACTGGGTGTTGAATTTCCTAATGAACATATCTTCGTTATTCAGGATGCACAACTACTCCTCCCTCCCCGTCATCCTCAACACGAATGCCCCCACCCCTCCAGGGCTGTGTGCCAAGCCCACTGCTGTACACTCTGCTCACACACAACTGCACGGCCAAACACATTGTCGGCATCACCGAACATCACCATCAATAAAGAGTCAGCCTACAGGCTTGGTGCCAGGCAAATAACCTCTTCCTCAATGTCATATAAGATATATATATTTATAAAATCTATTTTATGTATTTATAGTTATTGTGTTTTCTTATTATTGTGTTCTTTATCTTATGGTGTTTTGTTTTTGTGCTGTATCAGATCTGGAGTAACAATTAAAAACACAAACACGAGGAAATCTGCAGATTCTGGAATTTCAAGCAACACACACAAAAGTTGCTGGTGAACGCAGCAGGCCAGGCAGCATCTCTAGGAAGAGGTACAGTCGACGTTTCGGGCCGAGACTCTTCGTCGGGACTAACTGAAGAAAAAGCTAGTAAGAGATTTGAAAGTGGGAGGGGGAGGGGGAGGGGGAGATCCAAAATGATAGGAGAAGACAGGAGGGGGAGGGATGGAGCCAAGAGCTGGACAGGTGATTGGCAAAAGGGATATGAGAGGATCATGGGACAGGAGGCCCAGGGAGAAAGAAAAGGGGGAGGGGTGAAAATCCAGAGGATGGGCAAGGGGTATAGTGAGAGGGACAGAGGGAGAAAAAGGAGAGAGAGAAAAAGAATGTGTGTATATAAATAAATAACAGACGGGTTACGAGGGGGAGGTGGGGCATTAACAGAAGTTTGAGAGGTCAATGTTCATGCCATAAGATTGGAGGCTACCCAGACAGAGTATAAGGTGTTGTTCCTCCAACCTGAGTGTGGCTTCATCTTTACAGTAGAGGAGGCCGTGGATAGACATATCAGAATGGGAATGGGACGTGGAATTAAAATGTGTGGCCACTGGGAGATCCTGCTTTCTCTGGCGGACAGAGCGTAGATGTTCAGTGAAACGATCATCTGAGTAGCCTCCAACCTGAAGGCATGAACATTGACTTCTCAAACTTCTGTTAATGCCCCACCTCCCCCTCGTACCCCATCCATCATTTATTTATTTATATACACACATTCTTTTCCTCTCTCTCCTTTTTCTCCCTCCGTCACTCTCACTATACCCCATGCCCATCCTCTGGGCTTCCCCCGCTCCCCCTTTTCTTTTTCCCTAGGCCTCCTGTCCCATGATCCTCTCATATCCCTTTTGCCAATCACCTGTCCAGCTCTTGGCTCCATCCCTCCCCCTCCTGTCTTCTCCTATCAGTTCAGATCTCCCCCTCCCCCTCCCACTTTCAAATCTCTTACTAACTCTTCTTTCAGTTAGTCCTGACGAAGGGTCTCGGCCCGAAATGTCGACTGTACCTCTTCCCAGAGATGCTGCCTGGCCTGCTGCGTTCACCAGCAACTTTTGTGCGTGTTGCTCGGAGTAACAATTACTTTGTTCTCCCTTAAACTTGTGTTCCTGGAAATGACATTAAACATTTTTGAACCTTGAATCTCTTCTCTAAAATCAAGTTTTTTAAATTGTCTCATCTCTGGAAGCCCTCCTACAATGATCGATATAAATAAATAAACCGTGTTTCGTAACAAAAATTCCACGTAAGTAACATGATTACCATATAATCCCACCGAGACTGAAAGTATTATGTGCAGAAAGATTTAATGACGGTGTACCAACTCGAATGTAACTCTACAATTGTGTAATTCCAATGTGCATTTTCCACCCTTGCCAGGAGACAGTCAGATTACAATTCCAAAGACTGAACTGAAGGCAGATGGTATTACACCAGAACTAGAAGATAAAGTAATATCTGTTGAAACATCGATATTGAGGGCCTGAAGTACATGCAATGGTTACTGCATATTCTTTCATACAATCTGATGTAAGTCCATGAAAAAAATTACAAATAGAAGCACCATACAGGGCAGAAGGACAAGAGAATGTTAATGGGGGAATCTGGAGCAAAAAAAAAACAAGCTACTGGAGAAACTCAGCAGGTTAGGCAGCCCTTGTGGAGGTAAAGGGTTAAGGGATGTTCCAAGACCAGAGCCTGCAGCAGGACTGGTGATTGTTGCCCCGAATGGTAATGAAGAAATTGTTTAATCATGCTGATCAAATATCTTAAGCAATGAAGAATGAATGTGCATGCAAACTTCTTGTCATCAATTCATTAATAAAAGTTGAAGTTTTGTAAAAAAAGTATATATTATTAACCCAACTCCTATGGCCATAAAGGCACAGTGAAGAAAACTAAAAATAATTTAGAACAAGTGGGTAATAGTTGTCTTTTTCAAGGAAGTCATGCAAGAGTGAAAATGCAAGGTTCAGTGGGGAACTGGTGTATTACTGAAGTGTTTACAGAACTCTGTACTTCTGAATAATTATAGTGATGGAAGAAGAAATTAGAGCTTCCTGGATTCCATTAAAGAGTCTATTTAAAAATATACTCTAAAGGTAGCTTTAAAAATCAAGACGATTGAACATCCTCAGCAATCCAGGGCAATGGACAGCCTGTGACAGATGGAGCCAAGCAATCCCACAAACAGCAGATCAGATCTTTGCTCTGCGGCCCTGCCACATCCAGTCACGAATGGCGGTGGACAATGAAACAACTCACTGCAGGAGGAGGCTCCACAAATAAGCCCACCCTCAATCCTAGAGGATTCAGCAGGGAAAAAAAAAGCCGAAGCGTTTGCAAGAATCTTCCACCAGGACATGGAAGATATTACATAAAACAGTTCAGCACATGATGTTGTGCTGAATTAATTAAACTAGTAATTAAATACCTAGCTAATCCCTTCTGCCCACATATTATCCATATCCCGTCATTTTCTGCAGTTTTATGTGGTTATCTAAGCACCTTAAATGTCTCCATTGTATTTACAGTATATATACATATGTACTTTAATAATAACACTACTTTGAACTTTGAACTTTAATCTTAATCAGGTCTCTGGAGCAGTACCCGCTTATCGAAAGCCACACCCAAATGGGAGGCATGTATTGGTCCGTGTAAGGAACGTTGCAGCTCCTCCCACTACCTGCTGCTTAGCTGATGACATCACGTGCCAGTGGAGTTTAAATCTAGCACTTGCCATTGTGGCCTCTTTTAGGTCTCTAGGTTGCCATGGACCAGATAGTCGAGGGTGACACAGAAACAGTAAATGGTGGGAATGCGCTGAAATGAAGAGGGCTCGGGCTCACGCTATGGATTATTATTTGCCACTCTGTGCACGTGTGTGTGTGTGTGTGTGTGTGTGTGTGTGTGTGTTAAGTATCTGTTTTGTCCTGCCACTTCACTCGCTCAGTTTAGAGAAGTACTTGTAACCAAGTGTAACTTGAAGTGTTTTTACTGAATGTTTTGTGTCTGTCTTGTCTTGTAAATAAATATTTAACCCACTTACCCATAGTGAGTTTCTTCAGTCCCCACTCACCAAGCCCGCAAACCTGATTTCACACAGGATTCAGTGATTGAACAGAAGATGAAAATCTTTAGCAGGAACACCCCCCTCCCACCCTGGGCTGGACCAACAACAGCGCAGGATTTGGGAGTCTTGTCGACCTACTGACAGACTACGGGACACCCGCAGACTGGTCAGACAAGTTGGTCTCCCGCAGGGTGAAAAACGAGACACCACATATGTCTATAATTAATGAGGTACTCTTTCCCCAAAAGCAAGGGGAGCCAGAAGGGAACCTCCTGGCTGCTGGTGGCCACAGCAAGGCAGCAGCATGAGGTAATCGCACAGGAGGAAGAGGCCGAAAGTTTGATGAAAGAAGTGGAACTGCTAGGCCGGCGATGAGTTACCATGGAGGTCATTGCCCAGTCAGCACAGCCCCGGGCCAGAAAGGTACAGGATAAGAGCACAGGGATGGCCTGTTGGCTAGAAAAGGAGCAGCAGTTAGAGGATGCACACAGGGCTAACCGACGACCAGATCCCTTTAAGGTCCATGCCCCGATGCTGTGGGATGGCAGATGCGGACATTTGGCTAAATAGTAAGGATAGAGAAGAGCGGTTAGGAGAGAGCCTTGGGGCTCCCCCTCTAAGTGAGTGCACCAGTACAGGTCAGGCTGCCAGCCATTGCCCCTCCACCCTCCATAGAACGGGGTGAGGAAGAGCAACAGGCTGGGAGAGAGGGACCTATGGGTCTGTCCGAGGTTACTACCATCAGGGAATTTTCCGCTAAGGAACCGGCGGAGTTGGGAGACAGATATAGGCAGAAGCCAGGGGAGCCTCTGCCCGCATGGTTGCTGTCTATCCAACAGGGAGATGGGTGTCTCAGGAGGGGTGGGGGGAAGTGGCTGTCATCCCACCACACAATTAGCAATGCCCTGAGAGTGCCACCAGGTCCCTGGGGGTGGGGGGTGAGGACTCACTATGAGGCAGTAATAGCAGCCGTGAAGGTCAGGTATCCTTCACTCTTCGAGTAGGATTTGCAACCCCAGTGGGGAGTGGAGCCCTTCGGGAGTGGGTCTATCCTAACAGTGACAACCCATCAGAGGATCGTAGATTCATCTCAACTGTGGTGGGGTAATTAGTGAAAGCAGCATCTCACAGGAGTGGTGCTACTGTAGCTGGGTGGCACAATGCAGTTGCAATATGTCTTATTCCATTCTTCTTCATGAACGACTGAAATTGCTCTGCAACAAACTGTGGTCTGTTATCACGAAGTGCTCTGGAACACCAGTCCTTGAGAAAGGCTTCTCAATACATTAACAGTGTGTGACGCCGTAGTGGAGGTCGTTAGGAACATTTTTGGCCACTTTGTAGCTCCATCCTCTACTACCGTGAAATTGGTGCCCATGAATGTTCCGGCAAAATCCACATGAATTCTCTGCCAGGGCAATGCAGGCCATTCCCAGGGATGGAGAGGCATTGCTCTTGGAACCATCTGGATGTGTTGGTATCCCAAACAGTGCATGGTGCGTGCTCGATCTGCTGATCTATCCCAGATCACTAACAAAGCGTTGAGCCAACACTTTCATTTTGACCATTCCTAGATGACCGACATGTAGCTCTTCCAACACTTCAGCTCTCAGCTTGGATGGTACAACAACTCTCAGTCCCCACACAAGGCAACCTGCATCAAGGGCAAGTTCATGTCGGCGCTGGTAGAAATAGGGGAACTGAGATTTCTGCTGCACATTCCAGTCATTTTGAGTGGCCATGTAGACCTGAGATAGTATGGAGTCATTTCTAGTTTCCCTTTGATCATTGGTCCCATAATAGAGAGTCTTCCGATTTGCATTAGGAAGAATACGTCAAGAGGGATTACCACTTTTATAAGTTTTTTCAGGTATTTCCTCTTCCAAGGGGAAATCGGATAATCCATCAGCATTTCCCTGACTAGATGTCTTCTTGAAATCAATCTTGTGTTTGTGTTCACCAGGGGACAGAGCCCATCTCTGTCCTGACGAAGGGTCTCGGCCTGAAACGTCGACTGCGCCTCTTCCTATAGATGCTGCCTGGCCTGCTGCGTTCACCAGCAACTTTGATGTATGTTGCCATCTCTGCCTTCATGCTTCTGCTGTTAGTGGAAAACCTTTCTGTGGATTGACAACAGATACTCATGGCTGATGATCAGAAATAAAGGTAAACTTTCTCCCACACAAACTCTCTCCCCTAGTTGAAATTTTTTACACCCCAAACCTGACTCAAGGCCTCTTCATCAATCTGTGCGTAAATTTCCTCTGCAGTGGTAAGGGAACATGATGAAAAGGCTATGGGGCATGACTGTACCTGTACCATAAGGCGAGACTTCACAGACAAGCTTCCCTGGATGATGTGGATCATAATGTGTGAGTACAGTATCTGACATCCCAATTTTCTTTAATTTTGGAAAGCCACCTCACACTGCTGTTTCCATTGTGATTTCTCTTCAGTCTGTAGCAATGAGTGCAAGGAGTGAAGCACAGTAGCCATGTTTGGCAGGATCTTGTTATGGTAATTGATGCAACATACATCAAAGTTGCTGGTGAACGCAGGTCAAGCAGCATCTGTAGGAAGAGGTGCAGTCAACAAAAGGTGGTAATTGACAACACCTTGAGTCTGGTTTGGGGTGTAAAACATCTCAACTAGTACTTGTATGGGAGAGAGTTTACCCTCATTACTAATCACCTAGCACTAGTCTTTTGGCCTTGAGGCATCCCGCACTGCTTGAAATTTCTTGACACACTTGTGTAATACTTGTACATCAATGGGGTGATCACAGTAAGTGATGCTTGGCTTAAAGAACTTACACATGTTGCAATGTGCTCTGAGCCCATAATCTTCCAAGCTTTTTAACACTGTCTTGAGAGATTTTGGAGATGTTCTTTGCCATCCTTATTGTTAATAATGTCATCTAGATAACACTGACTGCCTGGACAGCCTTTTAGCACCTGGTCCATAGCTTTCTGCCAGAGTGCAGGTGCAGATGCTACCCCAAAAATAAGCCTATTATAGCAATAAAGCCCTTTGTGAATGTTTATGTTGTATTTCACTATTATGAATGTCATTCCTACAGAGATTATATTTTCTCCAGTATAAGTTCTTAGTTGCATATCTGCAGGCTTCAGGCTTTATCTTTGATATGCCATTCAAATATTTTGAGTAATGACTGAAACAGCCAAGCCAGTGTCCTATTCCATTTTAATTAATTTGACGTTCACTTCTAGTGTAAGCTATATTGCTTCTTTGTTGTCAGTTTTCACATTGTAAATCTCAAGGTTATGCAGTAGTGTTTCACTCTCATCATTATATTTCTCATCAACAGCATGCAGATTACTGCACTTTTGAACTTGTCTTTTTATCTTTTTCTCTTCCCTGTACAGTCCATTTACTTTTGTCTGCCCAACATGCTCTTTGTATGTGTCCTACCCTGTTGCATTTTCTTAAAATTTCACCTTTAAATTTGGTGCATGTGAGCCCCTGCCACAATGATAACATAATTTGTTCAGCCAGGCAGGTTGCTGGTTAGACGTTGCAATTTTGTTCACTCTCATTTTCATCCCTGACTGGAACTCAATTGCACCTCTGTCTGTTGTTTCTATTGATACAGCTATTTCAACTGTCCTTTTAAATGTGCTGTGCTTCAGTTAGAAACCATTTTTGAATGCTCTCTTGTAAGGTTCTACAAACCTAAAAATCTCTCAGTGCATCATTAAGCCCGTCACTGTACAGACAATGATCAAGCTGTATTGGACTTCCCTTCCTTCTGATTCCGCTTATGAAACCTAAAGTGTTTTACAATCAACAATGGTTTTTGTCTAAGTGCTCTTGCAATACATTCACAATAACAGCAAAGTTAACTTTGGCTGGTTTGGTTGGAGCAGTTCAACTTATAAACAAAATGTTTGCTTTTCCATCTTTTGCACTCAGCAGTCCAAAGGTATCCCAACATACAGAACTCAAAACTCAAAAGATAGATTAATTGCTCATTGTAAATTGTCCCATGATAAAGTTAAGGTTAACTGGGACATTATTCCATCAGGTAGGCTTCGCCATTCACTTGCTTGACACCATACCCTGAATCAGACATTATATTCCAAGCTCTGTCACAGGAAGATAAACATCAGACAGATGAAAAGGTTCACAGATGCATTCAAAGCCTCCTTGTTCATGCATCTTCCCGGATTCTTGGGAAACACTGGCTCAAAGTGGAAAGGGAGCATCTGGGATGGTTTTGAGTTCCATATGTTGGAAACATGCTGAAGTTCTGTGTAAACAGCAGAAAGTTGGCACACAGATAGTAAAGAGACCTCACAAACTGCCTACACACCAGCTCATTTGACATCTTCTTCCCCATCTATTGCAGAGACCACCATTCCAACATCGGCCTCATCATTCACCTAGGAATCCACAAAGCCAGATTGGAAGTCTTCCACAATATCCTAAATAGTAGAAGTAAAATACTTATGTTGTGATGTTACAATATATAAATATATATTTATATCAATTATTTATATTTAATTACTACCAACTATATGTTAAATGAATGAGATAACAATACATCACATTATATCATGGAGCCTTAATGTAAATTTATTTGCATTAAGGAAATTGAGATTAATATAATGGATAATATATTATGGATAATTTATTGAAAATACTTGTGTTCCTGAGAAGGTCTTCTGAAAGTTAATGTGTAAGCTGAAGACAATAAAACAAGAATTATAGCCCTGAATAAAAATATTGTGTTATAATTTAAACAACATCCATCACCCTGAAGGAATTCGGATGTAATCAAAGTCAGTGTTGTGTTTATTGTCATATGCACAAGGACATGTACGTTTAGGTGCAATGAAAAACTTATTTGCAACAGCATCTCAGACAAACAACATCATATAAGCAGCATTCAAGAGAAAAAAACATAAATTATACACAACTTACTGGTATACACATCCTTACAAGAAAGAAAACAATTAGAACAAAAAAGTCTATTTTAAAGCAAAGTGATCAAAATGGTCTTAGTGTTGTTAAGCTGCATTGATTAGGGTTTCACATAGTGATCAGGATAAGAGTTACATTTGATGTATGCATCTGATTACATGTTTATAATCAAGTTTATGTGCTATAGTAAGGCACTGACTTTTAATGCCAAAACTTTATAATATTTCCAATCATCCTTTAGCAATTTTCATCCACAATTTGTGGATTATATTTTTCAGCTACCTCCTGAATTTCCTGCCATCACAGAAGCCAGACTTCTGACAATTTGATTCACTTTCTCTGATATCAAGAAATGGCTGAAGCCACTTCTTGAGGCAACGGAATTACACAAGAACCTGGTGATAAAGCTCCACATGACACATATCTCTCATCAAGCTGCAAAAGAGTTCTACCAGGCAAAGTGGAAATGTTAACAATTAAATGCAGCAGATGATAAAAGACACCAGACTACAAATTTGCCTATCAACCATACTTCTTTATTAATCATGATTGATTGAAATATCTCGCAGACTCACCATGTATTTTCAACCAAGGCTCATTAACTCTTTAGCTTCAGAACTTTTTTAGTTACTTGCACAAATTTTCAGTTTACATTCACAACTTCCAAGCCCTGCTACCTGCTTTCTGATATTACCAGCTCTTGATGAACCTGGCCTGGGTCAGTCGTGGTCTCCGGAGTCATTGCTGATGGTCATCTTCACATACTTCCAATACTTTACTTAGTCATTTATTGCTTTTATGCAGAAGTTGGTCTCTGTACCTAAGGAAGATTGTACTTGCATGAGAGGGAACATAGCAGAGGTTTGACCAGATGGATTCCTGAGATGGAGGATATTAATCAGACTGAGCTATACATCTTAGCGTTTAGCAGAATGCAAGTTGATCTAATTGAAATATTCAAAATTCTTAAGGGCCAAGAACATTGATGTTTCTCCTGGTGGATATGTCTAGAACCAAGAGTCAGAATTCATAACAAGGAGTTGACCATTTAGCACTGAACTAAGAGGTTCCTTTGTCCAGAGGATAATGAATCTTTATCAAACAAGTGTGTGGAGATTCAGCAGCTGAGGATATTAAGTTAATTTATCATTATGCAATTATTAGTATTTCCATTTGAAGAGAAATTCTAACAGCTTTAGAAATACCTGCCAGTCAAGGCACAGCACCAAATTCACTGACTCATAGGCTTGTGATTGAGATTCTCAGTAAATGCTTGGATTCATTATTCTAAACTGTTTAAAACAAACAGTAATCCAGACTTTGAACTCATACATCTTTCACAATTGCACCCTAAGTTTGGTGCAGGAAGACATTGGCTCCATGTATTATGCAAACCTGACACAAGCACTTCAGGACAATCCTGACTTTTTTTTAAGCTACTTACCTTTGAATTTGACAGAGTGCGACTACTAGCTAATTGATTGGCTGTAAGTGGACACTTTTCAAAGGCTCGACTTCAGCTTTCAAGATTTCAATTCTCAGTGGTTTTCTACACAAGGCACTCAGAATATAGAGACAAGCGATCAGTGCTTTAGAAAATATACAGATACATTTCTCTTAATTTGCTAATGGTAATCTGTTATCAGTGAGTTGGTTCATCCTCCTCTTATCTGCAACACCCATTTTCTCAGCATGCAGTGATCACTGTGTGAAGTTAGGAGCTTCCACATTGATGTAACACCATCATGGCAACAGAGGCCCTTTTAAATAAAGATACACGTGGATTCCGGTTCATTGGCGCATTGGTTAATCGGAGCAACAGCTGATTTGGGGCAACTCTTAAAGAACTATAACTAATTGAGTAAATAGCTGCACCTCCCTTTATTTATTTGCCACTTAATGGGGACAGGAGACCATTGCTGAACAGATTCTAGCTAGTGTCAGTCGTGCACGCTTGTGTGGCCGTTAGACATGCCACACTGTGCTTAGAGCGAACAGGTTTTAAATAGCATCAGTTGTGTGTGTTTGTGTTCAGAAAGCAGTGATTTATTTAGGGGACTGCTTCGTTGAGCACCTCCATACCATCCACCACAAGCAGGGCTTTCTGGCGGCCAAACATTTTAATTCCCATTCCCATTCTTGTTCTGACGTGTCGATTCATGGCCTCCTCTTGTGCTCAGACAAGGCTACCCTCAGGATGGAAGAGCAACACCTTGTATTCCATCTGAGTACCCTCTAACCTGATGGCATGAATATCGATTTCTCCTTCCGCTGAACAAATTCCTCCCCCTCCTCTATCCCCCACTCTCACCTTTCACTTCTTCCAACCTACCTATTACTTCCCTCAGGTCCTCTCCTCCTTCCCTTTCTCCTATTGTCCACTCTCCTCTCCTGTCAGATTCTTTCTTCTCCAGCCCTTAACCTTTTTCACTTACCTGGCTTCACCCATCACTTTGCAGCTAGCCTCCTTTCCCTCCCTCTCCCCCCCACCTTTTTATTCTGGCACCCTCCGCCTTCCTGCTCAGTCCTGAAGAAGGGTCTCGGCCCAAAATGTCGACTGTTTACTCTTTTCCATAGATGCTGCATGACCTGCTGAGTTCCTTGTGCGTTCTGTGTGTGTTGCTTTGCATTTCCAGCATCTACAGACTTTCTTGTGTTTGTGATTTTTTTTTTGTCAGTGATAGTTGGCGAGAAATAGGCAGTAAGACAATTCTGAACTGCTTTGCTCACTGTGGTTTCAAGCATTCAAGCCTGGAGATGGCAGAAATAGCAGGGAGTGAAAATGAAACAATATCACTACTTCAACAAGTTACAAACTACGAAGAATTTGAAGGTATTGACAATCGTCTTGAATGCTTCAATGAACATGAAGATTTGGAGGATGCAATCGTTGATAGCATGAAGGTGTGATGGTATGAAGGCAGTCCATTACCTACAGATGCTGGAAATCCAAAGCAACACACAAAATGCTGAAGGAACTCAAAAGGTCAAGACAGCACACAGAGAAATGAACAAACTGTCAACATTTTGGTCCTGAAAGACGGGTCTTGGCCTGGAATATTGACTGTTTCCATGGTTCCTGCCTGACCTGCTGAGTTCCTCTAGTATTTTGTGTAAGTCCATTATCTGCACTGATTTTGTTTGTTGCGTATGCTGGAAGAATTGCTCCGAAGATAACTGTTATGAACTAATACACTGTTTTACAGTACTGTAGTACTATTGGCAATGTTCTAATTTGTTCTATATTTCATTTAAATACATAATTTGTTGCTCAGTTTGTCTTTTTATACCTTTTTAACTATTTCATAGAAGTTCAACTAATTGGGGCAGCTGCTTAGTTGGGCCAAACTGTACTGTTGCTGATGTACTGTATCCCAATTAACTGGATTCGACTGTACTTTATGTGCATGCTGTCAACTGTGAGATCTTCGATGTATGTCCACCCCGAAGAAGTGTTTATGTGCATGCTGTAATTTGGAGTGTTGGGGGGGTGGGACTGCATTCTTTTCAATGGAAGGGTGTGCAACAGCCACTCAAACACATACAAGGGCGTGGGGGGGGGGGTTGATTTCAGTGCTTTGCAATACCTGAGTGTGCAACAGCCAGCGACGGATAGGCGCGCACTCCCTCTCTCACACACACGCGAGCAAAGAGCCCCGGCTCTCGGGGTGACGTCACGCGGCGGGCGCTGCGTCAGCTGCGCGCAGCCTGAGCCATGGCTTCGCCGGATCCTGAGGTAACGAGCAACTTTTCCCTCTCACCCTGCACCCTTTCCCCTCACCCCCGCCCCCACTTACAAACGCCGCCGCCGGGTATTTTCCTATGGGGCGGAGGCCCCGGGCTCGGAGTGCGCCGCCTCGTAGCTGGGAAATACCAGCCGGCAGATCGGGTTTTGTTTTAATTAAAAGTTGGCGCTTTGTGTGTCTGTGTGCGCGTAAAAAAATAGGCTGAGGGGGTGGCCTGTTGGCCGGAGGCGGCGGCCCTGTACCCTGAATAACGAATACGTACTCGGCGTATGCGGACACGCAGCGCAACCGACAGGCTGGGTCCGGGGCGGTGGTTAATAGAGGGAACGCAAGTCTGACTCCAATGTCGAGGCGCCTGAGGAGATTTTTGTTTGGGTAGGCGACTGGGAAGCGTGTAGGTGGAGAAAGAGAGCATTCGTTAAAAAAAAAATGCATAAATACCTCATCACTAAGTGAGAAGTGTGCGTTCTTGCCTCTGAGGTATGAGTCTGCCCGATAGTTGCCATCACATTGAGAGGAAAGGTGATGATTTTTGTGTGGGGGCGGGTGGTTGGTGGGGAAGCGGAACATGGAGGAAGGAAGGATGGATGGACACCTTTCCCAATGGTCAACAAGAAACCTCTACGAAATTCATTTCTGCACGCTGAAATAGTGGTCTATTGCCCAGTCCGCGCATTGCTGTACTTTTTGTAGTTTTATTTGTTTACACTATGGCGATTAATGTGTAAAAGAATTTTTTTCCCCAAAACCAGCTTTTTCCTCCAATCTAGATGAAAAGACGTTTTTTTTTGTTGTTGGGCTGTGCTCAGTCTGGAGTGGATTAGCTCTCTTGAGATGTCCAAGATTGTTTTTCATAATCTAGTGGTACATTAAATTGGTTTAAGGTGTGCTGTGATCTGCTCTATTGAGTTCTCAAGTCTGCTTGAATAGCTTATTGTATTGCAAGTGGACGTCAGAGTAAATTTTACCAACATGACATGTTATAGATCTTGTGTTTGCTTGTTATAAATTGATGATCTTCAGTACTGAATTTCCTTTGAGCTTTTGCCCATTTGACAATAGTTATAAGAATGAATTTAGGAGGAGATCCATGTACCTGATTCTGGGGTTTTAGCACCTTGCCTTTTAATCCTTTTATTCTTAGGTTTGTTTTCTTGTTCATGCCAAAATGTTTTTTTTCAGCAATTCACTTTCTTGTCATTAATCAGTCTAAAGTAGAGGACCTTTGCAATATGGTATAGCATTGGATTCTGATGCTGGATCAGGAAATTACATTTTTTGGTGATGGTTAAACAGTTGTTGAGCCAGGAACATTTGTATTTCACATAGAATTTACTTCCCTTTTGACTGCTTACAAATTTGTTAAAGTTTGCATTCTTAATCTGCATAAAAATGCAGCACTTTATAGTTTTTTAGCATGGTGAACCATTAGAATCTTAAGTTGTACTGCAAGAAAATGGCAAAGTGGTAAAAATATTTTTACAAAATATTATTTTTGATATTCATATAGGATAAAGATCGGACAAAGCAAGATTGTTGAAGTCTCATTTTATCGTTACTGATTTTTGACTGAGTCCTTCAACTGATAGAAACAAATCATCAAAACTGATAAAGATGTCAATTATTTCTGTAGCTATAATTGGGTTTACTTATGAAAATTGGTAGTAACTGGGAGTCAGCTGACATACATTTGGACATTAATACATATTTGTGTTTCATCTTCATCCACTCTTTTTGAGTAACCAGAGGAATTTATTTTTCAGAACTGGAAAAAAAAGGATATATTGGCTTGGGCGTGTAGCATTGTACTTTTGGTAATGTTGAGCCTTTCTTTTATGTTGTCAGTTAAGTGCTATCTAGGTTAAGTTTTAAGTGTTTCTGAGTGAATTGGAGTTGGCTTTCTGTTAATATAGGTGACTTATTGATGGCTATATGAATGTGCACAGTGACAAGTATTATTTTTTGGGATTACTCAGGACTAGAATTTAACATAGAAGATCTTGTTGAAGGCCAGGCCACTACTGTGCCTTTTAAACTGGTAACCCTATCCAGTGGACAAATTTTAGCTGCTGATGCAGGATTAGAGATGATCTTTTACCTATGTAACAGAACCTCAATTGTTTTGAGTAATTTACTGACATCCAACCATTTCAACTGGTTTACTCAACCAAGTGAACAACTGAGTGACCATTGTTTCAGGCAATTGTCTAATTTTTTTTCCAGTTGAGTCTGTAGAGTAAAAGATTCTTAAAATAAGCTTGGGTGCTCTAAAGTAATGTATAATTTTTCTTTTACATGTACAGGAACAAAGAGAACAATGTAGCTGTACTTAGTTATGGAAGAAAACCTGGTAACTAGATAAATTATGGATTAACACGTGTGAATTTGTGTTCATTTTCACTATTATTTAGGGCTTTAGCAGTTTCATTTTTTTCTGAATTCTAATATAGAAGTAAACTTTATTATGTCATTTGCCTGCACCTTGGCCTTTGAGGTGCCATTGATCTTTCTCTGTACGTGAGCTAAAACTGTAAATGAAGTACGTCTGTAGATTCTTCATTGTTTTTGCTTTGTTTAAATGGTGCTTCTACTTAATCTGTTGCACCACATTCATTGATGATGTCCAATTTGTATTTGCACTGAATTCAGTTACTATTCTGTATTCAAATGCTGATACAGGGTATTTAATATCAACATTGGACCAGATGATTTTAGCAGTGAATTAACATGGTTTATCTTGGTAGGACGAGAGATCTGAATAAGTGTTGGGTTTCAAAATTGAATGAAGCATTGTAGTGCAAATATACAAACTATTAAGATCTTCATTTACAATTAAATTTTCATTTGTTAAATTAACTGAAAAATTTTGGACTTAAAATCCTGAATTTGTTGATATTAAATCAATTAAAGATGCTTTAAAAAAAAGATTCAAAATAGTGCAGTGTATTAGATTCCAAATGGCAGGCCTTCATGTCTGCCAGCAGCTTGGACCATGAAATGGCTGAATCTGCAGTGAATTTATATCCAATGAGCATGCTCAGAATGCTGTAACTGAACCAATAGGGGGGGTTGAAGAGTTGGCTTATACACTGTATTTAGATGTAGTTGATCAAACACAACTAGAAAAGTATTATCATTAGTTGAGTAATTTGAACTTACTTCTTTCCAAAATCTTCACCTGCTGTGGTTGCAATGTTCTAGTGAGTTTTAGGTGTATTCTTCTGGTAACTTAATAGATTGGTGAAGTGGGACAATGCCAGCCTTTTAGTCGCTATTAATTCAAGTTTCTATAAGGCATATAGTGTACTTTGTTGCACCATTTCAAAATGTTAAATTGTTGAGAATTTGTGTGAAATATAGTTGTCTCTTGCAACTCATCACCATCTATTGAAGACATGATTGTATCTACTGAATATAATGGGTGAAATAAACTTTCTACCAAGATGTTGTCATTTAAGATGAAGCGCATTTATCCATTTTGCTGAAACACATTTGCCAATAGTTCTGCGAACATACATTGTACAGATTGGCAAAATGGATGGAGAATGTGATCCAAAATGACACTTTGAACAGTAGCTTGATAAACAATGTGTAATGAATGATTTTTGTGTAATCTAGGACTTCAGTGTTTCTTGGTCAAAGACAAACTATATTGGCGAGAAAACCATTAAATATGGCTTCAGAAATTGAATGATAATTTTTATTGTAGGTTGATATGAACATTCTTAAACAATAATTAATTTTATAAGCTGTACGAGAAATGGACTATGAATACCACTTTATTGAAAAGTCGCAAAACTATTGGCTGAAGGGCAAACAATGAAATTTAGCATTTAGATTTTTTAATATATTTATAAGATATGTCTATAAAGCTGAAGTTGTCAGAATTTTACCTGATTAAGACTCCAGTTTGTTCAAATCTATTAAGTTTTTCTTTCAGGTTGAGTATTATTAGTTCATTAGTCTCAATTGTCATGTCTTCCATTAAAGTTGATGTTTCTGTTTTATTTCATTAAAGATAAGTTAAAGTTTTAAAAATAAAAAACATTTTGGTGTTTAGCAACATCCTTGTGAACAGATTTGTTGTTTTTTTTAGCAAAAGATATTGTTGGGGAAATCCATATACTTAGGAAACTTTGATTTACTTGATTTGTACAGTAGGATTACTGGATTTGTGGGAAGCACTTTCAAAATCAGAATGATAACCTGGTGTTGTTTGTGGTCATTCATAATTTGTATTCTTGGTTGATAGATTATGGGTGTTGTATAGTTGCTTTGATCAAAATACTTAACCAGTAACAAACAGGAGATCATTTAGCCTTTGGTGTCCTTGCTCATTCTAAGCAGCACAATTTCATTAGTCTCGCTTCCCCTGTAGCCCTACAGTTTACTCTCTCCTAAATGGTCAGCAGCCCCCCCCCCGCCCCCGTTAAATCTTCTGGCATTTAAAGGAGCCATGTAATCTATCAGTACATCTTTGGAACACGGGAGGAAACTGGACATATGACTGCATAACCATAAAATTCCGCAATGAGAGAATGTGCAAACTGAACCATGTAGTATTTGCTTGAAACAGGTATCTTTAAATTTTAAGTATCTATGTACGTGATAGGGAATTGTCTGTTGTTAAGTTTTATTCATAACTGGCATATCAGTTTTGAATATTCTGTACAATAATATGGAATTTTTTCTAGATTTAACAACCATATTGCAGCATTGAGCAATATTTTACTGTTTTCAGCTAGTTTATTTATTTTTATTTTATTTTAGAGATACAGTGTGGAATAGGTTCTTTCTGGGTCTTCAAATTGCGCTGCCCAGCAATTCCTAACAACTCCTTATTTAAGTGCAAAATCCAAAAGCACTATGAGTAAGACATTATTGAAATGCATTTCACTTCTATGAACATATGAAAACCAAAGCAAGGTTAAAAATTAATTAAAAGTGTGCAAAAACAACAATTGAAGGAAAGCAATGACAACAAGACATCTCAACAATGAGCTTTGATATCAAATCAGACTGTTTCAGATGCTTATTTACAGTGACCAATTAATCTACTAACCGTTATATCTTTGGACTGCGGGAGGAAATTGGAGTACCTGTAGAAAACCTATGCATTCCACAGAAGATGCCAGGACTGAACTCCAAGCTATAATAGTGTTGTACTAACTGCTATGCTACCATGGCACCCATTTTTGCTATATTTAAATGCCTACCAAAGAACATTTAGGTTTAGATTTTGGACTGTTTACAGTGAAAAATGGTTTATTGGCAACTTTTGTTAGTGGGGCAAATACTTTATATCTTCAAAGATCAAATATGAATCGCTTGTTTTCAATTCAGTGTTGAGGAATTGTTTTTGTGCTTTACACTTGGCATCTGTTTTTCAGTTTTAGAACTAAGCATCTGAAGGAGTCTGATTTGATATCAGAACTCATTGCTGAGATGTCTTGCTGTCCTTGCTTCCCTTCATTTTTTGCGCACTTCTAAATTTCACCTTGCTTTGGTTTTCATAATTTTGATTTAAATGAACTGTATTTAAATAATATCTTGCTTATAGTGCTTTTGGATGTATCAACCTAGGAATAGTGTTTATGTTTGCAGCAGCTTGGAATACAAAATGGCTGTACCTACAGTGAAGTTATCTCAAAAAAGTATACTTGTAAACACCATCTCAACCAACAGGGGGAGTTATACTGGAGCTGCATATGAAGAAAGAATAAAAATGTCCTGTTAATCATATACTACAAGTTTTTTTTAAGAAGTCAGTGCAGAATATAGACTCTGACATTTGGAGTATAATACTCAATTTGCTTTTAGTGCAGTAGAAGTTAGCCTTGGTCATTTATCTAATCTTCTGGAAGAGGGAACGTATAGGAAGTTTTTAAGAGAAAAGTCAGTGATAGTGCAGGGTGGCAAAATGATAACCAGAGTTTTATTGGGAGGGGATAGTGCATAAAAAACATGAAAAGAATTGGATTTAGATCAAGAAACATAGAAATAGACAATATTGAAGGTTCCAACTGAATGCTTGCAATGTTTGTTGCAAAATACATGAATTAGTGGCACAAAACAGAAATTAATGTTTACAATCTAATAATCGTAGTGACCAGATTGGTAAATTAAATAATTTTGTATACTGACTTTCAGAAATGAAGCAAAATGGAAATCGTGGTGTGATAGCCCAGTACTAAAGAATGGCATGAATGTATTAGAGAGGGAGGGTCTTAACTTGGGAAATGAAAAAGTGAATGAGACTTCTTGGAACTAAGAAATGATAAAAGATAGAAATGCATGGTATAAATCAGGAAATAGACGGAGCACATACCTGGGTCATTATAATCGCAAAGACTGGTTATAGACCTGGTAAACTAAATTGGCAATGATAATGTGAAGGAGAACTTGGTAGAGAATATAGAGGAATAACAGAAATTCCCTTTCTTTTAAGAACAATATGTCGAAGAGCCAACAATTTCAGATCAGTACTGTGGAAAGAGAAATTGTTAATTAGTGATCCACTAGTTAAGGGGCTTTCAGGGAACAATGGAAGAACTTTAGGTAAAATTTGAAGATAATTTGGTTCAATCTGAAATCAGTCTTAAATCTAAATAAATGAAATTATAAAATCATGAAGTTGTGAGTTGGCTGAGGTAGGTGAGAAACCTTATTAAAAGATTGGATAATAAGCAAGCAAAGGAAAACAATATTTAAATTTACATATATTCTCTTTATACAGCAACAAAATAAACACAGGAAATGTTGTGTTGCCTTGGCTGTCATGAAGCTAACAATAGTATTAGGTCAAAAGAAAAGGCTTTTATTGCCAATAAAGTAGTGAGGCTGAGGATTGGGGAAATTTCAATTTTTAACCAAGAAGAATCAAAGCATCAAAAAGGAAGGAGAAAGCAAACTACCAGTGTATTGAAAACCATAAACATAAAAATGAAAACTTAAAATCAAAAACAAATGATAAACAAAAGTTCAGAAGGAGAATGTGATTCCTGCACTGGGAGCCACCTCAGTTCTTCTGAGTTATTTGAGGTGAATATAGAGTTTCCTTTTGAACTGAGCTGGAAAAATTATATTGAGAAATAAAGAAAGGGCAGATAAGTATTTGTTTGTTTTTGTTGAAGGAGACACATCAGACCTCTTGGAATGAGGAGTCAAAGAAATTAACCTTATCAAGTTTCCCCCAAAATAATTTTTGTCTAGGACTGAAAGGCAAAAAAATCCCAGAGCTTTATAATCTGCAATCTCGGATTTTGAAAGAAGTGGTAGTGGATGTACACTGATTGTAGTCATAAAATTCAAATTCTAGAATGGTTTCCAGAATGGAACATAGAAAGGAGTAAAAGAGAAAATAGAGATTATAGATTAGTTAGTCTGACATGAACAGTAGAGAAAATGCTGAAATTTGTCATTTGAGGAACTGATACTGGCACTTGAAAATAATAGACTTGGATAGAATCAACATACAATTATGGAAGAGAAATCTATTTGATAAATTGGCAAGAGATTTTAGGGGTTGTAACAACAGAATATATATGGGTGAACCAGTTGATGTATATCTGGACATTATGAAGGCCTTTGACAAACTCAGATTATTAAACAAAATTATGTCAGTTGGTATTGGGGGTAATTACTATTGTAGATTAAGGATTGGTTAATGGGTAAACATGGGAAATAAACATGTGTTTTTTAAATGGGGAGAAGATAACTCGTGGGATGTTATGGCAATCAATGCTGGAGCCTAGAGTGTTCACAAACTCTTATCAATGATTTGTTTGAAGAGACCTGAGTAGTGTGTCTTTGCTAATATACAATGCTGGGTGGCAGCATGGTTTGTGAGAAGGTTGTGGAGGCATATCAAGAAGGTTAAATGAATGGGTAAAGACATGGAATATAATGTAGAAAAATGAGGTCATTCACTTTGTAAAAATAGAATTTTAAAGAATGCAAGTTTGAAAGTTGTTCAGAGAAACTGGGTTGTCCTTAAATGAATTGCTGAAAGCTAATTTGCAGATTCAGTAAACAATTAGGAAGGCAGCTACTATTTATTGCAAGAGAATTTGCAGAAAAGAACACAGATGTCATGCTTCAACATCAAAGGCCCTAGTGACATTGAATCTTGAATATCACTTGTAGGAGCTGGTCACTCTTGAGGAAGGATATAATTTTGATTGAGGATATATATTAAAGATTAAGCAAAATGATTGCTGCAGTGGTGGGTTTGTCATATGGAACGGTTAAGCAAGCTAAGTATTCCTTCCTAAGTTCAGTTGAATGAGAGAGATTCCTATCTAAATGTACACAATTCTAAAGGGTCTTAACGAAATAGATACGGTAAACTGCAGATGCTGGAGATCTCGAACAACACAATGCTGGAGGAACTTGGCATATCAGGCAGCAGCATCCAAAGAAGGAAATGGACATTTGACAGGCAACATCTAAAGTTGGAAATAAACAATGAATGTTTCAAGTCATGACGCTTCATTCCGACTGGAAAGAAAGAAAGGAATAACTAGTACAGAAAGGTGGGAGGAAGGAGTGTTTTTAGAAAAAAGTAGATGTGGGATGATGCCTTCCTAGCTTAAAATTTCTGAAAGTAGAAGTGACAGTATATTGTATATCTTGAAGGATTCTAGGTTAGTCTGGGCATGTGACACTGAGGCAGAAGATCAGCTGCACAGTAATTGAATGGTCGAGTATATAAGAGGAAACAAATAGCCTCATTCTGCTATTATGTTTTGTAATTTGGATATTGTGATCTAAATGTTCCTAGAAGAGCTGTCTTGTCATAACTTAAATTTGTAAAATAGTGTGGTGTTCAAATGAACTCTTCAAATTGGGGCCTGAATTAAAATGATAATGGGAAGAATATGAATGGTTAACGTGTTTCAGAATTTTAGACAGCTAATCTCAAATGAACATTTATGTATGACTTTTATGTATGTGTAATTTCCTTTAGGTTTAGGAAATAGAGGCAAGAGTAAATTGATACATGAAATGGAAAACTGAATGATGAAACTAAACACCCAGGCAGATATATTTTCAATGGCTTACAGAAATTGTTCATCCACAAATTTCTTAAAATTCTTTTGCAGATGTTTTGTATATTATAAACTCAGTTAACGTTGTCCATTGAATTAATGAATGATAGTCATGGTCCTCAAAGCATGGTAGTTTATTGGAAACATCTTGGAGTTTACAACTTTGAATATGATTATCCAACTAAACAACAAAATGGTTACAAAGAGAAAATGCTAGAAGGACTCAGTAGGCCCTTGGTCTAAATTATTAACTTGGTTATATTTTACCTAACTATATTTGAATAAACTGTAGTGATAGCTTTGGTAACTCATGCATTGTATGTTACATTATTGCTGCCTTATAAATATAATCCAAAGCAAAAATGAGTTGTTATGCCTGCAGTATGAATGTGTTTATAAATATTCAAGCTTTCATATCTTAGCTCATTTGATAGCTGAAATAAATTTTTTTGTGTTTTTTAGATATTTGAAATTTGATAGACTACTAAACAGCAGAAACTTCCCCTTCCTGAAGTCCACAATCAATTCCTTGGTTTTGCTGACGTTGAGTGTGAGATTGTTGTGATACCATTCAATCAGTTGATCTATCTCACTCCTATACGCCTCCTCATTAACTTCTGAGATTTTAATGACATGTGAGTTATAATTCAGTTGCTTGTGTTGTATGTGCAGTATCGTAGTTATTTTGTGCTGTACTCAACTTCCAAAATTCAGTTTAATTGAAATCAATAAAACTCCAATTTTCATAGCTTCCAATGTATTGTGTGATTGACCCAGGCAGCCTAAGATAACTTCTGGGCCTGTAATTCGCAATTATACTCATGAAGCTTTTAGATTTTCCCATCATTGTTTTCTGTGAAACTGGTATCAGCATCTGATTATAAACGCAAACAAGAGGAATTCTGCAGATGCTGGAAATTCAAGCAACACACATCAAAGTTGCTGGTGAACGCAGCAGGCCAGGCAGCCTCTCTAGGAAAGAGGTACAGTCGATGTTTCAGGCCGAGACCCTTCGTCAGGACTAACCGGAAAGAAGAGCTTGTAAGAGATTTGAAAGTGGGAGGGGGAGATCCAAAATGATAGGAGAAGACAGGAGGGGGAAGGATGGAGCCAAGAGCTGGACAGGTGATTGGCAAAGGGGATATGACAGGATCGTGGGACAGGAGGCCCAGGGAGAAGGAACGGGGGAGGCGGGAGGAAAAACCCAGAGGATGGGCAAGAGGTATAGTCAGAGGGACAGAGGGAGAAAAAGGAGAGTAAGAGAAAGAATGTGTGTATAAAAATAAATAACGGATGGGGTACGAGGGGGAGGTGGGGTATTAGCGGAAGTTAGAGAAGTGGATGTTCATGCCATCAGGTTGGAGGCTACACAGACGGAATATAAGGTGTTGTTCCTCCAATCTGAGTGTGGCTTCATCTTTAGAGGAGGCCGTGGATAGACATATCAGAATGGGAATGGGACGTGGAATTAAAATGTGTGGCCACTGGGAGATCCTGTTTTCTCTGGCGGACAGAGCGTAGGTGTTCAGCGAAACGGTCTTCCAGTCTGCGTCGGGTCTCACCAATATATAGAAGGCCACATCGGGAGCACCGGACGCAGTATATCACCCCAGCCGACTCACAGGTGAAGTGTTGCCTCACCTGAAAGGACTGTCTGGGGCCCTGAACGGTGGTAAGGGAGGAAGTGTAAGGGCATGTGTAGCACTTGTTCTGCTTACAAGGATAAGTGCCAGGAGGGAGATCAGTGGGGAGAGATGGGGAGGACGAATGGACAAAGGAGTCACGTAGGGAGTGATCCCTGTGGAAAGTAGGGGGGCGGGGGAAAGATGTGCTTAGTGGTGGGATCCCGTTGGAGGTGGCAGAAGTTACGGAGAATAATATGTTGGACCCGGAGGCTGGTGAGGTGGTAGTTGAGGACTAGGGGACCCCTATTCCTAGTGGGGTGGTGGGAGGATGGAGTGAGCAGATGTGCGTGAAATGGGGGAGATGCATTTGAGAGCAGAGTTGATGGTGGAGGAAGGGAAGCCCCTTTCTTTAAAAAAGGAGGACATCTCCCTTGTCCTGGAATGCTCTCAACACATCTCCCCCATTTCACGCACATCTGCTAACTCTGCTCTCAAGCACATCTTTCCCTCCTCCTCTCCCCCCCCCGCTTTCCGCAGGGATCGCTCCCTACGCGACTCCCTTGTCCATTCGTCCCCCCCATCCCTCCCCACTGATCTTCCTCCTGGCACTTACCCTTGTAAACGGAACAAGTGCTACACATGCCCTTACATTTCCTCCCTTACCACCATTCAGGGCCCCAGACAGTCCTTCCAGGTGACGTGACACTTCACCTGTGAGTTGGCTGGGGTGATATACTGCGTCCGGTGCTCCTGATGTGGCGAGACCCGACGCAGACTGAGAGACCGTTTTGCTGAACACCTACGCTCTGTCCGCCAGAGAAAGCAGGATCTCCCGGTGGCCATACATTTTAATTCCACATCCCATTCCCATTCTGACATGTCTATCCACGGCCTCCTCTACTGTAAAGATGAAGCCACACTCAGGTTGGAGGAACAACACCTTATATTCCGTCTGGGTAGCCTCCAACCTGATGGCATGAACATTGACTTCTCTAACTTCTGCTAATACTTCACCTCTCCCTCATACCCCATCCGTTATTTATTTTTATGCACACATTCTTTCTCTCACTCTCCTTTTTCTCCCTCTGTCCCTCTGACTATACCTCTTGCCCATCCAATGGGTTCCCCCCTCCCCCTTTTCCTTTTCCCTGGGCCTCCTGTCCCATGATTCTCTCATATCCCTTTTGCTAATCAACTGTCCAGCTCTTGGCTCCATCCCTCCCCCTCCTGTCTTCTCCTATCATTTTGGATCTCCCCCTCCCCCTCCCACTTTCAAATCTCTTACTAACTCTTCCTTCAGTTAGTCCTGATGAAGGGTTTCGGCCTGAAACGTCGACTGTACCTCTTCCTGGAGATGCTGCCTGGCCTGCTGCGTTCACCAGCAACTTTGATGTGTGTTGCTCAGCATCTGATTAAATACATTTGTGCAGTTAAATATAGAAATTTGGAAATATGTCTGTTATATCTTAGATCTCCATATGTTGTGCTGTTGCAGTCTTCATAGAATGAATGGTTTAATGTGGACCTCAACTTTGTTATGCACCAATCATACTTCAAAACACTGCAAGAATTGCCCAAAATTGCACTTAGATATATAATTATTATTTAGTTTAAGGTTAATAGCTTGTACTGATTTCTGATGTCTCAGTCTGTATTTCACTAGTAGTATGCTGGATGTTGGAGAGTGTCAAGGGACAGAAGTGAGTGCAATTGCTATTACCAGGGAGATGGTGCTTGGGAAACTGAAAGGTCTGAAAGTAGCTAAGTCATCTGGACCGGATGGACAACATCCCAGGGTTCTAAAAGAGGTAGCTGAAAAGCTTCTGGAGGCATTAGTAATGACCTTACAAGAATCAGATTCTGGCAGCATTCCAGAGGAGTGGAAAATTGCAAATGTCACTACACTCTCCAAGAAGGGAATGAGATAGAAGAAGGGAAATTATACGCCAATTAGTCTGACCTCAGTGGTTGGGAAGATGTTGGGGCACAGGCCCAAAACAGAGGGCTGTCCATTTAGAACAGAGATGAGGAGGAATTTCTTTAGCCAGAGGGTGGTGAATCTGTGGAATTCATTGCCACGTACGACTGAGGGGGCCAAGTCATTGAATATATTTAAAGAGAGGGTTGTTACATTCTTGATTAGTCAGTGTGAAAACCTGTGAGTGAGAGAAAGAAGGAGAATATAACCATAAAACAATTACAGCACGGAAACAGGCCATCTCGGCCCTTCTAGTCCGTGCCGAGCTCTTACTCTCACCTAGTCCCACCGACCTGCACTCAGCCCATAACCTTCCATTCCTTTCCTGTCCATATAGCTATCCAATTTAACTTTAAATGACAACATTGAACCTGCCTCAGCCACTTCTGCTGGAAGCTCGTTCCACACAGCTATCACTCTCTGAGTAAAGAAGTTCCCCCTCATGTTACCCCTGAACTTTTGCACTTTAACTCTCAACTCATGTCCCCTTGTTTGAATCTTCCCCACTCTCAATGGGAAAAGCCTATCCAAGTGAACTCTATCTATCCCCCTTATAATTTTAAATACCTTTATCAAGTCCCCCCTCAACCTTCTACGCTCCAAATAATAAAGACCCAACTTGTTCAACCTTTCTGTGTAACTTAGGAGATGAAACCCAGGTAACAATGGGGTCAAGCGGGAAATGGATCAGCCACAATGAAATAATGGATCAGACTCAATGGGCCAAATGGCCTAATTCTACTCCTAATGTCTTATAGTCTTTTTATTGTGGTAAAGTATTTTGAAAATGCATTTAATTTGACTTAAATAAGTTAAGTGCATTTCACTTGTTTTCAGTTTTAAGTGTGGTTGAGTATTTAGTCCCCTGATAACATTCCTGTTGAATGTCATAGATCATCTGCAGAAGGCAGCTGATTTATCTCGAAGGGCCAATTTCTTTGAAGTTATTGCAAAGCACCTATAGATTAGGATATTTGCATTGTGTGCTTTTTATTTAGAATTCCTTTTTTTTTCAGTTTACTGGGATCTGGGCATTGCTGCCAAGGTTAGCATTTATTGCCTCAACTTACCTGCCACTTATTAGCACATGTCTACACTTTGCTGTGGAAAGGCATGGACTGGTTCATTTATTAATGAAGTTTGCAATCATCGTCCTCAATTCTGAATATATATTTGAAGGAAGGCTAATGCTTAAGTGTTTAAAGATGGTTCAATAACTCCGAGTGATGTATTGGGATTGAGCTTCTTCAATCAGAACCGTCTTTCTGTAAGCTATTCAAGCTATTGGTATGTTATCCCCTTGATGTCCTTTGACTCGAGGGAGAAAATTCCTGCCATCTTTGCCAAGACTGGGCTATGGGCCACCCCTGGGTAATGAATAGGTTCAATTTAACATGTGCATAAGTCGATTTACCCGAAGTCACTTATGGTAATCATACCTCTATAGTACTGTAGTGCATCATAAGCATATAAGACTGATATGAAAGAGCAATTACTAAAATTCTGAAAGAAAAGAGAGGAAACTGTTTTGCCTTTTGTAGGAATGTATAAATATATGCCAGACTTTAAAATTTAATATTTATTCATTGTATGTAGGGGGTATCAGTAAATTGGGGTTTGTAACTTGGGGATGGCCTGTGTTTGTGACTCCAGGCTCGCCAATCAGACTCTTTAATTTCTTTTCAAGGCACTTAATTACTGCATTACTGCTGTAATGAAATGAAAAGAATAAAGGAAGACAGATTGCCTGCCACTAAATGAGGCACTAAATTTGGAATAGCAAAATTGCTTCTAGCTTAGTAGACACTACAAAGTTCTCCTCACAAATATTGGGGAAGCCATCCAATATGGCGACATTTGCAAGCTGCCCCCAGCATATCCTTAGGTTGTGGTGTCTGTTAATGGAAACAATGCATTTCACTGTATGTTTTGATGTACATGTGATAAATACACTTGGTGGCTAGTTATTAGGTACTTCCTGGATCTAATAAAGTGCCACTGAGTTTATGTTCATGGTCTTCTGCTGCTGTTGCCCATCCACATCAAGGTTTGACGTGTTGTAGGTTCGGAGATGCTCTTCTGCACACCTCTGTTGTAAAGAGTGTTTATTTGAGTTATTGTCGCCTTCCTGTCAGTTCGAGCCAGTCTGGCCTTTTTCCTCTGACCCCTCTCATTAATAAGGCAGTTTTTCCCACAGAACTGCCACTCACTGGATTATTTTGTTTTGTTTTTCACACCATTCTCTGTAAACTCTAGAGCAGGGGTTCCCAACCTGGGGTCCATGTACTCCTTGCTTAATGGTATTGGTCCATGGCATTAAAAAAAGATTGAGAACCCCTTCTCTAGAGACTGATGTACATGAAAATCCCAGGAGATTAGCAATTTTTGAGAAGCTCAAACCACCCATCTGATACCAACAATCATTCCATGGTCAAGGACACTTAGATTGCATGTCTTCCCCATTCTAATGTTTGGTCTGAGCAACAACTGAACCTCTTGATTATGTCTGTATGCTTTAATGCATTGAGTTGCTGCCACAGCATTGGCTGATTAGATTTTTGCATTAATGAGAAGGTATGCAGGTGTACCGAATAAAGTGGCCACTGAGTGGAAATGAATATGAATCTGAATACTCAAAATTATCCATTAAAGGCAATACGACAGACTTAATCGTAATCCTTAGGCATGCTATGATGGCGGCATTAGCTCTGGAAGTTATTAACATTAATTTGAGATGTTGTGAAATGTCCTGGCATTAATTCAAACTTGGGCAAAATTACTTCCTGGTTATTACATACCATCCTCTCAGCTGCTGAATCAGTGTTTTATCTGTTGAATAAGAATTGGAAGAAGCCAAGGGTGAATGTAATGAATAGGTTCTCAAGATTGTACTCTGGATAGATGACTTGGTAAGAGCATGGTAGCATTTCCACTGATTGAGTCCTGAAGGATATGAGTGACAGGTAGTGAGTGAACCAGTATGAGAAATAAACCTCATTGTTCTTAACCTTGCCAGTCTACCTGTGACAGGTGCATTGATCGAAGTAGCCATCATGTGGAGGAGTGTTGAACTGCTTTCATTTCTGTTGTTCTATTAAATGCAGGATTCCTTTTCTTTATCATGTTTTATCTTGCCTATGACTTTTCTCCATTGCCATGATCTTTATTTCATTCTAGCATGTATTTTCTCTCCTTTCTATCTTTTTCTTGTTATCTCTTATTGGGCTGCATGCTCTTGATACAACCTGTCCTTCCCAGTATGTAAATATCTTTTGATACTTGTGTCCTTCATGTTTTTTTTTCATTTTTGCTCTTGTGATTATTTATTATGTCCCCCTCTTTTTCATTTAGCAACTCTTAATTTCACTAATTCCCCTTGTGCTTCTCCCCTTTTCTTAACTCTTTGTTTTATTTATGCTCAATGCTCCATTTTGTTTCTTTTGTAATCTTCAACCCTAGTTTCCCTCCTAATTTTCCCAATTACTCTGAAAAATATAGGGTCACAGAGCCTGAAGCCTACCCAGCCATTCAATATTATTATCATAGACTCCAGCTCCTCCTCTTTGTAGGTTTCTCATAATTTGAATTCCTTCATCTTTCAAAATATATCTATCTCCTCTTACAATAACTTCAATTCTGTAGCCTCAACAACCCTCTGGGGTAGAAATTTCTAGAGATTTGTCACCATTTGCAGTAAGAAATCCTGGCACTTTGATTTAAAATAATTGCCCTTCCGTTATCTTATATGTCCCCTAATGGAAACATCTCAACATTTACTACAGCACTATCCCTCAGGATCTTGTATGTTTTCGTAAGTCAACTCTCTTGCTTGATTTTTTTTCTGATCCATACAGATCTCTGTTCTTTCTCTTGATGCATAACTGTGCATTGTTCCTTCTCAAGCTGTCATTGTCCTAATACTTCTCATGACCCCACTCACACCATTGCCTGGCTTGCTGGCATTACTTAGTTCTCTTGATCCTGTCTTTTTGCTAAATTTTGTCTTGCTAGTTGTCTTTTGAATTGGTTGAGGCTTCGGGAAGTTGTACAGACTGCTGAATTTCGCATGTTCTCAAGGATATTAGAGCATCGAGTATGTTAAGTATAATTTTAGAAGATATGAAACATCTCTTCTCTCAAGTGCTTTCTCTACTGGTGAGACTAAATGCAGACAAGGCAACCACTTTGTGCAGTATTTGTTCTCTGTCTGGCACAATCATCAAGAACTGGTTGCTAACCATTTTAATTTTCCTTCTCATTACCAGACTGATCTGTCTGACCTCAGTCTTCACTGTCAAGATGACACTAAACACAAACAAGAGGAGCAGCAGCACATAAAATTGCTGGAGTGGTTCAACATGTTGGTCAACGTTCATGAAGGGAAATGGATAATTGACATTTAAGATCAAAGACCTTTCATCTGGACTGGAAAAAGAGGGCTTTTGCTAGTATATGAAGACAGAGGGAAGGGAGGAAGAAGAGATGAAAAGTTGTAGGTGGATACAGACGATAGGGTGATAGTGAGGGTGGAAACATGGGAATGATGACAGAAGCTGGATAGTGATTGGTGAAAGTGAAAAAGGCATGAAGAAAATGGAATCTGGTAGGAGAGGATGCAGGAACATGCCACAAAGGAGGAAACCAGTGGGAGTGGGTGATGGGCAGATGGAGAGGGTAAGGGAGGGGGAAGAGAAAGGGTGATGGGATCAGGAGCTGAGAGGACAAAGAAGTTTGAGAATGAAGTGTTCATACCACGAAACTGGAGACTTAATTTTCCTCTGATTTATGTTTAGCATCAACCTAGCAGTGGAGGAGGCTGATGATTATATGTTGGGGTGCGAATGGGAAGCAGAATTAAAATAGCTGGCCAACGGGTGATACAGGCTAGCACGGTGGATGATGTAAAGGTGCTCAGTAAAGCAGTTGCCCATCCTGCATCACTCTCACGAATGGAGAAGAACCCATAATGGAAGCACCAGATACATTAATAACATCACAGGGCTCATGTGAAGAACTGCCTCACCTGGTAGTGATAGGGCACTGGATGGTGGTGAGAGAAGTGGCGTAGGGGCAGGTGTTACACTCTGCAGTTACAGAGGCATATATCTGGGAGGAGGGAGTAATTGGATGAGGAATCACAAAGAGATAGATTCTTGTGAGGGGAAGGGAAGGTCTGCCTAGTGGCAGGATATACATGGGCTATGGAAGTTATATATATGTTATGACTGGGGAAGGGGTTGGGGGGGAGCAAGGTGAGGGCAAAAGCTGCAGGAAATGGAGATGTGTGTTCAGACTAACAATAGTTGTCATGGGGATGGGCATCTTGTTTCCTGAAAAAGGAGGAAACCCTCATGGAGACAAAGGAAATTGTGCCCTTGCAAGTAACAGAGTGGGTGGAGGTGTAGTTGAGGTAGCTACAGGAGTCAGTGAATTTGTAAAAGGTGTCAGTAGATAATTCTGCTTCCCGAGATGGAGACAAGAGATCAAGAATGAGAAGAGTGGTATTGGAGATGGACCAAGTGAATGGGGGGAAGGTGAAAGTTGGTAGTAAAGTTGATGAAATTGATGAGCTCCATATAGGTGCAGGAAGTGGCACCAGTACAGCCGTTAGTGTAGCAGAGAAAGAGTTGGGGAGTTCTACTCATGTAGGATTGGAATATGCATTGCTGCATGTAGCCAACAAAAAGGCACATATAGTTGTGGCCCATACAAGTGTCCATGACTACACTTCTGATTAGAAGAAAGTGGCAGGTGTCAAAAGAGGAACAGCACCTTGTATTCCATTTGGATAATCTACAACCCAATAGCATCAACCTTGAAATTTGCAATTTCATGTAATGTGTTCTCTCTCTCTCCCTTTTTTCTCTCTCCTCTTGATTTATCTAGTTCCACTTGTAACCACCCCAGCCAGCATCACTGTTTATTTCTCCTTCTGCACCCATTCTGTCTACCCATCATCCAGACACTCTTCCCATTGGGTCTTATGCTATATTGTTCCCACCTGCCCACTCCATCTCTATTATTTGGTTCCCTGCTCCAAATTCATTATCAGATTCCATCATCTGTGACCCTCTGTTGCCTCCACTTATCGCCTCCCAGTTTCTGTCACCCTTTCTCATCTTCTATTCTCCCCCCCTCCCCATCACCCCTCCTCACTTAAATCCATCTGGCGCTTGCTAGGTCTTACTATACCACTTTCCCTTACTCCTTTATACTGGCAATCTCACCTCTTATCTTTCAGTCCAGATGAAGTGTCTCAACCTAAACTGTCCATTTCCCTCCAGGGATGGAGTTCCTCCGGCAGTTTGACCCCTCTCCCCCCTCTCCCCCCCCCCCCCCCCTCTCCCCCCTCTCCCCCCCCTCCCCCCCCTCCCCCCCTCTCCCCCCCTCCCCCCCCTCCCCCCCTCTCCCCCCCTCTCCCCCCCCATGGAGTTCATTGGTAAACGGCTGAATTCCTGGAAAATATTTCCTTTCCATCATTTGGAGCAGGGCAAATATAAAATCAAAGAACAGTAGAATCAGAAACATGAGAAAATCTGCAGATGCTAGAAATCCAAGCAACACACAAAAATGCTGGAGGCACTCAACAGGCCAGGCAGCATCTTAAGGAAAAGAATAAGTTTCTCCAGCATTTTATGTGTGTTGCTTCACAGTACAATATCTCATTTTCCTTAGTATTTGTGTAGCCCCTTGCTCTTGTCATATCACTTGTATCAAAATTGGCTAGGACTGATGCAGTGACATTCATCTGTAACAGTAGATTAATTTCTTTTTCCCTAAGGTCTTGACTGATCAAGGGAGTTTTCCTAACATTCTCTTTTTAGCATTTGCCATGTTTTGTATTTCACAGTTCCGATATTTTAATTTTCTTCTTCCTTCATTGATCTCCCTCTATTTGTGCCTCCTCCAGACAAATCACTTATGACTGCACCAGCAGAGTTGGGATGTGAGAGACGTAGAACCTTGAGCAGCAAATATACTTCTGAAGGAGTTCCTCCAGCAGACTTTGTGTTACCAACAGAGTAATATTACTTAGATTTCTTGGTCTTGTCTTTGTTCACTCCTCCTCAATTTAAAACATGCTTGGTTTCTCACTTCCAGTTCTGATGGAATATCATCAACTGAAAAAATTGCTCTTTGTAAATCTGCTAGATTTCCTAAGTATCTGTATCATGTTTTAATTTCAGACCTCTTACTATAGTTGAGTATTTGTAAATTATGCTTGTTAATATGCAAGAAATAAAATTTATCATTTTGATGAGAGGATGTAGAGGATAGTGGTGGTTTTCTGACTGAGTCTCTAACAAGTTGTGCATTTCTGTTTTGGGGCATTTCATGTTTTGAAAACATATATAAATTATTTGAATGAGAATGAACGTGACCAAATTAGTGAGTATGCAGACAACATGAATATTGGTAAATTCATAGATGGTAAAGAAGGTTGTCTGACAACACAGATCAGCTGCAGTGTTTGGTGGGGTAGAGGTAGATTGAATTTAATCCAGACCAACGTGAGGTAATCCACTTTGGGAAGTCAAATTCTGATAGAACATTTCGAGTAAGGGTGGGAATATTAGTGTATAGAAGAACCTTGGGGTGCAAGTCCAAGGTTTTTCTGTCCATCAATATTCCTGCCCTTATTGGAAGTGGCAGCACATGGATAGAGTAGATTATGTTTTCTTTCACTGGAACATGGAGTTTCTGAAATATTCAAAGTGTGAGCTTGCTCCAGGTAGCTTTTGAGACCTTTGTGAACATTGTGAATCTTTTATGCAATAGACCATCTCAGTGCACTTCAGTGAAGTATTATCAAAGAATATTTGATGCCAAATCACAAACGGAGATGGTTGAGCAGCTAACCAGAAAAAAAATGGTAAATTTGAAGTTCAAAGTTCAAAACAAATTGTGTAAACAATAGAAGTAAGCAAATAGCTTCAGAAGTGAAATTTTACGAAAGAGGCAAAGCTGCACATCACTGCAGCTGCAGCAGGTCACAGCCTCAGTTCATCACAAAGCTGAATAAACATTGTGAGACCTCAGGCATGAAGCCAGGCATCACTGCAACTGGAGCATGCCTCTGCCTCAGTTCAGCGCAGAGCTGAGTAAACTTTACAGAGCAGCGAGCAGAAACAGCCCTCACCTTGTCTCCAGTCTCAACACCTTAGCACAATCTGGCCTGGCACTTAAATTGTCCAAATTTAGGTCACTCCTTGCTCTCAGACCGCTCGGGTCTGAACCCTGCCATCACGATTCAGCCTGTACCCAACCTTACCAATTTGACCCAGCGCTGAAATGGATCTGACGCTGAGACTTGCCTCACACTCAGGGATGCCATGACTTTGCTTCGACCCTTCCTCCGCCTTCGCTTGCCTCAACTATGCCTACCTCTACCGCTCGTCTCCGCTTTTCTTGATCATTTCTCGTTTCCGTTACAGCCGCCACTAGCCTTCCCGTTGTTAGCGTTGATCGTTATCAATAAGGTATTTCGTAGTTTTCTATTTTTCTTTTGCTGCCAATAAGTAGTCGCTGGACATCACCAGCGCCATCTTAAACTGAAAGCAAGTGAATTAGAAAACATAGGGCCTGATAGCGTACAGAAATTTTTTTTTGAGAATTATTAGCGATGGGTATGAAGCAAGTCAGGGAGCGATTTGAAAGCTAGGATGTGATTTGAAGAATTGGCTCTCCTTTTCCCAAGCAATTCTGCATTTCTTTAAATGGTTAGTTTATCAACCTAACTCATGAAGTTGGCTGGAATTTTTATTCATGCCATATTACGTTACCAAAGCAAAATAGAAAGGGGTAAGAAAGGTGAGTTTAAGAGAATAATAAAATAGATCGAAAAGGTTTAAAAAAAATTGATGAAAACTTATACCAGAAATTGAAATTTGAAAGAATGAAAGCAGCATACAAAATGCTGGAGGAACTCAGCAGGTCAGGCAACATCTATGGAAATGAATAAATAGTTGTCATTTGGGTTGAGACCCTTCTTCAGGACTTAAAAGGAAGGGGGAAGATACCACAATAAAGGTGGGGGAGGGGAAGGAGGACTGGCTAAAAGGTTAAAGAGCTGGAGAGGAAGGAATCTGATGGGAGAGCAGAGTGGACCATAAGAGAAAGGGAAGGAGGAGGGAGCCAGGGAGGGGTGAGTAGAGTTGAGGCCAGAGTGGGGAATAGAAGAGGGGAAGGGGAGGGAAAAATGTTTTTACTGGAAGGAGAAATTGATACAGGTTGGAGGTTACCCAGGCAGTGTTGCTCCTCCACCCTGAGGGTGGCCTCATCATTGCGCAAGAAGAGGCCATGGACTGATTTGTTGGAATGGGAATCGGAATTAAAATGTTTGGCCACTGGGAAGTTCCACTTTTGGCAGATGGAGTGGAGGTGCTTGGTACCCCAGTTTACCACGGGTCTCACCAATGTAGAAGAGACTGTTTCCAGAGATGGAGATAGAGAGATTGAGAAAGGAGAGAGGTATCAGAGATGGACCAAGTAAGTTTGAGGGTAGGGTGGATGTTGCAGGCAAAGTTAATGAATTTGACATGCTCAGGCTGGGTGTAGGAAGCACCACCAATGCAGTACACCTGTAGTAAAAGTGCTACACAAGGAACATGGCTTTAGAAGATTGATATCTTGATAAGTAATCCATCATTGAAATGTATGTAATGTAAATTTGGTATATTAGCATAAAAGCTAGTAAATAAACTTGTTCCAGAAAGTTAACTGTCATTTCACACATTAAGTAACTTGAAATGAGTAATGTTCATTGTGTTAATCAATCTTTCTGGCATGAAAAGGAGCTTTTACCAGTATTTCATTCCTTAGTGGTAAGAGATTTAAAAATAAAACGAAAACCTGTAAAAGTTTACTTTTCCTTTTATTTCTCTGCTTCAGTCTAGTATTAATTTTCCTCTTTCTTGTTATGACATTAAGTTCATCTAATCTTCATTTGGATTTCTCATCTCTGACACTTATTTCACAGTTCTGCAATTTGGTTAGTTAAGAGGTGGTTTCTTTTTTTCAGGTCCCCAGATACCCTTGCCAACCTGTTGATAATGTGTACTTTTCAATAACTTGCCTTGCAAGAGATTTATAAACCTGCATGTCAGTCCAAATAGCCATAGATGCTGTATAATGCTCTATTTCACATACTATTAATTTTGGATATTGAAAAAATCTCTAATCCAGAAGCTTTGTCATCTTATTCTGATCTTTATTTGATTCTCCATTCTTCTAATTGCTGAAGGCAAGTGGCATTCTTGTGTTGGAGGAGAATGCAGACATATGTGTAAGAAAGGAAACAAAAGAGATCTAAGGGAAGAGGCGCAGTCGACGTTTCAGGCCGAGACCCTTCGTCAGGACTAACTGAAGGAAGAGTGAGTAAGGGATTTGAAAGCTTTCAAATCCCTTACTCACTCTTCCTTCAGTTAGTCCTGACGAAGGGTCTCGGCCTGAAACGTCGACTGCGCCTCTTCCTATAGATGCTGCCTGGCCTGCTGCGTTCACCAGCAACTTTGATGTATGTTGCTTGAATTTCCAGCATCTGCAGAATTCCTGTTGTTAAAAGAGATCTAATCTAAGATTCGACAAATGTTCTTTTACCAGTGCTAGTTTCTGGAAATTTAAAGTAAAAGGTGGAAAATAAAGTTACTTGTAAGACGAATTAGAAAAATTATAATGTGTATCAAAATGCGGAACTTTATTTTCTGTATGTAATTTCAATGTTAATCAGGCAATCATTCATAGATGAGAAGTGAAAAGAAATGGATTTTAAACATTTTCAACAAATTTGCTTTCTTTATAATATAGAAGGTCTATTTTTTAAGAAACTTGTTAAAATATCTAGTAATATTAGGCAGGCATTATTTTGGGTCATCTGAGTGAGAAAGATTTCAGGTGATTAAATGATTGGTGGGTGATAATATTGAAGCCAATTTGGGAAGTTATTTTTGTCTGATTCCACTTGCACTTTGTGAATTGTTGCACAATAGCAAATAGCTTTATGTATAACTGGTATTTGGCCGGTTAATTTAGTTTGCCCTATTTGTTGGTTTTGTTTTTCTTAGCAAAAGTATTTAAGTCTATAATTATTTTATGTATGCAACAATTGCTCTAATTTATTATTTGCTATTTGATAAATTAGTTAGTTTCTACCTCAGTCAATCACTTCTTACAATCTCAATGGTCTGCTTTGAATTTATGGAGTAACCAATAAATGGAAACATAGTGACAGAGACACGCTCTTAAACTTTTCGATGATTTTAAGTTCCCTGGCCCCCACCGCTTTATTTTCACCATGGATGTCCAGTCCTTATATACTTCCATCCCCCATCAGGAAGGTCTCAAAGCTCTACGCTTCTTTTTGGATTCCAGACCTAATCAGTTCCCCTCTACCACCACTCTGCTCCGTCTAGCAGAATTAGTCCTTACTCTTAATAATTTCTCCTTTGGCTCCTCCCACTTCCTCCAAACTAAAGGTGTAGCTATGGGCGCCCGTATGGGTCGTAGCTATGCCTGCCTTTTTGTTGGGTTTGTGGAACAATCTATGTTCCGTGCCTATTCTGGTTTCTGTCCCCCACTTTTCCTTCGCTACATCGATGACTGCATTGGCGCTGCTTCCTGCACACATGCAGAACTCGTTGACTTTATTAACTTTGCCTCCAACTTTCATCCTGCCCTCAAGTTTACCTGGTCCATTTCCGACACCTCCCTCCCCTTTCTAGATCTTTCTGTCTCTGTCTCTGGAGACAGCTTATCCACTGATGTCTACTATAAGCCTACTGACTCTCACAGCTATCTGGACTATTCCTCTTCTCACCCTGTCTCTTGCAAAAACGCCATCCCCTTCTCGCAATTCCTCCGTCTCCACCGCATCTGCTCTCAGGATGAGGCTTTTCATTCTAGGACAAGGGAGATGTCTTCCTTTTTTAAAGAAAGAGGCTTCCCTTCCTCCACTATCAACTCTGCTCTTAAACGCATCTCCCCCATTTCACGTACATCTGCTCTCACTACATCCTCCCGCCACCCCACTAGGAATAGGGTTCCCCTGGTCCTCACCTACCACCTACCAGCCTCCGGGTCCAACATATTATTCTCCGTAACTTCCGCCACCTCCAACGGGATCCCACCACTAAGCACATCTTTCCCTCCCCCCCCCCCCGCATTCTGCAGGGATCGCTCCCTACACAACTCCCTTGTCCACTCATCCCCCCCATCCCTCCTCACTGATCTCCCTCCTGGCATGTGTAAACGGAACAAGTGTTACACATGCCCTTACACTTCCTCCCTTACCACCATTCAGGGCCCCAAACAGTCCTTCCAGGTAAGGCAACACTTCACCTGTGAGTCGACCGGGGTGATATACTGCGTCCGGTGCTCCCGATGTGGTCTTTTATATATTGGTGAGACCCGACACAGACTGGGAGACCGCTTTGCTGAAAATCTACGCTCTGTCCGCCAGAGAAAGCAGGATCTCCCAGTGGCCACACATTTTAATTCCACATCCCATTCCCATTCTGACATGTCTATCCATGGCCTCCTCTACTGTAAAGATGAAGCCACACTCAGGTTGGAGGAACAACACCTTATATTCCGTCTGGGTAGCCTCCAACCTGATGGCATGAACATCGACTTCTCTAACTTCCACTAAGGCCCCACCTCCCCCTCGTACCCCATCTGTTACTTATTTTTATGCACACATTCTTCCTCTCACTTTCCTTTTTCTCCCTCTGTCCCTCTGAATATACCTCTTGCCCATCCTCTGGGTCCCCCCCCCCCCCGTCTTTCTTCCCGGACCTCCTGTCCCATGATCCTCTCGTATCCCCTTTTGCCTATCACCTGTCCAGCTCTTGACTCTATCCCTCCCCCTCCTGTCTTCTCCTATCATTTTGGATCTCCCCCTCCCCCTCCAGCTTTCAAATCCCTTACTCACTCTTCCTTCAGTTAGTCCTGACGAAGGGTCTCGGCCTGAACCGTCGACTGCACCTCTTCCTACAGATGCTGCCTGGCCTGCTGCATTCACCAGCAACTTTGATGTGTGTTGCTTGAATTTCCAGCATCTGCAGAATTCCTGTTGTTTACATAGTGACAGATTTTTTTTCACAAACCATAAATTAGCCAGCTATTCACAATCAAACTAAACTTCCCATAAGAACAAAGTACTTGCCTAAGATCTGAAAGTGAGGTATTAAATGAAAATCCTAAAGCTGCTTCTCTAGGAAAGTTTAAGAAAGTAATTAGAATTATACTGTATGGAAATTTATCCTTTGGCTGAATCCGTCCAAGGTGCCAACCTGAGCTAATTCCATTGCCTGTGTTCAGCCCATATATTTCCCTAAATCTTTCCTGTCTATGAACCCCTGTCTAAATGTCGTTTCAGTGTTGTATGGGTACCTGTCTCTAGCACTTCCCCTAGCAGCTTGTTCTCGTTGAACGTTATGTGTTATAAGGAGAGGCTGAATCAGTTAGTGTGGTTTGTCTGGAGTGTTGTAGGCTGAGGGGCAACCTGATAGGAATATAATGGATTTGGTTAATTAAGTCATATTGGAACCAGTGTATTTTCGCCCAATTAAGCAGCTGCCCCAATTAGTTGGTTTCTTGGAAATAGTAAAAAAAATTTAAAAAAAAGCCAAACTGCTCTTTAAGTGAGTAGCAAAGTATATATTTAAGTGAATGAATAACAGAATAAATCAGAACACTACTAAAACTACTAAGTACTATAAAACTGTATTAGTTCCTAATAGTATGGACAGAGGAATTCATTTAGTGTATGCTGACATGTTCTTTGTTGATACCTTCAAAATCGTTTAAGTTCTGAACTTGAAGAAATGAAATCATTTCATTTTTACTGTCTGCTGTCTCTGGCATCTCCAAGCCTGAACACTTAAAACCGCAGTGAGCAAAACAGTTCCGAATTGTCTTACTGTTTATTACTTGCCCACTATCAGTGACAAAAGTCACTGTTTTTTGAACACAAATGTGGAAGTGACACTGTTTTAAAAAACTTCAATCTAGTGTCTAATGGCCACATGATACACATGTAACTGCTGCTATCTCCAAATGACTGTTGCCATCTATAAATTTGCTGCTGATACAACCATTGTTGGAGATGAGAGGGTATACAGGAGCGAGATATACCAGCTTGTTGAGTGGTGTCGCAGCACCAACCTTTCACTCAATGTCGGTAAGATGAAAGCTGATTGTGGACTTCAGGAAGAGTAAGGCAAGGGAACATGCACCAATGCTCATAGACGGATCAGAAGTGGAGAAGTGAGCAAATTCAAGTTCCTTGGTGTCAAGATCTCTGAGGATCTAACCTGGTCCCAACCTATTAATGCAGCTATATATCATTAGGAATATGAAGAGATTTGGTTTGTCAAATAAAGTACTCAAACTTCTACAGATGTACCATAGAGAAGCATTCTAACAGGTTGCATTACTGTCTGGTATTGGGGAGGGTGTCTACCTCATAGGACCAAAAGAAGCTACAGGAAGTTGTAAAATTAGTTGGCTCCATCTTGGGTACAAGCCTCCATAGTATCCAAGACATCTTCAAGGAGCAGTGCCGCAGAGAGGTAACATCCATTATTAAGGGCCTCCATCACCCAGGGCATGCTCACTTCTTGTTAACGTCAAGAAGGAGGTACAGAAGCTTGAAGGCGGACATTCAGTGAAGGAGCACCTCCTTCCCCTCTGCCATACGATTCCTAAATGGGCATTGAACCCATGAACACTCCCTCGCGTTTTTAAAAAAAAATATTTTTTTCTGTTTTTGTACTATTTTTAATCTATTCAATATACTTATATACTTAATGTAATGGATTTTTAAATTCCTATATTATGTATTGCATAGTACTGCTGCCGCTAATTTCGTGACACATGCCAGTAATAATAAATCTGATTCTGCACCTTCGGTGAAACTATCTCCTTGTATATTCTGTTGATTATAATACGTAATCCAATGTCCTCAAGAAAACTGTGGTGCGCAGAATGTTCTGACTGCTCCTGCTCACTACTTTTGAAATCTCTCCCACCATGCATAATCCAACGTCTCCAAGGAAACTGTGGCACACAAAATTTCCTGACAGCTGTGACCTCCATAGTAGATACAGGTGATAAGTATTAATCTAAGTCCTTGCCCACCACCCATGGTTTCGCATATTGGTGACCACATTGATTTCTCCCTAGTTAACCTTTGCTCTTAATATACTTATAGAATCTTTTAGAGTTCTATTTTGCATTATCTGCCAAAGCTGTTTCATGTCTTAATATCTCCTGATTCCTCTTGTAAATGTAAATTTGCTGGATCAAATAACGACAGCACAAAAGGATCGTTACTTATCTTTTCACCTGTTTATTTCTTCGAGCTCAGCCGGCAAGTGAACTTGGACCCGGCATCAGAGACAGAAGCATTCTTATCTCTCTGGCGGTTCAACAAGTTCACTGCCTGATGTCAGAATTGTCAAAAGTTATAAGGCTACCGATACAAAAGAAGAATCAGTTTGATAAGCTTTCTAGCCAAGTCAGTGGACTGTTGATACAAAAGAATAATCAGTTTGATAGACACTCCAGCCACCTTAATTAAAGAAAGGAATGTCCTACTTGGTTTGTTGGAGCCACAACTTAATTACAAAGATAAGAACATACATCAAATTTATGCTTTAATTAAGAAAGGAATGTTGTGTCTAATTTCCATCAGGTACTGCCTTTTGTCAAAACTAAAAGGTGTGAAAAGCCAGGAGACATCTTATGTGGATCTGGGTGAACTTTAACCTTTATCTTCCTCCAAAGAAAGTAGCTGTGAGACATTATTCAAACACACTGCAGTCACAGACATAGTACTGAACCCATTGTTTACAGGAATCTGAGAATTCCCTACTCCCTTAAACTTTATCACTCAAGTGTACTACATCCCTTTTTTACTCCCCAACCCTATACTGGACAAGTGACATTTTTTCTTCTCAGAACCTCAATATCCCTCGTCAACTAGGGTTCCCTATTCTTGACCTTCATTCTAATTGGAATATGATGGGTCTGAACTTTTCCAATCTCACTTTTAAAAGCCCCTTATTTGGCCGACATCCCTTTGCCTGTTAACAGCCTTTCCCGATCAACCTTCACAAATTCTTTAATTTGTGGACCAGTCCTCTATTTATATATAACTATTATAAAGTTGTATGGTCACTGATCCTGAAGTGGTTACCAATGATACTTCATCCATTTACTCAGTCTTATTTCCCCATTAGGAGGCTAAGCATTGTCACCCTTCTTGTAGGCTTATCTAGTAGGCTGGAGAAAAATATTATGGAGACACAGGTTCTGCACTGTCCTGCCTCTTACCACAGTGGCTGTCCTAGTTGACATCAGAAAAGTTATATCAACCCTATTATTACTACATCTTTTAGTTATTTCCCTGCATATTTGCTCCTCTAATTCCTGCTATTGGGGGCCAAAAGTGCAATTTCATCAAGGCGATCACCCCCTCCTTATTTATAAATTCTATCAATATAACCTTGCTATCCCAGAATATCCTCTCTTCAGTACTACTGTGATGTTCACCTTTATCAATATTATAACTCCTGGGAGAGTACTACCCTGCCTTTTCATCTCTAGAGCAGTTCTTTTCCTGTTGATAATTATTTTTTTCAACATCTGAAATTTCTCCAGCTTGAGATTTTTATGACTATAAGTAATTGAGCAAATACTTGCAGGAACATTGCACTTCCAGCTTTTTAAATCCATGTGGTGTAATTCAGTGACAAGCTAATTTTGAAGTTGTAAAATGCCATTTTATTCATTAAAGGAAACCTTAAATGTTAAATTGATTTGTGGGGCTCTGGAATTAATAAAGACAGTTCTGTATGCATTGTTAAAGTTGAATCTGAATAAAACTCGGGAGACCAGCTTCTTATGGTTACCACAGTTTATTGCGCACCCTCCTGCAGGAGTTTGAGACTCAGTTGTCAAAGGGAAGGCCCGTAAGTACTGTTACCATCTCGACAAGTGGGCCCACTCTCTCTGGTTACAGCCAGATATTTATACATAGTAAGCCCCATACATTACTGTTGCAAGATATCATTTGAACTGGTACGCCCACCAAGTCTGTTGGTGCGAAACTTAGTTACAGATAAGAGAGTCTGCTAGATCAAGGCTTAATTACAGATGAATGTGCTGTCCAGTCTTTGTCAGTTATTCCCTTTGCTAGGCCCTGACTTAATTACAGATGGATGTTCATTCCTGTCCTTAGCGGTGAGTCCTCCTCCCCTACTCAAATGAGGGTACAATATTGTCAAACTCTCAATATCTCTCTGCAAAACAAGGGAGAACTAGTATAAGCCGGATTTAGCTAGCTGCTGAAGACAGAGTTTACTTCAGTTCAAAAATTCCTATTCAGTCCCAACTATTCCTTTAGCCAGAGGTTACATAGGTTCAAAACGATCTTTTTATATCCTCAATTCCTCATTCCTTCCTTTTTATAATTTCATAATAACTCTCAGGGCCCAAAGGTTACAATGGGATCCCACGACTGAAGCAGCTAGCCACCAGCAGCCACAAGCATCACAAGACAAGAATGACAGCAATTACAATAAGTACAATACTTCCATAATGCAATAGCATACCACCAATATCCCCGAAGAAGCTCCCAAACGACCACCATCCTGTCTTGTTGATACCCATGCAACCTCTGTCCTACGTTATGAATCTTTCGTATTTCCTGGGTTATATGCTCAGAAAGGGGCGACATGTTACTAGATTCGTCGGGTATGTAGGTACAGCATTCTTTCCCCATAATGGTGCATGTTCCTCCTTTTTCAGCCAGAATGAAATCACGGGCCATCCGGTTTTGTAGGACTGTTTGCCGGATTGCAATCATTTCAGTGGATAGTTCTGTTACTTGGGCCTGTGTTTCTGTCAGGGCTCCTGCAGTGTTGTGGCCAGCTCCTCAAATGCTGTAGCCAGATTGATTATCTCTTGTGAACTCCTGGCTACTCCATAGGAGGGAAAAGCGATCATCCAAAATTGCTCAGTCTCAGTTATACCTCTCCGCTGCTTGTTCCAATGGGGGTGATCCTGCAGCTGGGCCTTGACTCTCAGATGGGGTACTAAATATGCTAGGTAACAACAGTTGGTCCACCTTTTGCTGGGACTTTGCAGATTCTATCTATTGGCAGTTTCCCTTGGGAGTCATATATAGGCCCAATTTCCACACACCCAGTGGGTGCCATTTACTGGTCAGGAAGGGGCCACAGTGGTATAGGTGGTACAGCTGCTATTTCCCGGAAAAAAATGCATCTTCCCCTCCCTGGAAGTTACAGTAACAGGTGGCATTTACTACTCTGCTGCTGGGCACCTGCAGGTATGGCCAGGATGCATGTTTCCCAGTATATGAGGTTCCGTTTGGTGGGGGCCTGAGATACCATCCCTCAAAACACTGACAGCCACAGTCATCTCTGACTGGACTACAGTTCTGCACCTCACTTCCCTGGGTGTTATTTGAGAAAGCTCAGGCTGAGAGTTCCTCACTCTGGTTGAGGAAGATTACTGACATTGCATAGTCATAGTTTTACCATGCTGTGGAATGGTACCCTAGTTCTACCTGTCTGGCATAGGTGTGACAGAGAGACAGAAAGGTGTTGACATAGGGCCCCCAGATGCTGGGGTAAGCACTCAAAGGCATAAGCACGGACACCACTATCAACCAATACATGTTCCTTTAGTCTGAGAGAGTCCTACTCAGTTCCTTCAGTAACACGTTTGCAGTCTGTTGGATGTGTCTCCAAGATCATCCCTTCAGTTTCACAGCCGTGGGAGTGGTCAGTAACACCTGATATGGCCCTCTCCACCGAGGTCCGAGTTTCCCTCGATCGCAGTTCATGATCAGGACAAAATCCCCAGGTTCTAGGGTGGGATAGTCACTCCTCTCTGCGGGGTAGTTCTCTTCCTTGTAAGCCTGTTGTACCTGTGAATGTAATGCTTGGAAAATTTTGGTTGATTGGCATATATATTTCCCATCTCTTCCCCCAGGGTATGCATATCCAATTTTTGCTGGTAGGCTTTCTGGGAGCAATGGTACACAAGATTTCAGCTGGTGTCAACTCTGTTTTCCCCTGTGGGGTAACCCTCATGTGGAATAGGGCTAGCGGTAGGACCTTCAACCAAGTGAGTCCAGTCTCCGCCATTAGTTTAGCCAATTTACTCTTCAGAGTGCCATTGGCTCTTTCCACTATGCCAGTGGCCCATGAGTGGTGTTCACAGTGGAATTGTTGCTTGATAGCTAGTTCATTACATACCCCTTAGTTTACTTTCGCCACAAAGTGTGGGCCATTGTTAGAGCTCAGCATCTCTGGCAGGCCGTACCTGGGAATTATTTCTCATAATAATACTTTCACAATAGTCATAGCAGTGTTATTGGTAGTTGGAATAGCTTCAATCCATCTACTAAACACATCTATAATAACTAAGCGGTATCTATAGCAATGTACTTTAGTCAATTCAATAAAATCAACTTGTAGACACGAAAAAGGTCCAGCTGGCAAGGGAGTCATACCCAGTGTGCAGGGTACATGTTACCAACCATTCCCTCCTTTCCCAGGTGTGCACAATTATGTATATAATTGACCAATATTGGTAAAAACTGTGTAGGAGCACAAACCTATCCTGCTGGGGTGATCCAAAAACCTAGGTCGGGGTCTTTCTGGCACCCCATCTGGGACAACAGTTTGCGCTCCTCCTCAGAGGCATCCTCCTGAAAGGTATGTACCTCTCGCATGTCTGACAAACCCGTTATGCTTAAGTCACGGAGGGTCGCTTGACGGGAATTCGAGGGGACTACAACTACCGAGGATTGTGCCGCACTTTTCGCTGTCTTATCCGCTAAAGCTTTGCCTTTAGTGACCCGGTTGGACAAGTGGGTGTGGGCTGCACCTTTAATAATAGCCAAAACTCTAGGTAGCTTTAGAGCCGTGAGTAAGTTGTTTACAAAGGTAGCATTACTAATGGGGTGACCAGAGGAAGTCAGGAATCCCCAATGTTCCCAGAGAGCCCCGTAGTACATAATACATAACGGGAGTCTGTATAAGCGTTCGCACTTTTGTCTGTTGCTAGGATACAGGCACGAGTCAAAGCAAACAGCTCAGCTTTCTGGGCTGAGACAGCTGCTTCAAAAGAGGCCTGCTCAGTTACTTCACTGTCCATCACTATCGCATAGCTGGAACATCGTTTCCCTGCTGGACCCGCAAAAGAGCTTCCATCCTCATAAAACCTTGCCTTGAGCTTGAGGAGGTATTGCGGAATGGATGGGAGAGTCTGTCCTCCTTTCACGGTGATCCAGACGGGGGGCAGTTGGTGCAGCCGACTTCATGGCCTGAAATTGCCCAGAGATGGGGTACAATGTCCTGGATTTGGTCAATATTAAGAATGTCTTACTAGAAATCCCATCTTCACCTCAGACTCCTTCCAGTATCAGAGTTGGCCTGCGGGCAAGTCTTGCCAGTCTCCCTTGGTGCTGGAGTCTTGTTTCATCAGCGTGTAGGCAAGGAACCCTAGGTTCTTTGGCTTGAACCCAGGGCAAACCCTAACAGTGATATGGGGAGCCACCAGTCCTGTCTGTTGCCAAAGGAAATCTGGAACTTCAGCCATTGATGCGCTGCCCTCTTTTCCTTTGGCGCGTGGCCAAGTGGTTAAGGCGTTGGTCTAGTGATCTGAAGGTTGCTAGTTTGAACCTCTGCTGAGGCAGCGTGCTGTGTCCTTGAGCAAGGCACTTAACCACACATTGTTCTGCAACGACACCGGTGCCAAGCTGTATCGGCCCTAGTACCCTTCCCTTGGACAACATCGGTGGCGTGGAGAGGGGAGACTTGCAGCATGGACAACTGCCGGTCTTCCATACAACCTTGCCCAGGCCTGCGCCCTGGAAATCTTCCAAGGCGCAAATCCATGGTCTTACAAGACTAACGGATGCCTATAGCCCTCTTTTCCTTTAACCTGTCCAATCACTGTGACTGGGAACTTATGTCCCTCGAGGGGTGCATAATATTGGCTTTCCTCGGTGGCGCACCCTGTTATAGGACAGGGTCACATGGGGGTTGACCGCTGGCAGAGCGGGTTCAAACGAAGTAGAGTCCAGATTAAGTGCCCACCACCAGGGGGTCGGAAACTGGGGAAGTTGTCGGTTGTTCACTCGTCCCAGGGTGATCCCCTTGTCTGTGCACAGAATCTCGACTTCCAATGGACAGAGCAAGTCTCTCCCTGCTAGATTGCACCCCAGTCTGGTAGTGACTGTAAATGAAACCGCACACTGGTTTCCCTGGAATTCCACATGCAGTGGCTGGGTATGTCAATACGTACGTTCCGTGCCTTCGAACCCAGACAGAGTGATTGTAACGTCTGATAGCTGGAATCCCTGTTCCAATACTATTTCCTGATCGAGAGTGGATGTGGGTGCCCCCGTATCAATCATAAACGGAACTGGAATTCCAGCAACTTACAATATTACATTGGGCTTTTCCTGAGAGGTGGTACTCATGGTAGGGAGCATCCTTGCTTGTCAGTTTCTAAACGGGTCGTGGGCAGAGAATACGGTCATTGTCCCTACCTGTCCTTTGGTAGGTTTTTGTTCCCATGGGCACCTTGCCCTGCATTGTCCAGGATGCCCACAATGAAGCACACCCCACCTGGTCCAGGGTCGGCCCCCCCCCCCGCCCCATACCCATTGCCTGTCTGTGATAATGATCGGCCCGGTGGATCAGGCCTACCATTCCCAGAATCCTGACGGTTGGTTGAAATTCGTTGGGCTAGCATTCTATGGGTCCTGTCCAGTAAGAGTCCGGGTTATCAGGGTACAGCCAATGGGAAAATGATCCCAGTTCTGATCCCCAGAAATAGCCCGCTCGCGTCCTTCTCCCCTGCTGAACATATTCACCTTTAATATTAGTTCCCTTCGGGGTTGATCGGGATTCGAAAGCTGGGTCCCAATAATATGTCAAAGTTCGTTGCATTTGATTTCAGTCATTGTCAGGCCAATCCATATTATTTCTTTTAATCATGTTGGCTCACTTAGTTGGTAAGCATGGGAGCAGTAGGGCATTAAACTGGGGGGGACGGATTCTCATTATTAAAGGCTTGGTGTCCTGTGAAAGTGCCGTAGCAGGCCACAAATCACTCCCAATAGTCTGGTCCCGATTCCCCAGGCTTAGGTTTGCATTCAGGTACTTTAGTGATGTTTACAGGTTGCTGGAGAGCCCTTTCCAAGGCTTGAATAATCGAGTTTGTCTGTTCATTCTCATTATGGTTTCCCGCCTGTAACGCCTGATAGGTTTGGTGTCTTAATTCTGCCTTCCATTTCTGTTCCTCATCAACTGAGAGAATCATGCAGCAGAGACCAAATAAATCTTGCGGGGTCGCATTATATATTTGTATAGTACTACAGACATACTAAGCAAACTGTGCTGGTCTTTCTTTTCTATCTGGGGCCTGATTCATGATCATTATCATTTCTTGAGGCTTCCAGGGTGCATACACAGGAATCACTGAGGGCTGTCCTTTCTCCGCAGCTCGTGGACTGGGCAGCATTCGGGTGGGCAATTGTCTTGGTGGAGCTGTTACCTCCGGGGTTTTATTGGATTCTTCCCTCCCCGTCTCGGAACAATCCTCGGTATTCCCTTTATGGATCTCAGGGTATAGGGACCTCCCCTTCCCTGCCGCCGCTGTTTTACCTGAGTGGCTATTGTATCTAAGTATTGGGAGGATTGGGGTTCGGGAGCACTGGGTGCACTTGGCCCCTGGTATGGTGGGGGGGTTTGTCTGATGGGTGCCCAATCCTCATTGCGGTCACTGTCCTCAAACAGGGTCGGTATGCCAAACAGGTTCGGGATCCCTTGTTTCCCCATTAGTTTGAACTCTGGGCTGATGTTCCTGCCCTTCTCTCCTATCTAGGTCAACCTTGGTTTGCTTACGTTGTTTTTCCTGCTCTCATTTTCAGTGCCCATCCACCTAGTCACGCTCCGCCTTTAGTGTCTCCGAACTTTTTGGCGTTCCTTCTGCAGTACATACATCTATCCCTTTGTCACAGGCATTATTCCTCCCAAGTTGCTAGTAATGTACTGTTCCACTTTACATCTGCCTTTTCCTTCCATTCCTTTATCAACAATTTCCACAGTTCTTTTTCCATATCAAATTTACTGCTTGTTCTCATGAGGTAATATCCCAGGATCAACTCCCCCCCCAGTGGCCACATTTTGTTCCCCCATTTCTTATTCAGCGCTGCACTCAACATTTGCAACTCTTTTTCCTTGTCTGGAAAGCTCTTGCGCATATTGTGTAGGGCTGTTCCTGGCCACTCGTATCAATCGACTGCAATTGACCCATGTTCTCTAAGTAATTTACCCGGCACAAGGTCTCCTGCTCAATTAATAAATCAGATAAATTTACCTGGCTTGGCACCTCCTGCTCAATTAATAAATTGACCTGGCATGAATGCCTCCTGCCCAATTAGTAAAATTTACCTGGTACCGCCTCCTGCTCAATTAATAAAATTTGCCTACCTTATACGAGTCTCCCAGCAGATTCTTTCTTGATCCCGTCAAGGTTATGCGATCAGCCTTGGGCGAGGGACCGTGCCTCCAAAGGAACTAACGGAGAGCGACAGAAGGTCGCTATTGGGCACCCAGTTGGTCTCCACAGTCCCCAGAGTGGTCCAGCCGCTGACTCAGTCCGTCTGCTTGGCACTCCCTCTATTGGGATCCTGTTTGTGACACCAAGTATTAAAGTCGAATCTGAATAAAACTCAGGAGACCAGCTTCATATAGTTACATCAGTTTATTGCGCATCCTCCTGCAGGAGTTTGAGACCCAGTTGTCAAAGCGAAGGCATGTAAGTACTGCCACCATCCGACAAGTGGGCCCACTCTCTCCTGTTACAGCCGTATATTTATACATAGTAAGCCCCATACATTACTGTTGCAAGATATCATTTGAACTGGTACGCCCACCAAGTCTGTTGGTGTGAAACTTAGTTACAGATAAGAGAGTCTGCTAGATCAAGGCTTAATTACAGATAGATGTGCTGTCCAGTCCTTATCAGTTATTCCCTTTGCTAGGCCCTGACTTAATTACAGATGGATGTTCATTCCTGTCCTTATCGGTGAGTCCTCCTCCCCTACTCAAATGAGGGTACAATGTTGTCAAACTCTTAATGTCTCTCTGCAAACCAAGGGAGAATGAGTATAAGCCGGTTTTAGCTGACTGCTGAAGACTCAGTTTAAAAATTCCTATTCAGTCCCAATTATTCTTTTAGCCAGAGATTACATAGGTTCAAAATATTTTTTTTAATATCCTCAATTCCTCAGTATGTATGTGTAATGATGTAATGTAGCATCATAACTCAGTTATGCAAGCAAATAGAACTAACTTGGCACTTCAGGTGACAGCAAGAGGCTTTTAATCCTCTAGCTTGACAATTAGTTATCTACTTTGTTTGAAAACTGGTGATTACCTCCTTTTTAACTGAGTGATGGCAAAAGGTAATGAATCTGAATTTGATGGGAGCTTCTTCAAGTAAAAATACCTTGAGAGGAAATTAAGATAAACAGTTACATGAAAATCATGGAATTTGTGTTAGAGTAAGGTGTCTTGCTTTGTGTAGCTTCGGCCAAGTTACATTTGGCGAACAATGTATTTTTTAATTTCGCTGAAGCCAGATTACGGTACTGTATGCTTTCTCTTCAAGACCATTCAGCCAACTCATTTCTTTGTGGAGTTAGTACATTTTAATTTTATAAATTGATTCCAAGATTTTTATGTAACGCCAATCCTTGAATAGTAGGCATATCAAAAGATTTTGCATTATTTGCCTTTTGGTACACCTACAGATCGTAACTATGAAAGTCTACATTTTTTTTGCAGTATTGGTTCTTAACCTGTTTGCTTAGGTGCTGACATGTTTGGTGCCTTCAGACTGCCCAAACCTGAGTCTTTGATTGGAAGCTGCAGAGTCACCTTCACATCCTGGTTGATGCCAGTAACCCCATTTGCCTAGATTTCTGGTTTGCAGTGATCCTACCATTTCTTTGGTATTTGACAATCTCAGGAAATTCGAGAAGTGATGTCATAGTGGTGTCGAACAACTATGCTGTGATTCCCTGCAAAATTTGAGCATGGAGAAAGTATCATTTGTCTATGAATGTGAAGCTCATGAAATGGTTTTTACATAATTCCTGTGCCATAGATTTTATCTTTGGTCTTTAAGCAAGAGTATGAAGGGAATCAAAACTCAGTGATCATTGTTAAATATTTTAATAATGAAATATTCCTGTGATAGGTCACCTACCTGAAATAATAATTTTTTTTTCTTTCTTTTCTGACAAAGGATCTTCGTCCTGGAATATTAGCTTTGTTTCTCTTTCCATAAATGATTCCAGAATTTTCTAATTTAATTTTGATTTTGTACATCTGCAGTTTTACTGCTTTTTGAGATTTCTGGTCTTTTTTTTTGAAGTGTGACTGGAGCATGTTTAGGGCAGTATAGTCATCGTTCACGTAATTTGATTTAATCATATTCGGCTTTTGCCAAATGTTAAAACCTCCAAAAAAAGGTTGGATGTTCTGCAGCTAGACACTTATCTCCTGACACCCCAAATTATTTCCATCATCGATGTTGAGCCAGTTGAAATTATAATAGAATGATTTTTGCGTTCTTGGCAGTAGAATGCAATTGCTCTAACGCTCAATCAAGATTATATGAAACAGAACTAAACAGTTTTTTTGATGAGCACACCATGTATAACTAAACCAATGGCTCTCAGCCTGTGGTCTATGCACCAAATGCAGCTCAATCAGCTTATGTGATGTGGGAAGCTGGAGAAGAATTTCAGAGCACTGGTGGAGATAATCTTTTGTCAGGGTGAAAAACCAGAAGTCTGGAGGATGGCTAATGTTCCCTTATTTAAGAATGTACCTATCTAAAGTCTTTTAAATATTGGAATTGTACCTTCCCCCTTTTTTGGGTAGTTTGTCCTGTATATCCAGCGCCTTCTGTGTGGAAAAAGTTTCCTCTTTGGTTCTTGTTTAATTCTTTTAAGATTCAAGATTGCTTATTGTCATTTTCAATACATAATTGTGAAGGAGAACAAAATGATTGTTACTCCTGATCTGATGCAGCATTAAGAAAAACACAATAAGCATAAAGAACACAAAAATACACAATAAATATAAGTAACACACATTGAAGTTGCTGGTGAACGCAGCAGGCCAGGCTAGGAAGAGGTACAGTTGACGTTTCAGGCCAAGACCCTTCATCGGGACTAACTGAAGAAAGAGCTAGTAAGAGATTTAAAAGTGGGAGGGGGAAGGGGAGATCCAAAATGATAGGAGAAGACAGGAGGGGGAGGGATGGAGCCAAGAGCTGGACAGGTGATTGGCAAAAGGGGTATGAGAGGATGGGCAAGGGGTATAGTCAGAGGGACAGAGGGAGAAAAGGGAGAGTGAGAGAAAGAATGTGTGTATAAAAATAAATAACGGATGGGGTACGAGGGGGAGGTGGGGCATTAGCAAAAGTTAGGGAAGTCAATGTTCATGCCATCAGGTTGGAGGCTACCCAGGCGGAATATAAGGTGTTGTTCCTCCAACCTGAGTGTGGCTTCATCTCCTCTCGTACCCCATCTGTTATTTGTATACACACATTCTTTCACTCTCCTTTTTCTTCCTCTGTCCCTCTGACTATACCCCTTGCCCATCCTCTGGGCTCGCCCCCCCCTTTTCCTTCTCCCTGGGCCTCCTGTCCCATGATCCTCTCATATCCCTTTTGCCAATCACCTCTCCAGCTCTTGGCTCCATCCCTCCCCCTCCTGTCTTCTCCTATCATTTTGGATCTCCCCCTCCCCCTCCCACTTTCAAATCTCTTACTAGCTGTTCCTTCAGTTAGTCCTGACGAAGGGTCTCGGCCTGAAACGTCAACTGTACCTCTTCCTAGAGATGCTGCCTGGCCTGCTGTGTTCACCAGCAACTTTGATGTGTGTTGCTTGAATTTCCAGCATCTGCAGAATTCCTCGTGTTTGCGACAATAAATATAAGATTGACTTATATATATAGACTAATTGTATGTACCCTCTGACACCTTAGATCAATGTCTGTGTGCACATAGACACAACATTTATAGATGCTGCCCTATCTCTCAAACAATTTCAGGATTTCTGGAAGGGAGATACGATTTCCCTTTCATAAACTTTGTACATATTATATTCTGTCTGTTGTCTATATCTGTGTGCCTTTGACACTGCAAGCAAGTTTTTCATTTTACCTTAACTCACTGTACTTGGTTATTGCACTTGACAATAATTTTGATTTCCAGCTCTAATTTTTAGTCAGTTAAACCAGATGGGACATTTACAGTAAAATGGTTAAGGCCATGACAAACGTAGAGCAGAGACATGAGGAAATATTTCCCTGAAAGTGATGATGCTGAGAGGCTGATGAAGAAGGCATTTAGCTTGCTTGCTTTTTCGTTCAGTAGAAGATTTGGGATGTCATGTTACAAACATAAATTCATTGATAAAACCACACTGTGGTATACAGTTCTGGTCACCTAGCTATTGGAAGAATGTAATTGAGCAGGTAAGGGTATAGAAAAGATTTACAAGAATGTTACTGGGACTGGAGAGCTTGAGTTATAAGGAGAGACTGTATAGGCTGGTGCTGTTTTCTCTGGGTGACTTAAGAGGTATACAAATTCAGTAGGGGCTTAGGTAAGGTGAATGGTCACAATCTTTTCACCAGAGTAGCAGAATCTAAAATTAGAAAGCATAGATTTTAGGTGAGAGGGATCTAGAGAACAAGAATTTCCACAAAAGAGGTATTGGGTCTGTGGAATAAGCTACCAGAGGAAGTGATAGAGGTGGGATCAATTACAATGTTTTAGGCAGGTCCAAGGATAGCAGAGGTTTAGAGGATATGGGTCAAATGCAGGCCATGGGACTAACTCAGGTAGGGATGGATGAGCTGGGCCAAAGAGCCTTTCACTATGCAATGTAATTCCATGATCATGTGAAGTGTTTTTCAATGACAAAAGCAACTTAATCCACGAGGCAAAAGCAACTTCATTTGACATCATTTGATATCAGGATTTGACATTGTCTTTGTGTTGCCAAAGAGCTCTGCAAAACTGGTCTAAACTCCAGTGGCTGATGTTAATACTATCATGTTGAAAGTGGTTGTGATGACTGGTGACCAGTTATTTCAACTTCATGACTTGCTGCATGAATTTCTCAGGTCAATGACAGTTCACTTGGATTCAGATTTAGATTTATTTATCACATGTACATCGATAGATAAAGTGAAATGCATCGTTTTGCATTAACAACCAACAAAACCCAAGGAGTGCTGGGGGCATTTCTCAAGTGTCGCCCTGCATTGCAATGCCACAATAGCATACCTACAATGCTCGACAGAACAACAGAGCAGAGCACAACAAGCCACTGAACTACAACAAAACAGACCCACTTCCTCCTTGCCATCCATCCCACAGTCCTCCAACTCCAGGCTAAGCCTCCAGTCTTCCAGCTTCCTGTGGACTCATGAACTCACAGTCAATGAGCCTTTAATTTCTGCAATGGACTCTGACTGGTAGATCCAGGGCTTTGGCCATCGGACTTTAGCCTTTGTACTTCAATTGAACTTTAGGCTTCTAGCTTTGGTTTCGACCCCAGGACTAGCCAGTGACGGGACCCCGAACTTTGTGCTCTGAATTCCGGACTTGCCAACTCATGTACCTAAAGGGGTTACCGGCCTGCGTGCCTCCTGCTCGCACGGACGTCTGATCTCGGGGCCCACTGACCTGGGGAGACCCGCTGACTCGGTAGGCCATCAGTCCTTGCCTTTGCTGGTCCTCATCCGCAGTGCTTGACAGCCCAACAACCATGGATGTACTTCGTTACCCGTCCACATCACTGGCCTTCAAGTGTGGAGTGAAGTCTAGACTCTGGCCTGACCTCTAACTTCTCTACATTTCTGTCCCTAAATACTAATCTGACTTCAGACTTGCCCACGCCCCGTACTTAAACTTTAACTTGACCCCTAATTCTCCTCGCTGTCCCCAAACAAACCCATCCCTGGGTCTCAGCCTAAAACATAGACTGCTCATTCCTCTCTATAAATGCTGCTTGACCCGCTAACTTCCAGCAGCATTTTGTGTTTGTTCCTCTGGATTTCCAGCATCTGCAAAATCTCTTGTGTTTCTATTATTAATGGATAAAACGTTGAAGGTTCTGTATCAATGGAATTTAACTCTGTAAAGTTTTTGTCTAGAAAGTGATTTCCTAATGGAAATACCTGGGTTTTAGTAAAGTTGAAATGAATGTGCTGTGTTTGGGTTTGTTGTGTTTATTGTGACAATAGAATTGTTTGATCAGATAATTCTCAGTGTCAGTTTCTTTCATTTGAAGAGATTTGCATTGGTCTGAAATCAATAATCTTAAATTTTAGGAATATGTAAGACATTTTGCTTATTTGTTTAAAAACGCTGCAGTTATTTCAATAAACTGGCTTTTGAAGAAGTGACCAAACCGATTTTAAAGGTTGAAGGATTTTGCATTAAATTAGATGGCCCTTATCAGATATGCTTGAGAAGCATAGCTACAGTATTTAATATTAATGGATAATTTCTAATCTGAACAATTTACGTGCTGCTCAGGTGTACTCCTGTCTTTGCATTGATCTTGAGTTATGATTTGTAGTCAAATAATAAAATCCTGTATTTTTAGATCAATAGACAGAAACACCTACACTTCCTTGGTCCCCTGATCTATGAAGTTGTTGACATCTTTTCTAGAGAATGACTTTTCATCAGAACTGGAAATAGAAACAACAGGTTTTAAGCAAATAAATATGGGCAAGAGAAAGATAGAGGTGGGGAAGAGAGGAAAGAACTAAGGTCTGTTGCAACTGAAGGATGTTGGTATAATGTAAAAGAGAATGTCGCAATATAACAATGTAAGAGATAAGAGTTGTAAGTAGGAGTATTAAAATATTTACTGCTAATAATCGTTAACAATACACCCCCTCCCCAATTATTCTACCTTGTTCCTGAAGTTGACGTACATGTTTTCCATTGTAGGTCATTGGTGGGAAAAACATGGATTCAGCAATTACAATTGATTTTTGTTTGCCCAAGCTAGAATGTGCCAGATCATTTAGTGACCTGACTCAGCTGAAAAAAGACAATTTATCACACATCAGAAATAAAATTTATCTTTTTGCTCTATGAGACGTAGCAACACTTTTCCTTTGCTCAGTAGTTATTGAGAGCATGGTACAATAATTCAAGTCATGGTCTTCACAGAAAAGAAGTTTTCCATTTTAATTATACTTTCTATTAATAAACCAGCCATGATGAAATGGAGCAGACTTGATGGGCCAAATAGTGTAATTCTGCTCTTATGGTGTTATGTTCCAGACTGTAGTTCGAGACCCAAGTTACTATACTGCATCTTTAAAAATCATAAGCATGTTGAAATTGAGCGAACAGAATTCTGTTTTAAATGAATAATAACATAAACTTCCTTAAGCTTTCTTTGGTTTAGAAAAAATAAATCCATAAACAGTGGCTGCTAGTGAGTTTAAGATTAGAAATTTTGGAAAACATGGAATTGCTTTTTCTGTTTCGCTAGAGCTTATTTTGAAGACACGAGCCTCAGTTTTAAGTACAGTTTGGCTTTTGCTGACTGGATTAAATGAAGGTCGCCTTCTGAGAGCTAATTTTGCTCTCCATGGTGGGGGGAAATAAGTTACCATGCATTCAGAGATGTCAAATAAAAGGAAAAATGCTTATAGGACTGTGATAGATTTCATACATTGATAATAAAATAGAGTATTGTAAAATTGAACCTTATTCTTAATTTTTTTTGGTTTTTTTATATAGAGTTGTGACCAAGGCTGATAAAATCAGGTTTGTGTTGACTTGCAGAGAATATCTAATGGACTGTTTATTTGAAACAGAGTATTTTAAATATTTTTGCCATCTATTGAAGAGCTTGCAATTACAACATTGGCCTCATCTGTCACCTTTGTATCCACAAAAGTGGAAGTCTTCCTCGACATCCTAAGTAGAAGATGATCATGAAATAACATATTTCTTTGTTCCACAGAGGGTAGTGTAAATAATTTTTGAAGTTAGAGGCAGATAGATGCTTGTTAAACAAGTGGGTAAAAGGTTACTGGAATAGGCAGGAATGTGGAGTTGGAATTACAGTCAGCCTCTCATGATATTAAATAGCAGAGCAGTCTCGGGAAGCCAAATGGCCTACTGCTCCTGGTTTGCATGTTGGAATGCTGGATGCTGTTCTAGGTGGAAGCCGACAGGACATTTTCTGACAGAATGAATGCACTCCCTATAGACAAAAAGTGTCTGCAAACATTACAGATTCAGATAATGTAAAAACAATTTGTAGTTGTAACTTACTGTTAAACTAACTGTACCATTAAGTCCTTCTTCTAGTCTGTGTACCTCACTTATATTAACATGGAAAAATGTGAAGGTGGAACAATATGATGTATAGAAAATGTTTGCTAATTGCATGCTTGGTTTTGTTTTCAGAGAATTCAGTTCACTGAGCAGAATTGGAAGAGTGTGATGTTACATAAGTAATACAGTATGCAAGAGTATATGTTTGTATTGTCTTGATTTAATAAATGGTTGATCTAATTAAACTGAAGAGTTGTATAGTATAGTGGTAATATCATATTGTGGTCATGATCCTTCTGACACAACAGAATGCTACAGTAATCATAATCATGCCACTATGGTTGTTGTGTTAGTGTAGTAAATTGCAATTTCAGTTGAAATAAAATTGCATTCTGCACCAGCAGTTTGCTACTTGTTTTAATATTTCTGAGCCATCGTTAATCTTCAACTGTTGTAATACATTACAATTTTGCTTGATGTATTCTGATAATCTTTTAAAATCAGTTTCATTTATCATGCAAAATTTCATACACTTTAAAATATTTATCTTAAGTTCAGGTTTGGTATAAATGAGATAATTGGAGAAATTTCTTGATACAGAATGATATATGGCTGTCGATAGAAAAGAGCCTACCCCGCCTAATCTCATTTTACAGCTCTGCTGTGTCCTCCCTTTTTCATTTTTTTTACACATTATGAAAAAATTCACACAGGTTAATGAGGTGCATTTAACAGACTTTTAAAATACTTGTATATGAGTAAAATTCTTGTCTCCAGACTTTTCTGTGTTCTTGCTCATTTCTTCACACAATTCCGAAAGGTCTCTTTGTTATTTGTGTGGAATGAGAATTGAGTATTATTGGATTTATTTTTTTAACCAGCTGGAGTAATTTGATTAGATGTTTACATTTAGAAATTATTGAACTAAATTATTTCTCTGAGACCATGGTATAATTTTCATTTTTGGGAGTAATTCTTAATTCCTTAATAACTTGCTTAATTTTTGAATTATTGAAACTGCAGCATATATAAAATGATGCAAATTCCTAGTTTGTTGCCCCAACTGATTTGGTGGAAAATTAGTGGAAAATTATTGAACATATGTCTGCATGCAAATAGTTTCCATAAAGGTGCAAATTTCAGAGCATTGTGCATTGAGTTCCATTTGAGCATGCTCACTTCAGTGAATTAAGCCCTAATATGAAGCTGTAGCATATGATCACAATTCTTTGAATATGAGGTAAACATTAGTGATTTTATGAAAAGAAAGGACTTGAATATTAATTGTAATAATCTAGTTATTTTAGTTATTCTTGATAATTGTGTATAGCCACAGCCCACTGGAATTCATGTTTTTTATCATGAGGGAAATTTTCTTTGTCTATGGATTTTTGTACATGTCTACATATACTGACATCTAAAAGAGCACATTTTATGTACATAATTACCATCTGCAATTTGACTATCATTTAGGTGCTCTAATTATGAAAGACAGTGCATGGATATAAATGTTGTGGAGCAAATGAACAAAATTTCTTTTGACACATTTTTATAAATGAGGGCTGATCACGTCTAAAGAATCTCATGCGTTGACACGTTCAATAATTGGTTTATTACCACTGCATTTCACTGAGATGCTAACAAAATCTTGGCTGGTGGATTTTCTTATCAAATGCAAAAGAATGTTGGATTCAAAATTATTTCATTGTTTTTAATAAATGATAAAAGGCTGTGATCGTGATGTAACAGTACTGTCTGGGCTGCAGTGCTTTCAACAATGTGCATTAGACTGTATTGGTATTTTAGAATGGAGAACATTATTCTTTTGTCCTTCTTTGTCTTAATTTATGAATGCATAGTAGTGTTGTATGTTTACAACCTATATATTTATGTGTGACCATATGATAACACCAGTTTTCCTCCCTTAATGTTATTTTCGATTGCTCTAATGCACCTTACGTGGTTTCAGGGGTGCTTGTTCTTCGTAATCATTGTTCATTTCAATTTTTTGAAATTAAATACTTGTAAGATTTTTGGAAAATGGGAGAACTGTAGGAAATCTAGCTGGAAGATTGTATTTACTTGAATTATTTGAAAATCTGTGTGTTGCATAAATGGGAAAATGTGTCAATGTCATTTGTTTAAGGCAATGTATTTTAAAAACGTGTGTATGTTTCGCACAAGGATTAAGATTAAGTATAGGATTAAGATTCTTCCTCCTCCCCCCCCCCCCCACAAAATGTTGTCATGGATTGGAATCTTTTGCCTTATATCTGCAATCTGGATTTGGATAAACCGTAACAGTTCTTCACATTTCTGCCTTATTTATAAACTGTGCAATATTTTTAAGACCAACCATATCAGAAGTTGATGTAAATTTTAGGGTTAGTACAGAGGTATCATTTTGCTGTCTTTTAATGACTCACTGGAGTATTGTTCCAATTAATTATTGGGCTAATTGCAGTTTATTGGGGAAATAGGCATAGATGAAATATATTTTGATTAACTATTAATAATGTGGTCTATATGTTAAAAATTAAATCCCTGTAACTTCTGGTGATTCAGTCATGCCATCTTTTCAAAAGTCTTTTGCCACTCTAAATTTCAGCACTTTCTCATTTATTTTATTTTATTTTAAAGCTAGTGACTTTATTTAAACTCTTGTTGCTCTCAACTCCATTGGTTTAATTTATAATTATGACTAGGAGTGCTGGGAGTGTGAATCTCAGAACTGAACTAGATTTTGACTTGCATCCATATGAAAACCTGGATCCTAAGCTGATTTTTGTCCTCCCTGGCCCATAGGTACTGGGAGGACATTTGTAAAAACCAGCTGCTGCCATTGGCTGAAAATCACAACTGAAGTTCTCTATGATTCTGCTTAAAAAGTAATTGAGTATGACAAGGTCTTTATTGTAATTACATAAATTTGTTGCACCTTGAATGCCTTTTGTCCGATTTATTGTATGGTAGAATTCGAGAGAGGAATGATATTCAGATTGCATTTTCTTGAGGTTGTCTTCATATAAAATGGCTGAAGGTCCCAATATTTTAAAAATATATATATAGTGCATAGTTTAAATGGGAAGTGGCCTTCAAGTACTTATTAAATGAGTGGCACTTGGATAGACTAAGAATCTTCATGAAATATTACAAAACACAGGTCATAGTGTGCTTCTGTGTTTGAGATATGAAACACTGGATAACATGATGTTGATTTCCCTTGTTATTTGATCCTGTTTTTGTTTGAGAGCAATAAACTTATTTTGAAAAGACCTGATTTGTTTTTGTGCAGACTATGGTTTTGCTTCATCCATTTGTTCTTTATTGTTTTGAAGAGTCTTCCTATGGCTGAAATGCTGTCATTATTTTATACATGGATATTTCTAAAGAAGCTTTTTATTGATATATGCAATTTATTTCAGGTAAGGTACATAATCTGTAAAACATTCCTTTTTACAGTTCAATTGTACAGTACCCAGCACTGAGCTAGTGTAGAATTAATGCACTTACACTTAGCTTTAAAATTCATAAGCAATGCCGGCAACATTTGGAATTTGTGAGTGGTTAAAGTCTTTTTTTGTGTTTTAATTTTATATTGAATGACTATTTGGCTTGACAATCTAAAATCAATAAAGTATCATGGCAGTTCCTTCCATTGAATTATATTTTGGTCATTTTAAAAATAGATTTATTAAATTATAATGAGTTCTGAACATTTTAATGAAACAAATTATTTGGAGATGTGTGAATTATATTTTATTTTTTAAAATCCCATAAGATGGATTAGTTAAATAAGGTTTCTGGAATAAGCATTTTATCAATCTTTAATGGCTAATGTTTAGAGGCTGGGTGTATTTATTCTTTTCTTTTGTATCATTCTTATGGATCTGGGATTGCGCATTTGTCACTGAAATCTTAAATTTGTAAGGTAGCTTTGCTGCTTTATACCTGGAGAAGTTACCTAGTATGTCTTGTATGTATTTTTTTATTATTATGAACTGTTTAGAATTGACATAAAGAAAAAATGTATTTTGTTTGCAGCATCCCGCTTTTGCAGTTCTGAAGCAAAGATCAATCTGTGCATTGCATTTTCCTTAATATGACTAGTTTCATGAACTTCATGAGACTGTGGAGCATTCTAGCCCAAGAAGTGTGGGATAGTCAGTCACAAAATGGCAGATAATCGAGCCTGCAAGGAAACATGTTATGAAATGGTTGAAACTGCAATGAAGAACCTACATTGAGCATGCTCAGATTATTGAATTATAGCCTATAGGGGGAGACGAAGAGTTGAAGCAGAAAACTGTCTTCAGCCGCAAGTAGGGTTTACAAATGCTAGTCTTTGTCCAAAGAAAGGCATCAGAATGACCTGTAGAGCATCTGTGCAGGTAATTACTGCCTGCTGCTTGTGCTCTAACACTTTGAGCTTTCAAATTGGACAATAATATGCACAGGTGGTTTGTACTAAAATTACTCTTGTCCTAAATTTAAAAATGAAAAACATTCAGTACTTTGAAGTCAGGTTGAATAAATGTATAAAGTAACTTTTTGATGGAAAGACTTTATACGTCTTAATGTTAAATCTACATTTAAATGATTGTGTTGCTCCACGTTAGATTGATGCAACATTGATGACTTTTTTCCTTCAAGAAGTTTTGAGAATAGAATAAGCCTCTTTTGTTTGAGATAACAGTAGATACTTGTGGATTCCCAAGACCTATTTGGAGAGACACTAGGGACTAAGCAGATCTGTGATTTTAAAAAGAAATACAGCAAGTATGTTTGCACCTAGTTTCATAAATAATGTAACAATTGCTAACCCAATAAATTATCAAGGTACTGTATGTCTCTTGATAGAATATTTTGTCTTGTAATACATTTTCCTCAAATCCTGAGTTGCAAACATTGATGGGGCATTGTTTACCTCATGGTTGAAATTGCACGATTCCAAAATCTTGCAGTGATTCATGATGTGATGGGTGACTTATATTGGTTGTCAGGTGACACCATCTTTCTAGATTAAATTAAAATTTAAACTCATTACATTGTTGGATCTGGAAGATGGCATATTTATTTTTTTATGATTTAATAAAAAGAAGCATGTTGTTTGCAATGTGGACTTAGAAGAAACCTGATCAGACCCCTCAATTGTCTTTCTGTGATTGTTTTTTGCTGTGAACAATTGAAGTAGGTCAACTTGCAAAATGCTGTTTTTAATTTTTGAGAGTTTATCATGTTTCTGGATCTTTTCTAGTTTCCAAACACATGGTCTTATTTTAAGTATGTTTGCTAGATAGAGGAGAATAACTGATTTGATAGTCATTTTGTTGAGAACCCATTTTGAATGTAGTTTAAATTTACAGAAGTGTCACGGGAGCATAGGAGTTTTATATAATACTAGCAAACGATGTCAGAAATTTACACAGAAAATTGCATCCAAGGCTTTTTGTACTTGTGTTAATTTACAAATGGCACAACAATAAGCTTGTTCAACCATTAAATTTTGAAGGTGTCACAGTAACTTGTACTTCAGGTAATAAAACTGTCCACTGTTTAACTTTCATGCTTAAATCTTCAATAAATGAGCAATCTTGTGCGTGGCATAAACAGCAATTCTTCATAATTAGCATTCTTGTGATTTCTATTCTGGAGTATAGGGCAATCTCTTGGGTATATTCACTGAATCAGTTAAAAATATTTTGAGTAAGTTGGTAATTTAGCTGCAGTTACAGTATCCAGTTGACTATAAGCATTTCAGTGTGGATGCCATTATCTTCCTATGTTAGGTTTGCAGATCTTAGTGCACGAATGCCTTTTTTTCTTGTAGTGTTGAAGGAGCCTTGTAATGTAACTGCAGTTCTTTTATAATATGTTCTTCGTCGTATATATGCCACAATTTGAGAAACTAAAGCCTGAGAGGAACATGAGAGGAATTTCACTGATGTACTAGCATTGTGGATTAGGGAAGGTTTTAGGAAGGAGAAAGGTGATGTCACATTCAGAGGAATAAGATGTTAAAGTGTAGTGACTTAGTGGAATTGGAGTAAAGGCTGAGGAAATACTAGAAGGAGCTAGCCATGGCTACTGCAGCTCCCCACAGTGCAATGTGTCAGTAACAATGTCTTGCAGAAGAAGAGTGCAGCAGTGCTGCACTCTGAGACTTTCACTCACATGTCCTTGGGCTGGAGAGGGCGAGGCAAAGGGAGGGACTTCACACTGATGTCATGTATAAATCTTATTGTCCTACTGTAATGAGTGACTTAAAATAGAAATTTGTTTCTTGCATAGTTAGTGTTTATTTTTTTAACCTATATTCTGTAAGAGTGGAATTGTATTCTGTATCTCAAATTTTGGATTGGTGATTTCTAAATTCTGCAAAGGCAAATTTCCATACCCCAAGCAGCCACTGGTGGTTGCCAGTAATTAACCTCTTTGCATTCATAAAAATACCCATCAGCCATTGCACACTGCTTCCTCCCAGTGAGACATCAGTCCTCTTTGTGGGCAGTGTAGTGGAGAGTGAAGAAGGATGTCTACATTACAGCAGGATCTAAGGTGGAACTTAAGTTGGATAAGTATGAAGTGACACATTTTCAGGAAGTTAACCATGTAGAAATGCACAGTGAATGGTAGGCCCTTGGGGAGTATCAGCTAGTAGTTGTAGAAAAGATTCACAAAAATAATGCTGGGGTAGTTGAGTTACCAAGAAAGACTGGATAGGCTGGTAATGATTTCCCTGTCGTGAAGGAGGCTAAGGGATGACCTTATGCAGTTTATAGAGGTTTGTAAACCTCTTATGAATGGATGCAGTCTTCTGTAGGGAGGGGAGTCAGAATTAGAGGATACAGTTTTAAGGTGAGAAGGGAAGAAACACTCAAAGGAGACCAGAGGATAACTTTTTCACATGGTGAATATAAGGAACTAGCTGCCAGATAAAATGGTAGATAATTAATATCAGGTTTATTATCACTGACATGTTGTGACATGTTGTTTTGTGGCAGTTGTACAGTGCATTACATAAAAATTACTATAAATTGCAATAAGAAATGTATATAAAAATAGTGGTGCAAAAAGAGAGCAAAATAGTTAGCTGGGGTTCATGGAACATTCAGCCGTCTGATGGCAAAGGAGAAGAAACTTCACAAATATACCCAAGAAGTTTAGAAGTTTGAGGAGATTATGGTTTGAACACTGAGCTGTAATTAGTCAGCATCCTGACATGGTATTATTGTTGTCCAGGTGGTCCAAGGCCAAGTGCAGAGCATCTTCTGTAGACCCGTTGAGGCGATACAATTACAATGTTTAAAAGGCATTTATTCAGGCATGTACCTTTAGAGCAGGGGTCACCAACCTTTTTCATGTCATGGACTCCTACCATTAACCCAGCTTTAGAGGGACATGGGCCAAATGCAGACCAGTGAGATTAGCTCAGCCATGCACCTTGGCGTGGTTGAATTGAGCCATAGGCCATGTTTCCATGCTGCATAACTCTGTGACTAATGTTGGTGAAAACTCGTTTGGTTTAATAACTGAATCTGATTTTTATGCACTTTTGTCTATTTTTATCAACCTGTTATATGCCCTCTTGCTTTCACACTTTCTTTTGATTATTCTTCCTAATTTTTCAGTTGCAAAGTTTAATTAAAAGTCCCCTTGTGCTCATGCCCCAGTTGTTATATAAGAACAACATAAGATATCACAGCACAGGTTCTTATGGCACATCATTTAATACATTCCAGCAATTCAGAGAATTATATCTACTCTTAACATCTTACATTTGTCCCCCAACGATCTCTCTATCCACACTGCTATTTTTCAAAGGTGGAATATTTCATTAAGGCAAGAATAATTTTTTTTTGTGAGTCATTTGTGATAAAGATGTTATCTAAATGCAAGTTTTGTTTCTTTTTGTTTTAATATTCAGAAATATTTTAACATTTTAGGAAATAATTTCTGAAAATTACATTGTGTTTTTCTTTTGAGAAGGTTATTCTTAATTAAGAATAACCACTTAACCAAGCTCATGTTTTTCTAAGACCCTAATTTTTTTCCCGTCTCACTTGACAAGACAGGAGTGTTAAAGAAGAATTGAAATGGTATTAGTTGGATTTAATTTTCTCCACCGTCCTATTGGACAGGGCTGCATGTGCCTTAATCTTTGACTTAAGTGTTTTCCAGATTGTTTTACAAAACTTCCATTCTTGTCTTTGCCATCCTTCTTTCTGACTTCAGTTTGTTCTGAATGTTCAACATCTTGTCATATAACTTATTTCCATTAATATCACATGATATATTACTGAAACTAATTGTATTTTGCTTGTATTCTGTGTGGCATTACAAAATATTAAATAAGGGTCACCATTTTCTATTAAGTTAAGTTTTGTTTTCATCTGTAAGCAGTCTTTTATGTATTTGTGCTAATTTCCATATGGTTTGACCAGCAGTCTTATTTCATATTCTTATACTTCCTAATTTCAAATTTGTCTTTGTTTTCTGTAGTTTTATAATTTTAACAGTAAGCAAATTATCCTTGCTAGAATTTTATGCAAGGCCTTCCTTTATAGAAGCTGTAAAGATTTAATGGGAGGATAATATTTCGAGCAACACTGGGAAGCATTGAAAAAGCAGCTGAAGATGGAATACATGTATCATTATCCTGAAAGGTGGGGGAAAGGGCAATGGCGGGGGGGAATACTGGAGATGTGAAGTCAAAGCAGTAAATGTTGAATAATCTTAGGTTGGGTAGCATCTGTGAAGAGAGAAGTAAAATTAACATTGCAGGTTGAAGATGCCAGGACACAAGTGAAACAAGTTAATTTTAAATTGCAGAAAAGGTATGGAAAGATGGCTAGGACAAAGTAATTATCTCTGTTGGGTGAACCCAGTGGTGAAGCCATCTGGTTGATAGGTTAATGAAGAAAATGAGAGCGAGGAACGAAGGAACATTAATTCATGAAGGAGGCAGCAGAGTCTGCTAATGTAGTTAAGGCAGATAAAATACATAATAATAAAAAACTAAAATATGAAATGTATATTAAATTTTAAAATTAAGTAATACAATAAGAGAGCAAAAATGTGAGGTGGTGTACATGGGTTCATTGTCCATTCAGTATTCATTGAACATAGTACAGCACAGGAGCAGGTCCTTCAGCCCATGCATTTTTGCTGAACAGGATGCAAAATTAAATTAATCCCTTCTGCCTACATATGATCCATGTCCCTCCATTCATGGCATATTCATATACCGATATAACATCCACTGCTGCATCTGCTTCTGCCACCTGCTTCTGCTTCTGTTCGAGGGGATGCACCCTTATATAAGAAAGGTCTGTTATATTAAAAAAACTGCCCTGTACATCTCTAAAATCTCTGCCCCTCTGCCAAGTTAAAGCTATGCCCTCTAGCACTTGACATTTATAACCTTGGAAAAATATTCATCTGCTTTAAGGTGATAAATCTATGGGGATTTTGTTCTTTCTGGCAAGCATTTGAGGAACTGTACCATGAAGAAAGTATCTTATGTAAGTTCAGGTTTGTTTTATGATACAAACAGAGATTTTTTCAATAATTACGGATTGTTCAGAGTAGAATAATGAAAAATGGGCTGTTAGAGTACTGGCGTAGAAGGGTAACAAGGACAGATGATGAGTTCATCAATGACTGAGCTGACCATGTTTGGAGTCATGTGATTCAATAAAAGTAAAAGTTCAATGTCGAAGTAGTGGAAGGAATATGTGCTGCCATCACCAAAGTTACAAATAGTCTGGTTGAATTTCGGATGGATGGGAAGGTATGTCATGGAGTTGATTGCTGGGGAGCAGAGTTCTGGATGATGGAAAGACATTATCAATTCAAGGTAAGTAATATCGTGTAGTAGCTCTTACAAAGCTCTGCTGTGCTATCCCTAATTAGTCCCTGCCTTTCTAAATAAATATAAATCCTGTCACTTAGAATTTTCACAAATAATTTCCCTACTTCCAATATAAGGCTCCCAGCCTACAGTAACCTGGCTTATCCCAGCTGCCTTTCTGAAATTAAGGAAATCTTCTAGTCTTCATGTACTTTGCTCTTCACTAATGAAGGTGCAAAAATCTTCATTATGGCCCTAGCAATCTCTTCACTGTCTTTTGTCACCCAAATTTCCTTAATTTTGTCATCTTCTTCTCACCCTTACTGGAACATGTGATCTCTGAACTTGGTAACTCTTTAAGACTCTGAATTATCAAATGTTTATTTTGTTAGCATCTGCTCCCAATGCACCATTGTCAGGTCATCTTGTGCTATTGAATTTGAGAAAGGCTGATTTAAGATCGTAATTTGTGGGCCTGTGTCCTTTTCTGGACCAGCCTTGAAACTTACAGAGCAGAGATAATAAATTTTCTTTGAACTTTGAACTTAAAAATACAATAATTAAAGTGCATAATGTCATCATATACAATAGTAAGATTCATTTTCTTGTGAGCATACTCAATAAGTCCAATAACCATTATAGAATGAATGAAAGACAACACCAACAGGGCAAACAATCTGTGTGCAAAAGACAGCAAGCTACAAATATAAAAAGACATAGAAAAGGAAATAATAATAATAATAAATAAGCAATAAATACTGAGAATATAAGATGAAGAGTCCTTGAAAGTGAGTCCATAGGTTGTTGGAACAGTTCAGTGGTGGGACAAGTGAAGTTGAATGAAGAGGTTGTTGTTGTGGCACCACTCAACCAAATTTTCAATCTCCCTTCTATATGCTGATTCATCACCTCCTTTGATTTGGCCTACTGTGGTTTTGTCGGCAAACTTAAATATGGAATTGGAGCTTTGCTTAGTCATACAGTCATAAGTGGAAAGCAAGTAGAGCAGGGGGCTAAGCACATAGCCTTGTGATGCATCTGTGCTGTTGGAAATTGTGGAGAGGATGTTGCTAATGTGAACTGACTGGGGTCTGCAAGTGAAGAAATCCAGGATCCAGTTGCACAAGGAGGTATTGAGGCCAAGGTCTTGGAGCTTACTGAATAGTTTTGAGGGGATGATAGTATTGAATGCCGAGCTGTAATCAATAAAGAGCATCCTGATGTATGCACCTTTGCTGTCCAGATGTTCCGGGGTTGAGTGAAGGGCAATGAAATGGTATCTGCTATGGACCTGTAGTGACGGTAGGCAAATTTGAGCAGATCCCAGTCACTTCTCAGGCAGGAGTTGATACATTTCATCACCAGCCCCTCAAAACACTTCATCGCTAGCTCCTCAAAACATTTCATCATTGCGATGTAAGTGCTGCTGGATGATAGTCCTTGAGGTTGATTACCACATCCTTCTTGGGCACCGGTATACTTGAAGCAGGTAGGTATCTCAGACTGCCAAAGTGAGAGGTTAAAGATCTTGGTCAATACTCCAGCCAGTTTCATTACCTACTGTTTCAGTTACTTGGATAAGATGGAGTACAGTACCACCTTCATCTGTTTCATGAGTGCATTTAACAAATCAAAGTCCCTTGCACTAAAATAATTCCAGCTAATGTTTGGAAAATTTTGATTCCTCGCCACTAACCACTTCTCTCTCACACCTTTGAGATTTGTTTACATGTATATTCCTCCTAATTCCTGCATACAGTTGTGAGTTCTGTAGTTTAACTGCAGCAATGTGATCACCCTTATCTTATTTAGTTCTACTGTGGGATACTGTCTTTGGATAGTACTGTGATGGTCTCCCTAATCAGCAGTGTGACTTCCTCTTGCATAGCCCTCTCATTTGAAACCAGTTTTCTAGGTTGCAATAATATTGTAATTTGTGCTTTATCACTCTACTTGATATGATAGTAGAGCAGGATTGAGGGCCTACTGTCTTGTTTCTGACATTCTTATTTCAGTATTTTTTTAAACCACTATTACAGAACTTTCCTGCCATTATCACTGGGGTCATGACTTTTTCTATCGGCCACGATAAATAGTGTGGGTTACATTTCAAGTAATAGACTTGTAGCAACCTGAATTACAAAAAAACTACTGAAAATGGTGAATTAGTCCCTAGATCTGAACTTCTAAAGTATTGCACTAAATTTTGATGAGTTTTTTTGTTTTCAAGCTGCAAATCTTCTTTTGAGATAATTTTGTATTGTATACCAAGATATTATGCCAGTCCAACAAATCTGCTGAGTAGAATATTTGCATCTCACGAATACAAAGATACATTGAGAATACATCCACATATTCCTTCTGTGTGAGTTCCTGTGTATCGTTCTATCCTATTTGTTTTATTCTGTTAATGGTAATCCACTAACTTGGACAAAGTTAAGTGAACGTATTTGTAGTTTAGGAAGGTGTTACAACTGGCTGCTTGAACGGTGATCTCAAAATAAATAATTTCATCAGCAAGCTGATATTGAACTCCTTTGGCAAAAGCTCAGGAAATGCTTGTTTACGTTAATGACGTTACATTTTCTACAGATTGTATGTACTTGATCTAAATATAAAAAAATACAGGAATAAAAACCTGTAAATTCATTTCTGCAGTAAATATACGTGTTGTTCCATATACATATTTGTTTTTCAGTCTGCAGGCATGACTGGGGCAGACACAGCCGTAGAAGATGGGAAACGGGAAGTAGCAAAGGAATCATCCACTACTGAAGACAAAGGTGAATAAATATGCTGGCTCAGACTAGAGGCTTTGCGGTTTTTTGAATATTTTGTACAAACATTCAAGTTGATAATTAACAGATTGAATGTTACTTTAATTGAAACACAGTTTGAAATTAAGTCGATGATTAAAGAATATGGATTACTTAACTGTTTTGTCAATTTGATAGACTTGACACTCTGTAAAAGCTATTCCATTCTGAACTTTCCTCAAGTAATCATGAGTTCCATTTCTGCTCAGCAATGCAGTTTAGGATCTTGCTCTTACAGTGTACTGTCTCCTTGCATTTGCCCTACTGAGATGCAGCACCTCACGTTTATCTGGGTTAAACTCCATTTGCCGTTTCTCAGCCCATATCTGCAACTGATCTATATAGTGCTGTATTCTTGGCCAGTTTTCTACACTCCATAACTCTACCAGTTGTGGTATCATTCACAAATTTACTAACCCAGCTACCTACATTTTCATCTGGTCATTTATATACATTACAAACGGTGGAAGTCCCAGCACAGATCCTTGTGGAACTCCACTAATTTCAGACCTCCTGCTGAAAAAGCCCCTTTGACCACTACCCTCTGTCTTCTGTATGCAAACCAGTTCTGATTTAAAGAACCAACTCGCTGTGGATCACATCCATCTTAATCTTCTGGATTAGTCTCCCATGAGGGTCTTTGTCAAATGCCTTACTAAAATCCATGTAGACAGCATCCACTGCCCAACCCTCATCAATGTCTCTTGTTATCTGTTCAAAAACTCAAATTAAGTTGGTAAGGCACCACCTGCCACACAGAAGGCCATCATGGGTTTCCAAATGCTCATATATCCTATTCTTAAGAATTTTCTCCAGCAATTTCCCTACAACTGACATGGACTCACTGGTCTGTAGTTCCCAGGATTTCCCTTGTTCCCTCCTTAAATAGAGATGCAACATTAGCCACTCACCAGTCCTTTGGGACCTTGCTTGTGGCTACAGAGGACACAAAGCTACTGGTCAAAGGCCCAGCAATTTTGTCTCTTGCCTCCTTCAATGACCTGGGGTATATCCCATCAGACCTGTGGGGGGTCCATCTTGATGCTCATTAGGAGGCCCAACACTTCCTCCTCCTTGACCTTTACCCTAATGTACTTATAAGCTCAGCGTTGATCTCCTGGTCCTCCATACCCTTTTCCTAAGTACTGAAGCAAAGTGTTCATTAAGTACCTCACTCACATTCTCTGTATCCAAGCAAATGTCCCCCCCCCCCCCCGCTTACCCGCTTACCTTGAGTGGTCCCACCCTCTTCCCTAGTTATCCTCTTATTTTTGATGTATGCATAGAACGCCTTGGGATTCACCTTAATCCTACTTGCCAAAAACTTTTCATGGTCCCTCCTGGCTTTCCTAATTCCCTTCTTCAGTTCTTTTCTGGCTTCTTTATATTCCTCATGTGCTTTGTTTGATCCTGACTTCCAAAGCTTTACATACTGTACGTTTCCTTTTTTTCCTTCTTGACTAAATTCATCATCCCTCTGGACCTCCAAGGGTCTCTTATCTTTTCATCCCTGTTCTTCCTTTTAACAGGCATACCTTTCCTGTACTGTGTGCAATTGATCGTTAAATATCCTCCACATGTCTGATGTGGACTTGCCAGAGAAAAGGTGATCCCAATTAACACTTCATAATTCCTGCCTAATGCCCTCATAATTTGCCCTACTCCAATTTAAAACTCTCCCACAAGGACTATACATATACTTATCTGAAAGATAAGGAGTTATGGTCACTATTCCCTAACTCTTCACCCACTGAAAGGTCAGTCACCTGGCCAGGTTCATTACCCAACACAGGTCTAGTATGGTACTTATATGGTATTGTACTTATAGGTTTCTTAAATACATATACTTAACAAATTCAGCCCATTTAAACCCATTATGCTAAACAAGGTCCCAATTTATATTAGTGAAGTTGAAATCCCCCACATGGCATCAATTTTTACACATTTCCTTAATCTGATTATATATCTGTCTTGGTGGCTATTAAGGGGTCTGTAATACAATTCCATCTGCGTGATTGCACCCTTACCGTTCCTGAGTTCCACCCAAATTGACTCATTGCCTGACCCCTCCATTACGACTTCTCTTAGTGCAGCTGTGATACTGTTCCTGAACAGTAGTGGAACTCTACCCCCTCTTTTACTTCCTTCTATATCTTCTAAAACTTTGAAAACCTGGTTCATTTATCACTCATTCCTGTCCCTCTATCAACCTAGTCTCAGTAATGGCTACAACTCTGTAGTTCCATATACTGACCCATGCTCCAAGTTCATCTCCCTTACCCATAATACTTTAGCATTAAAATACATACACACTCTTAAAATACCCAACGCATCGTTCCTGTTATTATCGATTTTGCCTTTCAATATTTATCTTACAAATCCTTTTGGTTTGACCCTTCCTTTACTGACCTGATGCTCCCGAGTAGCATTAGCAAACCTCCAGGATATTGGTTCCCTCCAGTTCAGGTGCAACCCATCCCTCTTGTACAGGTCACCTCTTCCCCAGAAAAGGTTCCAATGACCCAAGAACTTGAAACCCTGTCCATCTCTGCAGCCACCACATTCCTATCTGGACTGGCCTATGGCACAGGGAGTAATCTGAATATTACAATCTTGGAGGTCTCACTCTTCAGCCTCTTTTAAAATTCTATATACTCACGGTGTAGGACCTATTCCCCTTTTTCTGCCTATGTCATTGGTGCCAATATGCACAACAACCTCTGGCTATTGCTCTTTCCCTTTGAGAATATCGTGCAGCTGCTCCAATACATCATTGACCCTAGCACCCAGGAGGCAACACATCAACTGGTCTCTCTATTTTGGCCATAGAATCAACTTTCTGTCCCCCTAACCATCAAGTCCCCTTTCACTACTGCACTCCCTGACTTCCCCTTTTCTGTTGAGACTCAGAGCTGGCCACAGTGCCACCAGCCTGGCAGCTGCTCCCGTGATCTGATGGGTCATCCCCCCAGCAGTATCTAAAGGGACATACTTGTTGCTGAGGGAAATGGCCGTAGGTGAACCTTGCACTGACATAATTTCCTAAACCTTTCTTTTCCTGGTGGTCACCCGTCTGCTGTCTGAAGCCTATATTTTGGATTTTACACTGTATGTGTTTTCCACACTAAGGCTGTTTACAAGAAGGAGATGAGCAGACTCTATTTTGTACTGAAGCTGAGATCCTTCAATGTGTGCAGCAAGATGTTGGAGATCTTTTGCCAGTATGCTGTAGCGAGTGCAGTTTTCTTTGCAGCTTTACGTTGGGGAGGCAGCATTGGTGCTGGTAATGCAAAAAGACTTAAATAAACTCATCAAAAAGGCTGGATCCAAATTTGGCTACAACCTGGACTTAGTGTAGTTAGTGGTAGAGAGGAAAATTCACTAAACAAATTATTATCCATTATGGACAATCTGGCACATCCTCTCCATGATCTACCGAATAAGCAGCGGAGCACCCTTTCGAACAGACTCACTTATTTCCACTGTCACAAGAATCATTACTGAAAATCTTTCCTACCAAATGCAATAAGCATATGCAACAGTTCATCTCCGTGCAACAGGAGAACACTCATCATAGTACAATAGATTATTATTATTATCTGTTTTATTATTTTGTACATTATTGCACATTGGTGCATTATTATTGTGTATATTCTGTACTTTATTAGTTAAGTCTGTACACTAAAATGCTGCTGTGACGAAAGGGCTTCCCTCTCGAGATCAATAAAATACTTATTATTATTATTATTTCTTCAAAAGTTTTGTCTATAATATCTTTAGCCTCCTGAATAATCCTGAATACATCCACCTCCAGCTCCAGCTCCTTGACCCGGTCAGTCAGACGCTGAATTTAGGTACACTTCCTGCAGATGTAGTCATTGGGGAAACCTTCAGGTGTCCTGAATTCCCACATCTGACAGGAGGAACAATCCATCCTGATGACTCTATACCACCAAAAAGAAAAAGGCTTGCCTCTTCTTCACACTCTATCACTGGTACATTCAAGCAGTGGGTGCTGCAATACCCTCCTTTTATTTGCAGCTGAAGTTAGGCCTCTTACGCTGAAACTTTTTGTGTCTGTGCAGCCTTGTCCTTATCTGCTCCTTTTATCCTCTCTCTCTCACTCTCGCTCTCACTCTCTCACTCCCCCCACAAATCTGCTATCTTCCTGCAAGGTCAAAATTTAGAATTATTAGCTCCAAAAATTTGTACAGTGCCACAGAATAGTACTGCATGGGAACAAGCTTTTCAAGAACCCTGAAATCATTAAATTAGTAATCAAATACCCAAGTAAACTAATCCCTTCTGTCAAAACAATGTCCATATCCTTCGTGTGCCTATCTAAGAACCTCTTGAACACCCTTGTTGTATTTGCCTCCACTGCCATCCCAGGCAGTGCATTCTGGCACTAACCACCTTCTGTGTAAAACAAAAAACTTTGCCCTACACATCTCCTTTGAACTTATCCCCTATTGCCTTAAATGTTTGCCGTTGTATTGTAAGTGTCCATTGTATTGGAGGTTTCAACCCTGGGGAAAAAGATACTTGCTGTCTAGTCTAAACCTTTCAATTTTATAAACCTCTATCAGATCTCCCCTCAGCCTCTGTTGCTCTAGAGAAACCAGCCCAGTTTTGTCCAAACTCTCCTTGGAGCATATGTTGTCTAATCTAGGCAGTATCCTAGTAAACTACATCTGTACCCTCTCCAAAACCTTCATGTCCTTCCTATAATGGGGTGGCCAGAGTGGAATGTAATATGTAGTCTACAATCCATAATTCAGCTTTAAGGTTCCCAGACCTGAAATATTAACTGTTTCTTTTTCCACAGATGCTGCCTGACCTCTTGATTTTTAAAAAATTTTAGTTCCTTTTGATTTTCATTTACAATTTTTGTGAGATTGGGAAGTAATGAAGCTGTTGTGTCCTCTTCTACAGGAAGTGACCTCACAGCTGCTAATTTGAGTGTCACCGAAGCGCCACTGGAAATTTGTGAGATGTTTGCAGATGGTGAAACTAATGGTTCTTGTGGAGAGAGTGAAGAAGCATCTTCAACAATAAATCATCAAATGTCAATTAAAAACACTCAGGATACTGTGAAAACTACATTGCAGGATTTAAATGAACTGAAACAGATCAATGAAAATGGAATAATAGAAGACAGTAAGACAGTTAAAGCAACTAGTCATATGAATTCAGATGATTTGACACTAGCATCTGTGACCGGAAGTAATGGATTTGTTTTAAATAATAAACCCTTATCACAAGTACAGACTGGGTCTCCTCCCTTAATTGGACATGCTGCCAAAACACTTCCTTCATCTCCCAGCAAGGCTGGGGGAATTAACAAAGTAAAAACCTTAAGTTCAGTGTTAGCTGCTGAAGTTCTGCAAAATCAAGCCATGAAACCGCTTACTCTGGCATCAGCCAAATCAGGAGAAGAAAACCTCGAAGAAAATACATCTCAGGCTAAAATATTCTCACAAGGCCTCAATACTGAGGTCAAGGTTCATAGAGCAAGGAAGACACTGCCCAGGCTCAATCCAAATCAGGTAAGAAACTTCACCTTCAAAAGTTATACTTTTCTGCACATACCCTCTTGAAGTTGCTTAAGTTACTCAGGATTAACAACAGTAATAATGAAGAAATTGTTTACTTTGACATTTTGTTTTGGAAAAGAATCTAACTATACATTATGCACATATCTGAAGCCAAGGAATCCTCAGTAAGATTTATCTTGATATCATTTTAGTAAATTTTAAAATTAAACTATGAGCCTCCATAAATTCTGTTAACCAAAAATAAAAGTTGGTGTGTGGAGCAGTTCTAAACTGTATTGATGGCTATGTGGATAAATAATGTTAACAAAAATTGAGGACATTTGAGTTGCTTTGATTCAGATTTGTACAGCACAGAATTGGGTCCTTTGGTCTACCACATCCTTACCAAACCTTTTGCCCACTAGTCCATTTGGACGCATTAGAACCTTGTCCTTTTATACCTTACATATGGGCCTAAATATCTCAAACATGGTGATTGCGTCTGACTCCACCATCTCCTCTGCAGCCAGTTCCAAATGATGACTCTCTAAGTGGGGAAAATAAAACAACCACTTAAAACTTTCCTCTGACCTTAAACCTGTGGCCTCTAGTTTTTGATTCCTCTACTGAGAAAAATAACTCTGGATCTTATCTTGCATCCCTTGGCTGCCTCCTCTCTAGGGTAAACAAAGGCAGCCTATTCAGTCTCTTCTTCCCATAGCTAAAGTCTACCAATCCAAGCAACATCCTCATCTATTTCTTCTGTATTCTTTCCAGTGCAATCCAATGCTTTCTGTAGTATATTGAGCACACAATAATACTTCCAGCTGCTGTGTAATTAGTGTTTTGTGGCATAAAATTCACCTTACAGCTTTAGAGGGAGCAGCTAAAATCAGATGTATCAGTATTACGTTTGAGTAAAGGTAACTACAGAGGCATATAAAATGGAGCTGAACACATTTTATTGGAAGGGGACCCTGACAGAGATGATGGTGGAGCAGCAGTGACAAGAGTTTCTGGAAGTAATTTGGAAACTGCAGGATCCTTTCATCCCAAAGAAGAAGAAACATTCTAAAGCTGGGATGAGGCAACCATAACTGAAAAGGGAAGACAAAGACAGTGCAAGTTCAAATGTCATTCAACCATACATGAATACCCATGAATATTACCAAACGAAATAGTGTTCCTCCAGGGCCAAGGTGCCAAACTGCCATCAGTCATACATAGCTTAAGGCACATATAGCACATATAAGATAACAGTAAACATACAGTTGCACAAAAAAATATAGTGCAAGTCCCTGAGTGTCATGTCCTGTAGAGACTGATGGTGCAGGATATGTAGAGTAAAAGAGAAGCAAGAGTGAACAATGAACCGCTGGAAAATGATGCTGGAGAGTTATTGATAGGGAGCAAAGAAATTGCACACAAACTGAATAAGTAGTTTGCGATAGTTTTTACTGTGAAAGATATCAGCAATGTGCCATCAATTTAAGAGAAGAGGCAGAACTGAATGTAGTTGCTATTACTAAGGAGAAGGTAGCTGAAAAGTCTGAAGATGGATAAGTGACCTGGACTGGTTGGACTTCACCCCAGAGTTTTGGAAAAGGTTGTGAAAGCGTAAATCATATTTCTTAGAATCACTTGAGTCAGGAATGGTTACAGAGGACTGGAAAAATTAAAAATGTCACTCTTTCAGAAGGAAGGGAGGGAGGCAAAAGACAGGAAATTTTAGACCGGACTTCAGCTGTTGGTAAAATTTTAGAGTCCATTATTAAAGACGAAGTTTTTCAGTACTTTAAGCACATGAAGTCAGCATGGTCGCCTTAAAAAACCATGGTTCCACTAATCCTGATATTATGTTAATGATCTGGATGACAGAACTGATGCCTTTGTGCCAAGTTTGCAGATGATTAAAAGATCGGTTGGTGGGGTGTGGGTGGTGTATCAGGTAGATTTGAGGAAGCAGGGATTCTGCAGAAGGACTTCGACAGGTTGGGAGTATGGGTGCAGAAATGGCAGATGGAATACTGTGTAAGGAAATGGATAGTCATGCACTTTGCTAGAAATAAAAGGCATAGACTATTTCTCAGTGGGGAGAGAATTCAGAAATTCGAGATGCGAAAGGACTTTGGAGTCCTAATGCAGGGTTCTATTTAGGTTAACTTGGATGTTAAATTGGTAGTAGGGAAGGTAAAAGAGATATAAATATCCATTTTGAGAGGACTCTAGTGTAAAAGCAAGGATGTAAAACTGAGGCTTTGTAAGGCATCGATCAGACCACATTTGGGGTATTGTGAGCAGCCTTTGGGCCCATATCTAAGGATGGATGTGCTGGTGTTGGAGAGATTCCAGAGGATCCCACAGATAAGTGGGTTAACGTGAGGAGCCTTTGATGACTCTGGTCTATTCTCATTGAAGCCTACTGAATGCAAGAAGTATTTTAGGAAAGGCAGATGAGCTCAGGGCATAGATCAACACCTGGAATTATGATATTGTAGCCAGATTGACAAGTCAGTATTCTAGGATTCCGTTGTTTTAGACTTGACCGAGTGGGAGAGGTGGTGGTACTAGTCAGGGAAAATCAGGGCAGATTGGAGAACTCGTCTAGTAAGGCACTGTGTGGAATTGAGTAATAAGAAAGGTCTGACCACGTTAATGGGACTATATTACAGACAACCCAACAGACTGAGGTTGCAGACTGTTGTAAGAAACATAAGTTTGATACAGTAGGTGACACCAAGATTGGGGGAGTAGTGGACAGTGAGGATCACTATTGTGGCTTGCAGAAGAATCTGGATCAGCCAGGAAAATCGGCTGAAAAATGGCAGATGGAATTTAATGTAAGCTGGTGCGAGGTGTTGCACTTCGGTAAGACCAACCAGGGTAGGTCTTACGCAATGAATGACAGGGCACTGAGAAGTGTGGTGGAATGAAGGGATCTGAAAATAAAGGTTCATAATTCATTGAAAGTGGTGTCACAGATAGATAGGGTCACAAAGAAAGCTTTTGGCACGCTGGTTGTCATAAATCAATTGAGTATAGGAGTTGGGATGTTATCTTCTATAAACATTGCTGAGTATTGTGTGCAATTTTGGTCATCCACCTACAGGAAAGATGTAAATACAGTTGAAAGAGTACAGAGAAAATTTATAAGGATGTTGCCAGACCTGCGTTATAAGGAAAGATTGAATAGGTTAGGTCTTTATTTCTTGGAATGTAGAAGATTGAGAGGAGATCTGGTAGAAGTATGCAAAATTGAGGGGTATAGATAGGGTAAATGCAAGCAGCCTTTTTCCACTGAGGTTGGGTGGGACTACAACCAGAGGTCATGGGTTAAGGGTGAAAGGTGAAAAGTTTATGGGGAATATGAGGGGAAACTTCTTCACTCAGAGGGTCATGATGTGGAAAGAGCTGCCAGTGCAAGTGGTGCATGCAAGCTTGATTTCAGTGTTTTAGGAGAAGCTTGGAAAGTTACATGGATGATGGGGTATGGTGAGTATGGTCCTGGTGCAGGTCGATGGGAGCAGACAGTTTAAGTGGTTTGGCACGGATTGGGTGGGGTGAAGGGTCTCTTTCTGTGCTCTACTTTTCTAGACTCTATGAATATTGAAGGGCGTGGATAGAATGGACATGGAGAAGATGTTTCCATTTGTGGGGGCACAGCCTCAGAATAGAAGGATTCTCCTTTAGAAAAGATAAGGAGGTATAAGTAATGCTATCGCTATAGGATAGTGAATGTGAAGAATTCATTGCTGCAGATGGCTATGGAGACTGAGTCATTTGGTATATTTAAAGTGCTGGTTGATAGATTCTTGGTTAGTGTAGGTGTCAAAGATTGTGGGGAAAAGGCACTATAACGGGCTTGAGAGGGAAAAATAAATCAGTCATGATTGAATGGCAAAGCAGGGTTGCTGAGCTAATTCTGCTCCCATGTTTTATGGTTTGCAGATCCCTGGCTTATCCCTGCTGCACTTATTAAATAATGGAACAGCATTTGCTAATCTTCAGTCTTCTGGCACTTTAATTGTAGTTAATGATCATTTGCAGAATTCTCTTGTCAGAGCCCCAGCAAACTCCTCCTTTGTTTCCCCATTACAGCCTGGGACAGATGTTCAGTCTCGAGGAGTTATCAACACTTTTGTGTGTGTCCATGGCATGCAAGTGATTCTTAATGACCTCCACAAAATTATCCATCTACAAGAACACAAGAACATGGGAGCAGTCATAGGGCACCTCTGCTCTGTCCCACAATTTGATAGATGCATGGTTGAGTCATGCAGGCTTGAATCCCTCAGATGCCAGTTACACATACATAATCCTCAGGTGTTTAATCTTTCACATTTATCTTCACCCTTAAGTATACAGGTCCACAATCCCTTATCCGAAATTCTAAAATCTAAAAAGCTCTGAAAACTGAAGTTTTTTTTGCCAACAGCTGACGCCACTCAGGTGTGACGTGGCAGCACTAGCAGAGGCCGCCAGATGTCAGTTGTGGCTCAGCGCTCGTACTGGTTACACATGCATTTGCTGTTTGCTGATATTTTGTGTTCATTGTTGGCTTTGTGTTTAATTTCACTGTGAAAATGTCAAAAAGAGCTGCAGATACCCCTATGGGTAACAATGAGAAAAAGAGAAGGAAGCATCTATCATTATCCATAATGCAGAAAGTGGAGTTATTGCAGAAGCTTGATCGTGGTGTGTCTGTGCGCGTCTTACTGAAGAATATGGTTTTGGAACTACCATTGTATATGATTTAAAGAAACAGAAAGACAAGTTACTGAAGTTTTATAGTGACAGTGACGTTCTACATTTATTCCAATAAGTCATTTACCATGTGTTTGATTCAGTTCGTTTGAAGCTGTATATTTTTATGTTTTATTGAATGTTTTTTTCTTATCATTATTCTCTAAACAATACAGTATAACAACTATTTACATAGTATTTACATTATATTAGGTATTATAAGTAATCTAGAGATGATTTAAAGTATACGGGAGGATGTGCATAGGTCCAGAGCTCCGCTGGGTCCTAAGGTCCACCTGTGCTGAGACAGGTTAAATAGGGGACTTGAGCATATGTGTTTTTTCGTATCCGCGGGGGGGGGTCCTGGAACCAATAAGGAGGGATTCTGAAATCCGAAAAAATCTGAATTCCGAAATGCAACTGGCCCCAAGGATTTCGAATAAGGGATTGTGGGACCTGTATCTCTATGTACTCAGTATCTTCAGTGAATATAGATGGAAAATATTCATTTAGGTCCACGTCCATATTGCATGGCTGCACCCAAATCCAAGCATTTACCCATGCTTTCTCTTACTCTCCTTTTGCTCCTGATATAATTAAGTCTTCATATTGTCATCTTACTTGGCAGTGATGGTAGTGCCCAGGACCTTCGTCCTGGGACTACCATGCCACCATAAAGGACACCTTCAAGAGGTGGTGCTTCAAGAAAGTGACATCCATCATTAAGGATATGCACCTTGTCTAGTTTAATCAAGTGCTTCCTTTAGAATGGTGTGTAGAACTGCATACGGTACTCTGTACTGTCCAATTAATACTTCGTTCAATTGTAACTTGAGTCATTGAGTCAATGTTCTCAAACAACACCTTATATTCCATCTGGGTAGCCTCCAACCTGATGGCATGAACATTGACTTCTCAAACTTCCGCTAATGCCCCACCTCCCCCTCGTACCCCATCCGTTATTTATTTATATACACACATTCTTTTTTTCTCTCTCCTTTTTCTCCCTCTGTCTCTCTCACTATACCCCTTGCCCATCCTCTGGGTTCCCCCCCCCCCCTTTCTCCCTGGGCCTCCTGTCCCATGATCCTCTCATATTCCTTTTGCCAATCAATTGTCCAGCTCTTCGCTCCATCCCTCCCCCTCCTGTCTTCTCCTATCATTTTGGATCTCCCCCTCCCCCTCCCACTTTCAAATCTCTTACTAGCTCTTCTTTCAGTTAGTTCTGACGAAGGGTCTCGGCCAGAAACATCGACTGTACCTCTTCCTGGAGATGCTGCCTGGCCTGCTGCGTTCACCAGCAACTTTGATGTGTGAGTTAGGTTCTATTTGTCATTTCTTTGCCCATTTCCTGTTGTAGTCTTAGGCATCTACCTTCACTTTCCACTGTGCCATCGATTTTGGAGTCACCTGCAAACCTACAAATGATGCCAACTACATTTTCATCTAAATCAATATATGACATTCCTCTACGTTATTTTTTCCTTTATATTTTTCTCTTTATCTGCTATACTGCTGTTTCGCTTCCTGGACTCCAGGCAAATTAATTATTTGAAATTGCCTTGAATAATGTGAGAAGGTCTCCCTGTTGGATATCAGTCCTGTCCTGTTAGGACTATTCATTTCTCTCTCTATGGAGCCAAGTCTGTGAACTGCTCTGGCAGCTACCATCTCTGCAACTTTCGTGGCATTTTTGCCCCACTAATATAATGAACTGAGATTGAGGCTTGGGCCTACTCTGGCTGCTCTGGGTAGCGGATCTAAAGACTCAGCCTGTGGTTCGGAATGCTGTCGTTTGCTTTTATTGTTTGCATGATTCATGTGTGTTTTTCTTCCCTCTTTCAGCACAGTGGTTACGGTCTTTTTTTAAAATTGTTCTTCGGATTTCTTGCTTTATGGCTGCTCGTAAGCAAACAAAACTCAAGGTGTAAATAATTTATGCATTCTTTGATAATAAATGTATTTTGAATCTAGGGTGCAATATTTCCTCCTTGTACAGGGCACCCCTACCCCACAAGCTATTTCAATTATCTAAATATCCAAAGCCCACTATCCTGCACTAGCTTCCCCACAGCACTGCTTGCTTAGAGTTTTCCCTTAACCGCTATGCAACAGTGCTAACTCTGGCGCCACAAATTTGTCTTCTGTTGCTGCCATCCCTCCTAACAGTTAGCAGTTGTATGTCGAATTCTTTTATTTCTTCTATCACTGAAACGTAACATGAAGTAATTCTGAATTGTGGCTCTGCATTTTAACCTGTCTAAACTTCTTAAACTCGCTTTACAGGACCACATTACTCTTTTTATCTGTGTCTTCAATGCTATCAACTTCTATGTCCTCTGGCTGTTCTCCCACCACCTTCAAAAAATTCTGTACCGGATCCAAGATATTTCTGACTTCAGCACCTGGGAGATAATAGACAATTCTGGAGTCTTACTGTTGGCCACAGAAGCACCTGTTTGTTCCACTTATGAATCCTCTACCTCTACTGCTTACTTAGTTTATTCCCCATACCAGCTGTGTAGCAGTGCCAAACGTCGTGCCATATATGTGTTATTTGTTGGTTCCATCCCTCTTGACAGTATCCAGAATGGTATGCCTGCTTGAGAGGACAAATAACCACAAGGGACGCAACATTTTTGGAAATGCTGGTAGTTTTACACTAAGCTGCTTGTGTTGTTGCCGATAATAAAGTAAAATAACTAAAGGTAACTGGACCCAGAACATGTGCTGTCTTACAACTCAAACAATTTATAATGACCAATTAATGTATCATCTTTGGACTTTGAGAGGAAACTGGAACACCTGGATGAAACATATGTGGTCGCAGGGAGAATGTACAATCTCCTTACACGGCAGTGGCATTGATTATTTGGTAAACTGTATATGTTTGAATTCCTTACTTGCAAGGTCAATCGCCATTCAGAAGTGTTGTTAACAATCAGTCAAAACTTCCAGCTGACAACCGATGATATTTTGAAGTTAGTAAGTAAAGCAGATGTCCCTTTGTTGTTGGGAGTATTTCACATCTTTCTATTATTACTATATCACTTGTCTCTGCACGCCCCTCTGAGTAAAGGAGCCTATGTTCTTCTAGGTTGATTATACTCTCCAATAGGCATTCTCACCTATCTGTCTGCAATGGGCAAGGTTGATTCCAGTGGTCTCAGTTCAAAGGTTTCCCTTGTCTGGATTTGACCACACAGCACTACAGTTATCATTGCCTGGATGTTGTCTTTAACCCTTGCCTCACTGTAACTTCAACAATGGCACTTTGTTTAACTGGCAGTATTCGGGATTCCCATATGAAAGTGGATGTCCTGGAATTACTTAGCACTTCCCTGTGCTCTGTCATTGGAAACCAGCAGTGGAGCATGAGCCTGTAACATTTCCCATGCACTAATTCTGGGTAGTTTGCCCATTGAGCCTGTGCCAGAGAGAATTGGTAGAGGAGAAGCTGGGATATAAATTAATGTGGCAAGGGAGAGTTTTGAGGAATATGAATGTATTAATGTATTTTCAATTTTATAGTTAATTGAGATTGGTTAAATATTTTAATTGGCTTTGAGTTAAATTTTTAGTTTTAACATTCCTTTATTTTAATTGGTTTGCAAATGTCTTTGAATGTTTCTGAATGCTAAGGATTTCAAAAACAGTCTAAGCCTTTGACAGGTTTGATAGCCAATTAAACATGGGGATATAACTCAACCAGCAAAATATCACCTGTTTGTTGGTTCTTTCTGGGCACTCACTTTCATTTGACCAAAAGTTATTATCTCCAGATTACTTCAGAAAAGTGACCAATAGTTGTTTGCTTGTTTTTTTTAAATAAAACATTAAAATTTTCACTATTCCATTTATTTTTGTAGAATTCTCTGACTTTTCCAAATAATAATAAAGTTGCCATGAAGTTTAATAGTGAAAACATTGAAAATCATAAGACTGAACAACTTTGCCTCAGATTTATTGTAAATGATCTTGGTGCTTAAAAAGCTCTTATTATTTTTGGTGACAAACACTATTAAAGATATTAAATTTTTATATGCTATCCTCCTCTGGAAATCACTATTTAAATGAGCAGTATATTTAAATGAAGTCCTGGGTATAACTCTAAACTGCAACCGGTGATGAGGCTCTGATTGGGGACTTCCAGAGTTTTGGGGAAAGTGGAGTTATCCCTTAGTCATTCATTGCTCCCAGGGTCGCTCTGACCTGGAACAGTAGCACCTGCAAGGGTTCCTGCTCAGAATATGAGCGAAGGCCAACGGCAGATCCGGCAGGTTCAGTAACTGAACTTATGACGGAGAAGGCAGATGAGCTAGGACCTCAGATGTCAATGGTTATAGTACAGGCGGATGAACATTTGGGAAGAGAAATGGCGATTTCTTTAGTTTGCCCAGCGGTAGGCAAGAGCAAACCACCGTTGCTAGATACTAGGTTTCCTAGAATCTATTTGCTAAGAAAACCATGGTTAAACTCACAAAATGTATCACACAACAACAGCGTCAAGAGGATCTTCAAGACAATTCTGAAGATGCTTTGCTTGGTAGGGTTGATTCTGGTCAGCAGGGGATCCCCGACCGTCATCAAGTTACTGCTCATAAAATTCAAATAACACAAAAGAAGATTATTGCCACTTGGCATGTAAGAACCCTGTATCAAGGAGGAAGATTAGACAATGTAATAAATGAAATGGAAAGTCTAAAGATTAACATCATGGGAATTAGTGAAGTTCGTTAGAATAGAAATAAAACACTAATTTATTCTTGTGGAACATCCCGTACTAATGGAGTAGAAATTCTTACGGATGAAAACATGGCAAAAAGTGTTTTAGGATTTTGGGCAATATCAGAAAGAGTGCTCTTTGTTAGATTCAGAGGACAACCATTTGATTTAGCAATTATACAGGTATATGCACCAACAACAGATGGAACAAATGAGGATATAGATATATGCTTTGAAGAGCTTGAACAAGAAAAGAATGGATGCAAATCTCAAGATATTGTTATTGTCATGGGAGATCTAAATGCTAAAGTAGGACAAGGTGCTGATGGAAATACCATACGAAAATTTGGACTAAGGGAAAGAAATGAAAGAGGTGAGAAATGGGTAGAATGGTGCAAGATGAATAATCAGGTCATTATGAATACCTACTTTAAAAACCATCCAAGATGCTTGTGCACCTGGAAAAGTCCAGGTGATAACACAAGAAATCAAATTGACCAAAGATTTAGAAACTCAGTGACTCAATGCAAAACATACCCAGGTGCAGACTGTAATAGTGACCATAACCCAGTAGTATGTCATGTAAAAGTAAAACTTAAAAAAACTAAAGAAGCAAAAACCTGAACAATCCCTTGACTACTTGCAATTAATTAAAGAAGAAAACTTAAGACAAAAATTTACAATTGAAGTAAGGAATAGGTTTCAAAGTCCAGAAATAGAATCTGTTGAATAGAATCAAAAATCTAATGGAAGAAAGGAGACGGAAGAAAGCAAATCCTATAGAATATAAATTCTTGGATAAAAAAGTTAAGAGCTGATGTCAAAAAGCCAAAGAAGAATGGTTAAACCAGGAATGTGAGCAAATAGAAAGAATTCCTATTACTGATCCAAAAAGGTTACATCAACAAATCAAGAACATCACTGGTAAAAAGCTCCTCTGTTCTTCAGGTGGATGTTTGAAAGCAAAGGACAGTACCATTATCATGGGAAAAAAGATGAGTTTATGAACAGATGGATTGAGTATATTCAGGAATTGTTTGAAGACGAATGAGGTGAAAAACCAGAAATTAAGAAAAACATTGAAGGTCCAAGTATTTTAAAATCTGAAGTTCGTAATGCAATAAGTAAGATGAAGAAAGGAAAGGCAACAGGTCCTGATTAATTCGTAATAGAACAAACTATTGCTCTTGAAGATTATGGAATTGAAAAACTTCCTGATTTAATCAATGACGTTTGTGACACTGGAATAATACCAGAAGAGATGAAAAAAATCAGTATTTATCACTCTTCCTAAGAAACCTGGAGCAATAGAATGTGAATTACATAGGACCATAAGTTTAATGAGTCATATCACCAAGATACTTCTAAGAATTTTGATGACGAGCTAAAAGTAAAATACAAGCTGAAATAGTTAAAGAACAATGTGGTTTTGTGAAAGACAAAGGTACAAGAAACGCAATATTGATGTTAAGGATACTATCAGAATGAGCTATTCAAGTGCAAAAAGATTTATTTGTTTGTTTTATCGACTACACAAAAACATTTGATAAAGTGAAGCACAATAAGTTATTTGAAATATTACAGAAAGCTCTAGATCTAGATTTTAAAGGCCTCCGCCCGATCAGAAATCTGTACTGGGAACAAACTGCTGCTGTAAGAATAGATGGAGAAGTGAGTCAGTTTACGAAAATCAAGGGAGGTGTTAGACAAGGGTGTGTTTTCTCCCCTGATTTATTTAATGTATACAGTGAAACAATATTACAAAAAATAAGAGATATCTTGAGAATCAAAGTTGGCGGTGAAAACATCAATAATTTCAGATATGCAGATGACACTGTGTTAATTGCAAGTACGGAGGAAAAACTACAAAACTTAATTGATGTAATTGTTGAAGAAAGTGCAAAAATGGGTCTGTCTATCAATTGCAAAAAGACAGAATGTATGGTGATATCCAGAAAGAAGGAGAATCCTATCTGCAGGCTGAGAATAAACGGGGAAGACATAAAACAAGTACAGAACTTTTGCTACTTAGGAAAAGTTGGCAGGTGCGACATGGACATCAAAAGAAGAATAGGGATGGCAAAAGACATCTTTACGAGAATGAAGAGTATACTGACCAGTACTAAACTAGGCATGACAACCCGCCTGAGAGTACTGAAATGTTATGTTTATCCAGTTATGTTATATGGCTCAGAATGTTGGACAATATCTAGTAACATGAGGAATCGAATTGAAGCAGCAGAGATGTGGTTTTTGAGGAAGATGCAAAGAATATCATTGTCAAAATGAATATCTAACGACGATGTCATGAACAGAGCAAACACAGAACGAGAAATAATGTATGAGATCATGAAAAGGCAACGTAATTTCATTGGACATGTGATTAGGAGAGAGGAGTTAGAATGCACGGTAATTATGGGAAAGATTGAAGGGAAGAATTCAAGAGGAAGACAAAGACAAATGATGATGGAGACAGCAGCCAGAGAACTGGAAATGTATACCAATGAATTGATCCATTAACCTGAAACAGGAGTGTGTGGCCATGGCAGTCAAAGCTCAAACTGGGCATGGCACCTGATATGATGATGATATTTAAATGAGGCTTTTCATTCCAGGACGAAGGAGATGTCATCCTTTTTTAAAGAAAGGGGCTTCCCTTCCTCCATCATCAACTCTGCCTTCAAACGCATCTCTCCCATTTCACGCACATCTGCTGTCACCCCATCCTCCCGCCACCCCACTAGGGATAGGGTTCCTCTTGTCCTCACCTACCACCCTACCAGCCTCCGTGTCCAACATATAATTCTCCGTAACTTCTGCCATCTCCAATGGGATCCCACCACGAAGCTCGTCTTTCCCTCTTCCCCCCCCCCCCACTTTCTGCTTTCTGCAGGGATCACTCCCTACGTGACTCCCTTGTCCATTCGTCCCCCCAATCCCTTCCCACTGATCTCCCTCCTGGCACTTATCCTTGTAAACGGAACAAGTGCTACACCTGTCCTTACACTTCCTCCCTCACCACCATTCAGGGCTCCAGACACTTCACCTGTGAGTCTGCTGGTGTGATATACTGTGTCCGGTGCTCCTGGTGTGGCCTTCTATGTATTGGTGAGACCCTTCGCAGATTGGGAGACCGCTTTGCTGAACACCTACGCTGTGTCCGCCAGAGAAAGCAGGATCTCCCAGTGGCCACACATTTTAATTCCACTCCCATTCCCATTCCTATATGTCAATCCATGGCCTCTCCTACTGTCGCAATGAAGCCACACTCAGGTTAGAGGAACAACACCTTATGTTCTGTCTGGGTAGCCTCCAACCTGATGACATGAACATTGATTTCTCTAACTCTGTTAATGCCCCTCCTGCCCTTCTTACCCCACCCCTTATTTATTTATTTATTTATTTATCTCTCCCTCTCCCTCTCCCTCTCCCCCTCCCCCTCCCCCTCCCCCTCTCCCCCTCCCCTCCCTCTCCCCCTCCCCTCCCTCTCCCCCTCCCCCCTCCCTCTCCCCCTCCCCCTCCCCCTCTCCCCCTCCCCCCTCCCCCTCCCCCTCTCCCCCCCTCTCCCCCTCTCCCTCTCCCCCTCTCCCTCTCCCTGTCCCTCTCATAATAACTCCTTGCCTGTTCTCCATCTTCCTCTGGTACTCCCCTCCCCCTTTCTTCCAAGGCCTTCCGTCCCATGATACTCCCCCTTCTCCAGCCTTGTATCCCTTTTGCCAATCAACTCCCAGCTCTTGGCTTCATCACTCCCCCTCCTGACTTCTCCTATCATTTCAGGTCTCTCCCTCCCCCTCCCTCTTTCAAATTTCTTACTATTTCTTTTTTCCGTTAGTCCTGATGAAGGGGCTCGACCCGAAATGTCGATTGTACTTCTTCCTATAGATGCTGCGTTCCACCAGCATTTTGTGTGTGTTGGTTGAGTATATAATTTTTGATCATTTCATCTCACTTTGAAAGATCTGTTGGAGGCATATCTGGAGGAACTCAGCAGGTTGGGCAGCATCCGTGGAGACGATCAGTTGACGTTTCGGGCCAGAACCCTTCGTCAGGACAGTCCTGACGAAGGGTTCCGGCCCAAAACGTCAACTGATCGTTTCCACGGACGCTGCCCGACCTGCTGAGTTCCTCCAGCGTGTTGTGAGTGTTGCTTTGACCCCAGCATCTTCAGATTATTTTGTGTTGGAGGCATATTATTGTCGGTGAGCAGTAGTCCTACTAGCTGACGGTGTAGTGGCATCAGCACTGGACTTCAAGGCAGATGGTCCTGAGTTCAAACCCAGCTGGGTCCCAACTTGGGTAGCAACAGTATTTGCGCAGAAGAAGGGCCTACTTCTGTATCTTGCCATGAAAACTCTTATCGACCCTGTGGTCCATGAGGTTGTGAAGAGTCAACCTCGACTTAACAACTGAAGAACAACAATCCTATTAGATTAATTTATTTAGTTACATACCTATGATAATTTGGCAAGTTCACAAGTTCTGATTGTCATACTAGCTCTTTAAGGTTGCCTTCAAGGAAAGAAAAACTGCAGCATTGTTGTAAATCTGCAAAGAAAAAGCTTGAAATAGTAATGCTACTTGTTGGAAAGAAAGAAACCAGTTAATATTTCAGGTCTTCTTTAGCCTACTCCATGATGAGGTGATGTTACATGTGAACAACTTAAAATGATTGATTCAAGGAATAGAGGAAAAGAAAAACAGAAACAAGAAATGGAACTACCTTTGAAATTAGTTGGACCACATGGGCATTTAGATTTTAGAAGGAGAGATGAGAGGTTAAATAATCAAATCATACAGGTAGAAGGAGAAGCAGTAACATATGACAAGGCCTTTGGTGGAAGGACCAAGAACAAAATGACAGCAGTGGTACAGATCATGCTGTAAATATTCATTAGAATTAGGTACTCAGAAGGATAGTGTTTGTTTTGTAATGCCTGTGTCATTTGAGGAAAGGCTGCAACCTCTTGTGTAATTATCTAGTTTATAGTAAGTGCTCACTTGAGTAATTTGTACCTTTACATCCTATTAAGTGAAAATTCATTTTCCCAAATTTGCCCATTATCCTAAATCTATGCCCTTTTTAATTATACTCCCATAATTTTGTGCATCACAGTTAAATCTTTTCCTAAGCGTTCTTTGTTCTGAAGCAGAGAATTACATAACTGCAGTTATCAGTTCTAGAGATGTGCTTATAAGTATTTTCTCTGATTGCATCCTTCCTGAAATGTGATCTCCCAATAAGCGCCCTTCATTAAAAAGGGTACATGAGCAGTGAAATATGGGATTCATCGAAAGTGGCCAGGTTGAGAAACTAAAGAAACAAAAGGCAGGAGGAACTCAGCAAGTCAGGCAGCATCAATGGAAATGAATAAACAGTTGATATTTTGGGCCGAGACCATACATCAGGAAGCGGAAAGGAAGGGGGAAGATGCCAGAATTGGAAGGTGGTGAGAAGGGAAGGAGGACAAGCTAGAAGGTGATAGGTGAAGCCAGGTGGATTGGGAGCAGGAATGAACTAAGAAACTGGGAGATGATAGGTGGAAAAGGCAAAGGGCTGGAGAAGAAGGAATCTGATAGGAGAGGGGAGGGAGAAAGGGCATCAGGGAGGTGATAGGCAGGTGAGGAGAAGAGGTAAGAGGCCAGAATAAGGAATTGAGTGGGAAGGGAGAAGTATAGCCGAAAATGGAGAAGTTGATGTTCATGCCATCAGGTTGGAGGCTACCTAGACGGAATATAAGGTGTTGCTCCTCTGACTTGAGAGTGGACTTGGGGCAGAAGAGAAGACCATGGACCAACATTCCAGAAAGGGAATGGGGGATAGGAATTAAAATGGCTGGCCAGCGTGAAATTCCACTTTTTGCGGATGGAGCAGATGTGCTCAACAAAGTGGACCCCCAGTCTGCGTCTCGTCTGACCAATGGGAGCACAGGGAGCAATGGATATAGTAGAAAACTTGAACAGATTTGCAGATGAAGTGTTCACCAGGAAGGACTCTTTGAGGCCCTGAATGGAGATGAGAGAGGAGGTGAACGGGTAGGTGCAGCACTTCTGCCACTGGCAGGAGTAAGTGCCAGGAGGGATCGATCATTACGGAAAACAGAGAGTGGATGGGAGATGTGTTGATGGTAGGATCCTGTTGAAAATGGTACAAGTTGCAGAGAATAATGTGTTTGGTGTGGAGATTCATGGGGTGGTAGGTGAGGACAAGAGGATTTCTATTCCTGTTAAGGCAGCAGGATGTGAAGGGAAACCCCATTCTTTGAAGGAGGAAGACATCTCTGATATCCTGGAAAAGAAAGTCTCATCTTGGGAACAGATGTGCTGGAAATGAAGGAATTGAGAAAAGGGAGAGAGGTGTCAGAAATGGACACAGTAAATATAAGAAATTAGTTTAAACTAAAGTATATAGGATCCTGGGCTGAGAGAACAAAAATAAGGAAGCTGATGATGAACCTTTATGAAATATTACACTCAGTGGCTGCTTTATTGGGTACACTTGTTCACCTGCTCATGAATGCAAGTATCTAATCAGCCAGTTATGTGGCAGCAGTTCAGTGCATAAAAGCATGTGAACATTGTCATGAGGTTCAGTTGTTTTTCAGACCAAACATCAGAATGGGGAAGAAGTGTGATCTAAGTGACTTTGTGGAATAACTGTTCATGCCAGATGAGGTGGTTTGAGTATCTTAGAAACTGCTGATCTCCTTGGATTTTCACACACAACAGTCACAACAGTTTACAGAGAATGGTGCGAAAAACAAAATATCTCCAGTGAGTGGCAGTTCTGTGGGCAAAAATGCCTTGTTAATGAGAAAGGTTAGAGGGGCCGACTGGTTCAAGCTGGCTGGAAGCCACAGTAACTTATATAACCACACATTATAACAGTGGTATGCGGAAGAGCGTCTTTGAACGCAGAACACGTCGAATCTTGAAGAATGGGCTACAGTACCAGATGTACTTGAAGATACAGAAATGCACTCAGTGGCTACTTTATTAGATACCTCCTGTTGTTCTGACAATTGGAGTTTTATCCAACAAAATGCTAGTGGAACTCAGCAAGCTGAGCAGCATTGTGGGTAAAAAGGAATTGTTGACATTTCAGGTTTCATTGTTTCTGAGTTTAAATGTTTCAGAGACAAGCATCATCTCTTCTGTATCTGGGGTTTTATCCAATTTGGTGTACAACATTTCAGCAAAGAAATATTGGCTTTAGAAATGGAGCTGAAGAGATTTCTTAAATGGTGCTAGAGGTGAATCATTTTGTCTATTTTATGAAGTTTCAGAATGATTTCCTTACTTTTATATTTTCAGTACATTTATGAAGCCCTAGATCCCATTGACTTTTTTAACTAGTTATTTGGATAGACTGGAGAAGCTGGGGATTTTATCCTTGGGACAGAGCAATTGCAAAGGAACCTGCCTTGCCTCTATATCCTGTTTGATCTTCTAAAACACAAGCACTACAGTCACCATTCTCTGCCAGGAACAAGAGCTGCAGTGAAGATCCGAAGTCATTGTTGAGGGCAAGAAAATTGTACAATGCCTAGTGGAAGAATGAAGTGCTATTTCTGAATTTACACTGAATTTAATGGCATGATGTGAAAAGGTGTAGATTTCATTACTTCGTGAGTGGTATGGTGAACTTACAATCAACTGATTATTCAGGATTGCATTTAACAACAGAATGTAAGTGGATGTCAAATAATCACATCCATTTTTGGTATTCCTCAGTGTAGTATCACTTGGTTAGAGGACATACAAATAAATTGCTGCCTTGCACTATGGGCATAGGGGGTGTGGTTGGCTCCCAGTAAAACTTCACAAATCACTGCTAGAGTTGTGTGCTTGAATGTTTGAGAGTGTTTGAATGTGAGTTATGCAGTTTGCAAATGTCTGGGGAGATGTTGAGCAACAGCTTGTGCTTTCCTACAGAGAGGAAAAAGCAGCTTGTATGCAAATTGCATGCCATTTCTGTGTTAAACAAGGCATTTGCCAAGAGTTTGATAATGTAAGAGAATTGCATTGAAGTAGAATGTTTCTTTTAAACTGGGGTTCTATGGGGAGATATGAGTGATAAAGAAATTGTATATTTTTTAATCGTTCACAATTAATTTGGGCAACAAGAAGGTGTTGCAGTAAACATTTCCAAGGTGTTAGTTTTTAAAAGGAGGAAGGGAGCTTAATTTGTCATTCAGTGATAGCACCAAACCTAATCAACTGGGAATTTTGCATTGTTTGCTGTTCTGTTTCCAGCGCTCTAATCTCATCTGTATTTGAAATGCACCTTTTTGCTTTCAAAATGTTTAGGAACATCCTGAGGGAATGAGATGTGCTATATGAATATTGATACAAGCCTGGGATGTTTTATTTGCTAATAATGATGAGAAAAATATGAAATTAAATAAAACATTTAAAAAACTAATTTTGTGTTTCATTTGCTATTTTTAACAACATAAAGCAAAACTATAGAAGGAACGGGTAGAGGAAATATTGAATGTTTAACAGTTACTTGGACAGATTCATGGATAGAAAAGGATTATTGGGTTATGGGGACAAATACGGGCAAATAGGACTGGCTAGATTGGATTTTAGGTTGGCATGGACCAGTTGAGCCAAAAGACTTGTTTTTGTGCTGTATGTCTCTTATGACAATAACAGAACAATAACCTTCAAGAACAGGCCATCCAGCACAGTGTTTGTGCTAATCATGAATGCCAATCCAAACTAATCCCATCTGTCTGCACATGGTCTATTTCCGTTCATTCCCTGCCCGTGTATTTCTCAATGCCTTTTTAAATGTTGACGTAATATCTGCTCCACCACTTCCCCTGGCAACATGTTCCAGGCATTTAAAATTGCCTCATAAATCTCTGCCTCACCTTAGAGTTATGTCCTGTAGAATTTGACATTTCCACCAAGGGAAAAAGACTACCTTATCTATGCCTCAGGTAATTTTATATATTTCTGCCAGGTTGCCCCTTAGCCCCAAATATTCCAAAGAAAACGATCCAATTTTGTCTAACTTCTTCTAACTAACATCCTCTTAACCCAAGCAGCATTCTGGTGAATCTCTTGTGTTCCCACTTCAAAGCCTCCACATAACTTCCTACAATGTGGCAACTGAAACTGCACACACTACACCAGTCATTCCTGGGTATTGTTCTGAGTGGGGGATAATTACGTATAATCTCAGACCTTTTGAAACTTACTACATTTACACATAGGAAGAAGTATACAGCATGTAACAGGCCCTACAGCTCACTTCATTCATGCTGACCAAAGTGCCCACCTGAGGTAGTCCTGTTTGCCTGCATTTCACTGATACCTCTTTAAGCCTTCCCTATCCATACATCTTTCCAATGTCTTTTATAGAACATAGAATAGCACAGTACAGTACAGGCCCTTTGGCCCACAATGTTGTGCCGACCCTCAAACACTGCCTCCCATACAAGCCCCCACCTTAAATTCCTCCATATACCTGTCACTAGTGTATCTGCCTCCACCACTGACAGTGCATTCCACGCACCAACCACTCTGAGTAAAAAACCTTCCTCTAATATCCCCCTTGAACTTCCCACCCCTTACCTTAAAGCCATGTCCTCTTGTATTGAGCAGTGGTGCCCTGGGGAAGAGGCGCTGGCTATCCACTCTATCTAATCCTCTTATTATCTTGTACACCTCTATCATGTCTCCTCTCATCCTCCTTCTCTCCAAAGAGTAAAGCCCTAGCTCCTTTGATCTCTGATCATAATGCATACTTTCTAAACCAGGCAGCATCCTGGTAAATCTCCTCTGTACCCTTTCCAATGCTTCCACATCCTTCCTATAGTGAGGTGACCAGAACTGGACACAGTACTCCAAGTGTGGCCTAACCAGAGTTTTATAGAGCTGCATTATTACATCGCGACTCTTAAACTCTATCCCTTGACTTATGAAAGCTAACACCCCATAAGCTTTCTTAACTACCCTATCCACCTGTGAGGCAACTTTTAGGAATCTGTGGACATGTACCCCGAGATCCCTCTGTTCCTCCACACTACCAAGTATCCTGCCATTTACTTTGTACTCTGCCTTGGAGTTTGTCCTTCCAAAGTGTACCACCTCACACTTCTCCGGGTTGAACTCCATCTGCCACTTCTCAGCCCACTTCTGCATCCTATCAATGTCTCTCTGCAATCTTTGACAATCCTCTACACTATCTACAACATCATCAACCCTTGTGTCGTCTGCAAACTTGCCAACCCACCCTTCTACCCCCACATCCAGGTCGTTAATAAAAATCACGAAAAATAGAGGTCCCAGAACAGATCCTTGTGGGACACCACTAGTCACAATCCTCCAATCTGAATGTACTCCCTCCACCACCACACTCTGCCTTCTTCAGGCAAGCCAATTCTGAATCCACCTGGCCAAACTTCCCTGGATCCCATGCCTTCTCACTTTAATAAGCCTACCGTGTGGAACCTTGTCAAATGCCTTACTAAAATCCATATAGATCACATCCACTGCACTACCCTCATCTATATGCCTGGTCACCTCCTCAAAGAACTCTCTATCAGGCTTGTTAGATACGATCTGCCCTTCACAAAGCCATGCTGACTGTCCCTGATCAGACCATGATTCTCTAAATGCCTATAGATCCTATCTCTAAGAATCTTTTCCAACAGCTTTCCCACCACAGACGCAAGGCTCACTGGTCTATAATTACCTGGACTATCCCTACTACCTTTTTTGAACAAGGGGACAACATTCGCCTCCCTCCAATCCTCCGGTACCATTCCCGTGGACAACGAGGACATAAAGATCCTAGTCAGAGGCTCAGCAATCTCTTCTCTCGCCTCGTGGAGCAGCCTGGGGAATATTCCGTCAGGCCCTAGGGACTTATCTGTCCTAACGTATTTTAACAACTCTAACACCTCCTCTCCCTTAATATCAACATGCTCCAGAACATCAACCTCACTCATATTGTCCTCACCATCATCAAGTTCCCTCTCATTGGTGAATACCGAAGAGAAGTATTCATTGAGGACCTCACTCACTTCCACAGCCTCCAGGCACATCTTCCCACCTTTATCTCTAATCGGTTCTACGTTCACTCTTGTCATCCTTTTTTTCTTCACATAATTGAAGAATGCCTTGGGGTTTTCCTTTACCCTACTCGCCAAGGCCTTCTCATGCCCCCTTCTTGCTCTTCTCTGCCCCTTCTTAAGCTCCTTTCTTGCTTCCCTATATTCCTCAATAGACCCATCTGATCCTTGCTTCCTAAACCTCATGTATGCTGCCTTCTTCCACCTGACTAGATTTTCCACCTCACTTGTCACCCATGGTTCCTTCACCCTACCATTCTTTATCTTCCTCACTGGGACAAATTTATCCCTTACATCCCGCAAGAGATCTCTAAACATCGACCACATGTCCATAGTACATTTCCCTGCAAAAACATCATCCCAATTCACACCAGCAAGTTCTAGCCTTATAGCCTCATAATTTGCCTTTTCCCAATTAAAAATTTTCCTGTCCTCTCTGACTCTATCCTTTTCCATGATAATGCTAAAGGCCAGGGAGCGGTGGTCACTGTCCCCCAGATGCTCACCCACTGAGAGATCTGTGACCTGACCGGGTTCATTACCTAGTACTAGATCTAGTATGGCATTCCCCCTGGTCGGCCTGTCTACATTACTGTGACAGGAATCTGTCCTGGACACACTTAACAAACTCTGCCCCATCTAAACCCTTGGAACTAATCAGGTGCCAGTGCCAATCAATATTAGGGAAGTTAAAGTCACCCATGATAACAACCCTGTTATTTTTGCACCTTTCCAAAATCTGCCTCCCAGTCTGCTCCTCGGTATCTCTGCTGCTACCAGGGGGCCTATAGAACACTCCCAATAGAGTAACTGCTCCCTTCCTGTTCCTGACTTCCACCCATATTGACTCAAAAGAGGATCCTGCTACATTACCCACCCTTTCTGTAGCTGTAATAGTATCCCTGACCAGTAATGCCACCCCTCCTCCCCTTTTTCCACCCTCTCTATCCCTCTTAAAGCACTGAAATCCAGGAATATTGAGAATCCATTCCTGCCCTGGTGCCAGCCAAGTCTCTGTAATGGCCACTACATCATAATTCCATGTATGTATCCAAGCTCTCAGTTCATCACCTTTGTTCCTGATGCTTCTTGCATTGAGGTACACACATTTCAGCCCTTCTACCTTACTGTCTTTACACCATTTATTCTGCTTCTCTTTCCTCAAAGCCTCTCTGTATGTTAGATCTGGCTTTACTCCATGCACTTCTTTCACTGCTCTATCGCTCTGGGTCCCATCCCCCTCGCAAATTAGTTTAAACCCTCCCGAACTATGCTAACAAACCTACCTGCAAGGACATTGCTCCCCCTCGAGTTCAGGTGCAACCCATCCAATCTGTACAGGTCCCACTTTCCCCAGAAGAGATCCCAATGATCTAAAAATCTAAAACCCTGCTCCCTGCACCAACTCCTCAGCCACGCATTCAACTGCCATCTCCTCCAATTCTTACCATCACTGTCACATAGCACTGGCAGCAATCCTGAGAACGCCACCCTTGAGGTCCTGTTCTTCAGCCTTCTGCCTAGTTCCCGAAACTCACACTTCAGGACCTTATCCCTCTTCCTGCCTATGTCGTTGGTCCCAACATGTATCATGACTTCTGGTTGCTTTCACTCTCATACCAGGATGTCGTGCACCCGGTCAGAGACATCCCGGACCCTGGCACCCGGGAGGCAACAAACCATGTGGGTGTCCTTCTCACGTCCACAAAATCTCCTGTCTGCTCCCCTGACTATAGAGTCTCCAATGACGACAGCTCTCCTCTTCTCCGTCCCACTCTTCTGCACCACAGGGTCAGACTCAGTGCCGGAGGCCAGGCCACCATGGCTCACACCTGGTCAGTCGTCCCCACCAACAGTACCCAGGACGGTAAACTTATTATTCAGGGGAATGGCTACAGGGGTGTTCTGCACTACCTGTCTGCTCACCTTCGCTTTCCCCCCTCTGACTGTCACCCAACGAAATGACCTGCTTCCGACAGCCTAGGTGTGACTACCTCCCTGTAGCTCTCATCTATGACTGCCTCATTCTCCCTTATGAGTTGAAGGTCATCCAGCTCTTTCTCCAGATTCCTTACATGGTCTTCCAGATCACCCAGCGGTATGCACTTCTGGCAGATGTGACTCTGCGGGAGAGGGGAGTTCCCCCAAGACTGCCACATCTCACATGAGAGGCACATCACCGTCTCAGGAGACATTGTAAAAACTAACTGCGAGCTAGCTTGTCCTCCGCCTCTTCTCGTCAAAGCCTCAAAGCTCCACTCCTTCACTGGCCCACTCACGCACTGGCCGCTTTGCTTGAGCTATCCTCTATTTATCTGTTTGAACTTCTCAAAATGTTTGGTCACCTGACCTCGACTGCCCAATCAGCTGCTTCCTGCTGAGTCTGAGCTATTCAAATCTTGATTGTCTAATCAACGGCTTTCTGCTGATCTATTCAAATCTTGATTGACTTGATTGCACAGACCAACTGCCAAAACTGCCAGAATCTCTCGAGTCAAAGCCTCAAAGCTCCACTCCTTCACTGGCCCACTTATGCACTGGCTGCTTTCTGCTTTAAATGAAATTGCAATTGTATTTGCTATCCTTTTGCAGCATTGTGTAGAAAAAATTGCACAAGGGAATGAGGATAGGAATTGAAATGGTTGGCCACCGGGAAATTTTGCTTTTTGTGGATGGAGCTGAGGTGCTCAACAGAGCTGTCTCCCAATCTACATCGGATCCCACCTACGTAGAGGAGGCCACACAGGAGCACTGGATACATTAGTTGAGCCTCAACAGATTCGCATGAGAAGAGTTGCCTCACCTGGAAGGACTGTTTGGGGCCTGATTGGAAATGAGAGAGGATGTGAGTGTAGCACTTCTGCCACACGCAGAGATGAATGCCACGAGGGACGAATAGACAAGGGAATCGTGGAGGGCATGATCCCTGTAGAAGGTGGAAAGTGTGGGTGGGGGGGGGGAGGCTTGGTAGAGATGTGTTTGGTGGTAGAATCTCATTGAAGATAGTAGAGATTGTGGAGAATGATGTGTTGAATACAGAGTGGTAGATAAGGACAGGAGGAACTCTGTCCCTGTTAAGGTGACAGGAAGATGCAGTGAGTGTGGATGTTCAGGAAATTGAGGAGATGTGAATGAGAGCAGCATCAGTTGTGGAGGAAGCAAAAACACATTTTTTGAAGAAGGAGGACATCTTTAATGTCCTGAAATGGATAGTGTTACCCTGGGAACAGTTGTGCCGGTGATGAAGGAACTGAGAAAGTGAATGACATTTTTACAGGTGAGAAGAGGTATAGTCAAAATAGCCTTGGGAGTTGATGGCTTTATTAAAGAGATCAGTAGACCGTTTGTCTCCCATGATGGAGACAGAGATCAAGAAAGGATCAAGAGATGTCAGAAATAGACCAAGTGAATTTAAGGGCAGGGTGGAAGTTGGATGCAAAGTTCTTGAAATTGATGAGCTCAGCATAGGTGCATAAATCAGCACCAATGCAGTTGTCAGGGTTGCACAGAGATTTAGGGAGCATTACCAGGGAAGGCTTGGAGCATGGACTGTTCATGTGGCCAGTGAAAAGGCAGTCATAGCTGGGGCCCAGGCGGGCAACCATTGCAACACCTTGAGGTTGGAGAAGTGGGAGGAGCTGAAGAGAAATTGTTGAGCGTGAGAATGGTGGTGATGGAGGGGAACTGGCTGAGTCTGTTGTCAAGAAGGGAGCAGAGAGCTATAAGGCCTTCTTGACAGGAATAGAATTGTATAGGGACTGGACATCCATATTGAAAATGAGGTGATCGGGCCAGGGAATTGAATGTTGTTGAGAAGGTTGAGAACATGTAAAGGGACATGGATATAGGTGGGAAGGGACTGAACCAAGAGGGATAAAATGGAGTGAAGATATGCAGGCACAAGTTCAGTGGGGCAGGAGCAGGGAGGAACAATAGGCCTACCTGTACAGTTAGGTTTGTGGATATTAAGTAGGAGGTTGAAATGAGCAGTGTGGGGTAAGGGAACTATGAGTTTAGTGGCTGTGGATGACAGATCTCCAGAGTTGATGAGGATGGTGATGGTGTCAGAGACAATTTTCTGATGGCTCTGAGTGGGGTCCTCTTCAAGGGGACAAGTAAGAGAAGGTGTCTGAGTGTTGTCGCCTGGCCTCAGCAAAGTAGAGATCAGTCTACTACACAACTACAGTAGCCCCTTTGTATGCGGGTTTGATGCTGAGTTTGGGATCGGTGTGGAGAGAGTAGAGGAGAGGAGAATGCTGGTTGAGCCTGGGGTGAACATGGATATCCGGGTAATAGAGGAGATGCAGGTGAGGGCAGCATCAATGCTGGAGGAAGGGAAACCCCGTTCTTTGAAGAAGGAGGACAGCTCTGATGTCCTGTAAAGCCTCATCCTAGGAACAGATGCAATGAAGATGAAGGAACTGAGAAAAAGGAATGGCATTTTTACAGGAGACAGGTTTAGAAAGAGATATAGTCAAGGTAGCATGGAAATCAGTGGATTACAGGTATCAGTAGACATTTTGTCTCCATTGCTAGAGACAGAGATCAAGAAAGAGAGATGTCTTCCTGTACAGCGACCTGACCTAGCTGCTCCAGACCATGGTCTGGCTGTCTTCAACTCTGGTTTGGATGGCCTTGGATACCTCCAGACCGTGGATCCCACTGTCGCCAACTCTGGTTCCAACGACCCCAGATTCCTTCAGATCACAAATTACGCAGCTCCCAATACTGGCTCCAGCCCCGACCTTGGCTGGCCTCACCTCCAGGTCGAGACTTTACTCACTACCGCTGCACCCTTGGACTCCCCTTGCCCCTTCACTTCTCCTCAACTACTCAGGCACCCCAATCATCTCTGGGTCCTTGAAACCTCCATCTTCCTCCCATCCTATTTTCCCTGAACACTCCTACCATTCTCTCTCCTCTAATGCCACCATCTTTTTTCCGCTCCCCCCCCCCACCCCAATCATTGCCATGTCTTCACCATTCCCTCCGACCTTCCCTTCTCTGAGGCAGAACGTTCTGTCTTCAGCAAGGGCTTTTGTCCCCCTTCATCCACACCTCAGTGAGTTTCATACCCACTCTTCTACGTCACCTCCGTGTCCGAGCCTACTTCTTTGGCAAAGATTCCCCTCCCAATGACCCACTGCTCCCAATTGCAACCCTCTTCCTCTTGGAAACCTTGCTCTGGGTCTCTGCCTGCTCTGGATCTGTTTATCTCTAATTGTTGACAAGACCAAATGGCTCAACTTCAGTATTCCTCCCTCCTCTTCTTCCTCGGAACAAACTGGCTTCCACTCTCTCCACACCAATCCCAAACTCACAATCAAACCACAGACAAAGGCGGTGCTGTTATAGTGTGGTGGACAGACCTGTACCTTGCTGCCAGACGACAACTCTCAGACACCTCTTACTTGACTCTTGAAGAGGACCCCACTCAGGAACATTTAAAATTGGCTCCGACGTCATCAGCAACCTCATCAACTCTGGAGATCTCCACAGCACCAATCTCATTGTTCCCTTACCCCACACTGCTCATTTCGTCCACCTCCTAAGATCCATAAACTTAACTTACCGGGTAGGCCTATTGTTCCTCCCTGCTCCTGCCCCACTGAACTCATGCTCGCATGCCTTGATTCCATTTTATCCCTCTTGGTTCAGTCCCTTCCCACCTGTATCTGTAACGCTTCATGTTCTTGATCTCCACAACAATGTTTATTTCCCTGGCCCTGATTGCCTCATTTTCAGTATGGATGTCCAGTCCCTATACATGTCTTTCCCCCATCAAGGGGGCCTTAAAGCTCTCTTCTTCTTTATTGAAAACAGACTAACTAGTTCCCCTCCACTACCCACCTTCCTCTATCCTTACTGATCCTTACCCTCAACAGTTCCTCTTTTGGCTCTACCCACTTACTCTAAACTCAAGATGTATCCATGGGAGCACACATGGGCCCCAGCTATGCCTGTCTTTTCGCTGGCTATGTGGAACAGTACATGTTCCAAAGCAACACATACAAAATGCTGGAGGAACTCAGCAGGGCAGGCAGCATCTATGGAAACGAGTAAACAGTTAACGTTTTGGGCTGAGACCCTTCATTAGAACTTCCAAGCCTTCCCTGGTAATGCTCCCCAATGCTTTCTGTGCTACATTGAAGACTGTATTGGTGCTTGCTGCTTTATGCACACATGCTGAGCTTGTCAATTACATCAACATTGCCTTTAACTTCCACACTACTCTTAAGTTCATTTGGTCCATTTCTGGCACCTCTCTCCCTTTCCCAATCTGTCTTGGCCCTTTCTCGATCTGTCTTGGCCTGAAACGTCGACTTTTTATTCATTTGCATAGATGCTGTCTGACTTGCTGAGTTCCTCCAGCAATTTTTGTATTGCTCTGGATTTCCCGCATCTGCAGGATCTATTCTCTTTCTGGTCTTTCAGTAGGCCTGGTACTTCTGGTGTTTTGTACGAGAGAAAAGTTTGCATTTATTAAGATGAAGCAAGAGGATAATCAACAATAAACTACTTCCTGTTTGGATATCCTGTGTAAATAGCAGGTACTCGTGAGTTAGACATGGGACAGGACGCCACAGTGGCATAATGTTAGTGTGATGCTGTTATAGTTCAATGAGTCAGAGTTCAATCCTGGCATCCTCTGTAAGGAGTTTGTACATCCTTCCCATGGAATATGTGGTTTCTCTCCGGGTGCTCAGGTTCCTCCCACATTCCAAAGATGTACTGGTTGGTAAGTTAATTGATCAATATAAGTTGCCTGGTATTCAGGCTTGGGTTAAATCAAGGATTGCTGGTGGCGCAGCTCATATGGCCTATTCTGTGCTTTATCTCTAAATAAACTAAATAGTTCATCCTGGTTCTAGTGAATTTCTGAACAGTTCAAGAATGTTCAAGTAGGGCCTTCTGACTGATGTCTTTGACTTGATCTGTCTGGGCTAGATTTTAAACTAATTGCTTTTATTGAACAAAAAAAATTTCATTGTCTTCTATTATCATCAGTGCTGTTTGACTATTGTATTTGTGTTGATGGTGTCAGAGACCACTCTCAATTGTTCCAAAATTTTAGTATTTGCCATTTTACAAAAAATGTTGGCTGTCGGAACATCATATGAATGACGAAGGTTCATTGAGATATTTGAAACAAATTTGTTTAGTTTCTGGAAGAAACAAATCTGACAATAAAGTTGAAATATATAAACCATGGTGCAAACTATTAATTGGATTGTCATCACTATAGTTCCTTTTTTGCAGCAGTCAAAACGCAGACTAAAACTGCATTTTGTCAAATGTGATAGAGATGAAAATGAAACCCTTGGTTCAGATAAAGGAGACTTCAGGGCAGTAGTACAAATTGTGGATAATTACCAGTCACCAAATCAACACAATTAGATTAGATTAGATTATGAGGACACGCAGTCCTCTTTTATTGTCATTTAGTAATGCATGCATTAAGAAATGATACAATATTCTTCCGGTGTGATATCACAGAAACACAGGACAGACCAAGACTCAAACAAAAACCATAAAATTATAACACATAGTTACAACAGTGCAACAATACCATAACTTGATGAAGAACAGGCCATGGCACAGTAAAAAACTTCAAAGTCTCTCAAAGGTCCCACATCTCACGCAGACGAGAGAAGAAAGAAAGCTCTCCCTGCCATGCCCAACCACAGTTCAACTCTGAGTCGTCCAAAAACTTCGAGCTCTGATCTGCCCTCCGACACCGAGTACCGAGCACCATCTCTGCCGAACGCTTCGACCTCAGCCTCGGTCGCCAGCAGCAGGCAAAGCCGGGGATTTTGGGGCCTTCGCTCTGGAGATTCTCGATCACACAGTAGCAGCGGCATCGAACCGGGCATTTCAGAAATTTCTCCAGATGTTCCTCTGCTTCTCACGTCTGTCTCCATCAAATCAGAATTGTGCATGGCGTCCTACTTACAAATACAATATCATTTCACCAGAGGGCTGCGTGCGCTGCGTCGCGTTGCCATCTTCTCCTCCCACAATCAATAATCATTGAAATATGCAGTTAAATAGATTTTTCAGTAGTAGTATTCTCCTTTGTTATTGTTGCCAGCAATGTGTGGCTCATGATGGCTCAACTAGTAGAACTGCTGCCTTATGGATGCAGTGACCTGGTTTAAATCCTGACCTTTTGTCCTGTGTCTATGAAAGTTTCACTTTCTCCCAATGATTTCTTCATGTTGTTTCCTTCCATATTCTCAGGTAGTCATGCAGCACATAAACGGACCTTTTGCTCCAACTGATCCATGCTGAGCAATATTACTATCTGAGCTAGTCCTGTTTGCCTATGCTTGGCCCATATCCTTCTAAACCTTTTCTGTTATTTGGTCTTGAAGTTGCCTATCTTGTGTGAATGATAGAATATATGGAATTTGATGGGAATATGGGGAGAGTAAAGGGGATTAATGTACAGTTATCATAAATGGATGCTTGATTACTTCTGTGGCGCCATTAAGAAGGCAACTTGCAAGTAGCTCCAATAGATATCGTCAAATATTCATTTTTTTTACTGCTACAGTTGAATTCCACAACTACAGCCACAGACAATACAGTAAGTGACCTGGTTTTAAGGTGATTAAAAATCTATTGCTACTCAATGTTGACAAATCTTGGACGGTCTCTGGTTTCTAGTGCAGTTCCCATTTAAGACAGCACTGGTTTAAAAATTTGCTTAAGGAGAGTTCCAGATAGCATTGCTGTCTATTCTGCTGGCAAACGTATGGTCTCTGGAGAATAAAATCTTAAGACCTCAGAGAAAGATTGCTGAACCAGAGGGACATTAGGACCTGTTGTGTTTTATGTTTCACGGAGTCTTGGATAAACCCCACAATTCCAGATGCAGCAATACAGCTTACTGGCTTCACAATTCATCGCCAAGATCGGACTGAGTCTTTCGAAGGCAGAGGAGGTGGAGTATGCTTTATGATCAGCTCCTTGTGGTGTACAAATGTGGCAATCCTGCTCACCCAACCTGGAACATCTCGTAATCAAGTCCATTTTATCTGCCGTGAGGGGTATCAGCCGTCATCTTGGTAGAGGGTTCATTCACCTCAGGGCTGTGTCAAACAAACTGAGCAATGTAGTCAACAGGCATGAAACTCTGAAGCTACCTTCATCATTTTGGGGGATTTTAACCAGGCCAGCTTGAAAAAGTCTCTTAACCAGAGGAGCAAACACACTGGACCACTGTATTCCTACCATCAAGAGCACTTATTGTGACATCCCAAGGCCACACTTTGGAAAGTCTGATCATCTGGCTGTACTTCTACCTCCTGAGTATAGGCAGAGACTGAAGACCACCGCACTGGCAGTGAGAACCAAGAAGGTATGGGCAAGGGAGTCCCAGGTGAGCTTACAGGACTGCTTTGAGTGGTGGACTGGACTGTATTCAGGGATTAATCCTTGAGTCCAGATGAGTGTGTGCCTACGAGACCATACTGTACGTACGGGAATCAAAAGCCGAAGGTGAACCAGGAGTTTCATAATCCGCTGGCATTCAAGTCTAGTGATCCAGGACTGTACAAGAGGGCCAGGTATGATTTGTGGAGGGCTATCTTGAGCAAACAAACAATTCTAAACGAGGCTAGGGGTGTAATCGGATGCACGTCAACTCTGGCAGGGTTTACAGTCCATACCCTTCCTACAGAACAAAACCTAACATCATGAATGGCAGCGATGCTTCACTCCCAGATGAGCTCAGCTTTTTATGCACACTTTGAAAGGGAGAATAAAAGTACAGCAGTGAGGATCCCTGCAGCACCTGGTGACCCTGTGATCTCGATGTCCTGGAGGCTGACATAAGATTGCCTTTCAAGATGGTGAACTTGCGCAAGGTGGCAGGCCCGGATGGATCACCTGCTGTGGCTCTGAAAACTTGTGCCAACCAACTAGTGGGTGTGTTCAACTATAGTTGGAAGTTTCTACCTGCCTCAAAAAGGCAGCAATCATACCAGTGCCCAATAAGAGCAGGGTGAGCTATGGTGATGAAATGCTTTGAGAGGTTGGTTATGGCTGAAATCAACTCCTGTCTCAGCAAGGACTTGGACCCACTGCAGTTTGCCTATCGCCACATTGTGTCTACAGTGGATGCTATCATCTGGACAGCACTCATATTTATGTCAGGCAGCTGTTTATTATCTACAGCGCAATCATTCCTACAGGTTTGATCAAAAAGCTCCAAAACCTGGGTCTCTGTACCACAGTCTGTGCGAATCTGAAATAACATCTCTACCTTGCCGATAATCAACTCTGATGCACCTCAAGAATGTGCGCTTAGCCCAATGCTCTACTCTCTACACCCATGACTAGGCACAGCTCAAATGCCATCTGTAAACTTGCTGATGACACAACTGTAGTTGACGTAATTCCAGATGGCGTTGCAGCAACAACCTTGCACTCAGCATCAGTGAGACGAAAGAATTGATTGTAGACTTCAGAAAAGGGTAAAGCAAGAATATTTCATTGGCGTTTGAGGAGATTTATGTCACCAAAGACGCTCACACATTTCTACAGATGTACCATGGCAAGCATTCTAACTGACTCCATCACCATTTGGTGTCGGGGTGGACACTGCACAGGATTGAAATAAGCTACAGAGTAAACTCTTGTCAGCTCCATCATGGGTACTAGCCTTCCCAGCATCCAGGACATCTTCAAGGAGCAATGCCTCAAAAAGGTAGCATCCATCATTAAGAATCCCCATCACCCAGGGCATGCCCTCTTCTCATTGCTACCTTCAGGGGGAGGTACAGGAGCCTGAAGGTACCCACTCAATGATTCAGGAACCAGCTTCTTTCCTTCTGCCATCTGATTTGTGAATGGACATTGAACCCTTGAATACTACTTCACTACTTTTTGCACTAATGTTAAACCTGATTCTGATTGATGGTTGATACAGACCTGGCAGAAGGCTGTGCTTCTGTGTTGAACAAATTTAACTTATGTGATTAAGATCAGCTTATTCTATAGTACTGAGCACCAGAATATTCAGAGTAAGTGAAATAGGATCTAGTGCATTCCTGCGTATATGATGAATAAATTCTTCTTGGGCTTCTAGCCGGGTAGTGGTATCAATCTTAACTGACTTTTTGATGACAAACTCTGCCATCTTCATCAGAGATGATGCCTAGGCATGTCTAGCCTGGTGGTATATATACCTCTGTCATCCATCCCTCCTGATTGATTAGTCTTCATCCAATCAGGCTTCCACTGTTTCACCTTGTTTCCAATTGAACTCCAGTTCTTAGTTAGAGCGAGACCTTTGTCCTTGTTAATATTCTTTTTCTCTAGTTTTAGAGACTGACGATGGTGGCTATACACCCTGTCCTCGTTATATGCGTCTTTAGACAATGCGGATTCACAGTTATGTGTTGAACCTATTTCTACCAACTTATCCTTATGAGTCCAAAACTCACAGTTATGCGAGGCTGTTGGGACGAGAAGCACCGCTTTCCCGCTAATACAAGTCACATGTGCACGCCTCACAGTCTCACTCCCGCCAGTCTCACATTGGTTTTGTCAGCGTGTGGATGTGCGATCTTGCGCTCTTAAACTTTTGTTGTTATTACCTACAGTGCACTGATTTTGTGCCTGAAATATTTAACTATGCCTCCTAAGCGTCCTATGTCAAGTCCTGGGCCATCAGCCAAGCGACAGAGAACCGCTTTAACTCTTGAAAAAAAGTTGGAAATTATAAACAGGGCTGAGTCAGGTGAAGGTAACACAGCTATAGGACGCTACTTCGGCCTGGATGAGTCCATGATCAGAAGCATAAAGAAAAATGCTGAGAAAATAAAAAGTGCAGTGATTGATTCATCACAAGTGTCTTCAAAGATTGTTACCAAAGTGTGTAACCCGATTATGACAAAAATGGAGAGAATGTTGAGTTTTTACATTGAGCATGAAACAAAGAGAAAACAACACTCAGTTCATCTTCTCTGATCATCTTCATGTGAAAGCTTTGAAAATTTATGGTCGCTTTTGTTCAGAGTCTAGTGAGGAAGTGTCAAGTGATATTGTTAGCTTTAATGCAAGTCGGGGATGGTTTCGGATCTCCCCCTCCACCTCCCACTTTCAAATCTCTTACTAGCTCTTCTTTCAGTTAGTCCTGACAAAGGGTCTTGGCCCAAAATGTCGACTGTACCTCTTCCTAGAGATGCTGCCTTGCCTGCTGTGTTCACCACAACTTTTATGTGTGTTGATGGTTTTCTAAGTTTGTTAATTGTCATAGGCTTCACAACTTAGCTGTGTGTGGTGAGCAAGCTAGTGCTGACCACGAAGCTGCTGAATGCTACCCTTTGCAGTTGTGGGCTATGATAGCTGAGTTAGGCATCACACCAAAGCAGATATTTAATGCAGATGAGACCGGGCTTTTTTGGAAGCGTATGCGGAAACGCACTGACATAAGTAAGGATGAAAAGACTGCATCAGGTTTCAAGGCAGCAAAAGATAGGTTGACTCTGCTTATGTGTTCCAATGCCGAAGGAGACTGTAAGATGAAGCCTCTCTTAGTTTACCATTCACTAAACCCCCGTGCTCTTGAGGGTTTGAGTAAGAATATGCTTCCTGTCCACTGGGCAGCTAACAAGAAAGCATGGGTCACTGGTCAAATCTTTGAAGATTGGTTTGCTAATCATTTTGCTGTTGAGGCTGAATGCTACTGCTGGGAACAGAATCTGGCCTTTAAAGTTCTTTTGTTGCTTGACAATGTGCCAGCCCATCCTAAACATTTGGACAGCATTCATCCTCACATAACAGTGCATTTCCTGCTGCCTAACAACATTGCTGATTCAACCACTCGACCAAGGTGTGATATCCACATTCAGGACGTATTTTTTACGGCGAACTATCTCTCAGATGCTGCAAGCAACAGAGGATTTTGAAAATCCCGGGAGTTTACCAATGGTGAGGAATGGTGGAAGTCCTTCAACATCAGACATGCCATCAACAATATTGATGAATCCTGGAAAGAGGTCAGGTCTTCCACTCTCAATGGAGCGTGGAAATCAATTTGGACAGAGTGTGTGCACACCCTCAAGGGGTTTCCTGCCTTCACTGCAGCTGTCCAGGATTGTGTGGCCCTGGGCCGTAAAATTGGTGGGGAAGGATTCTCAGATCTTGAGACTGCTGGCGTGGTAGAACTCCTGGATTCTCATGATGAAGAAATAAGTGTGGATGACCTTCTGCGTTTAACTCAGACTGAAGGTGATAACAACGATGAAGAAGAAAGTGTCGAGTTGCAGGTGAAGGATTTACGGTGAAGCAACTGGCAGAATTTTTTAAGGCTGCGGAACACTTAGCACAAATGGCGATGGACATGGACCCAAGTTTAGAACGGAGTCAGCATTTCAGTTGTTTCCTGCCGTCAATCCTTCTTCCCTACAAGCAAATTTATGCTGAAAAACAAAATGCTGCCAAGCAAACAACCCTCACCACTTTCTTCAAACCAGTGTCATCTCCTGCTGCTGGCAGTTCTATGAGTCTTCCTTCACCCTTGCTGTCCTTGATCATCCTGACGACCCACAGCCATCCACCTCATCCATGTAAAGCTGCCCGACACCACTGCACGACCACTCCTCTCCCGGAGCCAACACACCTGCCACTGTTGGTGAGTACTGCACACCCTAGTATGTTAACTTTCTATGGTTTATTACGTTGAATATTACCTTAAATTGATGAAATATAATATGAATGTTGCCTTGTGCTACTGCTTTTGTGTCGTATTGGTATGAAAATGTGAATAGATTACAGATAAAACATATTTAGGAAGCCCTCCAGAATGCATCCCTATTTTCTCCATTTAACTAATTATTCACATTATGCGTTTTCCATACTATGCGTCGACTGCGAAGAACGTATCCCCTGCATATAACAAGGATAGGGTGTATATACCAGCGGACTAGACATGTCTAGGCATCATCCCTGATTAAGATGCCGGAGTTTGTCATTGAAATGTCGGATTAAAATCAATACCTTTACTGGGCTGGAAGCCCGAGAAGAGTTTATTCTTCATTTAAAAAAAGTCGTGAAATTTGTTGTTTTGTGGAATTGTATGGTGCAGGCATAATAAATAACTACAAGTTACAAATTAGGTAAATAGTGTGAAAGAGCAATAGCAAGATAGCGGTTATATACCAGAGTCTGATGGTAGAGGAGAAGAAGCTGTTCATAAAATGGTGACTTTGGGTCTTCAGGCTCCTGTACCACCTCTCTGATAGTACTGATGAGAAGATGACATGCCGTAGATGGTGTGGGTCCTATATAAGACAATAGACAATAGGTGCAGGAGTAGGCCATTTGGCCCTTCGAGCCAGCACGGCCATTCACTGTGATCATGTCTGATCATCCACAATCAGTATCCAGTTCCTGCCTTATCCCCATAACCTTTGATTCTGCTATCTTTAAGAGCTCTATCTATCTCTTTCTTGAAAGCATCCAGAGACTTGGCCTCCACAGCATTCCATATATCCACCACTCTCTGGGTGAAAAAGTTTTTCCTCAACTCCGTTCTAAATGGCCTACCCCTTATTCTTAAAGTGTGGCCTCTAGTTCTGGACTCACCCATCAGTGGGAACATGCTTCCTGCCTCCAGCGTGTCCAATCCCTTAATAATCTTATATGTTTCAATAAGATCCTCTCTCAGCCTTCTAAATTCCAGAGTATACAACCTCAGTCGCTCCAATCTTTTGACATATGACAGTCCCGCCAACCCGGGAATTAACCTTGTGAACCTACGCTGCACTCCCTCAATAGCAAGGATATCCTCCCTCAAATTTGGAGACCAAAACTGCATATAGTACTCCAGGTGTGGTCTCACCAGGGCCCTGTACAGCTGCAGAAGGACCTCTTTGCTCTTATACTCAATTCCCCTTGTTATGAAAGCCAGCATGCCAGCTTTCTTCACTGCCTGCTGTACTTGCATACTTGCTTTCAGTGACTGACGTACAAGAACACCTAGATCTCATTGTACTTCCTCTTTTCCTAACTTGACTCCATTTAGATAATAATCTGCCTTCCCGTTCTTACCACCAAAGTGGATAACCTCACATTTATCCACATTAAACTGCATCTGCCATGCATCTTCCCACTCACCCAGCCTGTCCAAGTCACCCTGCATTCTCATAACATCCTCCTCACATTTCACACTGCCACCCAGCCTTGTGTCATCGGCAAATTTGCTAATGTTACTTTTAATTCCCTCATCTAAATCATTAATATATATTGTAAAGAGCTGCGGTCCCAGCACTGAACCCTGTGGTACCCCACTGGTCACCGCCTGCCATTCCGAAAGGGACCCGTTAATCGCTACACTTTGTTTTCTGTCAGCCAGCCAATTTTCAATCCATGTCAGTACTCTGCCCCCAATACCATGTGCCCTAATTTTGCCCACTAACCTCCTATGTGGGACTTCATCAAAGGCTTTCTGAAAGTCCAGGTACACTACATCCACTGGCTCTCCCTTGTCTATTTTCATAGTTACATCCTCAAAAAATTCCAGGAGATTAGTCAAACGTAAATTGGTGCTGACTCAGACCAATCCTGTTACTGCTATCCAGATGTGTCGTAATTTCATCTTTTATAATTGACTCCAGCATCTTTCCCACCACCGACGTCAGGCTGACCGGTCTATAATTCCCTGTTTTATCTCTTCCTCCTTTCTTGAAGAGAGGGACAACATTAGCCACCCTCCAATCCACAGGAACTGATCCTGAATCTATAGGACATTGGAAGATGATCACCAGTGCGTCCACGATTTCTAAAGCCACCTTCTTAAGTACCCTGGGATGCAGACCCAACAGTCTATCTAACACCATTTCCTACCTAATATAAATAGGACTGGAAGGACCCTTACCACCATTCAGGGCCCCAAACAGTCCTTCCAGGTGAGGCAACACTTCACCTGTGAGTCAGCTGGGGTGATATACTGTGTCCGGTGCTCCCGATGTGGTCTTTTATATATTGGTGAGACCCGACACAGACTGGGAGACCGCTTTGCTGAACATCTACGCTCTGTCCGCCAGAGAAAGCAGGATCTCCCAGTGGCCACACATTTTAATTCCACATCCCATTCCCATTCTGACATGTCTATCCACGGCCTCCTCTACTGTAAAGATGAAGTCACACACAGGTTGGAGGAACAACACCTTATATTCCGTCTGGGTAGCCTCCAACCTGATGGCATGAACATCGACTTCTCTAACTTCTGCTAATGCCCCACCTCCCCCTCGTACCCCATCTGTTACTTATTTTTCTACACACATTCTTTCTCTCACTCTCCTTTTTCTCCCTCTGTCCCTCTGAATATACCCCTTGCCCATCCTCTGGGTCCCCCCCCCCCCCCTGTCTTTCTTCCCGGACCTCCTGTCCCATGATCCTCTCGTATCCCTTTTGCCTATCACCTGTCCAGCTCTTGGCTCCATCCCTCCCCCTCCTGTCTTCTCCTATCATTTTGGATCTCCCCCTCCCCCTCCAACTTTCAAATACCTTACTCACTCTTCCTTCAGTTGGTCCTAACGAAGGGTCTCGGCCTGATACGTCGACTGCACCTCTTCCTAGAGATGCTGCCTGGCCTGCTGCGTTCACCAGCAACTTTTATGTGTGTTGCATCCATTACCCTAGGTCCTTTGGCCACTATTATATAGAAACCATAGAAAAACGACAGCACAGAAACAGGCCTTTTGGCCCTTCTTGGCTGTGCCAAACCATTTTCTGCCTAGTCCCACTGACCTGCACACGGACCATATCCCTCCATACACCTCCCATCCATGTATCTGTCCAATTTATTCTTAAATGTTAAAAAAGAACCCGCATTTACCACCTCGTCTGGCAGCTCATTCCATACTCCCACCACTCTCTGTGTGAAGAAGCCCCCGCTAATGTTCCCTTTAAACTTTTCCCCCCTACCCTTAACCCATGTCCTCTGGTTTTTTTCTCCCCTTGCCTCAGTGGAAAAAGCCTGCTTGCATTCACTCTATCTATACCCATCATAATTTTATATACCTCTATCAAATCTCCCCTCATTCTTCTACGCTCCAGGGAATAAAGTCCTAACCTATTCAACCTTTCTCTGTAACTGAGTTTCTCAAGTCCCGGCAACATCCTTGTAAACCTTCTCTGCACTCTTTCAACCTTATTTATATCCTTCCTGTAATTTGGTGACCAAAACTGAACACAGTACTCCAGATTCGGCCTCACCAATTCCTTATACAATCTCATCATAACATTCCAGCTCTTATACTTAATACTTTGATTAATAAAGGCCAATGTACCAAAAGCTCTCTTTACGACCCTATCTACCTGTGATGCCACTTTTAGGGAATTTTGTATCTGTATTCCCAGATCCCTCTGTTCTACTGCACTCCTCAGTGCCTTACCATTAACCCTGTATGTTCTACCTTGGTTTGTCCTTCCAACATGCAATACCTCACACTTGTCTGTATTAAACTCCATCTGCCATTTATCAGCCCGTTTTTCCAGCTGGTCCAAGTCCCTCTGCAGGCTCTGAAAACCTTCCTCACTGTCTACTACACCTCCAATCTTTGTATCATCAGCAAATTTGCTGATCTAATTTACCACATCTGGGAGATTGTTTGTGTCTTCCCTAGTGAAGACAGATCCAAAGTACCTGTTCGTCTGCCATTTCCTTGTTCCCCATAATAAATTCACCCTTTCTTGTCTTCAAGGGCCCAATTTTGGTCTTAACTATTTTTTTCCTTTTCACATACCTAGAGAAGCTTTTACTATCCTCCTTTATATTCTTGGCTAGTTTACCTTCGTACCTCATTTTTTCTCTGCGTATTGCCTTTTCAGTTACCTTCTGTTGCTCTTTAAAAGTTTCCCAATCTTCCGGCTTCCCACTCGTCTTTGCTATGTTATACTTCTTCTCTGTTATTTTTATACTGTCCATTACTTCCCTTGTCAGCCACGGTCTCCCCTTACTCCCCTTAGGATCTTTCCTCATCTTTGGAATGAACTGATCCTGCACCTTCCGCATTATTCCCAGAAACGCTTGCCATTGCTGTTCCACTGTCATCCCTGCTAGGGTATTGTTCCATTGAATTTAGGCCAGCTCCTCCCTCATAGCACCATAGTTCCCTTTGTTCAACTGTATTACTGACACTTCCGAGTTTCCCTTCTCCCTCTCAAATTGTAGATTAAAACTTATCATATTATGGTCACTACCTCCTAATGGCTCCTTTACCTCGAGGTCCCTGATCAAATCTGGTTCATTGCACAACACTAAATCTAGAATTGCGTTCTCTCTGGTAAGCTCCAGTACAAGCTGTTCTAAGAATGCATCTCGGAGGGACTCCACAAACTCTCTTTCTTGGGGTCCAGTACCAACCTGATTCCTCCAGTCTACCTGCATATTGAAATCCCCCATAACAACTGTAGCATTACCTTTGCGACATGCCAATTTTAACTCTTGATTCAAGTTACACCCTACATCCAGACTACTGTTTGGGGGCCTGTAGATAACTCCCATTAGGGTCTTTCTGCCCTTAGAATTTCTCAGTTCTATCCATACTGACTCTACGTCTCCTGATTCTATGCCCCCCCTCGCAAGGGACTGAATATCATTCCTACCCCACCCCCTCTGCCCATCAGTCTGTCCTTTTGATAGGACGTATAACCTTGAATATTCATTTCCCAGGCCCTGTCCACTTGAAGCCACGTCTCTGTTATTCCCACAACATCATACTTACCAATTTCCAACTGAGCCTCAAGCTCATCCACTTTATTTCTTATACTCTGTGCATTCATATACAATACTTTTAATTCATTACTCCCCTCACCTCCCATATCAATTCCTAGATGATGGGTGCTGCCTTTTTGCAACACAGCCTTTGGAAGATATTCTTGCCAGTTCTCTATGTTGTGACTAAATTTTCTTAAAAAAAAGTGTTGCTTGCTTCTGACCACAGCTACATAGACAATACAAGGAATTGGCAGCTTTAGGGTTGATTGTTTTGGAAGCTTGTGACTGGGTCGCTGAGTTTGGTGTCTTCTATTATATGTCTCTCTGTAGCTATGACTGTAAAACAGCTTGAAACAGCACTTGCAATTATAATTGAAATTGCGAGTGTTGGCGCGATCATTCAAGTTGTTAATTAAAAGGAAAAATTAAATTGAACTCAGGTGATCAGAATGGCCAATAAATGCTGGATATTTCAGTCATAAAATGGATAATAGTCAAACTATGTGATTGCAGTGAGATGAGCAATCAGCTTGTGTTATTATTGGAATGATATGGTGTGGAGGAATTAAGCCCAGCTTTCCTTAATATTACTGTCCAGTTAATCACAGTCAAGAGCAATATCTGCTCTTTTCTTGAAACATCAGATCTTTTTTCCTTTAAAAATAAGCTCTTCTCTGTATATTGGCAAAGACATTTAGAAGATTGTTGCAAGAAATGTGATAATAGGTGTTTGTAACTTTACTCATATATTGATTCTCATATTGTAAAAGGGCTGGGTGGGATAGAATTTGTCATGTGTGTTCAGGAAAGTTTCCTTAATAGGTACATAGAGGTCCCAACTGGAGAGAGTGCAATACTAGATCTCCTATTAGGGAATGAGGCATAGCAGGTGACAGAAGTGTGTGAGGGGAGAACTTTCACACTGCCACCCAGTAAACATATTGCCATTAGTTTCAAGATAATTAGGTTTGTTCTTAGATTTGATATTCTAAATTGGAGAAAGGCCAATTTTGATGATATCGGAAAGGATCTCGCAAGTATGGATTGGGATGGTTATTTTCTGGCAAAATTGTGCTTGGTAAGTGGGAGGCCTTCAAAAGTGAAATTTTGGGACTAAAGAGTTTGTATGTTCCTGTCAGAATAAAAGGCAAGAACACCCGGTTTAGGGAACCTTGGTTTTCAAGAGATGTTAAGCCTAACATGCCCTAGAAGTTCACAGACCAGATGAAGCCTCCAAACTTGTCTTTCTCATCAGTTAGTATAAATGAAAGGTATTCAATAAAACTCCAAAGTTGGTTTTCAAGAGATATTGAGGTCATGGTTATGAAAAAAAAGGAGGTGCCTAGCAGGTACAGGCACATTGGAACAAATGGGGTACAAATGGAGTATAAGAACTGCAAGAGAACACTTAAGGAAATCTTTTCTATTACACACCTCTCTGTAGCTTATTGACTGTAAAACAGCTTGAAATGACACTTGTGATTATAATGGAAATGGCAAGTGTTGGGGTTAGGTTTAAACTAGAGTTGCAGGGCGATGGAAACCAGAGTGCCAGACAGTTGATGGAGAGGTTGTGGACACAGATGTTGATAAAACCTCAGACAAAGTTGGGATTCGAAGGGTTGAGCATGGTGCGACTAGTATCCTGAGCTGCGTATAGCTCAGTGCAAGAAGTATTGTAGGAAAGGTGGATATTAGTGTTGAAAATCAGATAGCTAGTTTAGTGCGTAGTAAAGAGAGGATGAGTTGCAACGTAAAAGGTGGACCAAATCGAAAAGGGTGAATACAGGACTAAAGGGGTTATATTTGATTGTGCACAGTGTACGGAATAAGGTAGATGAACTTGTAACACAATTGCAGATGGCAGTATGATGTGTAGGCATCACTGAATCATGGCTATAATAAAGCAAAAATTGTGGTAAACTAGAGTTTTGGGAAGGTTTTAAAAACCAACAGAAGGCAACTAAAAAGTCATTAAGAAGGTAAAGATGGAATGCAAAAGTAAGCTAGCCAATAATAAAGAGGAGACCAAAAATTTCTTCAGATACATTGTATAATAGAGAGGCAAGAGTGGATATTGGACTGCTGGAAAACAATGGTGGAGAAGAAATGGTGACTGAACTGAGTAAGTATTTTGCATCAGTTTTCACTGTGGAAGAGACCAGTAGTATGGTGGAAGTTCCAGGTGTTTATGGTCATGAAGTTTGTGAAGTTACAATTACTCGGGAGAAGGTTCTTGGGAAATTGAAAGGTCTAGAGGTAGATATGTCACCTGGACCAGATGGTCTACATCCCAGTGTTCTGAATGAGGTGGCTGAAGAGATTGTGGAGGCATTAATAATGATCTCTCAAGAATCACTAGATTCTGGAAAGGTTCCAGAAGACTGGAAAATTGCAAATGTCATTCCACTTTTCAAGAAGGGAGAGAGGCAGAAGAAAGGAAACTAGAATATTTCATCTGACCTTAGTGGTTGGGAAGATATTGGAGTCAATTATTAAGGATGAGGTTTTTAGGTACTTGGAGGCACATAATAAAATAGACGGCAGTCAGTATAGTTTCTTAAAGGGAAGATCTTGCCTGACAAATCTGTTTGAGTTCTTTGAAGGAATAACAAGCAGGATGGACAAAGGAAAATCATTTGATGTTGTGTACTTGGATTTTCAGAAGGCCTTTGACATGACGCTGCTTAACAAGCTACAAGCTCATAGTATTACAGAGAAGATTCTGAGATGGATAAAGTAGTGGCTGATTGACGGGGGACAAAGAGTAGGAATAAAGGGAGCCTTTTCTGACTGGCTGCCAGTGACTAGTGGTGTGTCACAGGGGTCTGTGTTGGGACCAATTCTTTTTATGTTACATGTCAGTGATTTGGATGATGGGTTTGATGGCTTTGTTGCAAAGTTTGCAGAGGATATGAAGATAGGTGGAGAGGCAGGTAGTTTTGAGGAAGTAGAGAGACTACAGAAGGACTAAGGTTAAGAGAATGGGCAGATAAATGATAGAGGCAATAGGGTTGGGGAGTGTATGGTCATACAGTTTTGTAGAGGAAATTGAAAGGTTGACTATTTTCTAAATGGAGAGAAAATCTGAGGTACAAAGGGACTTGGGAGTCATTCTGCAGGATTCCCTAAAGATTAATTTGTACGTTGAGTCTGTGGTGAAGAAGGCACAAAGCATTCAAAGCATTCATTTCAAGAGGACCAGAATGTTAAAGCAAGGATTTAATGTTGAGACTTTACAAAGCACTGGTGAGCCCTCATTTGGAGTATTGTGAGCAGTTTTGGGCCCCTTAGAAAGGATGTGCTGAAACTGGAGAGGGTCAAAGGAGGTTCATGAAAATTATTCCAGGATTGAATGGCTTGTCATATGAAGAGCATTTGATGGCTCTGGGCCTGTATTCATTATTCAGAAGAATGAAGGGTGACTTCATTGAATGGTGATAGAGTAGATGTGGAGAATATGTTTCTTGTGGTGTGAGAGTCCAAGACCAGAGGACTGAGAGGAAAACTGGATGAGCCATGTTGAAATACCGGAGCAGACTCGGACTAAATGGCCTAATTCTACAGCTATATCTTATGGTCTTACGGAAATCAGGAGGGCTAAAGGAGGGCATAAGGTTGTTCTAGCAGACAAGGTGAAGGAGAATTCCAAGGCATTCTACAGATATATTAAGAGCAAAAGGATAGCAAGGGATAAAATTGGTCCTCTGAAAGATCAGAGTGATCACCTATGCATGGAGTTGAAAGACAAGGAAAAGATCTTAATGGGTTTTTTGGTATTTGTATTTACTTAGGAAATTAACACAGAATCTTAAAAGTGAGACAAAGTAGCAGCGAGATCATGAACTGTATACAAATTTCAGAGGGGAAGGTGCTTGCTGTCTTGTGGCAGATTAGGATGGATAAATCTCCAGAGCCTGACAAGGTGGCCCCTTGGACCCTGTGGGACGCAAGTGCAGAAATTGCAGGGGCTCTAGCAGAGATATCTTTAGTCATGGGTAAGATGCTGGAGGATTGGAGGATAGCTAATGTTATTCCATTCTTTAAGAAAGGCTGTAAATATAAGCCAGGAAATTGTAGGCAAATGAGCCTGATATCAGTAGAGAATAAGTTATTGGGAAGTATTCTGAGGGACCAGATTTCTAAGTATTTGGATAGACAAGGTCTGATTAGAGTTAGGCAACGTGGCTTTGTGCATGGTAGGTTGTGTCTAACCAGTGTTATAGAGTTTTTCGAGGAAGTTACCAGGAATGTTCATGAAGGCAAGGCAGTGGATGTTTTCTACATGGGCTTGAGCAAGGCCTTTGACAAAGCCCCACATGGGAAGTTGATCAAGAGGGTTCAGTTGCTTGGCATTCAAGATGAGGTAGTAAATCGGATTTGACATTGGCTTCATGGGAGAAGCCAGAGAGTAGAGTAGATGGTTGCCTGTCTGAATGGTGGTCTTTGACTAGCTGTGTGTCACAGGGATTGGTGCCAGTTCTATTGTTGTTTGTCATGTTATCAATGAATCTAGATGATAATGTGGTAAATTAGATCAGCAAATTTGTGGATGACACCCAAGATTGGGGACGTAGTGGACAGCGAGAAAGGGCTGAAAAATGGCAGATGGAGTTTAATGCAGACAAGTGTGGAGAGTTGCTTGTTGGGAAGACATACTTGGGTAGGATTTACATGGTGACTGGTAGGGTGCTGAGGAGTGCGATAGAACAGAGGGATCTGACAATCCAGATACATAATTCCTTGAAAGTGGCGCTACAGGTAGCTAGTGTTGTAAAGAAAGCTTATGGTACATTCATAAATCGAAGTATTGAGTACAGGAGTTGGGATATTTTGTTGAAGTTGTATAAGATGTTGGTGTGGCCTGATGTAGATTATTGTGTGTGGTTTTGGTCACCTACCTACAAGAAAGATGTCAATAAGATTGAAAGAGTGCAGAGAAAATTTACAAGGATGTTGCCTGCACTTGAGGATCCGAGTTATAGGGAAAGGTATTGAATATATTAGGATTTCATTTCCTAGAGCGTAGAAGAATGAGGGGAGATTTGATAGAGGTATACAAAATTGTGAGGGGTTTTGGTAGGGTAAATGCAAGCAGGCTTTTCCTACTGAAGTTGTATGAGACTGGAGCTAGAAGTCATGGGTTAAAGGTGAAATATTCAAGGGGAACATGAGGGGGAACTTCTACACATGGAGTGTGATGAGAGTGTGGAATGAGCTACCAGTGGAAGTGGTGGATGCGGGTTCTATTTCAAGATTGAAGAGCAATTTAGATAGGTACATGGATGGGAAGGGTATGGAGGGCTATGGTCTGGGTACAGGTCGATGCAACAAGGCAGATCAATAGTTTGGCACATACTTGTGTTCAATAACTATGACTTTATGATGTAAAACAAATAGATTGAAGTGATATAAGAGTCCCATTTCGCTGCTCAGAGAAGTCATTTTTTGGTACACATATTCTGGATAAAGGGCAGGTAAATTAGAAGGAAATCATTTCACTTGAAGCAGGAAGAAGGCATGAATTAAAGATCTGGAAATTGTTGGTAGAAGTGGAAGCGTACATCACTGTGCTGTGACCCAGAAGGATGAATATAGACTGTGTTGGGAAGTATAATTAATTTGAATAGTTCTTGGGTGGCGTACATACATGAGCCAAATGGCCTCCTGTGCTGTAAGTTCCTGATTTTGTGATTTTTTTTTTACTGAGCTAATAAGTCAACCTTTCCTGATCACATAAATTGTGACTGGCTTGAATAAACCCGGCTTACTGATACTTGTTAGACTATCAGCTTCAATGAAATTTGCTTTTTTTAACCAGGAAATTGTAAGGCAGCAAATGTTTTGGAACAGCTTACCTATTAGAAATCAGAAACAGCAGTAGACTTTTCATCAGAAGTGAAGTCAGCGATCTGAAACATGAAGTGCTTGTACAGATTTTGTCTGAACTGCTGGACATTTCATCTTTTTCTAATTTTATTTCAGACTTTCAGTATCTGCAGTGTTTTAAAAACAGAAAACCTACAGTACAGTACAGGCCCTTCGGCCCACAGAGATGTGTCAAACATGTCCCTACCCTACCTGTTTTGCTTTTGTTTTATAATTTAATTCACATTGGAATCAATCCTCGACACAATTTCTTTTAGGTATCAGTGAATATAGAATATTAATTCAGATTATCAGGAATGCTAGTATTTTCAATAGTCTACACACTTAGAAAACTAATGTTGGTTTACTAATTTTGCATGCTATCCAGATGGTTATATTTTGTATTTTCACAAGTCTGTCACAAGTCTAAGGGTTTAGACTATTTTCCAAACAAAGAGAAAATTCAAAAATCAGAGGTGCAAAGGGACTTGGGAGTTCTTGTGCTGAATTCCCTTAAATTAACTTGTAGGTTGAATGGATGGCAAGGAAAGCAAATACAATGTTAGTACTCATTTCAAGAGCAGTAGAATATAAGAGCAAGGATCTGATGCTGAGGCTTTATAAGACGTTGATCAGACTGTATTTAGAGTAATGTGAACAGTTTTGGGTCCCTTATCTAAGTAAAGATGTGCTGGCATTGGAGAGGGTGCTGAGGAGATTCACGAGAATTATTCCAGGAATGAAGGGGTCAACATATAAGGAGCGTTCGATGGCTCTGGTCCTGTACTAGTTAGAGTTTAAAAGACTGAAGAGGAATCTTGTAGAATCCTGTTGAACATTGAAAGGCTTAGACAGAGTGGATGTGGAGAGGATGTTTCCTATAGTGAGTGAGTCTAGGACCAGAAGGCTCAGCCTGAGAATGGAAGGATGGCCATTTGGAACAGAGATGCGAAACTTCTTTTGCCAGAGGGTGTTGAATCTGTAGAATTCATTCTCACAAATGGCTGTGGAGGCCAAACTATTCAGTATATTTAAAGCAGAGGTTGATAGGTTCTTGGTTAGTTAGGGCATCAGAGGTTATGGGGAGAAGGCAGGAGATTGGGATTGAGAGGGATAATAAATCATCCATGATGAAATGCCAGAGTAGACTTGATGGGTTGAGTGGCCTAATTCTACTTCTATGTCTTATGATCTTATGGTAATAAGGAAGCTTCATATTAGATTGCTACCAGACACAAGGATTACATAGCATTTTGACGTTTACTTCTGTTTTAGCAGCTGAAAAGATTTTTTGCCAAAAAAAACTTACTTCAAAATCTTTTGAGCAAATAATATAAGATGTAGTGCATCTTTTTAGAGAGCAAATTTCATTGATCAAGCACTAGTTACATTTTTTTTCTTGATTGGAGTGGGCTTTGATTAGGTTTGTATTTATATGTAGATTGTGCAACAGATTTAGTTGGGAATCATTGTTTGTTATTGTATGTGCAGTGGTACCTTGCAAACCATAGTGTTAGAAGACATTAATTTTCTACTTCTACTTTTAAAGCCACCAAACAAAGACCCAAAGGAAGAAGGTGTAAATAGTCTAGAATGTGGGAAAAATCCACCACCACCATCATCTTCACCATCACCACAACCAACATCACCACAGAAACTGATACTACCTCAGAATCAGAACAATTCAACCACTAGTAAACCACAGTCAGGTAATAAGAGTAACTGAACTGGAATACAGTAAGTTTTATTTAAATGTGCATTCATTGTCACGAAAATTCAAGTGATGCAGATATTATAATTTAATAAAATAATTAACAGTAAATATGTTAAGGCTGCTAATTTAGAGGTAAATTTCCAATAGTAAATTTAAAAATTCCTGACCATACTACAATAAAATATGCGATGGCAGAAATGTTTTTAAATATAGTATTTTATTTTAGTATATATATTTTGATTAAATAGTTCAATTGATGTATGTCTTTAGATAGTGCAGACATTTCCAATTTGAATGAGTCTCAGTGCAATTATAATTGAGATAATAACACATAAACATGAATGGCAGCCATACCCTTGTAGACCATACATTTCTTATTAAATATTCAAAATAATTAAAACTTTGACAGTGGCTAGGAAGAAGAAAAGGAAAATGGGAACTTATAGCCTGGCTCCTAAGAAGAAGACCAAACTGTTAAAACAGCGCACCGTACTTGAAATGTTTCAGAACATGTCACAGTCTGCATCTGACATGCAGGTGGGTCTAGAAAGTGTAAGCCTTCTACTCAGATTTTATTTTCCATTTCCACTTCTGAAAAAAATGTTGTAGTGTAGATAAGAATAGGATTTCTATTTCAAACTGTTTTTTTTTGCTTTGGTTAGGTGTTTTATTGTTCATTTTAAGAAAAAAAATCTGATATCAAGTGAGTATTGGTACTGGTCAAGCAAAGCTCCACTGAGATCATCCTTTGTCCTTTTTAAAAATCGTGCTGAGGTTAGATTTTGCTTGGCAAAATGCATTCTGCAGCTTCAATTAAAATATGATAACCCAGAAAACATAGCACCATTTCTTTTCATTTATTTTGCATCAATATGTTTTAATTTGAGGAAGAAGTTACTTCAAATGTAAATCAACTATCTTGTTAGATCTGGAAAGTTTGTATATTGGAGCAAAAAGTGTTGCATTAAAAAACATTTATTGGTGTAAATGAATGTAGGTTTGAGAAACCATGTTGCTTGCAATCTATTCTTTACAAATTCTGAGTTAACTCTTGAGTTTTATCAGAATTAGTTGGGAGTAATTTTAGGGAAGTTGTGCAATAGGATAAACTACAGTAGAATTTAGGTGACAAAAGTGATACAGCAAAGTGGGCTTGCAAACTTTCTGGCATTTGATCTCTCATGCGATCTTTTTCACAAGCCCACCATTTTGTTTTTTTCCTCAGTACTGATGAAAAATAACTGACAAATCTTTAATTCTTCTTTTCTCTTTTTGTGGAAGCTGCTGAAGAGAAGAGCATTTCAAGTTATTTCTATTTTTATTTGCGATCTCTAGTGTTTACGGTAGTATTTTTTATGAACTTCATGGCATAACTGATACTTTTTTTTAAACCCCGAACGTCATTTGTCTGAGTCTTGCTGGACAAAACTTTAGGACAGTCCTTGATCTACCCCTTCCCTTTTCTGCTTCAGACTGAGCAAGACTAGTTTCCATAAACACTGCCTAAAATACAAGACTTTTCCACATTTCCCTTTTTGTAGAATTTGGAAATTCTCTTAAGTAACCTAGAGTGATGTAAACACAAAAGAATGTATATTCTTGTTCCAATGATTGCAAGAATTGGCCAGGTAGACAATATTCAGTATACTGCTGTCCTGACATTTGATCATGAATGCTGGAGCATTGCTTTAGTTGCTGTTCCCCCTATCATGGATTGAATTGCAGAACTTTAAATCTTCACAGGTGAAAAGATTTCAGTGATCAGATTTGAAATCCCCGCAAAGATTTGTAGTGAGACTTCTGATGCACCAGAGGGTGCTGTGCTATGCTGGAAGGTTGCATATCTAAGTAAATTGAATGATATTGCGAAAACAGTAATGCACATAAAGGGTATATGAAAACTGTAAGGAAATTAATTTTTCTTGGAAGTAGCACAAAGTAAGCTGTCGACTGGTTTATCATGCGGGGAAAATAATGACATGAATTTGCTTGTGCAATTTATAGTAATTATATTTGAATGTTCAGTACTTGTAAATGTTCACTAGCTATATTTACCAAAGCATGATTTTCAAATGTATAACATGGTGCATGATAATTCTAGGGATGAATTATTTTTATAAAAATTGAGTGAAGTTTAGAGATGTGGGCAGATGAAACAAGGCAGAGCAGACTACAAGACAACATATGATGAATCAAGAGTGTTTTGATTGGATGATACTGCACTTGGTGTTTTAAGATCTAATAGTCCAGATCAGTGTATCATGCTCTTCTATTTTCATGTCTGAAATATGTTCCTGAACTTTGTCTTTTTCTTCTATATTGAAGGAACAGACTAATCCCTCCAATGGTGTTACTCAGAACGTAAATGGAGAAAGTATTGACACATCTCAAGGTATGGAATCTGAGGACGATGAAGAGGAAGAAGATGAAGAGGAGGAGGAGGAAGAAGAAAAGTACAGTATTGCAGACCAACCAGATTCGGAGTTAACCATGGACTTTAGGGGGCTTGACCATATTCGCAAAATGGAGATTTCTAAGAAAGTATGTACTTGGTGCTGCTTTGCCAGTTAATTTTCACAGTCCAAGACTTTTTACAGCTAACAAATATGAATATTTGCAACTTTGGGAATAAGAAATCCTGGTTATGTTTAACTGCCAACCCTGATGTCCATAATTACATAACAGAATCAATAACCAGAATTCTTTCTGATGGTCCTCATATTGCCATTTTAACAATCAGGGTCTATTTGCAAACTTTGTAAGCTTCTGATTTACATAGAAGTTTCTCTTTAACTTTCAAACAAATTCATGTTCCTGTTGTTCACTTGTTTTTCGTGGGGTTTCTTATCAAATTTACTTGTTGCTTTAATTTCTAAACAGACTTGAACATTTAATTTAATTTATTGTAGGTTGAAATTGCAAATGTACTTCAGAGAGTCCATCAGAAATTATTTTTTGATGCAAGCTGGCTTTCTGATGGTGTTAAAACAATTACTTCTCTACAAGTAGTTTGAAAATTATAACAAACTAAGCTGATTTAAGTTATCCTTGACTATGTAGATTTGTGAGGAAGTGATTTGATTATCCTGTAAGTAGAAATTAATGCTTTCTTAAAGAAAAAAAACTCAGCTACATTTTATAAATTGCCTTTCTGTTTCCTTCTGCAGAAATCCAGATATCCATTGCACATCTCCATTAAATGTATGCTGTCTATGTTCTGCTAAAATATGACAAATGAAGTATTGAGATGTCAATAACTTTATTGATTGATTGAGATACAGTGTGGAATAAGCCCTTTGAGCCGCACCACCCAGCAAACCCCTGGCCTAATCATGGGACAATTAACAATGACCAATTAACCTGCTAACCGGTATGTCTTTGGACTGTGGGAGGAAACCAGAGCACCCGGAGAAAACCCATACGTTCCACAGGGAGAATGTACAGACTTCTCATGGATGACATTGGAATTGAACTCCAAATTCCAAAGCCCCGAGCTCTGATAGCGTTGCACTAACCACTTTGTTACTGTGGCGCCAGTAGTAGTAAATCCCTCCCATTTTTCCACCTGCTTTCCAATGAACCCAGAATTATTTTTATCAGTTATCTTAGCCACAGTTACTTTATTTTTGTTATTTCTTTTCCTTGGGGCTCATGATACCTACAAATTTACTGGCTGTAGGTTGCAGTTTGCTACAGAAATTTTATTTCATCATACAGGCTAACTACCAGCAGGAAGAATATGATCTTGAAGAGGAACAAGATTCTGATGACTTGGATGATGATGATGATGATGAAGACTTTGAATCTGATGTGGTGAGTCATTTGTTCTGGATGTGTATACACTTTAGATATTTGACTCAGAGGACATTTTACTTCTGAATATCATTATTTGCACATTGTTATTCCTCTCAGTATGTTGTGGTGCATTGGATGCAACCTTGCCATTTCGTTAGCATTTTGTCTTGTTTTTTACGAGACCGGGTTCTAACTCGACACTCAACCCAGCATGAATGGAAATCCGAACACGGGACCGCTCATCTCAAAGTCCAGTGTTGATGCTACTACACCATCGGGTGGCTATCTGTACATTGTTATGAATCATTTGTTTCTACCAAAAAGATCTTAAAATCTTCTGTTCTACATTTGTTTCCTGGTTCATGTTGTGATTATTCTCTAGATCAAGGAGCAATTGAGGAAATATCTTCAATGATGGTGGCTTAGCCCTTGACCTGTCATGTGGATTTGTGAAATAGTAATCAGATGTGAATGGGTGCTATGAGAATTTGTGAACTAACTTTTATATTCAATGGACATTAGTGATTACGTTTCTGATTGTTGACCTCAGATTTACTGTGAAACAGGCAAGTTAATGTTTTTCATCTAAGAACAGACGAACAAACACATTTGCCAACCTCAAAAGAAAAATTCACAGTCCAATAAAGAAAATGGAACTTTCACAAAAGTTTGAATTAGAATGCCCCCTCCTTCATTTGTATTACAGAGTGTCAGTGAGGATGGTAGCATGATTAGGTCAATTAAAGCAATCTGATTTTGATGTTGGGGGTAGTGGGATGTAGAATTGGTCTTGTAGCTAGGAAGAAGAAATGTACATTTGAAAGACTATGTTTGGTGCTAAAAGGACAGTTACCTTTTCCTTGCAATTGGCTTTGACTCTTTGTCTTCTGGGTTTCCAGAGGACTGCTATATATATGCATAATAGTGAAATGTGCTAAGCCAAAAAATAAGTTTACTGCATGTTCTTGTTGCACCAGGGAAAAATAAACACATCATGAAGTGGGAAGAGTGGAAGAAGCCTCTTATATTATTCCCACCTTTCCTTCCTTACCTGGATCCCCTGCTGTTTCGCTCCCTCACACCTTTTTATACTATCTTCCCTCTTTCTTTGTAGTCCTGCTGAAGGCTCTCAACCTGAAATGTCAGCTGTTTATTTCTATCCAAAGATATTACCTGACCCACTGAGTTTCTCCTGCTCCGTTGCGTGTTGCTTCAGACTTACAGAATTTGCAGTCCGTCGTGTCTGTGTTTGTTCTTATTGAACTGTAGAAACCTGAGGAATGATGTTATATAGGTTTATAAAATATAAGAGGCAAAGCTCATATGGATTGTCACAGTCTCTTTCACAGTGCAGAGGATTCTAGACTCTGGAACATAGAACAGTACAGCACAGGAACAAACCTTTCGGCCCATAATGTTGTGCCGAACCAGCTAAAAAGTAATTTTTTTTAACCCAAAAACTATTCCTCCTACCTACACAATGTCCATATTACTCCATCTTCCTGATAGTCATGTGCCTATCTAAGTGTCTCTTGAAAGCCTTTAATGTATTTGCCTCTACCACCATTCCAGGCAGCACATTCCAGAAATCCACCACTCTTTGAGTTAAAAAAAAAATTACCCCTCATGTTCCCTTTGAATCTACTCCCTTTCACCTTCAATACATGCCCTCTGGTATTAGACATTTCTACCCTGGGAAGAAGGTACTCCGTGATACTCCAGATACTCTTATCTATGCCTCTCATAATCTTATAAACCTCTCTCAGATCTCCTCTCAGCCTTCATTGCTCCAGACAAAACAACCCAAGCTTGACTAGCTTCTCATGCTGGCACATGCCCTCTAAATGTGGCGGCAGCCTTGTAAACCTCTTCTGCACCCTCTCCAAAGCCTCAACATCCTACCTATAGTACGCCAACCAGAACTGTATGCGGGGCCTAACGAGAGGGTTTTTAACAAGGTATCTGATATCATCCCTTCTGGCGGAATGACCCGGAAAGAGAAAGCCAGTGAGGTCTAACTGTAATTGGCAATTTGATTAAATTATCCTTCTCTGTGTAAGGTCTCATAGCTCACTTCTAGAACATCCGACTAGAAGAAGTAGCCTCTTGGAGCTTACCATGTAAATCCTTCACAGAGTCTGGAATATCCCAGTGTCACTGGAAAGTCATGTTCTGTCTGATTGGTAGGACAGCTGAGCTCTAGGTGTTGGGGACAGGGCAAGTAATCAAGCTGTGCACTCCTATTCCCTTAAGAAATGTAGACTGAAGATGTATATAGTTCTGTTTGAAACCAGAATTAGATAAACAGAGTGATTGTCAGTGTGATTAGTTTTAGAGAAATTTCCAGAGAGTGTATTTTGCTCCTTTGTAGTGTTGATATGGTTTGCTTTGAGCATTGTTCTGCAGTTCATGTATAAGTTGATATGTATTTTGTTCTATTGCTCTGAGTAAAGTAAATAAGCCTGCTAATTTGTCAAGAACTCATTTTGTGAAACCAGTGTGTTTAGAAATGTAGCCCCCTAGTAAGCCTCGGACTCGCTCAACTCGCTTTCGTCTAGGGGAAGCAGCCTTCGGCCCCGCCAAACTGGGTAATCAAGTTTGTGTGGATGCTGTGTGATGTACTCCACCCCGCCAAATAACAGACAATGCACCATATGCAATTAAATGATTACACTTTATAGATCTTAATGGAACTATGTAATTAATAGAGATAAAATATAAAAGGAAAGTAAAAGGCGCTAAACTTATCCAAGTTCAACCACTTCGTGCACAACAGTTGGAGCTCAAGTAACGGGGTCCTGTTTCCACCATGCGATCCCCTCTGACCACCTCGACCTGCCGCCTGGGACTAACCATGGTGGTTGACCAGATACTGCACACGAGTCTGTCTTGGTCTCCTGTCTTCGCCGTAGATCCTGGGCCTCGGACTCCCGCTCGGGGTCCGTCCCGTCAGCCAGCTTACAGCATCATGTTCACTCTCTCTGTGCCCATCGCGCCTTCTCCCCCAAAGCCCGCGCAGCACAATAGTTTACAGACACACAAGAAAGAGTAACATCTATCCCAATTGGTTTATTCTCTTTCTTATCAATAATATAACCCAAACAAGCAGAGGGAGAGAGAACTCCTTACATCGCAGTTATTTCAGAAAAGCCATTTTAATTATAACATAACAAAGAAGCCATTTTGATTAGCCTACACAGTAACATAAAAGAAGAAACCCCTTACAAAAGTTATTCTGGATGATGATTGATTTACCATGAGCTTTCATCATTTGCCTAAATATAGGGCAATGGTAGACTGAGGTTGGTTTCTGTGAGAGATGAGTGGTACTTAAACATGTGAGAATATTTGCACTCAGTGTTGACATTATTAGATATAGGAGGGTATGTTCATGGTTTTCTGCTGCTGTACTCCATTCACATCAAGGTTCCACATGTGTGTTCAGAGATGCTGTTTTGCACTGTTGTAATGCGTGCTTATTTGAATTACTGTTGCCTTTTTGTCAGCTTGAACCAGTCTGGCCATTCTCCTCTGACCTCTTTCATTAGCAAGACGTTTTCACATACAAAACTACCACTCACTGGAGGTGTTTTGTTTCTTGCACCATTCTCTGTAAATTTAGAGACTGCTTTCCCTGAAAATCCCAGGAGATCAGCTGTTTCTAAGATACTCAAATCACCCCATCTGGTACTAACAGTCATTCCACGGTCAAAGTCACTTATTTCACATTTCTTCCCTATTCTGATGTTTGATCTAAATAATAAGTGAACCCCTTGACTATATATGCATGCTTTTATGTGTTGAGTTGCCACTACATGATTGGCTGATTTGAAATTTGCATAAATGAGGTGTACAGGTGTAACCCTCTTGCCGTAGACTCATAGTGAGTTAGCTTGTACTGAGAATGTAAGCTAACAGTAACATCACTCTGCAATGCATAGGGAATAATGATGAAAAGGCCACTTCCAATAAGTAAACATGTCTAGTGTAAATATGATTGGGTAAATACAAAACCTTAAAGTTTGAATGTTCCTTTAAGGGAAAGTAGGACTGTTACTTGTATGAATACTAACACACCCATGCATACGTACCGTTTGCCAGGAAGCAATAATTTAACTCACACCAGTATAAGCTTATATTAAAGTTGTATTGACAAAATATTTTAAACTATAATAAACTTAATAAAGAAAAAGGCCCATTACACATATAGAAGTAGCCAATACAGTGCACATTATCGTTGGACCTCTTGGTTGCATAATCAATCTGGTTTGCTTCACTTTGTTTGCGTACGGTAATGAACAATTCTGCCTGAAAACTCAGTTCAAGTGGAACATAATATCCATGTCCAAGGACAAAGCATTGAACTGTCCCCAAGGTTATGTCATAACTGGCTCACTAAAGCTTATCTGCACATTCTCTGTGAGATCATTGTTTGCATGATGATTTTCTGACAGTAGTATCTGTCTTTCCAAATAAGTTCACGTTCTTCTGCTCGTTTGTTGTCTGTTTCCATTTTTCTTCTTTTTTCTTCTTCCAGAATTCCTCCACTTTCCTCGGAGCCCTCCAGAATGTTCTGGGGCATCTTGTTGACAAAATATTAACAAGACAAATCCTGTTGGCTAATTCAATAAGCCTAACTCATCAATCAACTGAATTACTTGATGGCATTATATAATTAAAGGAACACATTGCATTTATAGAAAATATACAGAAAATAAAATGACCAATAGCATAATTGTGTGAATAAAATACAGCGTGGTCTTAAACAAGGGGTATTAGGGGTATTACATAGTTGTACCTAATAAAGTGGCCACTGAGTGTAGGTCAGGTGACAAATTTGGGATTGTTTTATATCGTTATAATTTTTCTTCCATCAATGTAATTAAAATAAGTTGTTGCAAATGTATAGTTTATGCATAGATAGAACACATTTAACCCTTTAAATCTTCATCAGGTCTTATAAAACAGTGGATTTGGTCTCATTTTCCAGCCTTTTTCTACTAGCTATCTAAATTATATTCCACAAAAACAATTAGCCAGTTGCCTTTTGAAAGCCTTAATTGAATGTTCCACCATAATCACAAACCCCATGTTTGTGAAAGTGAGGCCAAGAGTTTGAGGCCCAGTTGAGGCCTATTCTGAGGTTGGAGATCTGTCTATAGGTGGGAGAGTGGGAAAGGAGCTTGTTTTGTTGTTAACACCAGATTCTGTAGATGCTGGAAATCCAGAGGAACATACAGGATGATGGAGAAACTCAGGTCGGGCAGTATCTATGGAGGGGAATAAATAGTTGAGATTTTGGGTGGAGACTTTTCATCAGGACTGTTTTGTTGCTGCTGCTGGTGTTGTTTTGCTAAACATTGAGAGTGCTGGAATGTGTGGCGACACTTGCACATTATGTCTAGCACATCCTTGGGTATGTTGGATGGTAATTTCGTTGTATGTTTGTGTCCATGTGGATAAATAAATCTGAATGTAGTATTGAGGATCTATGTCAAAAGTTCAAGGTCCTTTGGTGCTTGCATGGTCTTTAAGTTTAAAGTTATATAGGAAACTTATCATATTTGCTAATCTTAGTGAAGCTAAATTTATAGTTTCTCTCTGTATAATTGTCTTTCTGAGGAAAAAGTAGAAAATATAAGTTTAATTGTTTTGGTTCTAAATCAGAACTTGAGTAGTATTTTTATTGAAATTGAAAGGTTACCTATGGAAGGGTGTTTCAAACGGTGGTTTAATTTGCTGTAGCAAGTAATTTTGTAACTGCTTTTCTTTACCATTCAGAGTTCTGAATCTAGTTTGAAAAGGAAATGGAAGAAGAAAGGGAAGAATGACAGCCCTTGGATTAAGCCAACCAGGAAACGAAGACGGAAAAATCGACCAAAAGCAAGTAATAATTCAGGTAAAAAAAATAAATCAGCTTGGATATCATGCTTGGAAACAGTTGCCCACTACTCATTGAGGCCATTTTAGTTACAACTTCAATATAGTTAAAGCCTAATATAGACTAATGTGCGAATTACCTTCCTGATATAAGATTATAAAACATAGGATTAGAATTAGGCTATTTGGCCCATCAAGTCTACTCTGCTGTTCCATAATGGCTGATTTATTATCCCTCTCAACCACATTCTCCTTCCTTCTCCATGTAACCTTTGACTCCCCGACTAATCAAGAACTTCGCAAACACGAGGAAATCTGCAGATGCTGGAATTTCAAGCAACGCACATAAAAGTTCACCAGCAACTTTTATGTGTGTTAATCAAGAACTTATCAACCTCCACTTTAAATATACTCAATGACTTGGCTTCCACAGCCGTCTGTGGGAAATGAATTCCACAGATTTGCCACCCTCTGTCTAAAGAAACTCCTCCTCATCTCTGTTCTAAATGAGTGTCAGCCATTGTTAGCCACAGTTGGCTGTTCCTTAGTGGCCTCAACCAGAAGCTAATCTAAAACCCTATCTCATAGGCATCTCTTTTGGGATCTGGCGCTAACCTGATTTTCTCCTTGTACTTGTATATTGATTATCATAACATTGCCTTTATAACACACCTTTTCTCTCTCCTGATTTTATTTATATCCCACATCCTGGCTACTATCCTGGGGTCTATATATAACTCTCATCAGTGTCTTTACCCTTGCAGTTTCTTAAGTCTACCCACAAGACTTCTACATTTTATGATCCTATGTCACCTCTTTCTAAGGATTTGATTTCCAACAGAGCCAACTCAACCCCTTTGTCCACCTGCCTATCCTTTCCATACGAGTTGTATTCTTGGATGTTAAGCTCCCGAGTATGATCTTCTTTCAGCCACGGTTCAATTCTTCCTACTGACTGCAATTTTGCCATATCATCTGCCTGTCCTTACAGTTTCATTACACAATTCATCAACTTCTGTAGCAATTGCCCATCCTCAGCCTCATCACCCTGATTCCCAACCCCCTTCTAAATTAGCTTAAACATCTCCAACAGCTCTAGGAAACCTGCCCGTAAGGGTATTTGTGCACCTCTGGTTCAAGTGTAACCTGTCCTTTTTGTACAGGTCATTACTTCCCCAGAAGAGATTCCAATAATCCAGAGATCTATTTTGTTTTTCTAATAACAACCTTTCTTTTCCATTTATGGAATGCTGGGGATCACTGTTGAGACTTACTTTATTGACTACCATAATTGCTTTAGAGAGTGGTGGTGAGCTGCCTTGACCCTCTGCAATTTTTATGGTAAAGACATTGTTAAATCAGGTAAATTTGTAAAATGAATTTGAATTCCCTATGAAAATGGACAAGGGAGAGCCAGTGGATGTGGTGTACCTGGACTTTCAGAAAGCCTTTGATAAAGTCCCACATAGGAGACTAGTGGGCAAAATTAGGGCACATGGTATTGGGGGCAGAGTACTGACATGGATTGAAAATTGGCTGGCTGACAGAAAACAAAGTGTAGCGATTAACGGGTCCCTTTCGGAATGGCAGGCGGTGACCAGTGGGGTACCACAGGGTTCAGTGCTGGGACCGCAGCTCTTTACAATATATATTAATGATTTAGATGAGGGAATTAAAAGTAACATTAGCAAATTTGCCGATGACACAAAGCTGGGTGGCAGTGTGAAATGTGAGGAGGATGTTATGAGAATGCAGGGTGACTTGGACAGGCTGGGTGAGTGGGAAGATGCATGGCAGATGCAGTTTAATGTGGATAAATGTAAGGTTATCCACTTCGGTGGTAAGAACAGGAAGGCAGATTATTATCTAAATGGAGTCAAGTTAGGAAAAGGGGAAGCACAACGAGATCTAGGTGTTCTTGTACATCAGTCACTGAAAACAAGTACGCAAGTACAGCAGGCAGTGAACAAAGCTAATGGCATGCTGGCCTTCATAACAAGGGGAATTGAGTATAAGAGCAAAGAGGTTCTTCTGCAGCTGTACAGGGCCCTGGTGAGACCACATTTGGAGTACTGTGTGCAGTTTTGGTCTCCAAATTTGAGGAAGGACATTCTTGCTGTTGAGGGAGTGCAGCGTAGGTTCACAAGGTTAATTCCCGGGATAGCGGGACTGTCATATGTCGAAAGATTGGAGCGACTGAGGTTGTATACTCTGGAACTTAGAAGGCTGAGAGGGGATCTTACTGAAACATATAAGATTATTAAGGGATTGGACACGCTACAGGCAGGAAGCATGTTCCCGCTGATGGGTGAGTCCAGAACCAGAGGCCACAGTTTAAGAATTAAGGGTAGGCCATTTAGAACGGAGTTGAAGAAAAACTTTTTCACCCAGAGAGTGGTGGATATATGGAATGCTCTGCCCCAGAAGGCTGTGGAGGCCAAGTCTCTGGATGCTTTCAAAAAAGAGATGGATAGAGGTCTTAAAGATAGCGGAATCAAAGGTTATGGGGATAAGGCAGGAACTGGATACTGATAGTGGATGATCAGCCATGATCACAGTGAATGACAGTGCTGGCTTGAAGGGCCGAACGGCCTACTCCTGCACCTATTGTCTATTGTCTATTGATAGATGGGAATCTTTTGGATCCAATGCCAAAACACAGTAAAAGACTCCCTTCCTCACTGTCAACAGCTCCACTGGTCTTTGTATCATTTGTAAACTTTCTGGTTACGCTTTCTGCAAAGCCATCTGTCATTTTTGTATAATACAAATGACAAGGGTCCCAGCAGTGATCCCTGTGAAACATGACCAATCATAGGCATCCTGCTGCTAAAACAACCCTCTGCTATCACCTTCTTCCTTCTATTGTCAAGCAAAGCTTAGATCTTTGCTGACTTGAATCCCATGGCCCCTAGCCTTTTGGACCAGTCTCTCATGTGTGACCTTACTGATGTCCATATAAACCAACTCTGCTGCACTGTCCTCATCAAAACATTACTGGAATGTGTGGCAAAACTTGTGGCCTGCTCAGTCACAGACCCTTCAGCCCATGTAGTTGTGCCACGTTAATTAAGCTAGTGGCTCCTAATTAAACCAATGCCTTCTGCCAGTTCAGTCAGTACTCCACCATTCTCTGTGCATCTATATGCCCACCAAAGCTTCTCAAAATATCTCTCTTGTATCTGCTTCCACCACCACTCCAAGCACCCACCATTCCGTGCTTTAAAAGAGATTCTGCTCTACACATCTCCTTCTGAACTTGCCCCTTCTCACCTTAAATGCAATGCACTTCTAATGATTAAAAAATTTAACCCTTTAATAATTTTTTTTTACCCCTTTGGCTCCTGCTGAAGTGTTTGTAATTCTGTGATATAACTAACGCTTTAATTGTCACTTACTTTCATTTGACATTTTTTCTGAAAATAACTTTGCTTTGAAATGTTCTTTTGGTAATATCCACTCAGCTGATAAGATTTGTATTTATGTAATTTTTCATGGTATCCCTGGCACCTTGCAAAAAATGTGATACCCACCTGTACATTTCAAGTTCAAGCATTGCTTGCTTTTTCTGTTACAGATTAAAAATTTGGATGTGATGGCAGAATGTAGTATTAATAGTATATGTAGTAAGACTCTTGGCAGTGTGGAGGATCAGAGGGATCTTGGGGTCCGAGTCCATAGGACACTCAAAGCTGCTGCGCAGGTTGACTCTGTGGCTAAGAAGGCATACGGTGCATTGGCCTTCATCAACCGTGGGACTGAGTTTAAGAGCTGAGAGGTAATGTTACAACTATATAGGACCCTAGTCAGGCTCCACTCGGAGTATTGTCTTCAGTTCTGGTCACCTCACTACAGGAAGGATGTGGAAACTACAGAAAGGGTGCAGAGGAGATTTACAGGGATGTTGCCTGGATTGGGGAGCATGCCTTATGAGAATAGATTGAGTGAACTTGACCCTTTCTCCTTGGAGCGGTGGACCATGAGAGGTGACCTGATAGAGGTATATAAGATGATGAGAGGCATTGATCGTGTGGATAGTCAGAGGCTTTTTCCCAGGGCTGAAATGGCTAACACGAGAGGGCATAGTTTGAAGGTGCTTGGAAGTAGGTACAGAGGGGATGCCAGGGGTAAGTTTACGTGGAGAGTGATGAGTGCGTGAAATTGGCTGCCGGCGATGGTGGTGGAGGCGGCTACGATAGGGTCTTTTAAGAGATTCCTGGATAGGTATATGAAGCTTAGAAAAATAGAGGGCTATGGGTAACCCTAGGTAATTTCTAAAGTAAGTACATGTTCGGCACAGTATTGTGGGCTGAAGGGTCTGTATTGTGCTGTAGGCTTTCTATGTTTCTATGTAGTAAGTTCTAACAATTGCCAATTAAAATGTCTCTACTTAATGATAGTGTTTGAAAGACATATTTTGCTAAGGATTTCCTTTTGTGCCTTGAACCTTAGTAATCCACTAGATATTACAAACAGTTCTTCACTTTAACCTCATGAAAGATTTGTTATTTGCAGTACCCTGTCACAGAAAAATAGAGTGTATATGTGAGTGCCTGGCCAGACAATTGTGCCTATTTGTGGAGCAGATATGAATCATAACCAATAGACCTGGAGATTAAGAACTCTACCAGCGAACCAAGCTGCCAACTAAATAAACTGATTGTAATTATTTTATACGTTTGAGTGTTTTGTTCTTTTCACAAGGTAGTTAAGAGTTAAACTGTTAACTGGAGTCATGTATAGGCTAAAGCTTAAAAAAACACACACTAGACTTCCTATCCTGACAAGCATGGGTGAACCAGGTGGGTCAATTTCCGGAACTGATAGTCAGAGGCTGTATTAGATAAACATTTCAAATCCATTGTAATAGGACCGATACAGTGGTATAGGCAGTGGAGCTGCTGTCTCACAGCTGTAGTGACTGGTTTCAATACTGGCCTTGGGAGCTGTCTTTGTGGAGTTTGCACGTTTTCTTGTGGCTGTATGGTTTCCTCCAGGTGCTCTTGTTTCCTTCCACTGATGACAATTTAGGTTGAAATATTGCATTAGTCCTGATTAGAGGCTTTGACCTGATACAGTGGCATGCAAAAGTTTGGGCACCCTGGTCAAAATTTCTGTTACTGTGAATAGCTAAGCGAGTAAAAGATAACCTGATTTCCAAAAGGCATAATGTTAAAGATGACACATTTCTTTAATATTTTAAGCAAGATTACTTTTTTATTTCCATCTTTTACAGTTTCAAAATAACAAAAAAGGAAAAGGGCCCGAAGCAAAAGTTTGGGCACCCTGCATGGTCAGTACTTTGTAACACCCCCTTTGGCAAGTATCACAGCTTGTAAATGCTTTCTGTAGCCAGCTAAGAGTCTTTCAATTCTTGTTTGGGGGATTTTTGCCCATTCTTCCTTCCAAAGGCTTCTAGTTCTGTGAGATTCTTGGGCTGTCTTGCATGCACTGCTCTTTTGAGGTCTATCCACAGATTTTCGATGATGTTTAGGTCAGGGGATTGTGAGGGCCATGGCAAAACCTTCAGCTTGCGCCTCTTGAGATAGTCCATTGTGGATTTTGAGGTGTGTTTAGGATCATTATCCTTTTGTAGAGGCCATCCTCTTTTTACCTTCAGCTTTTTTACAGATGGTGTGATGTTTGCTTCCAGAATTTGCTGGTATTTAGTTGAATTCATTCTCCCCTCTACCAGTGAAATGTTCCCCATGCCACTGGCTGCAACACAAGCCCAAAGCATGATCGATCCACCCCCGTGCTTAACAGTTGGAGAGGTGTTCTTTTCATGAAATTCTGCACCCTTTTTTCTCCAAACGTAGCTTTGCTCATTGTGGCCAGAAAGTTCTATTTTAACTTCATCAGTCCACAGGACTCGTTTCCAAAATGCATCAGGCTTGTTTAGATGTTCCTTTGCAAACTTCTGACACTGAATTTTGTGGTGAGGACGCAGGAAAGGTTTTCTTCTGATGACTCTTCCATGAAGGTCATATTTGAGCAGATGTCGCTGCACAGTAGAACAGTGAACCACCGCTCCAGAGTCTGCTAAATCTTCCTGAAGGTCTTTTGCAGTCAAACGGGGGTTTTGATTTGCCTTTCTAGCAACCCTATGAGCAGTTCTCTCGGAAAGTTTTCTTGGTCTTCCAGACCTCAACTTGACCTCCACTGTTCCTGTTAACTGCCATTTCTTAATTACATTATGAACTGAGGAAACGACTACCTGAAAATGCTTTGCTATTTTCTTATAGCCTTCTCCTGCTTTGTGGGCATCATTTATTTTAATGTTCAGAATGCTAGGCAGCTGCTTAAAGGCTGCTGATTGTTGGGACAAGGTTTGAGGAGTCAGAGTGTTTATAAAGCTTTGAAATTTGCATCACCTGGCCTTTCCTAAGGGTGAGTATGAACAAGCCATAGTCCTAACAAGCTAATTAAGGTCTGAGACCTTGGTAAAAGTTATCTGAGAGCTCAAATCTCTTGGGTTGCCCAAACTTTTGTATGGTGCTCTTTTCCTTTTTTTCACTCTAAAATTGTACATAACAAAAAGAATACACTAACCTTGCTTAAAATGTTGAAAAGAATGTTTCATCTTTAACTTTATGACTTTTGGAGATCAGTTCATCTTCTACTCAACTATTCACAGTAACAGAAATTTTGACTAGGGGTGCCCAAACTTTTGCATACCACTGTATATCAACATTTCATTTCCTGCCATAGATGCTGCTAAACCCGCTGAGTTCTTCCTGTAGATTATTGATCCTGCATTTGCTGTGGTTGAAGAACGTAAGTGGCATGCTGAGCTCGCACCAAGTGATGTGTATATCCAGACATAGGAAATACCCATATCACCTTTACCTCTCCAGTCTACCTGTAGTAATTTTGAATCTCTCATTTAGCAGAAAACTAGGCATCCCCAAAGACCTATGGACAATTTGCATCAGTGCAGTGACACTTTGCCAAAGTGCAACTTTGTGACATAACACATCTCTCATATAATCATTATGCAAATTCATCTTGGAAGGCATGGCGTTATAAGCATTGTTAAAGTATTAAAGAAAATGTTTCGGACTTAGAGCTAAATATATCAGATGATCAGGATTTTTGGAAAGATGGAGAAAATACAGTGGACAAGTGAACGATAATTATTAATTATTAGATCACTTCCACTTATGAGTGCCTTACAAGCACTGGAGACATCTTGTGGAACTGAAACTCGGAAAGCGTTAAGACAAGTGGAACAACAATGTGAGTGCCTTAATGGCAACCATGAAATGGTAACATATATAAATATTTGAAGACAATTGCAGACTGGTTTTGGTGGATTATTTTTAGTTCTCATAGATTTGGAGAAATTGGACTGGTTTGTCTCAAGACTGAGAGTTTCTGGAGTGACCTTTGGATGGTTTTCTGCATCAAAGTGTTACAGAACCAACAAGGGAATCTAGATTTTGCACTGGATGCCAAGTTGCAGGCTTCAAACATGATGTCAGGTCTGTTCTGCCTTTCCACCCAAATAATCTGACACATCTGTGACCTAAGTTGCTCATGTGGATTGTCTGAACATTCCTGATGTAGTTTTCTTGGTGCCATTGTACTGTACTGTCAACAGCAAGGATGTCTATCCCTACAGAGCAGAATATGTCATGTTCCTCGTGCCCAACCCGAAAGTCTGACTTTAGCTGAGGGATAACTTGTGGCAAAGTTTTGTAATCCTCCCCTCATGAAGTCATCTACATGACAGGTAAGTACTCCAATGACATGATATCCTGAATCTTGCCAGTTAAAAAAAATCAGCTGTATCCACTCGTGACATCTTCCCACCTGTTTTCAACATAATTTTCTTGACCTTTATACTAGCAGAGTGATGCATCTGATAGTTCATACACACACTTTTTGAGTTTCCACAGTGTTCTTCCGCTTCTGGCTTCAGATGGGGTTTCAATGTAAATATCTTGTGCCAGCTCCATTCCCTGTAAGAATGCGGATTTTATGTCCATGCAGTGGGGTTGCCAATGCTCTTGGCGTATCACTGAGAAGTAGTCAGAAAGACTCTGATGCACATGTTGGTGAGTCTTTTTGGAGTTCTTTTACGTGCAGTTCCTCAAAACCTCTAGACATCAGGAGTGCTTCTGGTATAATTCCTGTCTGAGTTTCTTGTAGACACTGTCTTTTGGCCAATATCTCTGGCTCGCTCAAATGCTCCATTATTTCTGCAACTTCTGATTTCATCCTTGATTGCTGATTCAAACAACACCTCTTTAGTTTCTAGGATATCTGTGTTCACCAGTTTCTGCACTTCTTCTGGTTCTGTTCACTTACATAACTTTCAAGCCATTTTTCTCCACACACTGTGTATGTGTGTGTGTGCATGCTTTATCAATAACAGCAGATCTTAGAGATTCTATCATTAAAATCTCCGCCTCAGATGTCTCTGCATTAGTAGGTGATTTCTTCACAAGCAATGTGATATGGTACCGTTCTACATTTTCAGATTTGTTATATTTTTCAGTTAGCCTAGCTTGGTTGGTTCTCTGCAGACAGCTTCATGCCCAGTGGTAAATACTTTGACATACCGCACATTTTGATCTCCTTCTGTACTTGTTTATTGGATTTGTGCCAGGTAATGGTCCCCTTGTCTGGTCACTCTGAGATCTGTGCTGGCTATACTCTTGTTTCTGCTCAGTGAAGTATGCCGTTTCCCGACTCAAACTAGTTCTGACTGTTGTCGTAGTTGCCTTTTCTCCAAAAATCCTCTTCATTGCTGATTTCATAGATGCAAATGTAAGTTCTGTACATGCAGTTAATGGTAGCTGTCTGTCCTTTATGTCTAGACACAGAGTATCCAACAATTAAAAGCTAATACAGTGCCAGGAAGTTTCATTTTGTATTAATGCATGTGACTGTACTTTAAAAAAAAATCAATAGTATAATCAGCCATATTTTTAGAATTGTCTCTAAACTTTGTCGAAGTCTGAATATGCCTCAAATGTCCAATCCTTCCTTCAAAAAAACAGTCAAGCATATTCATTAGCATATTCATACAGTCGTCTTTGTTCAAATCTTCCATCAAAATTCCCGTGGCAATCTCTCCCGCTCTTCCTGAAAGCGACAACACAACAGCCAAGGCTTGCTTGCTTCTTCTCCAGTTCCGTAACATGAGTCCATGTTCCAGTGTTATATTTCCAGCTTTCATAAGGCTTGCTCTCGTCAAATGCTGGTGGTTTCCTTTAATTGGAAATCATCCTGTGCCACCACCGTTAACAGCCAAACAACAAAGACACGTTTTTCTTTTGTTTAAACAACTTTCAACATCTCAGTTCAATATATGAGGGCTGCCACCTTTTCATCTCACAGTTCCCCCTTTTCCTTCAGTGCACGTATAACAGGGAAAGCACACGTGCCTACTGAGTACTTATATAATCTAAATGAACAGAACTCAACATTAGGGACAGACAGCATGGCTTTTAGTAAGGTACGTCATGGTTTACTAACTTGATTGAGTATTTCCAGGAGGTGACCAAGGTGATCAATGAGGGTAGAGCTGTTTTAAGGCATCCGTTAGTCTTGCGAGACCATGGATCTGCGCCTGGAAAGTCTTCACTCTCCAGGGCGCAGGCCTGGGCAGGGTTGTATGGAAGACCAGCAGTTGCCCATGCTGTAGGTCTTCCCTCTCCATGACACCAATGTTGTCCAACAGAAGGGCATTCGGACCCATACAGCTTGGCATCAGAGTCGTCACAGAGCAATGTGTGATGAAGTGCCTTGCTGAAGGACACAACACGTTACCTCGGCTGGGGCTCGAACTCACGACCTTCAGGTCGCTAGTCCAATGCCTTAACCACTTGGCCACGTGCCCACACTAGAGCTGTGTATGTTGTCAAAATGGGCTTTAAAGAAGGCATTGTATTTTTATATAAATAAATAAATAACATCAGAGTGGGTTTGTAACTTTGCCCATGAATACAAAAATAGATCATGTAGAAGGTTGCCAATGGATATGGTAGGTACTCGATCAGTTGTAGATATGGGCAGAGACATGGCAGTTGGAGTTTAATCTGGCCATGTGTGAGGTGTTGTACTTTAGGAGACTGAATCTAAAGGGACAGTACACAGTTAATGTAGCATCATTAATAGTGTTGATTTATGGAGAGATGCTGCGTCGAACTCCATATTTCCCGAAAAGTGGCTGCAAAGGCTGATAGGGTGATAAATACTATGTTGCTTTTATAAGTCAGGATACTGTGTTCAAGAATCAGGAAGTTATGTTATAGTTTGATAAAACTTTGGTTCAATTCTAATTGCCCAATTATAGGTGAGATGCTGAAGTTCACCAGGATGCTGTCTGGATTATTGGGTATGTACTGCAAGGACAGATTTGGGTTTCCTCTAGGGTATCAGAGGCTGAGGGGAGACTTAATAGAAGTTTATAAGATTATGAGAGGTAATGATATAGATAAATTGATATCTTTTTCTTCCAGGTTGAAATGTTTAATACTAGAGTATATGCATTTAAAGTGTGTGTGTGTGTGTGTGTGTGTGTGTGTGTGTGTGTGTGTGTGTGTGTGTGTGTGAGAGCGAGAGAAAGAAAAGACTGCTCACATTAGGACCATATCCTTCCATGTCTTGTCCATCTAATTATCTGTTAAACACAGTGGTTGAATCTGATTCTATTACTGCTGATATTCCTGTTGATCCTTGCCAATTTTTATTGATGCTTCATAGAGCGCATTCTACCTGGATGCATAATGGCTTGGTATGGCAACTTATCTGCATGTGACTGCAAGAATCTGCAGAGAGTTGTGGACACAGCACATCACTGAAATCAGCCTTCTATCCATGGACTCTGTCTTTACTTCTCGCTGACTGTGAAGCAGCCAGCATAATTAAAGACCCCTACCCACCCCAGCATTCTCTCTTCCCTCTTCGATCAGACAGAAGATACAAATCCTGAAGGCACAGACCACAAGCCTGAAGGACAGCTTCTACCCTGCTGTTATAAGACTATTAAATCAGTCCCACGTACAATAAGATAGACTCAACCTGAGAATCTACTTCATTATGATCTTGCACCTTATTACTTACCAGCACTGCAGTTTCTCCTTAGCTGTTGCATTTTATTCTGCATTGTGTAATTTTATCTTGCTCCACCTCTAATACACTACGTAAAGACAAGTTTTTCATTGTACATGACAATAATAAACCAATTTGAATTCCATTTCAACCCTTTCCTCAATAGCACATTCTGTGTAAAAAAAAAAGAAACATGAGCAATTAAGGCTCCTATCTCAGTTTAAAACTACCATTTTGTTTTTAATTTTCCTACTTTTGGGAAAAGATTTTGCTTGAAAAAAGTTTGAGGTGGAACTTAGGGCTGACATTGTCAGTGTGCAGATCCGTGGATATCAAATCAGCATATGGGGGAAACTGTATGTCTGCTGTCCATTACAGCAATGTTTAATGTAGGATACTCTGCCACCAAAGTTTGAACATGGCCACCAAATATTAGATTATTTAATCCTGATGTCCTGTCCTCACCAGAAGGTTCAGAATTCCTTAATCAGTGAAAACCATGGAGAAAAGAAACTCTTCAGGTGAAGAAATATACAATGGTTTATAATTCTTCAAAGACAAAGGTCTCTCTAAATCAGTCTGCGTTCAGGCTGTTGTGTGATTACCTTTCATAAACTTCTCAGTGTAAATTTAATTAATTACAGGTGCTGACACAGAGACCCAAACTTTGACAGATAATAATGAGTATACCGAGGTTCCCCTTGACTCATTGGATCTGCCTACAGGTGGTCTGTTTTCTTCACAGTCTACAGGTAAAGATGATATGGTGAACTTAAGAATATTTGTATATGAGAACTTATTTCTGAATGTCCAACTTGGATAAAAAAAATTATTTGTTGTTGGGTGGAAACATTTTGGACTTGTATTTGGCTTAAAGGATTAGTCCAGTTGAGGTTTTGCATGATCTGTATGAGTACTTTTGACAATATTTTATGTAATAATAAAAGTTAATTTTGAATTTTGCTACTTCAATGTAGGTATTTCCCAAAGCTCTGACTCAGTGGAACTAGATAAACTACAGGAGTTACCGCTTTGTAGCTGTCGGATGGAAACACCAAAAAGCCGAGAGATAGTTAAACTGGCTAATAATAAATGTATGGCCACTGAGAATATAGATGAAGAGGTAAGGAGCTCTTGGTTAAGCTTGACAGTAATTAATTGGGCAGGTATGAGTTAGTAGATAGATTGTTAGGACTGGATTGCAGAGTTAATTATACTAGAGAACTAATTTTTCCAACGGTGAAATAGCATGAAAATTAGCTTTTTAAAAACCCAATCAGTACATTTATGATGGCCTGTTTTAACTTTTGAACAATTACTGAATTGAGCTGTATTGTAGGTTCTTGTTTTTTGTCGTATAGCCATATTTTGTGAAATGAGCTTTGGCTTTAGGTTTGACAAAAAAGATGAGTGCACTAAATATTTTGTTTGATGTAGTGGTTATTGTTGTGTAAGACAGTGCCAGAGCTATAACACTAATATCTTTTTCTGTTATAAATATGCAATATGTGTAAGTACAAAGGTACCCTCACAAATGAGGGTATTTGTTGGCGATTTCAGTTCATGGATTTAGTTCAGCTTAAAGAAACTACAAATATTTTTAAAATGTGTTTCTAGTTGTGTATGTGGAGGGTCTATTGTCAACTTTAAAAATATTTAACTCTGCATAGAATTACAGCTGGATTGTTTTGTTTTTGGCGGTATTACTGGGTTTTCATGTATGGTTGAATGATAATTAAACATTTTTTCATTTGATAATAACTTTTTAAGTGTTCCCTGCGTTGGGTAATATATGTAAATGTGAAAGTGAACCATGTACAGAGCAAATAGAAGCACTCTGAACCATTTATTTGTATTTGTATTTTGTTCATTCCAAAGAATGTGATTTAAGTCATTACGATTACGTCATGCATGCAGTGTAATCTTTACCCTGTAATGTTGAGACAGGTAGCTTATCAAGGCATTCAAAGAAGTGGATGAATTTTAGAAAGATGAGGGAATTGAAACACCTTTGAGCCTAGAGCAGAGCAGATCAATTATTAAATGGCAGCACAGGCTTAAGAGGCCATTTGTCCTATTCCTGTTCTGAGTTTCTTATGTTGTTAGTGTCGTCTTCAGTATAGGGGAAGGCAGAGTACTATTCACTGAAGGCCTATATCACCTTTAAAATTAACATAACTGAAAATTATTAGACAAAGTTTCCTTTGTTTATAAATAGACTTTTATTATGTTCTTCCAGTGCAAATTATTTTACCCATCTTTAAATTTGAACAACCAGCTTCTTAACATATTAACTTTTAATTTATGCACATTACTTTTCATACAAAGACCTCAAAAATAGTATAGTTTGGTCATGTTAGTTAAGAGATAAATTGAATTGACTTTATTACTTACATCCTTCACATACATGAGGAGTAAAAATCTTTACATTATGTCTCTGTATAAATGTGCAAAGTGCAATTTATAGTAACTTGTGATAAATAGTATGTACAACAGAACAGTCAATATAACATGGAAATGCAATTATATCAGTCTGATGGCCTGGTGGGAGAAGCTGTCCTGGAGCCTTTTGGTCCTGGCTGTTATACTGTGGTACTGTTTTCCAGATGGTAGCAGCTGGAACAGTTTGTGGTTGGGGTGACTCGGGTTCCCAATGATCCTTTGGACCCTTTTTACACACCTGTCTCTGTAAGTGTCCCGAACAGTGGGAAGTTCACATCTCCAGATGTGCTGGGCTGATGGCACCACTCTCTGCAGAATCCTGCGACTAAGGGAAGTACAGTTTTCGTACCAGGCAGTGATGCAGCCAGTCAGGATGCTCTCAACTGTGCCGCTGTAGAAAGTCCTTGGGGGACCTATACCAAACTTCTTCAACCGTCTGAGGTGAAAGAGGCGCTGTGCTTTTGACACCACACAGCCAGTATATACAGACCATGTGAGATCCTCAGTGATGTGTATGCTGAGGAACTTAAAGTTTTCCCTCTCTCAACCCAAGATCCATTGATGTTAGCCTGTCTCCATTCCTCCTGTAGTCCATAACCAGCTCCTTTATTTTTGTGACATTGAGGCAGAGTTTGTTTTCTTGACACCACTGTGTCAGAGTGATGATTTCTCTATAGGCTGCCTTGTTATTATTTGAGATTAGGCCAATCAATGTAGTATTGTCAGCAAATTTAATTAGTAGATTGTAGCGGTGGGTGGCAACACAGTTATGGGTATACATAGAGTAAAGGAGGGGGCTTTGGACACAGCACTGAGGGGCACTTGTGCTGAGGGTCAGAGGGGCAGAGATGAAGGAGCCCACTCTTACCACCTGCTGTCGATTTGAGAGGAAGTCCAGGATCCAGCTGCACAAGGCAGGGTGAAAGCTGAGGTCTCTGAGCTATTTGTCAAGCCTGGAGGGAATTATGGTGTTGAGTGCTGAACTGTAGTCCAAGAACAGCATATTGGCCAAGATACCAGGGAGAATGATGTTAAGGGCAGTATTGTGGTCACCTGCGTCACATTTTCCCTGTAACCGTAAAGATATCTTTGAGTTTCTTCTCAGGACCCAATGATGTGAATTGGTAGGTTAATTGTTTCTATAAATTACCCCTGATATACAAGTGAGTAGAATCTGGGTATAGTTGACAGGAATATGGAGTGGATACAAAAAATGGGTTTGAAATAGAATTAGTATAAATAGACTTCTCAACAATCCATGAGAACCACCTTGTTATTCCTTTTCCACTATTTATAGTGGTGCTAGAAAGTTTGGGGGCTAGAATGTGATCAGATCTTCACGTAAGTCCTAAAACTAGATAAAAGGAACCAAATTAAATAAATAACACAAAAAGCATTATACTTGTTAATTTATTTATTGAGAAAAATGATCCAATATTACATGTATATGAACCTCTAGGGTAATGCCTTCTATAAAAACTATTTGGAGTCAGACATCCCAATCAATGAGATGAGATTAGAGGCATAGGTTATAGAGGTGCCCTGCCCTATTTAAGAAAAAGACACACGAAGTCAGGTTACAGACAGAGTCTGCCATTCTCAAGAAATATCTGTTCATGTGCGTCATGCGTCAATCAAAACAGCTTGCAGAGAACCTTAGAAGAAAAATTGTAGAGATGCATGAAGCTGTGGAAAAGGCTACAAAAGCATTTCTAAAGACCTGAGTGTTCGTCAGGCCACAGTAAGAGTAATTGTCTACAAATTGGAGGAAACTCAGTACTGTTGCTTCTCTCCCTAGGAGTGGGCATCCTGCAAAAATCACATTAAGAGCACAACATGCAATGCTGAAGTCGGTAAAATACAACCCAAGGGTAACAGCAAAAGTCCTGTAGAAATCTCTAGAACTTGCTAAAGTCTCTGTTCATGTGTCCACTATAAGAAATACACTGAACAAGTATGGTCTTCGTGGAAGGACACCACAGAAGAAACCACTATTCTCCAAAAAAAAATTGCTGCACATCTCAAGTTTGCAAAAGACCACCCGGATGTTCCACAATGCTTCTGGGACAGTATTCTGTGGACAGATGAGACAAAAGTTGAACTTTTTGGCAGAAATGCACATTGCTATGTTTGGAGGAAAAAGGGCACGGCACACCAACACCAAAACCTCATCCTAACAACCATGGTGGAAGGAGCATCGTGGTTTGGGGAGCTTTGCTGCCTCAGGGTCTGGACAGCTTGCAGTCGTTGAGGGAACAATGAATTGAAAAATGTGTCAAGGCATTTTACAGGAGAACGTCAGGGTAGCAGCCTGTCACCTGAAGCTTAATAGAAGTTGGATAATGCAACAAGACAATGATTCAAAAGAGAAGACTAAATCAACTGCAGAATGGTTTAAAAAGAAGAAGCTTCATGTTTTGGAATGGCCAAGTCAAAGTCATGACCTTAATCTGATAGAAATATTGTGGAAGGACCTGAAGCAAGCAGTTCATGCAAGGAAGTCCACCAACATCCCAGAGTTGAAACAGTTTTGTATGGAGGAGGAATAGCTTAAAATTCCTCCAAGCCAACATACAGGATTGATCAGCCATGATGGACATGTTTGGTTGAAGTTATTACTGTACGAGGGGGTCACATCAGTTTCAAAAAGCAACTTTTTTCAGCAAATGCATGTAATATTGGATAATTTTTCTCAATAAATAAATGAGCAAACATAATGTTTTGGTGTTATTTATTTACTTGGGTTCCCTATCTAGTTTTAGGACTTGCATGAAGATCTGATCACATTTTAGATCATATTTATGCAGAAATATAGAAAATTCTGCAGGGTTCATGAATTTTCTAGCACCACTGTATTTACTCGTAATTTATAACTTGTGTCTTTGCACTGATTGCTGCTGCAAAGCAACAAATTCAGCGACATACACGGTCGAGATAATAAATCTGATTCTGAGTAGTTGATGGTCAGCACAACTTAGTTGAGACAAAGCGTGCATTTACCTAAACGCAAAATCCTCTGCAGATGCTGGGGTCAAAGCAACACTCACAACACGCTGGAGTAACTCAGCGGGTTGGGCAGCATCTGTGGAAACGATCAGTCAACGTTTTGGGCCGGAACCCTTCGTTCAGGCCCAAGACGTTGACTGCTGGTTTCCGTGGTTGCTGCCCGATCTGCTGAGTTCCTCCGGCATGTCGTGAGTGTTGTGTGCATTTACCTGCTGTGCCTCAAGCTCTTTTCCAGAATGATGCTGTGGAGTTCTTTGTTCCTACCTGACAGGGTTGAAGTTCCTCAGTCTGATGATTAATTCGAAAGATGCCTGAACTATACCTTTTCCCACTCTATTAATTGTAAAAATGCCATGCCTTCTTTCAATTCCTCCGTCTCCACTGCATCTGCTCTCAGAGTGAGGCTTTTCATATCAGAGCAATATTCCTCCACCATCAGCTCTTCCCTCACCCCATCCTCCTGCCATCCTATCAGGGATAGGGTTCCTTTTGTCCTCACCTACCACTCCACTGCAATTCTCCACGTCCAACACAATTCTCTATAACTTCCACCATCTCCAACAGGATCCCACAACCAAACAGATCCCCCCTCCACTTTATGCTTTCCACAGGGGTTGCTCCCTCCATGTCTCCCTTGTCCATTCATCCCTCTGTACTGATCTCCCTCCTGGCACTTATTCTTGCAAGTGAGGAAGTGCTACACCTACCCCTACAACCTCCTTCCTCACTACCATTCAGGGCCTCAAACATTCCTTTCAGGTGAGGTAACACTTCACCTGTGAGTCTTCTGGTGTCATCTACTGTATCTAGTGCTCTCAATGTGGCATTCTGTATATCAGTGAGACCCGACGTAGATTGGGAGACTGCTTTGCTGAGCACCTACGCTCCATATCAGAAAGAGCGGTAACTTCCAGTGGCACCTATTTTCAATCCACTTTCCATTCCCATTCCAACATGTCAGTGCATGGCCGCCTCTACTGTTGTAATGAGGCCACACTCAGGCTGGAGGAACAACACCTTATATTCCATCTGGGTAGCCTCCAACCTTATGACATGAACATTGATTTCTTTAACTTCCAGTAATGCCCTACCCCTACACCCCCCCCACCTCATCATTCCCCATTCCCTTTTTCCTTTCCTCCTTGCCCATCACCTCCCTCTGGTGTTCCTCCCCCTTTCTTTCTTCCATGGCCTTCTGTCCTATCCTATTATATTCCCCCTTCTCCAGCCCTGTGTCTCTTTCACCAATCAACTTCCCAGTTCTTTACTTTGCCCCTCCCCCTCCCAGTTTCACCAATCACCTCGTGTTTCTATCTCTCTTTCCCACACCTTCTAACTCTGATTCCTCATCTTTTTTTTTCTTCAGTCCTGATGAAGGGTCTCAGCTCGAAACATCTCTTTTCCATAGATGCTTCCTGGCTTGCTGAGTTCCTCCAGCATTTTGTGTGTGCTGCTTGGATTTCCAGTATCTGCAGGTTTTCTCATGTATGTGTCATGGAATTTCTTGTTTTGTGGCACTGGTGCAGTGCAAGACATAAAAAAATAAAAGGTGCAAAAGAGAAATAGCAGGGCAGTGTATCATGGAAGAACCTGTTCCTAAAATGCTGAGTGTGGGCTTTTAAGCTCCTGTACTTCCTCCCTGATGGTAGTAATTCAATGCTTTGTTGTTGATTTGAAAAATAATTCATTGGTAATAGTTTAGAGCATAACTCTGTAAATAAGAAGCTGATTGCATAATCATTTCTTCCAGTTAAGTAGCTGCATTAACACAGTGATTAAGCAAGAGTTGATGCGACCTTCCAATAAGGTGCAACTAATGGTCTTATGTGAGGACCATAGATCCCGGATGGTTAAGCATCAGTGTTGCCCAGGATGTGGATATTTCTGCACTGCTGTAAGTATAGAAAACATCGAAGCATTTAAGTACAAATATCACAGCAAAAATATTTTCTCATTGATTTAAAATTCAACTTATGTATTTAATATTGAACAAAATTTGAAATGGTATCTTGTGATGTATGAAGCATTATGATCTTTTTCTTAGAGCAGGTTACCTTGAAAGCCACGAGGCAGCCTGCATGCTCATAAATGTCAGCAAGCATATAAATTTTGTTTATTTTTAAATACCTGAATGTCTCTTTGAATAATAGAATGTTTAGAGTTAGCTTGCTGCTTCATTTCCAAATAAAGGAAGGAAAATAGCCAATTCTAAGCACTCTGTGTGGGAACCAGATTGATTGTCTTCCAGATGACACACGGGACTTCAAACTAAATGGCTGCCTTTTTGACAGTTGTGGCAGGGCTATTTAGATTTAACTTGCTGTCATTTGTAAAATCCTTTTAAGCATTGCACTTAAGTTATTTAGCGATGTAGCTCTTCATTTTTGTTCTTAGGAATTTAATTTCTTTGTAAGTAGAAGAGTGCAAGTGTTTTATAACTGGGGGCATGCCTCTTGGATGCATTAAAAGTAATCAGAGACAAACATTGTTGAAGAATTAGATTGAGATGCAACAATTTTGATCCTTTTTATTAATTATTTCCGTATAACTGATTGTGGGCATGACATTACATTGCATTATTAATCATAGTTAGAAAACAACCTTGCGTATGTTGTTGTATAGTGAATCCTTTATTGCAAATCCATTGGTGTTTGACTTGCTTACAGCACTCCAATCTCCAATAATTATTTAGACTGGATGATTTACTAGAAATTCAGTAGGGTAATAAAACTACTACTTTACATGGTATGGGTTAAACTTGGGTTTAAAACTAAGGATTCCTGTAGTAAATTTCTTTATTTCAACTAGGGTTAGTTGGGTAGACTTGATCGTTCGCAAGTTAAAAATTATGAATATTCAGAAAAGATGGCCAGTACTATCATTAAATTTATTGAAGAGTTTTGGAAGATGCTGATGTTAGCTCCTTCACTCACTCGTCATGCTAGAAGATTAAAAAAAAAGAATAATACAATTATGCTCAATTTATTGTCTGTTCGTAAAGGTATGTAATAAATTAAGGTGCTTTTTCCAGGGGACGTTCATGGAATGCCAGCCTGATAGTACCATTTCCCACCGCTTTCACAAAAACTGTGCATCGTGTATAAATGGCTTATCTTTCTGCCCACACTGTGGTGAGGATACTGCTCAAGCAAAAGAAGTGACGATAGCAAAAGCAGACACTACTTCTATGGTACCTCTTCCAACACAGGAGAAGATGATTGCTATGAATGGAAAAGCAGACACTACAACAGCAAGGTGGGTCCCTGAGTCTCCTTTAGTCAGCTGGTAAGCACTCTTGTTGAAAATAATTGTCAACATTTAGAATCTGCTTACTTGACAGGTCATTAATTACTTGAGTGTTGATTATGAATTTGAATCTCAAATACGGAGTAGAAATAATTTTATATTAATTTAAGAGCCTTGATAAAATAAATGTGTTTTTGACTTTGTTAAAATTGTTAACTTCAATTCAGTGATTTTATGATTTTTTTAAAGTTAGATGTATAACTAGATGTTGCCGTATATATATCTAGTAGCTTGGACTATTGATTTTGTGACATGAATTCAAATCTCATTTAGATAGCCAGGAAGTTTAAATTAAGGCGAATTATTTCTGTGTTTAAGAAGCTAATGTCATTGAAGATAGCCATGATTCTGTTGGATTGTTGTGAGCATCCACCTGGTTTAACTAATGTCCTTCCAGGAAAAAGATCTACTTTCATTGTATTGCAATGTTGGTGTGTGTCACTTGGCCTTTGGCCCCTCTGTATTGCACTTGAAATTGCTTTCCAAAGAAATTGGAGATAGGCAATAAGTTTTAAAAAAAATGTACGAAGGCTGTGGAAACTATTACCCAAGAGCAAAAATACTGCATCTGTTGGAAATATGAAATAAAAGCTGAAAATACTCAATATTTATAACTAATTCTTCAGGTCTTTCATTAGTTGTGAAGGAAGGTAATAACCTGAAGAATTATCACTGTTTCTTTCCTGATAGATGCTGCCTGACCTACAGATTACTCCCAGCATTTTCAGCTTTTATTCCAGGTTTCCTGCACCTACAGTATGATAGCATGCATAAAAATTTCCAAGTAGATCACTCTTGCATTGTGTGTAGTTCTGATCATTAAAAATGACATTAAGCTGCAGAGGATGCAGAAAAGATATACAGAAATGTTAGTGGGATTGGAGGGTTTGAATTAACTGCGGCTGTTTTCTCTGGGGCATCGGAGTCTGTGGGGTGACCTTACAGACATTTTTAAAAACATGAGGAACATTGATAGGGTGAATGTTTAGTTTTTTTACCTAGGTAGGGGAATGTACAATGAGAGGGTCTAGATTTATGATAAGATAGGAAAAGTCTGATAGAGATCTGAGGGGCAACTTTTTCACATAGAGGGTTGTGGGTATATGGAACAAGCTGCTAGATAAGCTGTAAAAGACATTTGGATGGCTACATGGATAGAAAAGGCTCAAAGAAATATGTTCCAAATGCAGGCAAATGGGACTCGCTTAAAATGTTTGGTATGGACGTGTTGGGCCTGTTTCCATACTGTACAATTCTGTGACCTGATTAAAAATTCTTGATTAAAATTTAATATGAGATATTAATTGATATTCTTATAAGGCAGTTACCTAAATTTGTTTATTTGCAAATGGATTTGATATTAATTTCACCTTTAAGTTGGAATTTTTTATATGAAGTACTGACTTTCTCTGAAGACCAGAAGTATTGTCATGCAGCAAAGATGCATGATAATTTGTTATTGTCAAGATTTATGATCTTTGGAGATAAGTTTCTTGATAGAGTTTTAGCAATTTATTTTCCCTTTTACATATTTATGTTCTGTGCATGTAGAGCACTTGAAATGATGTGATTTAGCATTTTTTTGCTTTGCATATATTTCTTTTCTCTTTCATATTTAAAAAATTGGTGCTGTTTACTTGGATTGCCAGTTTAAGGTTGAATGATGGCATGCTGTTTCATTTCACATTGTTGGTTTTTCTGTAACCATGTTACTCTTTGGGAACAGATGTGCAACTGAAGATTTTGGAAGTCTGAAATGAAAATATTTCATTGGTAAATTCCAGAATTTTATTTGTAAATGTTCGTCTTGCGTATTTAAGCTGACATGGTCCACTTGTAGAACTAGGTGCTTTCAAAGCGGTGGCTATTAAAAATATGTTCTTCAGAATTGTCATTTTGTACAGTACATAATTTTTATCAAGTTAGTATAAATGTTGTCTTTTTACAGCAGTGCTCGGATAAGGATGTCAATGGAAAATAAACCTGAAAGTGCAGTTTCCAAGGTGGCTGATAGTTCAGACATATATAACTCATCCACTACTTTGAAATCTGGAGCAATCTTACCAGTTACAGGTCTGTCAACTGCACCTGGGAAAGAGACAATGGAAAGTATTCTTATTGCTCTTGATACAGAGAGGTAAGCATTCAAAAAGGATGTGTTAATGATGCAATCACAGTTTAAAAGCATTATTTTAAAGAAAAATTATCTAACTTACTGACCTGAAACAAAATCAGCAATTCTGAAGGTTCTAAAGTGAATATATTTATGTTCACTTGACACACTATGGATACAATTTCTGTGAGATTAAGCAGACAGACCCATTGCAATTTGCCTATTACCACAATAGGACGACGGCAGATGCAATCTCAGTGCCTCTCCATGCGGCTTTAGACCACCTGGACAACACAAATGCCTATGTCAGGGTGCTGTACATCAACTATAGCTCAGCATTTAATACCATCATTCCCACAATCCTGATTGAGAAGTTGCAGAACCTGGGCCTCTGTACCTCCCTCTGCAATTGGATCCTCGACTTCCTAACTGGAACACCACAATCTGTGCGGATTGGTGATATCATTTTCTCGCTGACTGTCAACACTGGTGCACCTCAGGGGTGTGTGCTTAGCCCACCACTCTACTCTCTATATACCCATGACTGTGTGGCTAGGCATAGCTCAAATACCATCTATAAATTTGCTGATGGATACAACCATTGTTGGTAGAATCTCAGGTGGTGACGAGAGGGTGTGCAGGAGTGAGATATGTCAATTAGTGAAGTGGTGCCGCAGGAACAACCTGGCACTGAACGTCAGTAAGACGAAAGAGCTGATTGTGGACTGTTGGAAGGGTAAGACGAAGGAACACATACCAATCCTCATAGAGGGATCAGAAGTGGAGAGAGTGAGCAGTTTCAAGTTCCTGGGTGTCAAGATCTCTGAGGATCTAACCTGGTCCCAACATATCAATGCGGTTATAAAGAAGGCAAGACAGCAGCTATACTTCATTAGGAGTTTGAAGGGATTTGGTATGTCAACAAATATACTCAAAAAACTTCTATAGATGTTCAGTGGAGAGCATTCTGACAGGCTGCATAAGTGTCTGGTGTGGAGAGGCTACTGCACAGGACAGAAAGAAGCTGTAGTGGGTTGTAAATTTAGTCAGCTCCATCTTGGGTACTGGCCTACAAAGTACCCAGGACATCTTCAAGGAGCGGTGTCTCAGAAAGGCAGCATCCATTATTAAGGACCTCCAGCACCCAGGGCATGCCCTTTTCTCACTGTTACCATCAGGTAGAAGGTACAGAAGCCTGAAGGCACACGCCCAGCGATTTAGGAGCAGCTTCCTTTCCCTCTGCCATCTAATTCCTAAATGGACACTGAACCCTTAGACACCACCTCACTTTTTTTTAATATACAGTATTTCTGTTTTTTGCATGATTTTTAATCTATTCAATATACTGTATAATGTATACTGAATAAGATTTATTTATTACTTTTTTTTCTTCTATATTATGCTGCTGCAAAGTTAGCAAATTTCACGTCACATGCTGGTGAAAATAAACCTGATTCTGATTCTGAAAAAAAAGCTGTGTCATTATTGTTTTGGAACTGAATGCTTACAGATGCACAAAAATAGTAATTGGTTATTGTACTCAATTCCCTATCTATATAATGAAGTAGAATGTCCCTTTTAAGCCCTGGTTAGCAGTCCAGGAACCTACAATTTGGGAATCAGACTTCCTTTGGTTGCACAGCTTACATTAGGGTATGTTGTGTACTTCCCACATCTGATTTTAATAATTATTTTGAAATTGCTTTAAACTCTTTAAGTATATGAGTTGGTTCATAAAGTGAAAAGCGATTTAAAGTAAAACAGTAGTCCTGAAATACTTAATCAAGGGTTCAGAATCTTTGATTATGGTGGGATCTTTCTTTTTGTTTTGGACAAGCAAATACTCCAAACTCACAGACTGATTAAAATAACTGAAGATGATAAATGACTGCAACGTCTTGAAATCCTGCAAGAAAACAAATCTCAGGGCTGTATATGGTGACATGTATGTACTTTGAAATTTACTTTGCGCTTTGAACAAACAAAAAAGTGATAGAAACAATTAGTACAAGCAGCATCTATGGAATAAGAAAGAGAATTAGCATTTCAGATCGAAGACCTTCCTTATTTCTTTTGTGTTTTTCCTTCACAGATGTACCTGGTGCATGTTCCCTGCACTTTCTGCTTTGTTTCAATGTGTTTTACACAATGTGTTAAAATTTTACCCATTAAAGCAAAGTTCTTTCATTGTTCTATTAGTGGCTGTGGTTTAATACTTCTCTGCTGTAGCAATACTTTGAATTGGAAATTGACTCTGGGAATTTTGTGCCTACTATAAGATATTTGGTCTTTGCACACATCCACGAAAAAGAGAACCCCAAAAGAATGAACAGCAGAAAAAGTTAGAGCCCCAAAGCCCCCTCTCCCACACAAGCAGCAGCAAAGCATCAATCAATCCCCCCACCCATTTCAGCACAGTGTCTGTGCTCACCACCCACCAAGCAATAGCAAAACACCCAAAGAGAGACCATGATCTGCAGTCAACAAAGACAGTTGTTTACCCCAAAGTATGCCACTTACTCAGTCTCCTGCTCCGCCTCCCCCTCCCTTTTTTGCCTTTTCACTGTTGCTGAATCTCTATGTTAACTTTCAGTGATTTGCAAATGTAGACCAGAAGACTAAAGTCACACTGAACACAACAATGTTGTGCGTGAAAATCCCAGGAGATAGCAGTTTGAGATGCTCAAACTACCCCGCCTGGCACCAACAATTAATCCACAATCAATCCACAATTTCTTCCCCATTCTGATATTTAGTCTGAATAGCAACTGAACTTCTTGACCTTGTCTGCATGCTTTTATGCATTGAGTTGCTGCAATATGATCGGCTGATTAGATATTTGCAGCAATTTGGCGCCATCATAATGGGGTGATTTTGTGTTTATACATAAGCAAGCTATTCTCACTTCAGTAGTCTTGTTGGGAACTTTCAGAGAAAGCTGAGACAGTTTTCCATGGTAAGCTCTGACACATGAAAAGGGCCTTCTGTTATGTCTGGGCTGGTTAGAACAAAGCTTGCCCATCAATTTGACTGGTGTCACAACACCATTCATCCCTTCATTCTGAAACTATACTTACAAGCTTTTAAATTATTTTAACAAGGTTGATTATTTATGTGACATTCAAAATAGTTTTTTTTTAAATCAAATCTTAAAAATTAAAAATAAGAATAATTTGGGAACAGATGTTCTCAGTGAAATGTACGGAAGCAATGTGGCAAATGTTCAGGGGATATTTGCGTGATGTTGTGCATAGGTACGTCCCACTGAGACAGGGAAAGGATGGTAGGATACAGGAACCATGGTATACAAAGGCTGTTGAAAATCTAGTCAAGAAGAAAAGAAAAGCTTACGAAAGGTTCAAAAAACTAGGTAGTAATCGAGATAGTCATAGTCAAACTTTATTGATCCAGAGGGAAATTGGTTTTTGTTACAGTTGCACCAACCAAGAATAGAGTATAAATATAGCAATATAAAACCATAAATAATTAAATAGCATCCTCAACTCCTAGTCGGGGCTGGTGGGTGAACTGGAGGGGATCTAAGTGTGGCCTAACCATAGGCCGGAGCAGCTCCAGAGCAAGTCTCTCCAGGGTCTTCATGATGGGATCTAGAAGATTATAAGGCTAGCAGGAAGGAACTTAAGAATAAAATTAGGAGAGCCAGAAGGAGCCATGAGAAGGCCTTGGTGGACAGGATAAAGGAAAACTCCAAGGCATTGTACAAGTAAGTGAAGAGCAAGAGGATAAAACATGAGAGAATAGGACCAATCAAGTGTGACAGTGGAAAAGTGTGTATGAAACCGGAGGAGATAGCAGAGGTACTTAATGAATACTTTGCTTCAGTATTCACTACGGAAAAGGACCTTGGTGATTGTAGGGATGACTTAGAGCATAATGAAAAGCTTGAGCATGTAGATATTAAGGAGGATGTGCTGGAGCTTTTGGAAAGCATCAAGTTGGATAAATCACCGAGACTGGATGAGATGTACCCCAGGCTACTGTGGGAGCCGAGGGAGGAGATTGCTGAGCCTCTGGTGATGATCTTTGCATCATCAATGGGGACAGGAGAGGTTCCAGAGGATTGGAGGGTTGTGGATGTTGTTCCCTTATTCAAGAAAGGGAGTGGAGATAGCCCAAGAAATTATAGACCAGTGAGTCTTTCTTCAGTGGTTGGTAAGTTGATGGAGAAGATCCTGAGAGGCAGGATTTATGAACGTGAACTTTTGGAGGGGCATAATATGATTAGGAATAGTCAGCACAGCTTTGTCAAAGGCAGGTGTGCTTTACGAGCCTGATTGAAATTTTTGAAAATGTGACTAAACACATTGTTGAAGGTAGAACAGTAGGTGTAGTGTATATGGATTTCAGTAAGGCATTTATAGACAATAGACAATAGGTGCAGGAGTAGGCCATTCAGCCCTTCGAGCCAGTACCGCCATTTACTGTGATCATGGCTGATCATCCACTGTCATTATCCAGTTCCTGCCTTATCCCCATAACCTTTGATTCCGCTATCTTTTAAGAGCTCTATCCATCTCTTTTTTGAAAGCATCCAGAGACTTGGCCTCCACAAACTTCTGGGGCAGAGCATTCCATATATCCACCACTCTCTGGGTGAAAAAGTTTTTCCTCAACTCCTTTCTAAATGGCCTACCCCTAATTCTTAAACTGTGGCCTCTGGTTCTGGACTCACCCATCAGTGGGAACATGCTTCCTGCCTGCAGCGTGTCCAATCCCTTAATAATCTTATATGTTTCAAAAAGATCCCCTCTCAGCCTTCTAAATTCCAGAATATACAAGCCCAGTCGTTCCAATCTTTCGACATATGACAGTCCTGCCATCCCGGGAATTAACCTTGTGAACGTACGCTGCACTCCCTCAATAGCAAGAATGTCCTTCCTCAAATTTGGAGACCACACAGTACTCCAGGTGTGGTCTCACCAGGGCCCTGTACAGCTGCAGAAGGACCCCTTTGCTCTTATACTCAATTCCCCTTGTTATGAAGGCCAGCATGCCATTAGCTTTCTTCACTGCCTGCTGTACTTGCATGCTTGCTTTCAGTGACTGATGTACCAGAACACCTAGATCTCGTTGTGCTTCCCCTTTTCTTAACTTAACTCCATTTAGATAATAATCTGCTTTCCTGTTCTTACCACCAAAGTGGATAACCTCACATTTATCCACATTAAACTGCATCTGCCCAATCACCCAGCCTGTCCAAATCACCCTGCATTCTCATAACATCCTCCTCACATTTCACACTGCCACCCAGCTTTGTGTCATCGGCAAATTTACTAATGTTACTTTTAATTCCCTCATCTAAATCATTAATATATATTGTAAACAGCTGCGGTGCCAGCACTGAACCCTGTGGTACCCCACTGGTCACCGCCTGCCATTCCGAAAGGGACCTGTTAATCGCTGCTCTTTGTTTTCTGTCAGCTAGCCAATTTTCAATCCATGTCAGTACTCTGCCCCCAATACCATGTGCCCTAATTTTGCCCACTAATCTCCTATGTGGGACTTTATCAAAGGCTTTCTGTAAGTCCAGGTACACGACATCCACTGGCTCTCCCTTGTCCATTTTCATCATTACATCCTCAAAAAATTCCAGAAGATTAGTCAAGCACGATTTCTCCTTCGTAAATCCATGCTGATTCATACCAATCCTGTTAATACTATCCAGATGTGTCGTAATTTCATCTTTTATAATTGACTCCAGCATCTTTCCCACCACCGACATCAGGCTAACCGGTCTATAATTCCCTGTTTTCTCTCATCCTCCCTTCTTGAAGAGAGTGACAACATTACCCACCCTCCAATCCACAGGAACTGATCCTGAATCTATAGAACATTGGAAAATGATTACCAATGCGTCCACGATTTCTAAAGTCACCTCCTTAAGTACCCTGGGATGCAGACCGTCAGGTCCCAGGGACTTATCAGCCTTCAGACCCAACAGCCTATCCAACACTATTTCCTGTCTAATATAAATTTCCTTCAATTCATCCATTACCCTAGGTCCTTTGGCCACTATTACATTTGGGAGATTGTTTGTGTCTTCCCTAGTGAAGACAGATCCAAAGTACCTGTTCAACTTGTCTGCCATTTCTTTGTTCCCCATAATAAATTCACCCGCTTCTGTCTTCAAGGACCCAATTATGGTCTTAACTATTTTTTTCCTTTTCACATACCTAAAGAAGCTTTTACTATCCTCCTTTATATTCTTGGCTAGTTTACCTTCGTACCTCATTTTTTCTCTGCTTATTGCCTTTTTAGTTACCTTCTGTTGCTCTTTAAAAGTTTCCCAATCCTCTGGCTTCCCACTCGTCTTTGCTATGTTATACTTCTTCTCTTTTATTTTTATACTGTCCATTGCTTCCCTTGTCAGCCACGGCCTCCCCTTACTCCCCTTAGGATCTTTCTTCCTCTTTAGAATGAACTGATCCTGCACGTTCCGCATTACTCCTAGAAACACTTGCCATTGCTGTTCCACTGTCATCCCTGCTAGGGTATTGTTCCACTGAACTTTGGCCAGCTCCTCCCGCATAGCACCATAGTTCCCTTTGTTCAACTGTAATACTGACACTTCCGAGTTTCCCTTCTCCCTCTCAAATTGTAGATTAAAATTTGATAAGGTACCCCATGCAAGGCTTATTGAGAAAGTAAGGAGGCATGGGATCCAAGGGGACATTGCTTTGTTGGTCCAGATGTAGTCAGAGGCTTTTTTCCCAGGGCTGAAATGGCTAGCACAAGAGGGCACAGTTTTAAAATGCTTGGAAGTAGATACAGAGGAGATGTCAGGGGTAAGTTTTTTATGCAGAGAGTGGTGAGTACATAGAATGGGCTGCTGGTGACAGTGGTGGAGGTGGATATGATAGGGCCTTTTAAGAGACTCCTGGATAGATACATGGAGCTTAGAAAAATAGAGGGCTATGTATGGGTAACCCTAGGTAATTTCTAAGGTAAGGACATGTTTGGCATAGTTTTGTGGGCTGAAGGACCTGTATTGTGCTGTAGGTTTTCTATGTTTCTAAAACATTTACGTAACTTTTAAAAGTAACAATATTTTAAACATTAGAACCACTTTTGAACATAACATACTTTTGCTCTGGCATCCATTGTGGTGGGAGATGGTGCACTGTTGCTGTTATTCTCCCACTAAATCTGGGCCAGTAGAAAAAGGTACATTTTATTTCTTTAATCTGGATTGGAGAGCCGGTAGAGCGGGTATACTCCATTCAAGAATCATTTGGACGAGCACGTAGAAGACTGTGGATCAAGTGCTGTAAAATGGGATCAGTGTTGATACTTGATGATCAGCATGAGCAGGGTGAGCCAAAGAGCCTTTTTCTGTAATGCTTGCCACTATTGCCATAGAGGGAGTACAAAGAAGGTTCACCAGATTGATTCCTGGGATGGCAGGACTTTCATATGAAGAAAGACTGGATGAACTGGACTTGTACTCGTTGGAATTTAGAAGATTGAGGGGGGATCTGATTGAAACGTATAAGATCCTAAAGGGATTGGACAGGCTAGATGCAGGAAGATTGTTCCCGATGTTGGGGAAGTCCAGAACGAGGGGTCACAGTTTGAGGATAGAGGGGAAGCCTTTTAGGACCGAGATTAGGAAAAACTTCTTCACACAGAGAGTGGTGAATCTGTGGAATTCTCTGCCACAGCAAACTGTTGAGGCCAGTTCATTGGCTATATTTAAGAGGGAGTTAGATATGGCCCTTGTGGATACAGGGGTCAAGGGGTATGGAGGGAAGGCTGGGGCGGGGTTCTGAGTTGGATGATCAGCCATGATCATAATAAATGGCGGTGCAGGCTTGAAGGGCCGAATGGCCTACTCCTGCACCTATTTTCTATGTTTCTATCTCTAATATTTAAATCTGTTTTTCCTAACAGACCCAAGAAGTTGCGGTTTCATCCAAAGCAATTATATATCTCTGCAAAGCAGGGGGAGATGCAGAAAGTTCTTCTAATGCTGGGTAAGTTTTCATGTGCCTCTAAATATAGAATATACACTTCATTAAGTACAGGAGTGGAATGTGGTATGGTCTTCTGGTATTGCAACCCATCCACTTTCAGGTTTGATGTGTTGTGCGTTCAGAGTTGCTTATTCTGCACACCACTGTTGTAACCTGTGGTTATTTGAGTTAAATGTCATCTTTCTGTCAGCTTGAACTAGTCTGGCCATTCTCCTCAGACCTCTCATTAACAAGGCATTTTCACCCACAGAACTATTCTCTATAAACTTTAAAGACTGTTGTGTGTGAAAATCCCAGGAGATAGCAGTTTGAGATGCTCAAACTATCCCACCTGGCACCAACAATTATTCCATCGTCAAAGTCCTTTAGATCGCATTTCTTCCCTATTCTGTTGTTTAGTCTGGATAACATTCAGCCCATGTCTGCATGCTTTTATGCATTGAGTTGCTGCAGTATGATGGGCTGATTAGATATTTGCATTAACAAGTAGGTGTGTCTAGTAAAGTGGTGACTGAGTGTATATCAAAACAGCTATGAAAATGATGGAGGGGTCTTGTATAAACGGAGTTATGCTGAAGGGGTATAAGGAGGGAACATCTAACTGTTGTTCTATCCAGTTAAATTTCGAGAGTTTTTACAATCCATCCTTGAGTTTAAAAGTTTTGTAATAGAAAACTGAAATACATATTTTGAAAAAGTTTTAAGAAAGTATGATTCAGGTTCAAGATAATGTATACCTTTTACGGATAATGTAGCTTGCTGGTGCCTTAAATATAGGATGATTTGTTGGCATTGTGGATGTGCGAAAGGTACAGAGAAGCTGGAATTGAATTGACTTCATCTCTTACATCCTTCACATACATGAGGAGTAAAAATCTTTATGTTATGTCTCTGTCTGAATGTACAATGTGCAATTATAGTAATTTATAATAAATAGAACAGTCATTGTAAAATAGAAATACACTCAAATCAGCGTGAGTTAATCAGTCTGTTGGCCTGGTGGAAGAAGCTGGCTTTTATGCTGCAGTACTGATTCCCGGATGGTAACAACTGGAATAGACCATGGTTGGGGTGACTCAGGTCCCCAATGATCCTTCGGGCCTTTTTTTCACACCTGTCTTTGTAAGTGTCCTGAATCGTGGAAGGGGATATACTAGCTAGATGAATTGGCAGAAACAGAGCAGAAGGAATATATTGTGGAAATTTGAGGTTATTCACTTTAGTACATGTATATAAAAAATCAGGAAGGCAGAATATTTCTTAAGTAGTGAGAGATTGAAAGGTTTTGGTCTTCAGTGTGACTTTTGTCTTCTGGTCTGCATTTGCAAATCACCAAAAGTTAACATAGAGATTTAGCAACAGTGAAAAGGCAAAAAAGTATAGTTTTATTGTGATATGATTATATATGAATTATTTTGACTAAGGGTAGGTCATATTTGAAAAAAACTGTTTGGAGCAATTTAATCTTGCACACACCCTGTCTTTAAAAACAGGATTTTAAAATACCGGCATTAGTTATTGAAGACTAGCAGGAACAATTTTGGACCCTAGGCCAAAACTTCAAAAATTGGGGACTTCTAAATTAGAAGCAGAAATATTAGAGGAAACAATTTTTGAAGAATAGTATTGATTGCTGAATCACATGATTTATGTATACATAAGCAAACTATTGAGCTGAATCTTTACATCATTATGACAGATTGAAGATGTTTAGGATAGATGTTGCTTCAGACATTGGGAGGAACTTATTCCAGTGCTTTTGGAAGCAAGGGAATGTTTTTTATGAAAACTTAATGTCGGGAAATTCAATCTTTGATCGGAAACGGATATTTTAAACATGGGCCTTGGAGACTGAGTAAGGCAACAGTTTGCATTTGACTGTAACTAGATTTTCAAAGGCACTTTACAAAAGTTGTATATATGGAGTGAGTGTTAGGGCTGAAAGTTATTTTAGTACTATCTTCTTTATCTTTATCTTGGTATAAATTGAAAAGTAATTGTGTAATAAATTATTATTTGGTCTTCTGGCATGAAAACAGGTCCAAATTAAACTTTATAACTTAAGAAATTTGCTCAAAGCTTACAGTTTTTCAATTCTTATTTCCCTAGTTGATGGAATCGATCCTAACTTTAGAGCTGAGCACCAGAATAAGAGGACACCTCTCCATGCAGCTGCTGAGATGGGCCATGTGGAAATTTGTCATATGCTTGTACAGGTTAAAATGTTTTTGTGTTGCTATATTTTAACCTTTTAAAAGAAAAATGTGTATCCTTATTCTACAATTTTAAAAAAACACCTGTGATAAAAGATCATGATATTCATCATTGAATCAATCTCCTTTTAAATTTCAGTTTATGAATTTGCTTGACAGTGTTGCCATTTGTTACTTTCAAGGAGGTTGTGATGGGTCCTCACTGAGTCCCTGCAGTCTGAAATGTTGTTATTTAACTTTTATGTTTCATGCTGTAAACAGTACTGTTAGAAAATTTTATTGTCGTTGGGAATTTAGATGGCAGTCAGTTTAATTACGAGGAAGCAGACTGTTAATTTTTTTTAACCAAAATTATCAATCATTTTGCCGAGAAATTAATTCATTAATATTTTGATTTTTGTGCATTAGGAGCAGGTTTATTATAATTGACTTGTATGATGTGATACAGTAGCAAGAAAAAGTTTTTTGAGTAATTAATGCAGAAAACCAGGTAATTGCAAAGGATTCACAAACTATTGTAACTGTATGTTTTGCAGCAGCAGTACAATGTAAAGATATAATTATTTTAAAGGCAATTGACTTCTTTTGCAGGCTGGCGCTAATTTGGATACCTGTGATGATGATCAGAGAACCCCGCTGATGGATGCAGCAGAGAACAACCAGCTTGAAACAGTAAAATACCTCTTGAAGGCTGGTGCACTGGGAGATCACAAGGTTAGAATTAAAGTAATAATTCAAATGCTGTAGCATTAATTTCCATGTAGATTATCTTTATTTTCCCAGTTGGGTATTTCCATATTGTTCTTGCATCCCTGTATTGTAGGATGAAGGTTTAAAAGATGGGATTGAAGTCTTTTTTAGTGGATATAAAGGTCTGAAGCAGGGGTTCCCAACCCGTTTTACACCATGGAGCCTGGCCAGTATCCAAGGAGTCCATGGACCCCAGGTGGGGAACCCCTGGTCTAAAGTAAAAGAAATTCAGAGATACATTCCAACAGATTTGTGAGTGGAGTGAGTCAATGGAAGTAGATGTATTTTTAGTACTGTAGGAGGTATCCTTCTGAGTGTGGAGTTGAAGCATGATATTAAGGAGAAATTTATGGTTGAAATTGGTGCAGGCTAGCAAGCAGCATTCTGCTTTGTAGTGCTGTTGAATGTTATTTGAGTTTTAACAGAAAATATAAGTCCAGTGGATTCCAGTTAATTGGGACAAATCAGGACCTGTACATTTTGGCCCAATTTAAGGAGCTGAATTAGCCGAAGTTTCATGAAAATAGTTTAAAATGAAGCATAAACAAAGACAAACTACCATTGAAGTGAGTAGAAAATTATTTATTTAAATGAAATACAGAACAAAGTAGAACTTATACAGCACTGTAAAACTGTATTCGTTCCTAATAGTTATCGATGGACGAATTCATCCAGTATACACTGTAGTGTTCTTTTGATTGATTGTAATTGATCAATATCAGCCGAGACATTTAGTGTAGACAATGGACTGCCTTCATTGAATGCTTTCAATGATTGCATCCCCCAAATCTTCATTTTCATTTTAACATTCAAGATGATTATGCATACCTTCAAGTTCTCTGTAGTTACTAACTTGTTAAAGTAGTGAGATTGTTTCATTTTCACTCCTGGCTGTTTCCAGCATCTTCAAGCCTGAGTACTTGAAACAACAGTGAGAAAAACAGTTCTGAATTGTCTTCCTGCTTATTTCTTGCCAACTATCAGTGACAAAAATCACAGTTTTTTTTAACACAAACACACGCAGCTGATGCTATTTATAAACTGTTTGCTCTAAGCACAGTGCACTGTCTAACGGCCACACAAGTGCAAGTGACTGATGCCAGTTAGAAACAGTTTGGCAACGAGCAGTCTCTTGCCCCAATTAAATGGCAGTGTCGGAAGTAAACTAAGGGAATCCCGGCTATTTCCTTGATTAGTTTTTCTTCTTTACCAATTGTCCCAAGTAAGTGGCTGCCCTGATTAACCAATAGTCTAATTAACCGGAATCCATTGTATTGTGGTCTGATCTTCATCTAAATCACAATAATAGACACGCACAATCTGCCTAAACTAATAACACAAGCGATTGTACTTCTTATCAATACTGAGTACACCATTTAAACAATCACAGTCTAGGTTCAAAAAGAGTATGTGAACCTAGGAGTGGGTGTTCTGCGAAGATCACACCAAGAGCACAGCATGCATTTCTGAAGGAGGTGACAAGGAGCTCAAGGGTAACAGCAAAAGACGTGCAGAAATCTCTAGAACTTGCCAAAATCTGTATTCATGTGTCCACTATAAGAAAAGCACTGAAAAAGAATAGTGTTCATGGAAGGACAACACAGAGGAAACCACTGCTCTCCAAAAAAAAAACATTGCTGCACGTCCCAAGTTTGCAAAAGACCACCTGGATGTTCCATTATGCTTCTGGGATAATGTTGCATTGGACAGATGAGACAGAAATGAAATGAACACCACTACGATTGGAGGAAAAAGGGCAGTGTACACCAACACCAAAACTTCATCCAACTGTGAAGCATGGTGAAAGGAGCATCATGGTTTGGGGCTGCTTTGCTGCCTTAGGGTTCGACAGCTTGCCATCATTGAGGGAACAATGAATTCAAAATTGTATCAAGACATTTTATAGGAGAATGTCATGGTAGCAGTCCGTCACCTGAAGTTTAATAGATGTTGGATAATGCAGCAAGACAATGATCCAAAACACAAGAGTAAATCAATTACAGAATGGTTTAAAAAGAAGAAAATTGGTGTTTTGAAATTGCCAAGCCAGAGGCCAGACCTTAACCCAGTTGAGATGCTGTGACATGAAGAGGGTTGTTCAGGTAATGTATCCCAGAAATATTGATAAACTAAAACAAATTTGGATGGAGGAATGGTCTAAACTTCCTTCTCACTATTGTGCAAGTCTGATCAGCAGCTACAGGAAACATTTGGTGGAGGTTATTGCTGCTATAGGAGATTCTACCAGTTAATAAATACATGAGTTCAGATACTTTTTCCAGCCTGGACTATTGTATGAATGATAAAGTAATGTATTCAATGAAAACATGAAAAGTACAATTTTATTTTTAGGCAGATTGTGTTCATCTATGATTGTGACTTAGGTGAAGATCAGACCACATTTTATGAGTAATTAATGCAGGAAACCAGGTAATTGAAAAGGGTTCACAAACTTTTTCTTGCAACTGTCTGTATAGTTGATTATTAGTGAATCTGCAGGAGACACTTTAATGCCACAATGCTAACAAAAATAAATCTGTGCCCTCTGACAATATGGGACTATTCTTTTGTTAGAACATATAATGCCATTACCTCTTGTTATCTTAGGTTATTATTTTAACATGTACCAGACTAATGTTAGGCCAAGTTTATTGACCTCAAGTTTCAGGATGACATCGCTTTATGTAGTTCTGTTCTGCTCAGTTGAAGAAAACAAAGGATAAAAATTATCCCAGTAATTACATTGTTTTAAAAAATAGAAAACAGCACTACATGCGACATTTACAAATGTGATTCTTATATGATCTAAGTAATAACTATACAAATTTGTTTGGAACACCAGAAATGCTGTTAGAAACCACTAGAAGTTAGAAGCCCACAGGAAATGAGAGGAAGGATGGAAAACTCCAAACAGTATTTCAAAAAAAAAGCCGAGAATGGTTTGTATTAGACTTACCTCTACAAATACTAAACTTCATTAGGCATCAAATGATATTGCAAAATGGAACCCTGTCTCATTCTGGATAGCCAGTTTCACTATCAGATAGCTTTGACACAGATGTGTAAACAAATCTGTCAAGAATATCCTCACTTTCAAAGAGAGAATTTGGACTTCACTAACTTGTTTGTCTAAGATTGTAAAACTAAGGTAGCTTGTGCATTGGGATCTAGTACATTGGCAACAAGCTTAAACTATCAAAAGTTATATGATTATAACTCTTGAAATAAATTAGAAAAGAAATTGATTCTGTTAATTTGGGTTATATTTAAGCACAATGTCTGTTAAAAGGGGGCACCTATCCACTGCTGCTCTTTATTCTTTGACCTTGGAGATCATTTAGCGATTTCAGTATTGAGTTTAATGTGGAATCATCATGTATTAAATAACAAGGTTCTTGGTTTGATGATCGTTGTCAACTGAAGAAAATTAGAGTAAAGGTTTTATTTTTAGAAACTGAATACATTAAACTTCTTTGTCGGCATATTGAAAATGTCTCATTTGTATTTAATCTATGATTTCCCAACGGTGTTTTTTTTTCATAGCAAGAGGTCTAAACAAAAAAATAATTTTTGGCTTGCCCACTGCATGGAGTTTATGAATCAGAACTGGTGCTAATTTTCTGTTTATGGTTTTGTATTGGAAATGATTCCCGAAATATGAATATTCTTATTTAGATTAAATGATAATTGACAATGCATCTATTGATTTATTCTAAAATCGTGGAGAATTATTTTTAGATTGTCTAAGCTTGTGGCCAATGGATTTGATCCCAAAGCTCAAATCTGTCTTAGTTTTGTAGTATCAGAGAAACAAATTAGTGATGTGAGAACTCTTCCCTTTGAAACTGAGGCTTAGTCTTGACAAATCAGACTTCTGTGGATCTGTACAGTTCAAACTTTAGCTTGAGGTAATTGTTCTGCACATTCCTGAATGTTGATGAGGTCAAAATATGGTCGTTAGAACTCCACTTATCTAACTACATATTTTTATGCTCTTCTATACTTTTTAACATCAGTTATAATCCTCTTTTATAGGATGTTGAAGGTTCAACTTGCCTTCATCTGGCAGCTAAGAAAGGACATTATGATGTGGTTGTACATCTTCTGTCCACGGGATTAATTGATGTAAACTGTCAGGTGAGTCAGATGAGTAAGTGTTCCATAAAGGTATTATCACATCTCAACTATCTTCTCCTCGGCTTTACTAGGGTTGTGAAGGCTAATTGGGTACTTTGCTGGATGCATTACATGGCCAACCTCAAATATCATACCTTGTACTTCCATCATTAGCTCTGTACTAATTGGAAAGGAACAGTACCTGTTACTCAACTGAAATTGAGGCAGTTTTTCCTGCTTGAATGTTTATTTAAGAAATTCAAAGATAATGCAATAAAACATCAAGAATCTGTTTAATGTCTATGAATTTGTGGATTGATGTCAACTCTAATGAATTTACCCCACTACATTTTACATCTAGATTATTCAGTAAAACAGATAAAGGGCTAGCACTAAATTGTTCTCAATCCAGAGACCTCATAGTGAAGTAACTGTGAACTAGTGAGAGGATAAAAGGTGTAAAATTCCAAAAAATACTGATTTTTTTCCCCCTAAAAATAAAAGGGTATTAATGCAACACACATCAAAGTTGCTGGTGAACACAGCAGGCCCGGCAGCATCTCTAGGAAGAGGTACAGTCGACGTTTTGGGCTGAGACCCTTCGTCAGGACTAACTGAAGGAAGAGCTAGTAAGAGATTTGACAGGGGGAGGGGGAGATCCAAAATGATAGGAGAAGACAGGAGGGGGAGGGATGGAGCCAAGAGCTGGACGTGTAAAGGGGGTTAATGTTGAGCCTGGTACCATATCATGTGATTTAAAGTGCATAATAAGATTGAAAAGGTACAGAGAAAATTTACATGGCTGTTGCTGTGATTTGAGAACCTGAGATATAGGGAAAAGGTGGACTTTTTAAAATTTTTTCCCTATGGAAAATCGGAGAATGAGTAGAGAGAGAGGTATACAAAACTGAGTGGTATAGATGAGGTAAATGCAAGCAGACCTTTTCCACTCAGGCTGGGTGAGACTAGAACTAGAGGTCATGGGTTAAGGATAAAGGTGAAATATTTAAGGGGAACTTGAGCGGGGTGTTAGGGTGGTGTAAGAGGAAGTGGTGGATGCAGGTTCAATTATAACATGTAAGATTTGGGTAAATGCATGGATAAGAGAGGTATGGAGGGTGTAGTTCAGGTGCGAGTTGATGTGACTGGGCAGAATAACAGTTTAGCATGAACTATATAGGCTGTAGTTCTCTACTATGTGTTTAATACTGATGCTGAAAATTTGAAATAAAAACTGGAAATGCTAGATATGCTCAGTAGATGGCAGAGTTCATTCTTTATTCCTTTCCTGTGTTCTTGTTTCACTTGTGCATTTACTTATAATTTTATTTTTTTGAAAAGGATGATGGCGGTTGGACATCCATGATTTGGGCCACAGAATATAAGCATATAGATATTGTAAAGCTGCTGCTGTCAAAAGGTGCTGATATCAACATTAGGGACAATGTAAGTTACTTAATCTCTTATGCATAAACAAACTTAATGGGATAAATCTGAAAAAAAAACTTTAACATTTTGAAACATAAACAAGAGAGTTTCTAATGTGCTTTTTAGCTATGTTGTGTCCTAAATTTTGGTTTAAAGTTGCACAAGTGAAGAAAAACAAAATAAAACTATTAATTGTATTTTGATTTAAAAAAAAACGTGGTCTTTGCTCATAGTGATGACTTTTCTGGTGCCAGACTGCAGTTAGCTGAGACATTTTAACAAACACACATTGATTTATCGGATTTGGTTACAGTTTAGCATAGGTTTGATGAAATATAGCCTGCTTTTTATTCCCCCATATTTGCAGTCAATCCATTAGAATTGAATTTGGTCTATATTGACACAAAACCTTCAGGTGCTGATGTTTAGACCATATTGTTGATGCCTTAATTGTAGTTCTTCCCTCAGTGTGGCCTATTGGACAAAGTGAGGGAAGATTTATTGTGTATTTGGTTCATCTTGTCAGGATAAAATTCTGCTGAAAATTATTTTGTTTTAGCAGGATCATTTTCTTTGTTCTGGATGTCTGTATGAAGCAGTTTGCATTTAAATTATTTAGTCTTGGTAGGAATAACAAGTGTCACTTTGAACATTTGTCAAAGTTGGTATTTATGTGTAGAAGGTGAAACATATTGCAAAGACTCTTAAAAATCAAGAGCTGCACATAAAAGCTGACGATGATGATGTCGACTCAGGCCTGAGAGGCCAGCGTCGGGCATTTTCATGCCTTACAAGGCGCGAATCGGAAGGCTGTGTGGGACGCCACTCCTCACACAGACATTTCGCAGTATTATTCTACGAGGCCGAGTTGCGGGCTCGACATCAACCTGGCACGGATGGAAAGCGTGCATGGGGGCGGTCTGTTACTGGATTGAACTCGGGAACCTCCGTTCTCGAGCCCGGCGCTGATCTCACTGTGCCACCAGCCGACTTAAAGGCTGAAATGCATCATCATAAGTTTTTCTTCCCCCACCCCCCTCAAAGGTAGGAATATTCATGATGAAGTGATGAAATACTTCATATTTACAATACTTGATGTAAAAACTTGCATCAAATTCAAATATTAAAAGCAGTAAACATACCTTACCTTATATTTGCACCCTTTCACATCTGGAATACATTTTTCAGCTAGAAATGAATAGAACTACTTCATTTAGTGTTTTTTTTTTGGAAATGGTAATGTTATCAGATTGAATTTCAATATAAATGCAGCACACTATATTTGGTGGTTCTAAATTAGCAAACTCTGTAGCACCCAAGCCATCTTCAGGGAGCAGTGCCTTAGGAAGGTGGTGTCCATCATTGAGGATCCCCACCAGTTAGGACATGCCCTCTTACCATCGGGAAGGAAGCCTGAATGCACACACACTGCAGTTCAGAAACAGCTTCTTCTCTGCCTTCCCGATTTCTAAATGGACATTGAGCCTATGAACACTACCACACTACTTTTTTATTCCTGTTATTTTGCTCTACTTATTTTAACTTAACTGTTTAAAATGCACACACTTAACGTAACTCAGTTTTTTGTTTTCTCTATATTTATTTATCATATTTCATTGTACTGCTGCCGTAAAGTTAACAAATTTAATGACGTATGTTGGTAATGTTAATTCTGATTCTGAACTTTGTCTCTCTCACTCCATAATTTGTCACGTAAAACTTTTTTTAAAGGTAACCTCATTTCTGAGTTTATTTAACTTCAGAGACTATTTTCATCACTTTGAATGGACCTAGTACATTATTGACCTTGCACTTGTGTTGTGAATATTAAAGTTGGTAGTACTTAACTTCAAATGATATTTGTAGGACCAGTTTAAGACTTTTTGCCAAAAGTTGATAAATAATTGAATTTGTGGAATTTGTTTTCTTTCTTTGAAGTTGAAAAAGAATTTAAGCTTTAAAATTGTTCTCTTCCTATTTTTGATGCACAGGAAGAGAATATTTGTTTGCATTGGGCAGCTTTCTCAGGATGTGTGGATATTGCTGAAATATTCCTGAATGCAAAATGTGATCTAACCGCAGTGAATATGCATGGTGATTCTCCTCTACATATCGCATCAAGGGAAAATCATTATGAATGTGTCGTGTAAGTATTAAAATACTTTTATGTGTGACTGGTATATGTAATAAATATTTGTGAATTCTGAACTCGATAATATTGACATAAATTATCGGAGCAAGTTTCTGTATGATAGGAATTCAAGGTTAATTTACTGTCTGTACGTGCCCAGAGCGGTGGCACATTTTCATGTCGCCCCCTTCAGTATACACCTAGCTGACCACACCCCCCACACCCATAACATACGTAACTGCAGCATTCAGGATAGGGGAAGATCCCAGTACACTTGTCATTGGTTGATAGTTTGCTTCATGACGGACAAAAATCAATTCTTCCAAATTCTGTGTGTTTTCTGATCATCATTCTTATAGTCCCTGCAATAATATTGTGCACCAGTACTGCAATTGCTGTCAGATAACTTGCAGAAGTTTGACTACTAAGGTATGAACATATTGTTTTGGCAGATCATATCCTTTTGAAGTAAATCTGATCTCCTTTGCAGCTGCCCTTACTTCATTACGTTCACTTATTCTTACCCAAATACATTAAAATTTGCTGTTTAATTTTAAAATTATATCATAGCTAATCCTTTCTGGAAGTACAAGATCAATTGAATAACAATATAACTTCTTAAGACCATTAACAGTAACCAATTTTTTTTCTTTTCTACTCAGGGAAAATATTCTTTACAGTTACACTGTGCAAAGTTTATGTTTTTGTAGTCCTTTGGGAATATTTTCATCGAAATTAACTCTGGTTTCTGTTGGGGGGAGAAAATAAAAGTTGTTATTTGAAGAGTAACTCCCAAGCCTCATTCATCACTAGAGCCACTGTTCTGTACTTTTACAACTCCTGGTGCAGAAAAACCCCATTTTGAAAAAGTGTAGAACATTGAACGTTACAGCACAGTACAGTCTCTTTGGCCCACAATGTTGTTCTGATCTCGTAACTTATTCTAAGATCAATCTGACCCTACCCTCCCAGATAGCCCTCCATTTTCTTATTATCCATGTGTTTATCGAAGAGTCTCTTAAATACCCCGAATGCATCTGCCTCTACCATCACCCCTGATAGAACGTTCCATGTACCCAACACTCTCTGTGTAAAGAATTTGCCTTTAACATCACCCCTTGTATGTTTTCCTCCATTCACCTTAAAATGATGCCCCCTTATATTATACGTCAGTTTTTTCTAAACTGGTGAAATAGCTCCAAATTTTGTTAAGCACCAAACTAGTTATGGGAAATCAAGTTCAGGGTTATATATGGTTTATAGATATTGGTTTGTAACTAGATAACATGGGTAATACTTGTAGAATGATGCTTTATATAAATAATTCTACATGGAAATATACTTAATTGCAATTGAAATGTATTTCAAGGATATTCTGGCAATAAATCTGCTTGTAATTGTACATATTTAGGCTTTTCCTTTCACGTGGTGCTGCTGTTAACATTAAGAATAAGGAAGGTGAGACTCCACTTGAATGTTCAAGCCTGAATTCACAAGTCTGGGTTGCATTGCAAGTGAACAAAAAACTGAAGCAAGCATCGGCTAATAAGCTTACCCAGGTTGAGAAGCTAGTTAGTAGGTATGATATAGTAAATTTCTTTTGTAATTTTCTTTACATATTTTAGTATGAATGTATTTGAGTTTCCTGTTTGAAAGAACACCGTCTGTACATTTATCTTATTAAAGGCCACTGCATGCATCCACCATATTTGATCTTGTCTTGGGCACTGCCACCAATATTATATTAATTCTTAACTTGGAATTTTGGACAAAGCCTACAAAATACATTAATTACATTACAAGTAAATATTTGTGATATTGCATTCTCTATTGTATGTACTTGCATTGAATATTTTATTTAAATAGTAAGGAGATAACAGGCAGGATAGACGAACGAGAATCAGTGGATGTTATTTACTTGGATATTCAGGATGCCTTTGACAAGGTGCAACACGTGAGGCTGCTAAACAAAATAAGAGCCCATGCTATTAGAGGAAAGATATTAGCATGGACAGAAGACTGGTAGACTGGTAGAAGTCAAAGAATAGGAATAAAGGGTGACTTTTATGGTTGGCTGCCAGTGACTGATGGTGTTCCCGCAAGGGTTGGTGTTGGGTCTGCTTCTTTTCATGCTATATGTTAATGATTTGGATGAAGAAATTGATGGCTTTGTGACCAGGTTTGCAGATGATATGAAGATAGGTGGAGGAGATAGTGTTGAGGAGCTTGGGAATCTGCAGAAGAATTTGAACAGATTAGGAGAATGGGCAAAAGGTGGCAGAATGGAATACAGTATAGGAAAGTGTATCGTCATGCACTTTGGTAGCAGTAAAGGTATAGACTATTTTCTAAATGGGAAGTGAATTCAGAAATTAGAAGGGCAAGGAATTTGGGAGTCCTAGTGCAGAATTCCCTAAAGGTTAACTTGCAGGGCAAATGCAAGATTAGCATTTTTTGACAGGACTAGAATATAAAAGCAAGCATAATTATGCTGAGATTTCATAAGGCATTGGTCAGACCACATTTAGAGTATTGTGAGCAGTTTTGGAGCCCCATATCTAAGAAAGGTCATGCTAACATTGGAGAGGGTCCAGAGGAGGTTTACAAGAACTATCCCAGAAACAAAAGGATTAAGATGAGTGTTTAATAACTCTGGGTCTGTACTCACTGAAGTTTAAAGGAATGAGGGGGAATCTCATTGAAACCCACCAAATATTGAAAGGACTAGACAGAGTGAA